>NC_056630.2:269099838-270299838 GCF_002870075.4 Lactuca sativa | reverse complement strand
ATCCGTGGTGCCCACGGGTTATAAACTAGTAAATGAATAGTTTTAATCTTCTTTTGCCAAATGTCACTCTAATACAACTCGTCATTAATATTATGTTATGTGTCATGTAGATATATTAGGCAACTCATTTCAAAATTCAAATTTATATTTTCTAATTATATGTTAAATTTGAAGTTATAATAACTTCAACATTTTGATATATCTCTTAATTAATAATTTAATTAAAATGACTTATTCAAAATAATTGATTAATAATTATAAATTTTATTATAAAAGTTTAATTAATTTTATAACCGTTGTTCCTACAGGTTATAAACTAGTTTAAGAATAATTAAATTTTTAATAATTAATATAATGGTATAATATTAATCTTAGCTAGCTTAGTTATGGTAAATAATTAAAATGTTTAATATCCTTTAAATTAGGAAAAAATGTTTTTCAAACCCTACAAAACCACACACGTCATTTCCTTTGTTCCTCATCGAACCATTACAAAGGTAAAAATAATTTTAATTAAATTATAACCTGTGGGCACCACAGATTAGAAAGGTAAAAATAATTTTAATTAAATTATAAGGTAATTATTGAGCTATGATAAAAAAAATTAATAATTTAATAAATTAGGCAATAGATATTATAAATAATTTTTTGTTGACATGTTTGATATGTGTAAAATGGAGGAATGAATTAGTGGAAATTTAATTAATGAGGAAAAACCTTAGAATGACAAGTGGCAAATAATTAATGTGAAGCTCTAATTGATTGACATGTGGCAAATGTGCTACTCTTTTATTAGGTAGGCAAGTGGCAAATAATAAATGTTAAATTTGAAGTTATAATAACTTCAATATTTTGATATATCTCTTAATTAATAATTTAATTAAAATGACTTATTCAAAATAATTGATTAATAATTATAAATTTTATTATAAAAGTTTAATTAATTTTATAACCGTTGTTCCTACAGGTTATAAACTAGTTTAAGAATAATTAAATTTTTAATAATTAATATAATGGTATAATATTAATCTTAGCTAGCTTAATTATGGTAAATAATTAAAATGTTTAATATCCTTTAAATTAGGAAAAAATGTTTTTCAAACCCTACAAAACCACACACGTCATTTCCTTTGTTCCTCATCGAACCATTACAGCCGAAAACTTCATTCCCTCATTATACGCCTATGTCAGTTCTTCCTACGAATTGATCATCCAAATCAAAAAGATTGGGTGAAACATTGATGCTATCGGTATGCAATTATTACTCCCATATTATTTTAAATCAAATCTCAAATTGGTAGTTGTTGGTCGCATCTTCAAATGTTGATTCTCATTCTACAATTAAATTGATGTAAAGTAAAAACTCTTTATTCTTAATTGTTGATTAACATGAAATTCAATTGAATTATTAAAATTATATATTTATTTTTTTGGCTCTGTTGATTTTTTTCTCAAAACTAATGGACGTATAAAAATAAATGTAAAATGGAATTAAAATAATAGTTAATTTGTTTTTAGTGCGGCTAAATTTAAAACCAATAATTTCAAACAAACATTAAAATTTTTTTGTTTTTGTTTTGTTTGACGTTATGTGGATTTCCGAAATTTGTTTCCGACTCAGGCGCTTTCAATTTGCAGCTGCGTTTTCGACCCTTACATCTGTACTAGGTAAATCAATTCCTTTGTTTTCACTGTTTAGAAATCAATAGGATTTCTTTATTTTTCGTTGTTTAGAAATCAATAACATTTGGGTTGAGTCAAACATAATGAAATCAATTTATTTCTTGTTTATGGTGCTAACCTGAGAAATATCATGCTTTATTGTTTAATTTTGCATTTTGGGTAGAGTAAAATGTTTCATACACTTATTTTTGTTGACTGTAAGACCTTTTGGCAAATGTTTGAGAGTGTATCATGCAAAATTTAATATAGATATGTTATGAAACATTGTTTCACTAAGAAACACTACACATGAACATGTTTAGGAAAAGTATAAAAACAATGTAATTCACTCTACATATTATCCACACAGTAAACATCAAAATGATAAATTAACAAAGGTAAAAATACACATGTAATCCATTTTGATAGTGGATTTATTAATATTGATAATGTGTATTAAGAAACTTATGGTAATTTTAATGAAAAAGATTGCCCCACGAGTTTCTCTATGCCTTTTGATATTCATTGATTGTTTATTTTTGCTTAGATGACCTTACTTTGGTGATACCTGTTTTGATCTTCTCTACCCACTTTCTTGATGAGCACTTCATTTTCTGTTGTATGAAGTATTTGGAATGGAATCTCAAATTCCAATTATGTCATAATGGAATCTTGATATTGCCTTGTGATTTGTGCATTTTCTACATTTTTTATTATGAATTTTGGTTTAATTCACAAGTATGAAGATTTGTAGAAAGGGCTTTAGTTTTTTCTTTTTCATTTGGTAATGAATTATTCTTTCAAAATGGCTTGAAGAAGGAACCAATGATTGATCATACAAGAGAAAGACTTGAAATTGAGTTCAATAAAAAATTACATTGAAGAAGATTAAGTCAAACAATTCGATTATTTGGACTATTGAAGAAGATTAAGTGTATTTGTTCAATAATTGTATATATGAGAATGCTATTCTTAAGAATTTTATTCATTTTGATGACATTCTGTTAGAATATGTACAATTCTATCAAATGTATCGGTCTGTAAGAATATTTATAAATTTGTACATAAGTCCGGATGTCTATTAATATATTAGAATGTTGTTATTATTCTATTTCAGGTTCAAGAGTTTTATTATTCTTCATTAATATTCTAATAGAATAATATTTAAAAAAAACAATATCATAGAACATCATTCCAACAGAATAACATTCTGGCAGAATTAAAATTAAATTAATTACAAAAAATCAAAATTCAAAATTAAGATAATCTAAAATCCATTAAAATCCAAAAATTCCTTTTTAAATTTGTGTTTCCTAATTTGAAAGAAATGGAAATGTACATTTTTATCCTTCTTTAATTAAATAGTGTTATTCTATTTTATTTTAATTTAATAATATGGATAAATGTCTTTCTTAAAATAACTAAAATGATTGGTCCACAATCATTCATACATCCACATAATAATTAGTTAAAATACAATAACATAAGCCTATATATATATATATATATATATATATATATATATATATATATATATATATATATATATATATATATATATATATGATGAGGTTCAATAGAGAACCATGATTAACCAATGAACTAACCTTTTTTCTATTTTTACAACTTATTTGTTATAAATAAACTAAAAATATAGATATTCATAACTTTTTATCCTTTTTTCAATGATATCAAATTTGATAAAAATTTTACTTTTATTTTTTTTGAAAAATTCACACTGTGAATCTGTGCAAATTCACAATGTGAATCTGAATTCAAACGGTGAATCCGAATATATATAAGCATTCAAAATGTGAAGTTATGATTTTAGATATCTTTAGTTATTTTTTTTGAAAAAGAATAAGCTCTAAAACTTGAAAAAATATAAGGGACGGTTCACTCAAGATTAAAAAAAAGTATAGATTTTGAGATTGAACCTCAACCACATATTAATCATTTGCTATTCTAACGCTCCAATGTACCGGCAAAAGCGAGGTATGCCTAATCATAAATGATTATATGACAGATAGGTATAATTATATATGATTGTACATGTTTATACACATATGTCTAATCATAAATGATTATATATATATATATATATATTTTTGTTCACAGATTGAGTAATCATATATGATTATGACAGTTTGTAGAAGAAGAGGTGGTGGTGATAGAGGTGGTAGTGGTATATGTGACAAAGGTAATAGTGGTTGGGTCGACTGGTGTTAGAGGTGGTGGTGGCGGTGGCGGTCGTGGTGGTGGGGATGGTGGCGGAGGAGAAAGGAACAGACAATGCTATATAATCATTTATGATTATAATAGGTTTGGCACACCGGAGAGTTAGAGCGGTAGATGTGAAATATATGGCTAAGGTTGAATCGCAAAATCTAAATTTTATTTTTAATCTGAATGGAACCTCTCTCTTTCTCTCTCTCTCTCTCTCTCTCTCTCTCTCTCTCTATATATATATATATATATATATATATATATATATATATATATATATATATATATATATATATATATATATATATATATATATATATGTAGGGTACCCGCGCGATGCTTCGGGCGTCAGTCGGAGTACTTAGAATAATTTTTTCGGACGATTAATTGATTTATGTCGATTAGTTTCATTTTCGGATGATGGTAGATATGATATTTATGTCCATGTATGTGTGTTTGCATGTGTGTGGGTGCCTAGGGGGTGTTCATCATTAAAATCACTTATATTATTTGAGAAATCTACATATCACTGAAATGTCCTTAAACTCACTTAAATACAAAGCTATGAAAGTAGGATGCTAAAAAGGTTGCTTCTTCAAATGTATAATGTTGTAACCAAAACATATGAAATGTAGATGCTATAATAAATAAATTCAACCAAGAAACAACCATATATTTGGTCCTACTTGCAATCAAACACTTTCCCCTCACAACATTACAATTAGTAAAAATAAATCCATAAATTTACTGCTTGAAGGATTGATAGCATGGAAAAGTCAATTACATGGGAGATATCTCACTCAAAAGACTAAACATTACATATTTTAACGATAAAGATACGAAATTCCAATTTGTTCGTTCATCTCTACAACTAGTTTTAATGGCGTAATACACCTACTAAAGCATGTGTTTATTTAAACAATTAAAAACAATATTTATTTTATATAAATAGCAAAATTCATGGCATAATAAAATTATGAAATTAAAATTCAGTGTTTTAACAATTTTGGTTAAAAAACTGCTAATTAATTTCATTTTGCATCGAATTCAATCATGCAAAAATTTATATTAATGCAACAGAGATATATGATGTATATCTATTTTCAGTTTTATGAAATTGGGTGTGCACTATATTCTTGGTTAGTTTCCTTTTACTTAATAACACAAATTAATACACGTATAGATATTACATAATAATTTGTAATGACATTAAACTTGAAAACAATTAAATTTAACATGAAATTTTATAGCAAAAAACAAATATATTAAGGCTGCAAGAACGTCAAAATGAAGGACAAGGTCAAGATATATTATAAAACAAAGTCAAAGAATACAAGATTCATCTTGGTAAGGTGCATATGTTTAACAAAGGCTATATAAGCCCTCAAGAAACCACCACCACCACTACCAATAAACCAAGTAAAAAGAAGCATCACTCACCATATTGACAAATGGCAGGTTCTCAAATTTTGGTGATTACTGTTTTGGTATTCGAAATAGCATTCCATTCCATCATGGTTGACACAACTATCACGAAAAACATGTATTTCAATTGGTAGGCTCACCATTCTTCAATTCTAGGCAATGGTGATGACCTCCAACTTTTTTGGACAAAACTTCAGGTATATATTATGCATATTTAAGAACGGGATGCTTGATTACAACTCTGATTCCGATTCTAATTCAAGTTCCAACTTTCACTTATAGGACCAGGCATCCAATCAAAGAGGGCATTCCTGTTCGGAAGCATTGAAATGCTAATCAAGTTGGTGCCGGGGAACTCGGCTGAAACAGTAACATCATATTATCCTCGGCTGAAACAGTAACATCATATTATGTAAGTGCAATAACCATTATAAAATAAAAGATTAATAATAGCAAAAAAACAAGATACTATCATCTATTTTTTTGTATTATATCATCCTACCTTCACTTCTTTCTATTCAAAATTGTAGCTTTATAATTTACCCAATAAAAACAGTTTGCAGGGGCAATATGGTCCTAAAACTGTAAAAATTGAATTTTATTAATATAATAACAGTGTGTAGGGTCAATATCTTCCTAAAAATGTAAAAACTGAATTTTTTTTTAATATAAAAACAGTGTGTAGGAGCAATTTCATCCTAAAACTATAAAAACTGAATTCTTTTTAATATAAAAACAGTGTGTAGCGGCAATATCATCCTAAAAATTTAAAAATCGATTTTTTTAATATAAAAACAGTGTGCAAGGACACTATCATCCTAAAACTGTAAAAAAAATAATTTTATTAATATAAAAACAGTGTGAAGGGGCGATATCGTCCTAAAACTGTAAAAATTGATTTTTTTTTATATATAAAAACAGTGTACAGGGGCAATATGGTCCTAAAACTGTAAAAAATGTTTTTTTATTATAAAAACATTGTGCAGGGGCAATATGGTCCTAAAACTATAAAAATTGACTTTTTTTATTATGAAAACAGTATGCATGGCCAATATGGTCCTATAATAGTAAAAACTGAATTATATTAATATAAAAACAGAATGCAGGGGTAATATGGTCTTAAAACTGTAAAAATTGACTTTTTTTACATCAAAACAGTGTGTAGGGGCAATATGGTCCTAAAACTGTAAAAATTGAATTTTATTAATATAAAAACAGTGTGCATAGGAAATATGGTCCTAAAACTATAAAAATTGATTTTTTTATTTTAAAACAGTGTGCAGGGGCAATATTGTCCTAAAACTTTAAAAATTGAATTTTATTAATATAGAAAACAATGTGCAGGGGCAATATGGTCCTAAAACTGTAAAAATTGAATTTTATTAATATAAAAAACAGTGTGCAGGGGAAATATGGACCTACAACTATACAATTTGAATTTTATTAATATACAAAACAATATGCAGGGGCAATATGGTCATAAAACTGTAAAAATTTAATTTTATTAATATAAAAACAGTGTTGTAAGTTGCATATGGTTTTTTTCCCGAACAGCTGAATAAATTATATAACCAACCTGTAGGAAGCTGGTAAAGAGTACAGATCGAAAGTTATACAAAACTAAAAATTATAATAGACCAAGCTTTAAAGAGATGTTGTAAGTTGATCAACAACATCACCGATATTTATAGCAGCAAACATTGGTCTAACTTAATCTTTTCCATGCTTCTTGAGGTTTGATCTTCTACAATTGGAAAATCTAGGGAGCTCCAGTATAGGTTTTTTTAGTTGGTGTCCACTCACATGAAAAGCTTGATTTCGCCAATAAGAAGTGAAACTGGTACAAGGGCAATATTTTCCAACAGGAGGAAAGCCAACAACCTTGTGTGTAGAGTAACCTAAAACCAAGCAGAACATCATAGATTGCACTTATAGCATCTTTTACCATTTAGAACATGCATTAAGCAATGAAGCAACGTTGCAAATTAATCACTCCCATTCGAGTGTAAATTATCTAAATTTACGATTAACGACTGAACCATGAAGCTAGTTTGAGGTACTACCAATGGAAGGAACATTCCCTAAAACACAATCAAATATATTTTCCTTTTAGCAACATCCAGAAATTAAATCCTGTTACAGGATCATCATAAAGTAATTATAAACAAGTTTAACAGATATAACATGAAACTAAATAAACCTATTTCAGAATGAAAACGGTGACTCATATGAAGTTTAACATTCATAAAGAAATGTTATATTGTTATATGTAATATATGTAGGCAAAAAATGAAAGAAATTTACCAGAGACTTACGTGAAATCATGTTAAGAGAAATCATCATCATTTCAAAACCCCTGCATTTTGAAATCATCAATGTTTTGAAATCTATACAATACAAAGAAAAAATTATCAAGAATTCAAAATATTTGTGCATAAACATAAAAGATATGTATAATCACTCTAATACCTTCTAAAAAACTCAAAAAACTAAAGAATGTCTTTTCTTTCACCTAATTGGGCTTGTGACATGAGGTGCCATATCTCGATGACTCCATTCATTGTTTATGACTTGCCACTCCTTGTTTGCATTCATGGTTATCGACTGTGAATCAAATGATTAGCCTCAAAATATAAAGCACGAATAGGAAAATGAAGAACTCACTATTGATTTGGACAACAATTGAGACCACCGCAATGTCCATTGCTTTATCCTAATCAGTGGTTAATTCCACAAAACCAACATGAAATCAAGCAACAAAAGAAACTTTGATTAATCAGTAAGTACTAAGATGCCCTTATACCTTGACGTGAGAAGTAAGTACTGATTCAATGTCACAGAATCTTACCACCGAAACTAAACTAATGAAAACCAACATGTACCCAATGATTCTTGCTTACAATGAACCAAATGAAATCAAATAAATATTGACATGTTGATATAATTTCCTCTCCCTTAATTATAGCAAAACAACTTTTTCAACCCCTGCAACTTCATGAATTGAAACTTTTGTTTTCTATAATTAACATTGCTATCTTGCAATACTAATAATAATTATCATTCTCCCACTAACATGATGATTATTAGCATAATACTTATGCTACCACTAGCTTTGACATGTACTCAGAAATCAGCTGGACGTCTAGAAATCAATACTTTATTGACTTTCTTACCAAAGTTCAGACTTCTGATACGAAATGCTTTGATAAAACACTTAATCAAAAGAATACTGTTATTTTTTAAGAATTTATTCATTTTTGTTGATATTCTTTTATAATATGTATAATTATATTAAAATGTATAATATTTTTAGTCTGTAAGAATATGTATGAATTTGTACTTAAGTTCGGATGTATAAAAATATATTAGAATGTTATTATTTTTCAACCTTAGATTCAATAATTTTGTTATTCTTCAATAATATTCTAATAGAAATCAGCTGGACGTCTAGAAATCAATACTTTATTGACTTTCTTACCAAAGTTCAGACTTCTGATACGAAATGCTTTGATAAAACACTTAATCAAAATCATACACCTTTCCTTAGATAGCACACATGTGTGTCTAAATAATTTCAATACTATGAAAAGGGATGCCGTAATCATAGTCTCAATTGTTTAGACCTTTTCCATTCCTCACAAGTCCATGTTAGTGTGCCGGTTAACCACACATGCTCCACTAACGACTTTGAGAATGAAAATATCACAACTGTTATCTACTTAAAATCTACTTAGTGAAAGTGTTTCCTCACCATCGTTTTCATGAATCGGAGAGAAACCTTATGACACTTAGATTTTATGGTGTATGTGTTCCTATCCACGTGAATTTGTAAAAACCATAATCACAAGACAAGGTTAGTGACAAATACAAACTCTTATGGATTGAACTTGTCCAGTCTTAACTTCTTGCCACCTGGCAGCTCAAGGGCCTGCCATTGCTTCCAAGTTGTTATGCAACCAATTGAGAACTCTCAGAACTCATATGCAAAGCCAACTTTAACTGGAATGGGCACAAAAATAGAAATATGTCAACACGATAGGTTATAAACCTCACATCGTGTGCTAGTGTCAAACTACATGTTTTCATCCTTGATTAAATCTTGAAATTCTTTCAGGATCTTTAAGACTCCCACTGTCCTCTTGACATATAAGACTCTCTTGTCAAATATTCAAGTGATAGTGCAGATTCTTTATCAAGACAAACACTCCACATAAATGGCCTTAGTTGGTCTTTGTTTTATCCAAAACATCACAACTTACCAATTTCAAATGTACAAGAGTGGGACACACTTTACTCTTACATTTAACTAGTGTTATAAACCTTCTTCAAGATGTGTCACTCAAGTTACAATCTTGGAGTATGACTCTAAAAATTGTTTTTGGAATGAAGTATGACTCATCTTTTTGATTTAACCATTTCAGCAATTCTTGATTCCTCTTCTTAGCCATATGAATGCCCTAAGATGTCTTTAGAGGACCAATTGTGACATGGTTTCTTAATCATTAATATGAACACAAAACATGATACTAAAGTACTCTCCCATCTTTTTAGATTTGAGAAACTTTTTTCCTTCTGCCTAATTTGATTCTTCTCATCCGTCCTGCCATACACTGAAAATTTTCCAATACTTCAGAATTATACTTAAGCCTGTAAGTATCACAATATTTACTAAACTTTAGTAAATCATGACCAATAATCTTATCGATCTTTTGTGGTGGACTTGACCAGTGCACACGAATGTGTACTCGATCCCTTAGTCCTTCACTTGACTCACATATACATGTGAACAAGGAAGTAGTCTTAATTTTCCATAGATGAAAATTCTCATTCATCATACTATATAACTTGTATTATTCCAAGTTGCTATCTAACTGAAATCTTGGGTGGTGAGAATCTTCCCTTATTTGGTAAATTTAGACACTACCACAAATGAAAGAATCAAATTTACATTTCCATTATTGCTAGAAACATATAAAGATCAATTTTCAATAAAAGTCATTGCAAGGAGATATAAACTTAAATAAAATAAGATTTTTATTTATTTATAAAATGCGGAAAAGCTTTTCCTTACAATGCAACTTTAAATGAAAACTATGCTATTACATATTTCCTAGTAATATATCATAACTCTCTAAGTAGTAGCTCAAGAATCTGATCTACAACCATGTGATATAAATCCATCTTCACAGTCAGATTCAGCATACTCTTTCTTTATGTTTCCTTCATTTTTCCTTTGATTCCTAAAACATCAACATGTGACCCAGTCACATCATGTAATAAGAATCTCAGAATAGAAACTTAACCGAGTTAGATAGTGGACTTTACCTTAAGTAGAGTCAAACTTATTGACTTTACCAGCCTGATGATCTCTCAGGTAAATTTGGCAGCTTCACAACCAATGCCCTTTCCTTTTGGCAATAGAACCATATTGACCCTTTGGGAGTGGTACATGGGACAATCTCATACTTAGCCTTTCTCTTTACCATTTGGTCAACCGAGTTGACTATGGCCAATCCCTTTCCATTGGAAAGAGAAAGCTTTTACTGGGTATCCAATGTAACCATTGTCAATGTCCATTAAAGGTTTGGAAAATTGATCTTCTAATCAAATTTTCTTTACTAGTTCTCAAATCATTTCTGATTCAACAGCAACAAACAAATATATAAGATCATTAAGGGTTAAGTCATAGTCTATTTCATAGTAGTCCCAGAGGTAACTCACTATGTGACTTAGAAAGTGATTCAACAACCAACTTTCTTAAGACTTTGACACCCAACTCTCCCGGCTTGTCAATATGTGACTTCATCTCCAAGATGTGAGCACACATAGACCTTGCTTGACATTAGGGCTTGAGTGACCTTGAACTTGTGGGTAAGGGAGAATAATTCGAGGAGGTGGAGGAAGTGAAGTTTCAAGAGATTTGGGAAGATCATAGATCTCTGAACAAGACATCTTTTTGGGAGATATTCAAGATAGTTGATTTAAAGTCCTTAATATAACACCCAATATGAAATATTAAGGCTAGGACCCAACACAATATTTTTATAACTTGGAAGAGGGATGCTGTAATCCAAGCTATAAAATACTTGAAGGTAGTCGAATGACGATTCACCAATTTCCACCATGAAAACGAAATAACTTAATTAGGTTTTACTTGGATTTGAAACTCCTAGATCTTTTGAGATTCATTGAACTGTTCAATGGCATGTTTCAATCTCGAGTGTTCCTTCAGGTTTTGGACTGGGATGCCGAAGATCACAAAACAAGGTGTGAAGTAACCATGCAAATTACTTGTTACCCTTAATATTTACCCCTCAATTGATGTGCCGATTAACCACACGCACTCCACCGATGCTATGATAAATATTAAGTTACCCTTTGCCTACCTTGTTAAGTCCAGCTAGTGTGCCAGTTAACCACACGCGCTCCACTAACCGACTTAAGCAAAGTGTAAAGTGTAATTTCATGGATTAGCACCTTATTCACATTTTCCTAAAGTAACTAAGATTAGGAATTATAAAAACATTTAGTTACTTTATATTTATCATTAATACTTTTAATGATGGGAGAATTCTAGTCCTTGTCCTACCCGTTCGGCTAACGACCCTCCACCGATCAAGGAAGCAGTAGGTGAGAGTGGACACCCATTAAATTTTCATTTTATAGGTAGTAACCTTATACCCCCCTTATAGACCAGCTTCATGAATGAGGCATACTAATGGTAAGACGACTTGCTCTTATACATATATATATATATATATATATATATATATATATATATATATATATTATTATTATTATTATTAACTTATAATATTATAAAGTATAAGGGTTGAATTTTAACTTTTAAAATTCTAAGGGCTTAACTTGGAGTTAAAGTATTCATAACGGAAAACTTTTCAAATTCCAAAACTTGAGGGAAAGTTTTGAAACTATTCAAAACTTTTCAATTTCCATAACTTATGTGTTTAAAGTAGTTTTAATCCAAAAACTCTTCAGGTTCCATAACTTGATGACAAATTATGGAAGACTTTAAACTATTAAAAGAATATGACTTTTCTTTGTTCATAACCTATGGAAATATTTATGAGTTTTATGAATCTTAAATGTGACTTTTCATATAACTTGAGGACAAGTTAAAAAAACACATTTTTAGAATAAACTCTTAGATTAATTTGGATTGAAAATAACAATTTCACATAACTTTTCCTATTAATCTAAGCAACTCATAAGAACAAGATAATTTAATCAAACTTTTTCATGTAATTAGCCTAATCCTTAAAATAATACAAAACATGAATCTATTGACAATTATCTTTGAAATTGGATTAGAATGAATATTAACACATCAAAAACAAGTTTATAGGTTCAAAAACAGCTTAGGGTAATGATTCTAGTCCAATTCCAGCCTTAAAAGTCGAAAATATGATGTCTGGGGGTCCTACTCGTCGAGTGTATGAACGTACTCGACGAGTAGGATGAGTTTCTTCAATGACTCGGTGAGTCCAGTGCCCAGACAGCCCGAAAATCAATTATTTCAGCATTTTTCAGCACTTTGCATCAAGTATAATTGAAAAGAAGCCTAGGCTCTGACACCACTATTGGGTTTTGAGCATTCTAATAATCCTAAGTGTACATGCAACCCTAAATACCTTGGATCTATGTTTTCTCTATTATACATGCAAATATGAATATTCCAAGGTATTACCCTAACTAGCATACAATTTTTTGATACTTGGATAATAAACTAGATAGAAACACATACCTTGTTGATGTAGCTTAACTCCATGAGGCTTGAGAGCCTAGTGCCCCAAGTGTCACACCTCAAATGGTTTACACAACATCACCAACACATGGAATAACCATGAAAATAAGACACTCATGCTCAAATCGGCTAGCCCTCATATATGTATCACTAGTGCCAATTTCTTGAGCCAAAGGGGTCCTTATATAGTGTGCACATTAGGGTTACACCATGTAACCCATGACTTTACCCATTCCTTATGCTCCATGGGTTTTAACCTCCATAGAGTATCCATGGGTCACCACATGGGTTAAACCTAACATAAGGAATCATGGATCATAAGTCCACATATATAAAAATGAATGATTTACACAATCAATCCCCATATATTTAATTCGTCTCTTTTGATCACTAAATTAAGTCCAAATTTATTCTTGATCAATACTAATTAAATAACATGATTTCAAATCTTTTTCACATCTATTGTGTGCTAGAATGCACCAATAGAATTTAGTATTAATTATATGTATATTAAATGCTATCCATACTTATAACTCATTTTTATGGAAACTAATTAAATTCGTCATTAATGTCAACAATAATATTCTTTCGGGATAAATTCACATCTAGAAGAATGAGAGTGTATTGCAGCAGAATAACAGTGTATTCTAGTATAATACACTCTCGTTCTTCATATTCCATCAACTTTATTGTATTTTAAGTGATTGAGTCTTGAAACAAAGTACGAACTCATATATAAAAACCTAGATGCAAATTCATTCTGGAAGAATGGTATTGCTAGCATTAACGATGGATTTAATTAGTTTCCATAAAAAGAGAATTATAATTATGGATATCATTTAATATACATATAATTATGGAAATCATTTAATATCTATAATTATTTAATTAAATAATTACTTAATTTACTAAATTTCTATTGGTGCATTCTAGCACACAATAAATGTAAAAAACAAAATAACCTAGCCATATATATATATATATATATATATATATATATATATATATATATATATATATATATATATATATATATATATATATATATATATATGTATGTATGTATGTATAGGGTTAGGTTATTGTGTTCTAACTAATTATTGTGTTGACGAATGGATTAATGAGAATGCAAGAAAAAAAAAAATTGGACCAATTATTTAATTAAAATTTATGTAATTATATTGTAATTAATTAATTATCCAGTTTCTAAAAATAATGCTGTAAGCGTATTTCAGTCTTTTATGTGAGAATTATAAAGGGGTAAAATAGATTTGTAGGGATTATGCCAAAGATCAAGGGACTTTTTTTTAAATAATTTGAATGTATTCTAAAAGAATACATTCTGAAAGAATATGTTTATGAATATGTTCAAAAATAACAACATTCTTGATACATATTAGGGCCGAATACAAATTTTTATTTGATGAACTTCTTAAAAATATAACTAATTACTAAACCATTTATTAAAGGATTACAACATTCTTAAAGAATACTGATTTATTATTAACATTATTCAAGAATCAATGTCCGAAAAAAACACACATTATAGTCATATTCTATAAGAATATAATGTTTTGGAGTTAGTAATTCGTATAATCTTCATTATATTAGAATTTAGTGACATTCTTGAAATTCTCCATTCGACGACTTTTGATCATCTTCATCTCAAACACCATCATTCAACCTTCAGACCTTTGATCATGATGATCCTTTCATGCATTTTATGAAAATAATTGCAATGAAATCGAATTTTGTAAGCATAACATTTTGTGATAATGTTTTTATATGACAAATAATAAAACAAACTTTAGTAATTTTGATAGAATTCATACTGTGTGGGTAGATTCTAACTACCACTTTAGTCATTCTAACAATATACCACTATTTTCTTATCTTAGTAAAATAGTACACACCACATAGAAGATTAGTTAAAATTAACCAAGTAAGCCAAGTGACATTGTATTTGATATTGGTTTTGAATGCAAAAAACAAATTGTTATAATAAAAAAAATAAACAAAGGAACCAAATTAAACATAATGAACACATTAATTAAAACCAAGTAACATTAATATAATAGGTTTTGATTCAAAAAGATGAATGGCTACAATAAAAAAGCATAAATAAAGGAATTAAACATTCACATAGAAGATTAGTAAAATTATTTAAATAATGTATACAAAAGATTAGTCAAAAAACACATGAAAAGTTAAACTAATAATAATTAATTTCATTGTTGCTAGCCAGAACACTTTAAATCAGGGTGTATATCTTTTAGTACAAGTTCATTTCTTGTGTGCTTCTGATTAGCTTGACCTCAATAATCACATAAGCATTATCACTTTTACTAAATAACTTTTTGTTGAGAATCAGAACTAGTGATGGATACAATTGGCTATCACAAAAAAAATGACTATCACAAAAAGCATCATAATCAAATAATATAAACCCCAAATGAGGTTGATATACGATAAAAAAAACCATCAATTGAACACATAAAATTAAATCATAAATGATTATCTAAGGATTTAAAAAACCATATACCATAGAATTATTAGGGTTCTAGATGTGTACCAGTGACCATGATGACGACGATATCAATTATAGAAAAGAGTATTCAAAATCTGATACTTATTTAAACACCATAACTCTAAGGCAGACAATGGAGAATTAAATTTGCGTACATTGACGACATAGGGTTATGAAGAACATCTATGTACTTGCGATGAAGGCTTCTTGGTGGCAGAGGTGGGGAAGGAAGGAAGACGTCATGTTGTAATAAAGAAGAACGAGAATTTAATATGATTAGGGGTGCAAGGTTGATGTTCGATTATGCAAGGGAACCCTAGCGGTCGATCAGCCTGGATACTATAATTATTGGCTCAATCTCAAACAAAGTTACCAAAATTATAGACTCTAACTTTGTGACAACCCAAATATTTCCACTTCAATAGAAACCAAGTCTGTTGCTGCTAACTTTCAAACTTTTGGGATAAGTTTGAGCAATTCAGGATTTACACTTAAGGAAATATCAGGAGAGAGGTTGCACTTGGGTTTTGTGCAACTCCGTTATTCCAAAACTCTATGATATTAGAGTTCATTCCAGGAATAAAATATTTTCTGCCAAAAATCCGAGGACTATATATAGAATTCTGAACCAAATTATTCATTAGTTACATTTCCAACTAGAGAAAAGCCAAATTCTCTCTCAAGGATCTTCGGACTTTTGTTCCGGAAAGTGAGTACTTCTATCTAGTGTTGTTTTAAAACTTTATATATGCTTAATACACTAGAAATCATAGGAAAACACCAAGATCTGTGAGTTTACCGCCCAAGAACACCTTGGGGAGTAAACTCCATTTCAAGGGCCAAAGTGTGCCCAATGACCCCTAGACCTTGGAAACCAAACATGGGAAAAACCTTGATATGTTTAGGCATCAAAAGCAATTAAAATCAAGGAACAAAAGTGAGTTCACGGCCAAGGAAGTTCTTGGGCCGTGAACTCCATTTTAGGGTGCCAAAACGCCCTAAATGCCTTCCATAGCCCAAGAGACAAGCATAGAACTTTACCTAGATGTGTTTAGGACCCAAAACAACCAAAATATCATCTTCCATAAGTGTTTACAGCCGCAAACACATGACCAAATGGTCCATGGGCCGTAAACTCAAAATAGAGGTTTTTTGATGCCACAAACACTTCCAAGGGCTTAGGCATAAATTTAGAATGCTTCTATATGACCTTTAGGACCCTCGTAAGAATATTTGGCCATGAGTTTACAGTTGTAAACTCATTTGGGCCGTGAACACCCCAAAAGTGCCAAAAGATGTGGTCTTTCTCATCCTAGGTTAAAGCTAATGTCCCTAAATCACCCCCCTAGACTTCAAATTTGCACTAACCCATGAGTAACCATGCGTTTACGGCCGTAAACTCCCTTGGGCCGTGAAATCATGGTAGTAAACTCATGTAAGTGCCTTTATACCCTCCTAGGTTCAATCACATGTGATTCCAACACTTGGTTAAGGTGTTTCCTAGTCCCGGAAGGTTTTTCCTTTCATATAGTTGTTGTAACCACTATATTTATGTCAATATGTGTCCTTAAATGTCATTTAGGACTTATTGTGTCTCGGAACTTCATTCGTGGAACTTCTCATCCGTACGCGCATACCCGTTTGAATCACCCACATCAGGTGAGTTCATACCCCGTAATGAATCTTTTAACTATTTTAATTGTTTTAAGGGGGAATACAAGTTGAACACCATGATAATTGTGTAATTATTTGTTGTTAATCATTCTTTCAAAATGTTACTTATGTTATTTATAAGTTGTTAAAACATTTCAAAACTCCTCTAAAGGTTATGTTACTTTATAGTTATACAAAACTCCATTTTTAAAGTATAAGCATAACTTTGTAGATAAATGAGTCTTTACAGTATCAGTCCAGTTTGAACATTAGTAAACTATTATAGGTATAGTTTAGGAAAATGTTATTCATTAATTCTAGTACAATGAAGCACACACAGAACAGAACAGAACAAAACAAAACAAAACAAACAGTGAAGAAAATCAAACAATACCAGAACAGAACATAACAAACAAGTAAATTTGCTATAGCATGATAACACGCAGACAGGATCTAACTTTAATGTGAATTACACGGCTTGCATGGATTTGCTCGGGTCGCGTTTGGTTCCCTCAATCTCCATACATGAGAGCGGGTTAGTAGGGGTTCTAGCTTTCACATTATGACCGTAATAAAACACACATATGTTTTTAGGTTGATAGTACCTCTGTATGTCATTATAAACGACATCAAGGTACTCACTTTCTCCCATTACTTTCATAAAGTGTCGGTAACATTTGAAGGTTGATCTATTCTCTAATCGAGGTAGGTTATAAAATAGGGAGAATGTACTTTACAGTTGACAATAACAGTAGAGTCTTGGTAGAAGACTGCTTTCAAAAGAATAGAGTCTTGGTAGAAGACTGCTTTCATAACAGTAGGGTCTTGGTAGAAGACTGCTTTTATAACAGTAGGGTCTTGGTAGAAGGCTACTTTTAAAAGTTAGGACCATGATGCTAACCTTATGATTCCGTAAAGTATAAACTATAGGATACATATATGTTAAGTAGATGCCGACAGCTAATAGGATGTGTTTTCTTCGTTGTACGTCTTGTTCCCATTGGATGTAGGCTTACACCGAGGTCACCCAATCTATTATCTACCCGAATCTATATATTTATGCTTAGTATACATTAAGTCATCATAAGGGTACCAGGTATGGATCAAGTCATAGGACACAGAGTCAATGCACAATTTTTCTAGTACAAAACTTTTGTTTCAAAGTCAGTACTTTTGGATATACAAAACTAGTGATTTCCCAATTAAGGGCTTAATCCATTTTATTAAGCCAGTACAGTTTTAAAGACTTTAAGTGAGTTAACACTATAATACCTTAGTTTATACACCATGTTTATATATAAGACTAATATCCGACAGCTAATAGGATGTGTGTTCTTCGCTGTACGTCCTGTTCCCGTTGGATGTGGGTTTACACCGAGGTCACCCAATCTATTATCTACCCGATACCAAATTATATATAGCAGTATAAACAAAGCTATTATAAAAGTAATCTCCATAGTCAATGTTTTATTATAAGAAATATAGGTTTTCTTAAAAGGAACTCTCCATTAGACATAAAGGAACCATTACAAATAGCTCCATGAGTAACAAGTGAATACCCCAAGGTTATATATGACAATGATCTAATAACCAATGGAATATGTGTTATCCGCCTTACTTACTGTACCCCGTCGGGTTGTAGGTTGAGGGTAGATGCGCATAATCGATTGTTTGTTTACTCCAAGTATATATAACTTGTACCCACTTATTACGTATAGAAAGTCATGTGGTGTCATTTTACTCAACTCCCATTTTAAGTAGGAAATATATGATTTTCTCGAGGAACAGGCAAACTTTACAAAACAACACCTTACAGGTTACAGTACTTTACATATACATTTTAAACCACATTTTTACAGCTTACTCACATCACTAAAATCTTATGAACTCACCAGCTTAATTGCTGATAAACTCTTTCAAATAACTTGTATTCTCAGGAGACTATTAGATAGGTACTCGTGCTGGGACTTCAGAAGATGGAGCATTATAGCTTCAAGTCTTGTTTTGTTATTTGTTTATGACTTCTATGTTTTGTGAACACTTACATTGTAAACACTTTCTTTCTAAATGAAATGGTTGTTCATTACTTGTTTACCATATACATATCTCGTGATACTTGACATGACGTCCTCCACCCCCAAAAGTTTCCGCCGTTCCGGTTTTGGGGTTTGACAAACTTAAAATTCAATTAATTGATTTATACGCCATTTACCAAATAACCTTATTGATTTAATTAATTATTTAAAATTTTCAAATTTGGGATTGGTCCATTCATCCACATAATAATTATCTAGAACATTTAAACCTAACTACCTACCTACCTCTGTGTGTGTGTGTGTGTGTGTGTATATATATATATATATATATATATATATATATATATATATATATACACTAGCCATTTACCCGCGCCAAGCGACGAATACCAATAATTTTTTCAGAAATTAGTTTCTACAAACGATTTGTTTTTTTATATCAATTTTGAACCGATATTGATTTTTTAAAATCATTTTATTAAACTAACTTTTGTTATAATAAGTTCGGTTTTTTTGAAGTGAACTTTAATTAGAAAACGGTTTTAAGACCGGTTTGATTCGATTATATTTGAAAAGGCGAAAAAAATACAGTTTCATACATATATTAAAACCTATTACTAATTGTCGGTTCGGTTTTAACCTACCTGGTAGATTCATTGACTAGGAGGTGGCGGCAAATTCATTGATGGAAGGGATAGCAAACCCTAAGAGGACGGAAAATTCACCAAAACCCTAGGAATATTCGTGCTGAATTCATCTTAATCCTAGGAAAATTTGGCTCTGACTTCGTCAAAACCCTCATAAACTCAGGCGTCGGCTATTTAGGGTTAGAATCATGGTGATAGATTTTAATGATGGGGGTGGTTGTTCAATGGTTGTGAATGAAGACAAACGGTGGCGTTTGTGGTGGCTTTGGAGAGTAAATTGTTGTAGATTGATTCATTCGACGAAAGAGATGTCGACGATTGTAGTGTTCTTCGACAAGGAACGTCGTAACGATGCAACTATAATGAAAAGTTGTTTTTTTTGCAAGAAATATCTTTTCAGAAACATGTTATAGTCTAGAGGACACAATACATTATATCAAAAAATATGGTTAACATTTTTGGTTTGGCAAAAATAAATGTTGTTGATCTAGGTTAAAAATGTGTGGGGTTGTTAATTTTTGTTCATCGGTTTATCTTTTTTTTTTTTTTTTTAAATAGTTTATTTCTCAAACATACTCGTATCATATTATAAAGAAAACATAATTCATGCACAAATAATTTATTACATAAAATAGTTTCTCTTGCTGTGTTGGACTATTCCCTTTTTTATGATAGGGGCTATTCCCTTTTTTATGAATCCCGTCAAATCTATAACACAAGCAAAGACGGACGCATGATTTCACAGTAGCGTAGCACGGTAGTAGAAATAAAAAATTTCGAAAATTTTTGAAAATTTTTCCACTACGGCAGGAAAAGTCAAGGGTTACCGGTGCCACCATAAACCCCTTAGGTCCACCCCTGAACACACGCATTAGGCCACAAACAATATCGCCAATTTGTTTTTTTTTTCTTTTAGTTTTTTTACCCCACATTCCGTGTACAATAAGCGCATAAAAAATGAATATGACAACGTCTTATATTTTCTTTTTGTATCCCACGTGAAGTGCATTGAAGACCAATAAATATATTTCTTAAATTTTTTATTTTTAATACTTACCCGAGTAATTAGATTAGAATTTGATGATGTGTCATCTTTTCCGTTTTGCTTTTAGATTTTCATAGAAAAGTGTTGGATTAGTGTCTAAGTTCATAATTATTTTGGTATGTACTTGACCCGATGGTGCATGGTCATTTTGGGTTGCCTTCACCAAAGCAACTTGATAGGATGGATTATGGAGAGAAAGGATTAAATATGATTTATTAATATATTATGGGAATAATATATTAAAGGAGAAATCATATTGTTTAATTAATATTAGTTAAGAATTAATAAGAACTAAGTTTGTGACTAAAAGAGATTAATTAAACTTAAGGGAGTGGAATTGTAAATATAAGATAGTTGCAATTGGGCTATGGATTGCCTTATATGATAAGGTTGGACGAATTCTATGGGGAAACCCATTAGAAATCATCCAAGGCCTTTAAGGAAAGGAGTCAATGGGTTGCTTAGGGCTTAAGCATCCAAATTAGGGTTTCCTTGTTTGATAACCCTAATAGCCTCACTATATATATAGCCCTTATATCTCGAAAACGTGGACAAGCTTCCTTCTAGGGTTTCACACGTTTTGGGCAGCCTCCTTCTCTTCTCTTCTTCATCCTCTTGCTCTTGGTGTTTGTGAACCATTAGAGGAGTGGCATTTGTGACTCTAAGCTTTCTAAAGTCATTACAAGGAGGATTTGAGATTGTTATTGCTATATAACAATCAAGGTATGATCTAAACCCTAATTATATGTTATATTGATTATCATATGCTAGATCTAGGGTTTATAGTCTTGGATAAATTGCATGTACAATAGAGAAACCTAGATCCAAGCATTAGGGTTTGTATGAGCACATAGGATGTTCTTATGACCAAAACCCATCAGTGGTATCAAAGCCTTGATTAGTTTCTATTGTATTGATGCCTTGTTAATTTGTTCATGCTTGAAAAATTCGATTTTTGTGAGCCTGACTAATGGACTCGGCGAGTCCCATTGTGGACTCGGCGAGTAGGTGATGAGATTTGTAATCGAGTTTAAAATCAATTCAAGTATGAATCTAGAAAAGAAGAATAACGATGAACACGAGAGTAAATATAATATTTGTTCAGCTCATATTATGCTTTTGATTTTACAGAGTACAAAGAATAATCTGTAAAAGCTGAGTGAAAAAGTTCTTCTACTCACTTAGTACAGACCCCTATTTATAGGAGAACAAAAGCATAACAATACTAAGGACTAGACATTAAGACTACTCTTTATAATGCCTTAGTACAAATAACATTACATCCGAAGACCCTTCTTACGAAGACAAAATAAACTTCGTAACAATCTAACTGACACTTCGACTATTACAACATTTAAGCCCTAACAATCTCCCCCTTTGGAATAAAGTTCGAAGTCTTCAAGACGTCAGTGATTGAACGGCATACATCAGCACTCTTCGGATTTCCATGTACCAAGAGATAACTTTCTTTATCTCTTTCTTATCTCCTTCTGAGTTCTTCTTGCAATGGTTCATACGAACAATTAAGTTCGTATATTGTGAGTTGGTGTATCTCTCTACTTCACATGTTTGAAATAAGAACCTTTTAGCTCTTCCAGCTTTGTCTTTTCCTGCAGAAACGATCCCCAATGGCTTTAAACAGATTTCACCGTCTTCGTAATTTTTCAACTCATTCTGCTTCTTCGAAGGTGCCATTGGTGCAGTTATGTCGAAGCCTTTGACAGTAGCAAGTTCGACATCTGTTTGAGCTAAGCACTCAAAATAATTCTCTAAAAATATTTTTATGTGCTTACACCCAAGACTGAAAACATCTGGTTCTGTTTCTTGGAGAAAAGAAAATGACTTATCTTTAAGCATCAAGGCAATGTTGATGAGATCATATGTGTTCATCAAAGGAAAGTCTGCCACTGTAAATTCTTGTAACTTTCCACTTGCTCTTGCTACAGTGTACTTCAAATTTTGAAACTTCCATTCGAAAATGACATCCCTTTTTATAGATATCACCTTCTTGATCTTCTCCAAAAACCATACTTCTTCTTGAGCCTTCGCTAATACAACATGAAATCTTATCTTCATCTTCTTTCCCTCTTCAATTTCCATTGATTTTGTTTCAGCCTTGAACTGTGGCATAACGAACATCATTTCATTGACTGGAAAGTCAAGTTGACCAAAATCTGTGTTCGTCACCACAAAGCTCTTCTTCGGAACCTTTTCAAAAGAATACATGTGATCAAACATCACCCTGGATTCTATTGTTTCGTAATTGAAAACTTTTGAAGGATCACCCTTATCAACATTCGAACCATCCAAAGCTCTTTGTCTCATTATACTTTGAACATGCCTCATTCTCTCAACCTCAGCTGCCACCTCAGCTTTCTTCTCTTTATTTTACTTCTCAACCATAACTCCTTTTCCCTTGTCTTTAGTATTTGACGGAGCTATATTCTTTGAAGAAGAGACATCACTTTGTTTCTCAATTACAATATGTTTTGAAATTGGAACTGTTGTAGTCACAGTCGAAATAACTGGAGCAGCTGAAACAACAGTTGGTTTTACTACCACTTTCGAAGAATACACTTTTCCATCTACCTTCGTATCTTCAGTTGTCTTCACTTGTTCCCCAGCCTTTGTGTGACCAATATTTTCTCCCCCTTGCACCCCTGTGACAGCAGGTGGGGCATCTGATACGTTTGGTAAAAGGCTTGAAATACGAAGTAATGGAGCTAAGTGTTTGTGTAGGATAGCTTCGAAATGAGTAAATTTCTGAGAAATAAATTCTTGAGAAACAATTGGAGAGATAGATTTCGAAGACAGGTCTTGGAGTTCTTTCAACAACCTGACCAATTCTCCAAAATTTTGTTCTTCTTTGTCAAAAAGAGAGGTCATTTGAGGATTCATCTGCTCGAACATTTTGACACATTTTACAACCGCATCACAAATAATGTCGATTTTCTGATGTGCTGATTCATAACCTTGTTGAATATTTTGAACCTCCTTCGTCATGTCTTCACGAAGTTCGCGAATTTGCATGTTAACATCTTCACGTACCTTCTTGACTTCTTGTACGAAGAGCACATGACGCTCCTTCGTTACAATCTTCAGATCCTTCACCTCCATCATACAATCAGATCTTAGGGAATTGATTTGATTCTCTGTAGAAATATCATTTTGATCAATCTTCTCAAGAACTCTACTTTCTGAATCACGAATTAATCCTGATGCCTTCGAAATTACCCTGCCTTCCATTTCCTTCATTATTGAATCAATTTCCATGGTTGTAACTCCAGCACTGCCCACATCTGCTTGAGATTGCAAGATAGAATTCAATTTCGAATTCAAAATCTTGAACTGCTTCATGGTCATCAGCATATGATCAGGAAAATCTTCTTCAGCTTTATCAAAATGAAGAGCTTCGAACGTTCCTCCAAAGCCTTCGTTATCAGTTTCATCATCAACAGCCATGGTTTCATCAATAGGTGAGGATGGATGGGGTGGATCAGCTGACTGAGTTGACAATATTATGGTGAATGGTTGATCCATAATCGATTGAAATGTTGGAGAATCAGTTGTTGATGTAACATGTGGTAAAGAAGTTGGTTCAATAAGCTTCACATCATTAGGCTTCGAAATATCAGCAGGCTGACTGATATCTATTGCTTTTGGAATTTCATTCTCGGGTGTCTCAGGAACTTGCTCCACCTCTTCGATTCTTTGGTTTTTCTTCAAATATTTTGCAAGATCTTCAGCCCGTCTTTTCTTAGATGATGGAGACACCGGAGCTGGAATTTCCCTAACTTTGACCCCTTGATGTGTGACTTGTGTTTTCTTTACTAGCTGAGACTTTCTCTTGATTTTGATACGTCGAAAAACACCCGTCTTCGAAGGAATCGTTTCTTTTGATGGAGACGCTTCGATTATTGGTGTATCAACCACTGAGGTTAAAATTTGAGACACCTCTTCGGTAGTACCAGATGTAGCTATTGGCATTTGGTTCTTTGTTTCTGCCTTCACCCCTTTTTCCAAAGACCCACCCTCTGTCTTCTTCGACTTCTTAGACTTCTTCTTCTCTTCGTGCTGTAACATACCAGTAACTACAGTTGTGTCAATAGATTGCAAATATGACACCAATACTTCATTCGTCGGATCCACCTTGTTAAGCATTGCATCCGGAATGCGAGCTATTGTTGTAAAAATAGCAGGATCATCATGCACCTCCTTCGGACTACCATACATGTGAAATATCGCTTTTTCTTCGTATTCCGGAACTTTGATTTTCTCCTTCTGATAAACATATTTTACTATTAGACTCCAATAACGAGCACAAGAAATCCCTTGCTTGGCACTCGTCTTCGAAATGCTAGTTAAAAACTCTGTTCACAATTGTTCAGAGTAATCTACTTGCAGATCGTAATACAATCCAGCCACCATTGCATACACCTCCATCCTTCCTTTATCAAGACCCACAGTTCGTCCAGTAAGACATCGAAGGAAAATGCCAAACAAAAAATTCCATACCGTAGGTAGCCCAAAATTCTTGAAATCACTGATACGCGTCAAAGGAGGTTGATGGCCCATCTCGTTGAACATGAACACAACTTGAGAAGAAGAAAGTTCATCATAAGGACCAGAATTTGGAATTCCCAAAATCTTGCAAAATAAACGCTTGGATACCCTAATTCTCGTATCATTCACCATAGTGAATTCCACACAACATGTCTCCTTGTTATATGATGCAGTAGAACCCGCCTTTGATAGCCAAGACATTGGAGCAGCAAACGAATCAAACATTGCTTTAGACAGAACTGAATTCTGTAAAGCAACCACAAGCATTTGGAGTTCCTGCGGATACTTTGACAAATCTGATTCTACTTGGTAGTTAGAACCCTGGATTTTCAGAATTGGAACGCTAACAACTTCGTCTGTGGTTAGTGATGATGTAGTCGCCATTGTTGATGATAAGAGCAAAGAACGTTTGAAGAAGATGAGTTGCAAAGAGAATTTTGTGTTACAGAAGGTTTGATCGCATAAAGTCTTATTGACTTATGATTTCCCCTTTTATATGTAACCCTAGAATTTTGAATTTGAAGCGGGATACAATAAATGTTTGCTGACATGGCACCTTGAAATACGGACTGTACTCATCAAAAAGTAACAAACGTAACTGTCAACACGCCTTACACGCTTATCATACACCATGCATCACCAAGAGACAAGACTGTTTGATATTCCCCATGAGAATTGTAACCGTCGGATACCTTCGGAATAGAGGTCAGGCTCTTTCACTTTAAGGTTTAGAAAGCGAAGTCATATGCCAGAATTTTGAAATCATCAGTTTAAGTTGGTTTTACTCAAACCTCAAGGATTTCGTGTGTGTTGTGTTCCAAAAGAAATTAGTTGAGAAACAAAGAAATTTTTTTTGGAAAACTTGTGATGTCAAAAATTTATTTTGACACAAAAACAGTTTAATCCCAGGCAAAGATATCTTCGAAAATTATCAAGAGAGATAATTGACAGCTTGCTAGGTTTCCCGTGAATTACAATCGATAACTTGTAGAGAAGTTTCGAAGGGTTTCTTTTTTAAGGCAAATGGGTGGCTTCGAACATTTCGTTACATATCAACCTTAACATAAGGTGATAAATTGTAAACAAAATTAGTTGTATAACCAATGTAGTCAGTGACAAATTGGTTGCGAATGACAAATTTATGCTGGATCTTGTTGGGAACAAACATCGTAGTTTTCGAATGTTTGATTAAGATCACTCAAAAGAAATGAATATGATTTTGAGTATAAAAGGTACTGAAACAAATGTTTCGTAATTTCTGGAACATGGTTCCCCGTCAATTCCTTAAGGTTTAGGATTTTTGGGTTTCACTTCCATCACGGACTCATGATGTTAGATCACAAACACAGACTTGTGATTTGTCTAGGTTTTGATTGTTTTGATCAAAGACCTCAAGGACAAATCTCTTCAAAAATTTGGAATGTAAGAATTGTTTGGTTTAAAAAGATTGGATAAGAATCGAAGTGTACCTCTATTATAATGGACAAAACAAAATACTCTTAACTCATTTGAGAAGAGTAAGGTAGCTCTTGTTGATTTATGCAAATACAAGCCTTGTTGGGAAGAAATTTTCAAAAGATAATTTCATTAAGGCTTTCATTTCCCATACATAGAATCATACGAGGCTTGAGACAACATGCAGCAGCATGCTTCTAGGGACATCCTAACTAGTCCAAAGTGTATCGAGATCATACCTTTCCATAGAAAACAGACACATGAATCCTTCGTATTTGAAAGTTGACAAAACTCACAATACACATCTTAAAACCGAAGAGAATAAAAAAATATTTTTGGTATTTTTGAATTTTTCAAAAAAATAAAAACAAACCAAAACAAAATCTTTTTGGATTTTTAATTTTTGAATACAAGAAAATATTTTTGATTTTTCAGGTTTTTCACAAGAAAAAATAAACAAACTAAAAGTCTAACCTTAGTTGAAATGTGTACAAATACGAAGCATTCGAACCGTTGACTTGAACATTAATCTCTGATTATGTACTTCAACAAGAAATAAAGCTTCCGAATACGAAGCATTCGAAGCGTTGACCATGAACAGTAACCTCTGAACACTTAATCACCCTGTCCGTCATTGTACCAAATCATTCAGACCCATCACTCTTCGCTTTTATCATATGTGATTAAATTTCCATTAATCATACCCAATCCTTCTATGATACGAATAAATGATTTTTCATCCAATGCCTTTGTAAAAATATCTGCCAATTGTTCCGTTGTTTTTACAAAATGAACTTCAATATTTCCTTCTTCAACATGATCTTTGATGAAATGATATCTAAGAGCAATGTGCTTAGTCTTCGAATGTTGCACAGGATTATGACAAATTCTTATTGCACTTTGTGAATCACAATATAAAGGAATCTTTTTCATATTAATTGCATAATCTCGTAATTGACTTTGAATCCAAATTATTTGTGATGTACACGCAGCTGCAGCAACATATTCAGCTTCAGCTGTAGATATCGAAACACATGTTTGCTTCTTCGATTGCCAACTGACCAATTTTCCATCTAATAATTGACACCCACCAGTTGTGCTTTTACGATCAAGACTGCATCCTCCAAGATCCGCATCCGAATAAGCTTGTACAAAGAACCCTGTTTTCGAAAGATACCACAAACCTAACGAAGTAGATCCTTTCAAATATCGAAAAATATTCTTCACTGCTGTTAGATGTGATTCACGTGGATTCGATTGATACCTTGCACAATTACAAAAAGAAAACATAATATCAGGTCTACTTGCAGTTAAATACAATAAAGACCCAATCATGCTTCGATACAGAGTGATATCAACAGCAGATTTATCTAACGAAGGAGTTAGCTTTATGCCCGTTGCCATTGGTATTCGTAACCTTGTGCTATTCGTCATTCCAAACTTTTCTAACAAATTCTTCGTATATTTCTCCTGATTAATGAAGATGCCTTCCCTATTTTGACGAATATTCAAACCCAAAAAGTTAATAATTTTGCCCATCATACTCATTTCAAATTTGCTTTTCATCAGGTCTTCGAATTCTTTAGATAAAGCAGGGTCAGTTGAGCCAAAAATTATATCATCAACATAAATTTGAACAAGCACCAGATGATTTCCAATTTTCTTTCGAAATAAAGTGGGATCAGCTGATCCTTGTTTAAATTTAGATTGTTTCAAAAATGATGTTAGAGTTGCATACCATGCTCTTGGTGCTTGTTTTAACCCATATACAACTTTATCTAAAATATAAACATGATCAGGATGTTATGTGTTTATAAAACCTGGTGGTTGTTCAACATATACCGTTTCTTCGAGTTCTCCGTTTAAGAATGCACATTTTACATCCATTTGATAGACATCGAAATCTTTATGAGCTGCAAAAGCCAGAAAAATACGAACAACCTCGAGTCTTGTAACAGGGGCAAATGTTTCTTCGTAATCAATTCCTTCTTGTTAAGAATATCCTTTAACAACAAGTCTAGCCTTATTTCGAATAATGTTTCCATCTTTGTCAGTTTTGTTTTCATAAATCCATTTGAGTCCAACAATTGACACATCAACAGGTTTTGGAATTAATCTCCAAACCTTGTTTCTTTCGAATTCAGACAATTCAGCTTACATAGCAACAACCCAATCAGAGTGTTCCATTGCAACCTTAACTGTCTTTGGTTCGATTTTTGAAATAAAAACATTAAACATGCATAACTCTTGATGATTATTCAATACCTCATTTCGTGCATGAAGTTGTGCCCTTGTCATTATACCTGCTTGTGGATCGCCAAGAATTTGGTCTTTTGGATGATTTCTTGTCCATTTATCCAATGGTGGATAATTAGGATCAAAATCCAAAGGTGCATCTTCGAACATAACATTTGTTTCTGATCCATTTATGGAAATTGAATCCTCAGCATCATCAAAATGTTCTTCTTCAAGAATTGGATCCTTCTCAAGTATGGGCTCGCCCTCGATGATTGACTCCGTTTCGATGTTTTGCGTTGGTTCAATGATCGGCCCTTCTTCAATAATTGACTCCCCCTCAACATTAACATTTGTTGACATGTTATCACTTTCACAATAACTCTCCCCCTCAACAAAACTATTTGAATCCAAGTGCTCCCCCTCCATTGGATCATCAGATTGTTCATTTGTGTTTAGATTCAAAATCAAAATTGAATCATTGTCATGCTTCGAATTTTCTGATGTTTGATTATCGGGTGCATTTCTTTCTGCATCAATTGCTTGATCTGAAATACCAAAAATCGATTCATAATTAACATCATTCATTTCAATTGAATCATCTATATTTGAATAATTTTGCAAAATAGGATAATTTGCAAATTGATGTTTAGACTTTTTAATGTAATGATCATCAAATGTCAAATTAAAAGTTTCTTCCACTTTGCGAGTTCTCTTATTTAACACTCTATAAGCAACAGAATTGTGTGAATATCCCAAGAAAATTCCTTCATCAGCTTTTGTTTGAAACTTCGAAAGGTTATCCTTAAGATTCATTATGAAACACCTACATCCAAAAACATGAAAAAATTTGACATTAGGTTTTCGATTATTGATTATTTCATAAGGAGTAACATTAAACCGTCTATGAATGAATGATCGATTTTGAGTAAAACAAGCAGTTGAAACTGCTTCAGCCCAAAGATATTAAGGTAAATTCGAATAAGCCAACATTGTTCTTGCAGCTTCGCATAATGATCGATTTCTTCTCTCAACTACACCATTTTGTTGTGGTGTATAAGGAGATGAAAAATTATGCGAAATTCCTTTCTCCACTAGAAATGAATAAAAAAGACGATTTTTGAATTCGGTTCCATGATCACTTTTAATTTTTCGAACTGACCTCTTCAATGAAACCTCCATTTTCTTGATAAAATCAATCATCATTTGTGAAACTTTGGATTTTAACCTGAGAAAATAAACCCACGTAAATCTTGAAAAATCATCTACAATTACTAAAATGTACCTTTTCTTGTTAAGAGTAGCAACTTTTGAAGGACCACATAAATCAATATGCAAGAGTTCGAGAGGTTCAACAATCTTCGAATCTATTGTGATAGGATGACCTTGTTTGTGTTGTTTTCCTACTTCACAAGTTGCACACAAACTGTCATTATCATATTTAAGAATAGGTAAACCTCTTACCACGTCTTGTCCAACAAGTTTGTTGATGTTTCGAAAATTGAGATGTGATAACCTCCTGTGCCATAACCAGCTAATATCGGCAGCAGCCTTCGAAAGTAAACACACAGCAGGTTTGCCTACAATAGGAACAATATCCAATGTAAACATATCACCTTTTCGTTTTGACTTATGTAAAACTTCCTTTGTCTCAACATTCGAAATGACACTGCCTTCTTCATTAAAAAGAACTTGATTTCCAGTGCCCACAACAAGTTGTGAAACACTTATCAAATTGTGTTGTAAACCTTCAACAAATGCAGCTCGGTTGATAGTGAAATTTCCATTCGTTATCTTTCCATAACACTTGACTTTGCATTTGTGATTATTGCCAAACTTAACCACTCCTCCATTTTCTAGGCTTCGAAAATCACGCAAGTTTTCCTTCTTCCCAGTCATGTGACGTGAGCAACCACTATCAATATACCACTTGTTATCATATTGCTCGTCACAAAGCACCTGCGATTATTGAAAAAATTTAGGTACCCAAGTCTTGTTGGGTCCATTCATATTAGATTTGTTTTTAAATTGTAAAGTACAACCATTAACCCAATCACAAACTTGTGTTTTGAAACTGTCAATAAATTTAACATTTTCATTCGAAGGGTCAGATATATGAGTTTTTATTATTTTCAAATTTTCACTGATTATACCCTTCACATTTTGAGTTTGTGATGTTTCACTTTTTGCTTTCGTGACCAGCTGCCAAACTTTAACTGAAATATTTGATGCTTTGGATGACGTACTACCATTCGTTGAAGGATTAGCATACTTGTCATATGCCTCATGTATCTGTTCTTTCGAAAACTTACTTGATTGATATATTTTTGCTTTTCCTTCCAACCAATGATCAATATTTCTTTTCGTTGTTATTCCCTTTGCATATGAGACTTTGTCAGCTTGTTTCTTCAAAGGATTATAACATTTTGCTGAACTTGGAACATAATCCACTTTTGGTTTTGAAATATATGATTCATGATAAGATGTATTGATTTGTGATTTTGAAATCTGTGTTCCAACCTTTTTCTGAAAATTTTTCCTTGGTAGTGTTGTTTTTGTTCCATTTGAAACTTTTGTTTTAATATTTGAAAATGAATCATTTTTCTTTTCAAAACTTTGAGACTTTGATTTTTCTCTAAAAACTTTTCTTCCTCTTGAAAAATTTGTTGATATCATATTTAATGATTCAATGGTTTGCCAAAAAATTGTTTTTCTCGCTTGACGTTTCGAAATATTATTTTCCTTTGAAAAATTTTCAACTTGAGCTTTAAATTCTTTTGAATTTAATTTTATTGCTTTGTTGACTGTTTTAACATCTGTTTTAACACATTTGTGCTTTGTAAACACATTTTCAGTTGGGTTAACTTTCTTCTTTTCAACTTTTGACTTTACGACCCATACTATTTTTGGTTTTTGATGTTGAAATTTATATGAATTCTTTGTAAGATTGTTTTCAACTGTGCTTTGATTCGAAAAGAAACCTTCATTTGAAGTTTGCATATTGTCTTCCTCAACCATCTTTTTGAATTCAGGCTTTATATTTTCAACATTACCTGTTATTACGAAGACTTGATTTGGGAACACAATATCATCAGTGCATTTGAAGATTGGATAAACAACAGTATTCGATTCAAGATAATGAGCACCTTTTTCACTACGAATTTTCTCAAATTCTTGTGTATCCAAATAAACTTGATCAACCACCACTCGAGGAATTTCAATTTCTTTCGACCTTTGAATTGGCTTCGAATTTGTGTTTTCTTCCTCATTATCACTATCATCGGTTTGACTATCATGTATTTCCACAAACTCCATATCACAAACTTTCGAAGTTGAGGGTTCATCAGTGTCAATTTTTAAGAATAAATCTTCACTATTTTCTTTCCCTTTAAAAGAATTTGCTACATTTATGACAGACAATTGAGAACAATCTACATCCTCTAAATCACTAATTTCATTAATATTATCAGAATTATCTTCAATATCAGCAAAATTAGTTTCACAATTAGATGTAGAATTCTCAGTCTTTTTCAAAATTCGAAGTTGTTCTGATTTAGATAAGGTCTCATTTACAATTTTTACTAAATCATTAGCATCAAGATAATCTTCGACTTTAGCAATTCCAAATCTAAACCTATCATCTGGAACTTTGTTAAAATTAGAAATTTCTTTTTCACAATCATATGAAATACTATCTACCTTAGCTCTATCATAAGCTAAAAATGGTAGTAATTTTCTATGTTGTTCCTTACTTATTTCACTCGAATGATGTAACTCAGTTAATTTTCCATACAATCTTTTCGCAGAATTACAAAAAATATTTCTTTGTGCTAACAACAAGTTTATTTCCTTTGCTAAACTCTCCCTATCCTCCATAATATTCGAAACTTGCAATTTTAAGTAATCAATCCTAGTGACTTTTGAATCCAATTTTTTTCTTGTCTCTAGTAATTGATCACTTAACTTTTTTGCTTCATTGCTAGCAGACACAACAATTGAATCAAAGTAAGTAACAGTTTCATCAAAAGATACTAATTCAGAATTATATGCAGAAACTGGAATGTTAAAAGATTCAAGAATGTTACGTACCTTGGTAGTCATGGGCGACCTGTCAATAGACTTCGAAACGAAGCATTGCCCACACACTTCGTAAGTCTGTTCTTCATCTGAATCCTCTTCCATCTTTGCATACATAGCTCCATGTGATGGATTTTTCATCTCTTCATCATCTGAACCCGAAGACCATATTTGATATGTGCCATCCGATTCCGTTTCTCCATGAGCCACCAGTGACAAATTCTTTGCTTTCAACTTTACTTCCTCCAGTTTCTCAATGTAATAAGCTTCATCCTTTGTTTTATTTTTCTTTTCCTCATTCTTCCTCAACAAGCAATCTAGTGCCAAGTGATTTGCTCCATAGCAATAATGGCAATTAATCCATGTATCACCTTTCAACATCATCTTCATTTGCTCCATTTCACTCTTCGAATCAGTCTTCACTTATTTCTTCTTTTCATCCACTTTATTTTTGTTCTCAAAACTACCCTTCGAATCTGATGACTTCTTTGGATTAAAAGGTTTCTTAAAAAATTTCTTTACTCGATTGTTTGAGTAAAATGCAACAGCCTCATCATCAGAATTCATCAGAAAACCTTCTTCTTCATCAGACTTCGATTTTTCATTCTCTCTTTCTGAAACCTTCAAAACAAGTGCCAATGGTCCACCAAGACTTGCTATTGCTTCCTCAACTATTTCATTAACTTCATTTTCATGAGATTTTAATTGATTGTACAAGTCATTCAAAGTCGAAGTATCAAAACTCTGTTGATTTTTCACCATCATACTCACACTCCTCCACTCCTTTCGAAGTCCCATTACAAATATCAAGTTGTATTCCATTGATGACCTTGTAATACTATAACAATTACAACGATAGATTAGCTCGTTGAACCGATCACAGTATACTTCAATGGATTCAGATTCTTTCTGTTTGAAATCTTTGAGTTCCACCAGGCATTGTTTTACAGATGTGATCTTCGTCTTTTCACTTCCTTGAAATTTTTCTTTGAGATTGTTCCAGACTTCTTTAGCTGTTGTGCATGTTCTGACATAATTGTACACAACAGGAGGTAAGGCACCTCTTAATTCCCTCATGCATTTCTTCTCTAGTTGTTTTAAACGATTGGATTGATTGTCTACTTCCGAACTGCTTCAAGACATACCGATTGGCTGAACTTGTGCAGGTTGATTGATTTCTCCTGAGATGCATTTCCATAATTCTTCATCCAATCCATTCAAGTAATCTTGCATACGATCTGCCCACTGATCATAATATTCTGGAATAAGCATCGGAATTTTTGTGGATGACCCAAGCAAATGAGAAAATGATGTCATCGAATTCAGATTGAATGACGCCATTGTTGTACAGACAAAAACTTCAAGATGATACAAAAACTTTGAGAATATTGAAATCAAATTGTTTATTTCAAATCAGTATTACACAAAGAACACTCGATTTACAAATATTTTTGCAGAATCAAATCCTAGATTGAGATCCAGAAGAATTTATCAAACTCAAAAAGAACGGAAACTTTTTGAATCAAACAGTAGATTCAAAAATCTTTTTGAACGTATGAAAATCAGATCACAGAAAGGATTCCTGCTCTGATACCAATTGATGAGATTTGTAATCGAGTTTAAAATCAATTCAAGTATGAATCTAGAAAAGAAGAATAACGATGAACACGAGAGTAAATATAATATTTGTTCAGCTCATATTATGCTTTTGATTTTATAGAGTACAAAGAATAATCTCTAAAAGCTGAGTGAAAATGTTCTTCTACTCACTTAGTACAGACCCCTATTTATAGGAGAACAAAAGCATAACAATACTAAGGACTAGACATTAAGACTACTCTTTATAATGCCTTAGTACAAATAACATTACATCCGAAGACCCTTCTTACGAAGACAAAATAAACTTCGTAACAATCTAACTGACACTTCGACTATTACAACATTTAAGCCCTAACAGTAGGCCCCTACTCGGTGAGTCCATATGGTTACTCGGCGAGTTCGAGCGTCAGAAAGAGGGGATTTCGGGATTTCTTACTGTTTTACTCATGGATACTTGCCTTATCTGTTTTAGATCATAAAATCCGATTTTATTCATATTTTTGAGTATATCCTTGAATAAACACAAGATAATTACCAATTGATTAGATGATAACTTTCTTATATGATTAAAGTTGATTATTTGTATTAATTGGGTAACTTATTTTGCAAGAAATTGAAATTAGGTCAAATATAGATAATGATGAAATTAATTGTTTAATTTATATTATTTGTTATTTGATCCATGTGTTATGAAAAGTTTCAATTTTTCCCCTTTAGGTTTTATAGTTTAAATTTAAACTCAAAAGTTTAGTTTTGAAATTTAAATAGTTGAAACCCTTATGTTTTGAAATGTTTCAAAACTTGCCCTCAAGTTTTGGAATTTAAATTTAGATTAAAAGTTTAATTTTGATGTATATTTAAATTCTAAACCCTAAGTTTTTGAAATGTTTCAAAACTTGTCCTCAAGTTTTGGAATTTAAATTTTGATTAAAAGTTTAATCTAGGAATGTTAAATTCTAAAACCCTAGTAGTGTTTTGAAAAGTTCATATCACACCCTTATGGTTTTATTAATTAATTAAGGTGTATAATTAAAAGAGGTTTAATAAATCCATAAAAGTTTTGGTTCACAATTTAATTGAATTAAAAGTATAATTGTTAAATTTGACCACCTAGTTTTTTTTTTAAAAAAGTGTAAAATACACCCTATACTATATATAACATTAAAAGTCTAACATTATATATATATATATATATATATATATATATATATATATATATATATATATATATATATATATATATATATATATATGTATGAGTAAAGTCAGTCTTACCGTTAGTAGGCCTCATTCACGAAGCTGGTCTATAAGGGGTGTTTAAGGAAATTGCCTATAAAATGGCAATTGAATGGGTATCCACTCTTACCCACCGCACTCTTGACTAGTGGAGGGTCGTTAGCCGAACGGGTAGGATAGGACAAAACCTTCCATTATAAGTATAATGAAGTACAAAAGTAACTAAATGTTTTACAAATTCCTAATCTTAGTTACTTAGGAAAAAGTGAATTGATGCAATTCCATGAAATTACACTTTGTGCCCTTGCGAAGACGTTAGTGGAGCGTGTGTGGTTTACCGGCACACTAAATGGTTCTAAGCAAAGGTAGCAAAGGGTGACACAATGTTTGTCATAGATCGGTGGAGCGTGTGTGGTTTACCAGTACATTGAATAGGTGACTGTAACATGTGAGGGTACCATGTAAGTTTGCATGGTTATTCACACCCGCTTTGTGATCCTTGGCATCCCAGTCACAAACTAGAGGGGCATATCGAGATTTAAACATGCCATTGAAATGTTCAATGAATCTCAAAGGATCTAGTAGTTTTCATAAATTTAAAACTTAAATTTCTTTTTCGTTTTTCGTGGTGGAAATTAGTGAATCGTCATTCACTTACCTTCAAATATTCTGCAACTAGATTACGGCATCCCTTTTCTAGGTTGTAGTGTGTTGTGTTGGGTCCTAACCTTAGTATCTCATTTGGGTGATTTACTAAGGACTCAATCAATCAACTAACTTGAATTTGTTTTCTCCCGTTTTGTAGATGTCAAAGTACAACAACTATGGTCTTCTCAAATCCTGTGGAACAAGCATTCCACATGAAGATGACATTCCACGATTCGATCGAGGAACAAGAAATCATGCTTCACTTCCTCCACCTCCTCCAATTATTCTCCCTAACCCGCAAGTTCGAAGGCTTGAAAAGTTCAAGCTCACTCAAGCCCTTTTGGCAAGTAAACATGAAGAGGGAAAGTCGGTGTGTGCACACATCCTAGGGATGAAGTCACACATTGATAGGTTAAGAATGTTGGGATCCGTTGTCTGTAAGGAGATGGCTGTTGATTGGGTTCTTCAGTCACTTCCTAACTCGTATAGTGAGTTTGTAAGAGAGTACTATATGATGAACTGCGACGTAACCCTTATAGATCTCACCTATATGCTTATTGCTGCTGAATCAGCAATGGTTTGGCGCAATAGAAAAGCAAAGTTGATTGGTGAATCTGCCTTCAAGACCTCTATGGCTATAGACAATGGCAACAAAAGACATGCTATGATCGAAAAGTTTGATCATAAGAGAAAGACAATGTTTGAAGTAGTTCCATGTCCTGTTCCAAAAGAGTCAATTTGCTTTTATTGCCAAGAGAAGGGGCATTGGAGATGAAGCTGCCCTATTTACCTAAGAGATCTAAGAGATGGGAGAGTCAAAACGTATGGCTCTGCTTTAGGTAAAATCCATTGACTAACTCTTTTAAGCTCCTATTCTAGATTCCTAATACATAATGTGATAAGATTACAATTGATGTTTTGTAGGATCGAAGAAAAGAGAGGAAGCTTAAGGGAAGAAGTGAGCAGAATCTAACCGTGAAGAAATGGATTTCGATCGCATTACTTGAAGATTAGATTCTTGAGCTACTACTTAGAGTTAGAATTAGATAGCTAAGAAATATGTATTAGCATAGTTCTTTCAATGAATTGCATTGTAAGGACAAATTTTTCCGCAATAAAATAAATTTTGATTTTACATTATTTATTTATCCTTGCAATGGCGTGTATGAAAAATTGATGTTTGAATGTTTCTATTATTAGCAATAATGGATTTGATTCTTAATTATGGAAATGTCGAAAATTTACCAAATAAGGAGAGTTTCTTATCGCCCAAGTTTCAATTGGATAGAAATTTGGAATCACGCAACTTGGTTGCACGATGAATGAGAAATTTCATATTTCGAAATTAGACTAATTCGTTGACAAAGTGTCAAGTGAAGAACTAGGAGATCAAGTACACAAAGTTGCGAGATTGATCAAGTCCACCATAAGAGTAACAAAGATATTCGTCATGATTTGCTAAAGGTTTAGTAAATATGATTATACTTATAAGATTAAATGTAATTCTGAATTGATTGAAAAAGTTTAAATCAATAGCAGAACGAATAAGAAGAATCAAGTAGGCAAAAAGATAAAAGTTTCTCCATTCTAAGAAGAAGGGAGAGTACCTTTTACGCTTTATGATAGGTCTTAATGATTAAGAACCATATCTCAATTGATCCTCTAAGTGAGTCTTAGTACAATTGTATGTCTAAGAAGAGGAATCAAGAATTGAAGAAATGGTTAAATCAAGAAGTCAATCATACTTCGTTCCAAAACAAGTCTAAGAGTTAAGATTGTGACATTGAGTGAAAAGTATTCATCAAATGTGGAAAGTTGTGATGTCTTGGATAAGACAAAGACCAACTAAGACCAATTTATGAAGTGTTTTGATAAAAATTGCACTAACTCTTGAATATTTTTTTGTCAAGAAATGTTTATTGACAAGAGAATCTTATATGTCGAGGAGTCAGTGGGAGTCTTAATGGTATTGAAAGGTTTCAAGAACAAATCAAAATAGACCTTATTGATCATCACTAGCACACGATTTGAGGTTTACAACCTATCGTGTTGACACTATATTGTTTCTGTGTCGTTCCAATTGAGTTAATTATGCATGTGAGCCCTATGAGTTCTCATTCGAATGCATAAAAGGCAAGGACCTTGATCAATGAAAAGTACATTGATAAGAAAAGGTGAGCTGCTTAACTACTTGGAAGACATGGTGGGCAGCTGCGTTACCATAAGGCAAGAAGTCAAGATTAAGAAAGTTCGATCCATATGAGTTTGAATTTGTCGTAAACTTTGGTTTTAACAAATTCACATGGACAAGAACACATACACCATTAAAATCTAAGTTTCATAAGATTCCCTCCTTCATGAAGGTGACTGTGAGGAAATGCTTTCCCTAAGAAAGATTTTAAGAAGATAGTGATTGTGAAATTGAATTCTCGAATTCAATTATGGTTACGGTATCCCTTTTCATCATTCGAATTGTGAGATTTGGCAATTAGTTTGAATTGTTTAGACACACATAGGAGCTATCTAAAGGAAAGGTGTATAATCTTAGATAAAGGATTATCAAAGCATTAGGTATTAGAAACATGAACTTAAGAAATTCAACAAGTATTGTTTTTTTGAAAGTTAAGCTGGTTTCTGAATACATGTCAAAGCTAGTGGGAGCATAAGTGTTATGTTTATAATAATTATCATGATAGTGGGAGCATAAATGTTATGATTGCGTGATTATTATGGAAAGTATTGCAAGTTAGCAATATTAATTATAGAAAACAAGAGTTATACTTTGCAAAGTCGCAATAGTTGAAAAGTTGTTTTGCTATAATTAAGGGAGAGAATATTATGCTTCATTTCAAATCTAAAGGCTTAGGTTGTAGAATGTTAATAATTTAGTCAAGGATACATAGTGTGTTCTCAAATTTCGATTATGATTACGACATTCCTCTTCATAGTTCGAATTTTGAGAACGTAGCACATAAAATATTATGGCAGAAGATTGATAAAGTATCAAATCATTATGTAAGACGTTATGCATCGTGTCCCATACACTTCGGGTATCGGATCGATTGAAAATTCTATAATATTTGACCATTCTAAAATTTTCCAAATGTCTAGCGCATTTAGAGGGAAAAAGGACAAGAATCGGTTTTGACTAAGATAATTAAACAACTATCAAAGGACAATCCAAAGTTCGCTGGGGATTGGTCGTTTGTGAGTAGTTGGAAGTATAGTATTGAAAGGACCATATCGACATTATTATGAATAGATAAGATTCTATTAAGAATGAGTTGTCATATGGAAAATATGGAAACGTGTCCATATTGGGAATTGAATATTGAAAATCTATGTCTAGATTAGAAACTTTTATGCAAAAGGATGTTCAAAGGAATGTACTTTGAGTGAGAGACATCATATCTAAGGAATTGTATTATAACAATCTCCGATAGAGGACTTTGTAATATCGTTGGCAATAGCCTTTGTGACTTTTGTGCTATGACATCACGAAAGGATCATTGCATAAAATGTTAGAATCTAGCATATTCTATAAGTGGCAAGAACTTGATATTCTTTCACTTATGAAAAAGGATTTGGAGTTGTGAAATGAGTATGATTGGAAATGTGTTCATTTGATCTATTTCACAAAGTAAGAACCATAAGTAAACATTGTGTGCATGATAAGAGCATGGGACAAGTGTAATAATTCAAGTAAGAAGTTGCTTACCCGGAACAACAAATAATGAGTAATCGATATGGTGATAAATAAAAGGTGTTTTATTTATGCTTAAAGGTTTGAGGCCATATGGGATTAGTATTATTCTTGTGTTTCACTTTGCATGTTTTGACTTCTTGAATAATTTAATTGGTTTAGAACAGTAAAATTATTCGAACGGGCCACAGTCATTCATATGTTGGAAGTAGGTATGAACAAAGATTATCGTGAATTGGTGTGTGGATTGTATAAAGAGTATTAGACATAAACAAATGTTTGTTGCAACGTTCATGAGTGCTTATGAATATGATTTGAGCATTGGATTAAACCCACGCTCACTTGGATCACTCCATGAATTGTATCACGAGTGATTGGTGAGACGATAACATCTTATATTCTTGAAACCGAGATGTGTGAGTTGTATCTTGCAAATCGGTTGCACATTGATAATATGTAAACGCACCAGTAACTTGGTGTCATAAAACATATTGTTGTGTGTGATTCGGTGCGTGAGTGCAAGCAAGCATTGAATCAAATTTCATCCGTTCCTTTTATCCAAATTAGGATAAAAGCGATATCTTTGGGCCCCTCTATGATTTAGTGATGACAAACGTAAATGCTCGGCCGGGCTAGGGCTAATTTGATTTGTTCAATTAGTCAGTCGTCATAAATCGGAAGTCGAGAAATAGTACAAAAGGAATGATTAGAAATCATGTCTTATACGATATCTAGAATGGAGGAATATATGATCCCTTATCTAAAGGACACGTGTATTGATAGGATCAGAGTTGACAGCGGCTTTGGAAAGCTACGATTGCAGATCAAGATCTAAAGTCATACGCAAAATAGTTATTAGACTTATCTAAGTGGGAGACTGTTAGATTAGTTTCTAAGTCCATAACTATTTTGGTATGTACTTGACCCGATGGTGCATGGTCCTTTTGGGTTGCCTTCACCAAAGCAACTTGATAGGATGAATTATGGAGAGAAAGGATTAAATATGATTTATTAATATATTATGGGAATAATATATTAAAGGAGAAATCATATTGTTTAATTAATATTAGTCAAGAATTAATAAGAATTAAGTTTGTAACTAAAAGAGATTAATTAAACTTAAGGGACTGGAATTGTAATTATAAGATAATTGCAATTGGGCTATGGATTGCCTTATATTATAAGGTTGGACGAATTCTATGGGGAAACCCATTAGAAATCGTCCAAGGCCTTTAAGGAAAGGAGTCCATGGGTTGCTTAGGGCTTAAGCATCCAAATTAGGGTTTCCTTGTTTGATAACCCTAATAGCCTCACTATATATAGCCCTTATGCCTCAAAAACGTGGACAAGCTTCCTTCTAGGGTTTCCACACGTTTTGGGCAGCCTCCTTCTCTTCTCTTCTTCATCCTCTTGCTCTTGGTGTTTGTGAACCATTAGAGGAGTGACATTTGTGACTCTAAGCTTTCTAAAGTCATTACAAGGAGGATTTGAGATTGTTATTGCTATATAACAATCAAGGTATGATCTAAACCCTAATTATATGTTATATTGATTATCATATGCTAGATCTAGGGTTTATAGTCTTGGATAAATTGCATGTACAATAGAGAAACCTAGATCCAAGCATTAGGGTTTGTATGAGCACATAGGATGTTCTTATGACCAAAACCCATCAAAAAGTTCAAAACTACACTTAGAAATTATATCAAACAGATGGGTTGCCTAAATTAAAAGTAAGAAAGAAAGACCAAATTACCCTTTTACTGTAATTTCTTCCTATTTCCGTTCTTGAACATTCATCTTCAATCAACCTCATGTAAGGGTACTATGATGCTTGTTAAATAATGGCTTCTTTGTAACTCTGCAATAACCAACTTTGTTTTATTAATAATGAGGGATTTCATATCGTAATTCAGTCATTCACACAAATGATTTTAAAAAAATAAAAATAAAACTCAGACCTCGTTTGTGGATGAAGAGAAAAATAGTACACTAACCACTTTCTAGGATCTAAACAATATCGATTCTGGAGATATTACACATTCAAAACACATTGATTCATTATTTTCAAATTTACCTGATAGCCATCACTGCCAACACATCTAGAAGTTGTCACAAAAGGAAACAGATAAAAATCATTGAAAAGAGAAAATAACAAATCAAAAAGAAAACTAACCATCCTGGATTGTATAACTTCAACCGATTGGAGAGGGGCGTCTGGAGAATGAACGACAGATTCATGTTGCCGTTGGTAACAAAATTTTGAGTTGGGAAATAAGAGTAGGAAAGGATAAAGGTTGATATTTTTGTTCTTACCTATAACTAATGGTTGGAAGACATCAATGGTGACAATGGCAGCGAGCGGCGGTGGTTGTTATGCTTCCTTAGAAATGGAGCGGTGGTAGTCGACGGTAGTCTTCAAAAAATCCCCAAAACACCAAATAGGGCGGTGTTTGTGGAAGTTTTGTAGGTGGAAATAACATCAGCAACCATGGTTTATAAGTAGTAATAGACCTAAATCTCAAACAAAACGAAAGAAACTTACATAGATACAAGAACAGAGGACGGGAAGGGACACCAATTTACCGATGAAAGCTCTAGGACGTAAGATTTGTTGTTGCACTTTCCCTTGCCTTGGGTTTGGAGAGAAAACGCAGATGACAAGATAGAGAAAGAAGAGGAGGCAATGAAAGTTGAAATGGGTGCTAGGGTTTCTAAATAGATTGTTGAAGAGAGTTCAATTCAAAATTTCAATTAAATCAGAGATGAACGAAGATTGAGGGATGAAGAACAACTGTCATTGACCGAGAACGTAGGTGATCTGGTATTATTTAATTTGACTTTTTCAATGGCCGGATAAGATATGATTTTTCGGGGAATGCATAAAGTTCTTGTAAATGTTGCTTTAAGGGGTGTACCACTTAAAATTCAGCATTTAAGGCTAAATACTTATTAAGGTATATATATATATATATATATATATATATATATATATATATATATATATATATATATATATATATATATATATATATATATAGGGAAAAAATTCAATAGAGAACCATTATTAATCAAGGAAACAAGGAACCAATCCAAAGCATCGAAATTTAAAGTGATCAACGACAAAAGGAAGTGTTGTAGACTTTTACAATTGACGCACATGCACCGGATTATTAAAAACCCACTTTTTTTCGTTTAAAATTTTTTTAGGACATGTTTTTTATCGGAAAAAAAACCGAGTATACCGTTGTTCACGATTTTTCGTCATCTTTCTAAAGAGATCCATGATGATATATAAAAAACGATTTTTTTTCGAAAAAAACCCACTTCATTTTCTTTGTTCAAAAGTTAAGGTCTATTTTTTATAGAAAAAAATTAATAAATATATCAAAATTCATGATTTTTTGTTCTTTTTAAACATACATTCATATTCATGTAAAAAAACGATATTTCAGTTCAGATTCGCATTGTGAACCTGTTCAGATTCACATTCTGAACTTGTTAAGATTCACATTGTGAACATTTTTAGATTCATAGCATGCATAATAATAAGTCAGATTCACAATGTGACTCTGAACTTATCGAGCTTGTTCACATTGTGAATGTTAAAAATTGAAATATTTACAGTTTAGATTCATAGTGTGAATCTACACTGATCGAGGTTTTTTTTAAACATTTTCAGATTCGTAGTGTGCATAATAGCAAGTCAGATTCACAATGTGAATCTGAACTGATTGAGCTTTTTCACATTGTGAATGTTAAAAATTGAAATATTTACATTTTATATTCACAGTGAGAATCTACACTGAGCAACGTTTTTTTTTCTAGTTGGTGTTGATGTTTATTAATAGATTATAAAAAATTAATATTTTTTTGGTATAATTAGTTCTTTTTTTATAAAAATAAACTTAAATATTGAAAAAAAACTAACAAAATGAGGTGGATTTTTTTTCGAAAAAAAAGTTCGTTTTTTATATATCATCATAGATCTCTATGGAAAGAGGACGAAAAATCGAGAACAACGGTATATTCGGTTTTCTTTTCGATAAAAAATGTGGCCTAAAAAATATTTTAAACGAAAAAAAAGAGGTGAGTTTTTTGATAAGAAAATGAACTTTTTGGTATAATCTGGTGTGTGTGCGTACAATGTACAAGTGTAAATCTATTTCCTTGGCGATTGATCATTATGATTTCTAACGCTCACGATTGGTTGATTGTTAATTATGGTTCTCTATTGAACCTCACCATATATATATATATATATATATATATATATATATATATATATATATATATATATATATATATATATAGCTAGGTTCAAATGCTTTTAGCAACTATTGTGTGCTTGTATGAACCAATAAGAATTCAAGAAAATTTTAAATCATTAATTAAATAAATAAGGGTAGTATAGTAAATTGGTAAATTAAATTAATAATTATATCCTATAAATTAGGAAACTAATAATTATTTTTAATTCACATCCATTATTTTAAAAGGCAAGAATCATATTCAATGCAACCCTAAATCGCATCTACATTCTTCATCTTCAATTGCCGACTACGACTATATCTCCCTGGTGATTTTTGACGACATCCGCTCCATCTTCGATCGTCTCTGGTCTCCATCTCTAAACAAATCGATTAAGAATTAACACATCAACAGTAAGTCTATTTTTCTATGTTAAAACATAATTAATTCAGAAAATATATTTTTGTTATAAATTCTTCTCTAATTCTTCTCAAATTCGATTTTGTTTTGTATGTGGGTATAAGAATGTAATTTGTTAGGTATATATTGATATGCGATTTTGATTTTACCATTAGTATATGAATTTTAATTGTTCAATCCTCGTTATGTGCAATTAGATTCTTATAATATAATAATGAATTTGGTTTATATGATACATCAAGAAAGTGTCGATGCATCTTCATCATTTTAGAAATAGTTCATATAATAAATGAAATTAACAATAATAGTTAATTTGTTTTTAACAACGTATGTTTTTAATATCTATAGTTTAAAACAAACATTATAACTGTTTTTGTTTAACGTTATGTGGATTTGCGAAATTGTTTATTTATAGTATGGATATGGTAATATTGTATAGGTTCGATTTGTTACATGGTAATGTCTAACAAGTGTTTGTTGAAATGTCTGAAAGAGAATTTAAGAATCTAACCATGCAGTATACATTCTGTCAGATTTACTAGCAACACATTTTTTATATAATATTTTATATTCTCATAGAATGAAATATTTTTTTTAATTATGAAATGGAAAAGAAAGAAAGCATGGCGAACGATAAATGTATTTTGTTTGTTAAAAACAAGTATATTTGCTTAAATGTTTATACTAACGAGTAATGCATGTTATAAAAGCATTTTCACATAATGTTATTCAACTTTATGGTGTTTATTTTGGTTTGGTTTGTGATTTTGAATTCAAATTTCTATTGTCCCTTGCTGTTGTATATTTGCAATCTAAAATTACATTAGCAGTAAATATGATAGTTTTGAATGTATTTTAATAATTCTGTCAGAATGTATTTTGCCAGAATAAATTATATGTATTCTGCCAGAATGTATTTTATGTATTCTACCATAACATATAAAGTGATAGTTATTGTAAATAACATGTTTTTAACCATTATTACTTTTTTGTTGTATTTGTGATAGAAATGAATGGAACAATAAGTTGAAGACCTAATAGGAATAACTTGAAGAATTAATAAAGTTTGATCATACTCACAATTTAAGAATACTGTTATTTTTTAAGAATTTATTCATTTTTGTAGATATTCTTTTATAATATGTATAATTATATTAAAATGTATAATATTTTTAGTCTGTAAGAATATGTATGAATTTGTACTTAAGTTCGGATGTATAAAAATATATTAGAATGTTATTATTTTTCAACCTTAGATTCAATAATTTTGTTATTCTTCAATAATATTCTAATAGAATAAAATTCTGAAAGAACATCATTCTAACAAAAAAATATTCTGACAGAATAAAATCGAATATATTTACAAATTACGTTAGAATTAAAATTAATTAATTAAAAAATTCAGATTTTTAAAATTAGGAGAATTGATTATCCCTAAAAATCTGAAAATTTCCTTTTATAAATATAGTTAATTGTCCAAAATACCATTTTGCTAAAATTTATGAGATTATATGGTACATGTTATCCCATTGTAATATCATACACTCTCACATCATCTCTATTGATTAATTACATCTGTTGGTCCAGATCTGTGCATTCTGTCATACAATAGTTAGTAAAAACAAAATATCATAACCCTATATATATATATATATATATATATATATATATATATATATATATATATATATATATATATATATATATAGGTTTAGGTTCTATAGAAACAAAAAACTCTAAAAATAAAAAAAAATGCATAAAAAAATACATACAGATCACAAAACTTATTTTTGAATCTTTTTATGAAAAAATTGCAGCTTTTAGTATAAAATCGCTGAAATTTTTTCAAAAAAAAACCAATTTAAAAAAAAATTGATTTTTTAGTTTTTTTCAGCGATTTTATTAAAAAAGCTGCGATCTTTCTATAAAAAAAAAATTAAAAAAGAGTTTTGTGATTTATAAGTATTTTTTTATGTATTTTTATGTTTTTTAGGGTTTATATATATATATATATATATATATATATATATATATATATATAGAGAGAGAGAGAGAGAGAGAGAGAGAGTGTGTGTTAGGTTCAAATGTTTCTAGCATGTAGTGTGTGCCTAAATGCACCAATGAGAATTCAGGAAACAATAAATCATTAATTAAATTAAAAAATGGTATAATTGTAAACTTAGTATATCTAATTATTGTAAAAAATCATTCAATTAATCTCTCCTTAATTACTTAAACCCTAAAAAACCAACATCTCCCCACCGCCGTTTCTTCGATTTCGCCATTGTGCAACACTGATCAGCGGTATGTATGAAGATTTAGGCCTTATATTCGCATTCACTTCTTCTTTAACACACAGGTCCCTGGCGAAGCTCTCTACTTCTTTTATCGCTAAACCTCTCATGGCGTTTTCTGATCGTCCCGGAAACAGCCAAGGAAATACTAAACAGCTCGGCGTTTGCTGATCGTCCGGTGAAAGAGTCGTACGAGCTTTTGTTTCACCATGCCGTGGGTTTCGCTCCCTACGGTGACTACTGGTGTAACCTTCGAAGAATCCTGTCGACCCATTTTTTTAGCCCTAAGAGGGTTGCTAGGTTTGGGGCTTTCAGGAAAAACATCGGGTTAAAAATGGTTAGTCAAGTTTTGTCATCAGTGGAGGAAAATGGTATCGTGGAAGTTAAAAAGATCCTCCATTTCGCTTCCTTAAACAATTTCATGATGTCTGTGTTTGGAAAATACTACGATGATTTTAGTGAAAATTGTGGCAGTGGCGATGGACATAAGCTCGAGAGGCTTGTCAGCAAAGGCTATGAACTTCTCGGAATCTCCAACTGGAGCGACCATTTTCCAATCGTAAGGTGGTTTGATTTTCATGGAATTTCAACAACACTTATTTGGGACTTCAACAAGGGTCAATTTGTTCATGTTTTAAGTGCACTGATTTTATTTTAATTATGCGAAGGTAAGTTGAAGGCGAATCCAAGACTATTTGATTTTATTTTAATGATAGATGGTTCTTGATTTTCCATTTGTTCTTGATATTTGATTGTTCTAAACTTGTCTTTGATGATAAGGGTTAAGCTGACATTCTGCCAAAATTTGCATGAAGAGGGTTAAGTTGGGGATTTTTTTCATATCATAATGGAAACACATGTTCATTCTATGAAAATATAAATGTTACATAAAACATGTGTTGCTAGTAATTTTGTCGGAATACATTTATACATACTTTAGAATGTTTAGATATTTGTTATTCATTTGATCGTTAATGAATTGAGAGGATAAAAATCTGTTAATTTTTTTATTCATGTCTTCCGATTATTGTTTTGGTTAATTATTTATATGTTGATAATAAATTCTGCTAGAATTTTACTGTTTTATTTTAATAAAATTTTAATATTTATATGTTTATAATGTATTCTAACAGAATTTTACTGTTGCATTCTAACAAAATTTGTGATAGAAATGGCTTGAAGAATGACTTGAAGAAATGATGGGAAAGGTTTGAAGAATGAATTAAAGAATGATCACACTCAATGTTTAAGAATGATGTTATTTTTTAAGAATTACACTTGTTATTCTTTCAGAATGTTGTTATTATTTAAAGAATCACAATTAATTATTTAGTATATTATTAGTTCAATAATATATTTTGTGTATTCTTTTTAGAATGTAATTAGTAGTTTATGATTGACATTATGTTATTCTGACAAAATATGTTACAATGTAGTTATTTTTCAAACTTAAATTCCTGAATTTTGTTATTATTCAATAATATTCTAATAGAATAAAAGTCTAAAAGAGCATCATTCTAACTAAAAAAAATATTCTGACAGAATAAATCGGTTATGTTTACAAGTTATGTTAGAATTAAAATTGAATTAGTTAAAAAAAAATCATATTTTTAAAATTAGGAGAATTAATTATCCATAAATATCTGAAAATTTCCTTTTATAATTGTAGTTAATTGTCCAAAATACTCTTTTGCTAAAATTTGTGATGCTATCCCATTGTAATATCATACACTCTCAAATCATGTTCATTGATGAATTTCATCATTTGGTCCAGATTTGTGCATTCTAACACACAATAGTTAGTAAAAACAAAATAACCTAAACTTATATATATATATATATATATATATATATATATATATATATATATATATATATATATATATATATATATATATATATATATATATATATATATACACACACACGAAGAACGGTTCCTTAAATTAATACCTTGTTGATTTGACCGTTATAACTAAATGATGTGCGTCTGTTTGAGCTTTGTTGAACTTTTTCGTCTTCTAACCAAGTTCCATTTAAGAAAAAAAAAACGAGAAAAATGGAATCTAAAATATGCAATTTCTGAGTAACTTAATATCCCTTTAGACACACTCAATACATTGGTGTTACAACATGGATATGATCAAGACCATTTTTATATATATAGTTTGATAAACCATTTAATGGAGAAGCAGAATTAAGCTGTACAAATTATGAGCACAGGCTTCACACTGATAGTGACTACTTCCACTCCACAAGGTTCAACATCCACCGTCGCCCTTGGCCTGCACTTATTATGCTCAATAACTTCACCACCACCCTTCGTTGTATTCTTTTCTTCTTCGGTTTCAGTTGCGCTGCTCTGACCAGAATCCACAGGGTATACTTCCGAATTGGATGTATTTATGTTTATTATGTGTTCTTTCTCCTTTGCTTCTAGAATGCCTGGCACCTTTCTTCTATTTTGTTTGTAATATTTATATACTGACATCTGAATTATGCCCAATACAAAACCTAGAACATTGGGAACCTGTAATAAAAGTACACAAACTTGTAGTTATATAACTAGTTAAACAAAACCATTATTTGTTAAATAAGAAATTAAAAAGAATCTGAGATATACAGTAACACATAAGTCAGATGTGAACATCCCATACGCAAACCACATCATGGCGCTTAACGTGAGGAAGCATGATAATGGGAATGGCATGAAATCGATGCTTTTAGTCTTCACAACTTGAAACTATATAATTAAAAGAAAAGAAGTTAACATATGTGTTAACAAAATAGAAAATATAAGAATATGCTCCAACACTGTTTCCCTACAAGAATCCTGAACACCTTTATTACCGATAAATGCATAGTCAGACGATTTCATTGGATTCTTTGTTTCTGTTTGCTTTAGGAGTATATTAAAGCTGTTAATTACTAATTAAGGGTTAAATAAACTCGGAAAATCATAATGAGTAATTACTAAGTGCTAACCACTATGGTAAGAGGTGCTGCAAAAACACAAACGGAAACTCCAACACAAATCCAACCCACAACTAGTGCCCGACTCACTCCTTCCAAGAAGTAAAACGATCCCAGAGATATTACAATGCACAACACCATCGTAGCACTCACAACCATAATTGTATGCTTCTGTACGTAACAACATTGATATAAGTATGACGTCATTGATGAAAATTAATTGGTAGGATTTTGTAAGTAACATATGTACCTTGACACTAGGTGTAGCATATACCAAGAAAATGATGATGTAAATAAACTCAACTAATGAACCAAGAGCGTTAATTGTGATCAGAAGGAAAGTGTCGCCTTTTTTGATAAATGCATAGTACATCCACAACAATGCGCTAAACATGGACACCACATATGGCAAAGACTGGAACCCCATTGTGGATTTTTGCTTCAATATTTGAATAAATGTAGGCCTGTGTAAATATAATTCAAGAGGTTCTAATAACTTTTTATTTATCAAAACCAGAAGTAGTCTCAAAAGATAAAAAGACGATTCACTTACAGTGGCGCAAAGTAAACACCGGTAGACACAATGTTACCTGTAACATCATCACATGCGTATAACATGGTGATCAAATATATATGATTAAAAATATTTTTTCTTCATTCGTAGTTTGGTTGTTATTATGGATTATATACATGTCTAATAACATGCACTCACACATATTGCTTTAATTCTAAGAAGGTGGATCATGCATTTTAAACCTCGTATGGTATCTATAATTTATGTATGTTAAGTGTAACGACATTGCCAAAATCACTATTAATTGATTATCCTATGCACAGTGTGTCATAAGGAACTAGATTTGATCTTATAACCCTAGCTAGCATCATAAGTTAGTAACTAAATCGTAAGATGAAATAGCATCACATTTTCATTCATGGCAAGTATACTTGATATTGTATATGTGTATATATATAACCTGAAATTATAAAAAATCAAATTAAAAAATTAAAAAATAAAAGGAGTTTATATATAGGGTTACCCAGGATGCCAAAGACCAGAATCAACGGATGATGCAGATCGAAAATCTCCATTTTTATAATCTAGCAATATATACTTATGTATAAATATAAATATGTATATATAGTATAAGAGAAGGGATGGAGATAGCTTTATGGGTTTCTTGAGAAACCCTAAAACCTCTTCTTACTAGTCTTACAAAAACATAAGTTGTAAGATGGATCTCATTGGAGATGAAGAAATGGGGATTCATTTATATGGTATTGTTTGAGAATGTGGGCATATAAACCATCCTTGTTGCGTGACAAGTAGAGGGGGAGACGGTAGGTGGCGTACGATAAAACCATTTATTATTTCTTTTTTGTTTCTAATTTGCTATACATATGCTTACTTATTATCTATCTCACGTGCTCCTTTTAGTCCCGTGTCTCGACTTCTAACTCTGTTTCCCCTTTATTTACAAAGGATTAACCATAGGAAATTTATCTTACCTTAAAAGATTGTACAAATACATGTCGACTTGATTTAGTTTGAATATCAAGTTCACAAGTTTAAAAACTTTGTAGTTGCTTAAAAATGACTAATCTACTTTGAAGTTTGTTATAATCATGATTAATTACTTTAGCGAATATTTTGTATGCTTGACGTCATGTCCAAATGATAATGTATTTCATTTATGTTGATGTTTAAATAACGTAACATAATAAAAGACACATGAAGTACATTATAAATAACAACATTGATGTAAACTTTATACATGTGATAATAAGCTTTTCCAGCAGTTAAAGTAGTGAGTGTGACACTTTTAAAACCATATATAATTAATTTGTTGTGAATAAGTATGCAATAAATAAACATGATGTTCAAAAATCTGAATTTTAAAATTTTGCAAACCGAATTTTAATCACTTGAAATCTTTCAAGACATTCTACATAATGATTTTAATAGCTAGTGATTATAGTTAAGAAGGCAGCTAAAGCTCAACGTACAGGAAATAGCATGAATTTAAGAAGTGGTGATTTCGTCCTCTCATGCATGTAGGGTTGTAGACGAACCAAATGTTCAGCATACTATTCATGAACCGTTCGGTAGTAAGTTAGTTTATTAATAAACGAATGAGCATTTACACAAATTATCATTTGTTTAGTTAAATGAACAAACATAAACAATGGTTCTGCTAATTCAATCATGTATGTGAATGCTTGTCTGATGCGTGTTTGGACCACTCCAAAAATCCACCAACACGAATCGGACCATTGACACCACAAATGATTTAAATATGGAGTTCGAAACCAAATATGCAGCGGAACAAAGAACAAGGACAAGAACAAAATAACAAAAGATAGATTTGAAGATCAAACTAGACCTATAGCTTGATACTTCTATGAAAACAAACCAATACCTAATGGTTTGAGTTCGAGATCAGTACTAGGAAACGCGTCCTAACAAAGATTAGTTTTGAATTGTACGCAACAAATCGAGATGAACACAAGTTCAAATTTTATAAACTGTAATTGACTAACTCCCTTATAAATGATTAACAATGACTTTATATAGCCTTACACTCTAACGCTAAAAGAAACTCAAAACTCACTTAAATAATCATGCCAATTAATGGCCTATTTAAAAACATTAAAGACTTAATAATAAAATGGAATAAAAACTGGAAGTTACTCTTGCGGAAGTGAAAAAGGTGGCCTTGAGACTACTGAGGCGTGACACTTCCGAGATTGGAAACTTCGAGGTCATCATACTCAATATAAGCCAATCAGAGTATTGCATCTTCAAACCCATTAGAACCAAGGCGTCATCGCAACCAAAACACAGTCGAAACTAAGTCCATTGGAATGAGAATCCAAGGCTTCCGGGTTCTGGAACCAATCACAAGGTGAGTCCCATCGTACCGATAACTAAATTGGGCCCAAATATAAGTTTCGGAAACCGATGTGTTCCAAGGGATCTGAACGAGCCGCAAAGCATCACAATGAACCTCATTCATAATAAACATCAAATGAATATGACCCATAGCAATCGATCATAACTAGTTGCAATGGATCACAACCAACAACCAAAATCAGATCGCCATCCATACACGGATCAAAACTGAAGTGACTTTTGCATCCTCCTTCCAAATTCGTATCTTTCCTTCCTCCTTTAGAATGAATTGTCCTCAATTCAAAAATGATTTTATACTCTCCTGGAAATTCAATCTTGAAAACAAATTCAGCTCGAGCCAACTTCATAACCCATTCTTTCTGTGAACTATTCACAAATCCATTTGATAAAACGTCAAATGACATTTTAATTCTCCCCTTCCTCCATAAATTATTCCAACAATACTTCACGAATTTAGAGTCATGATCTGAAGGATTTATCTTGGGAATTTCATGCCAGTGCATCATTACTTCCAAAATCTTAGTCACACCGAAGTGACTCGCTATTCCGCCACCCTGGGCCTTTTGTAACAATAGTTCTTGAATCGGATGTTTGGGCACATAAAGATAATTACCCTTGAACAAAAAACCACCTTGTAAAACAGTATCCCCAACAAAACCACATGCACATTTTGGCAATTGGGAATTTCCTGTTTCCAATCGCCACTAGAGATTTTCATCACCAACTAATGATAATAGAACTTTTCATATTGAACGAAGAATATGATCAGTTAGATAACAATATAGTTAAACATAAGTGACCAAAGAGTTATATCACTTTTAATAATGATTAGCGTATTTGGAAAGTACACAACAAAGTGATGAAAGATCTAATATGCTGAAGAGTCATATTAGAATGATATTGCTAATTAATAGATGATACAAATGGTCACACTAACAACAACTTGATACAATTGATTATTTATTAGGAATTAATTTTAATAAATATTCATAAACTCTTATAATAAATTGGCAAAATATTTATTTTATACAAATAATTATTTTTTACAATAACAAGCAACATATTATTTCATAAGGAATGAATTAAAAATTCATGCATAATATTTTGGACTAGTTGAATCCTTTTTATCTATTACCTAAAGACAAAGTCTATATTTTATAAACTTTGAGATTATAAAATTCAAACTCTTTTTCTTATTTATGTGTCCATAGCCAAAACTAGTTTACTAGTGAAAGAGCATGGCTTTTACATTTGTTTAATACAAAGTGATCACCCTAAGAAAGACATGTTGACGACATAGGGACATGGTTGTCTTAAAGTACTAGGATCTAATGGTTAAGGACTTTGTTTTATGACATAAGAGAAGTTGCTTGCACTTTGATTATTCATTCATGCATGCATTGCCGAAAGTCTTCCCTCTCACTCTCTTATTCTCTCTAGAAAAGATAAGATGTCTAAGTTACTTGTTTTTATGCATTTATGGATCAAATATGCCACACCCCGAAACCGGAACAACGGAAACATTCGGGGGTGGAGGACGTCATGTTTAGTATCACAACACATACGTCATAGTAATTAAAGTAACAATCAACCATTGCATTAATATGAAAGTGTTTACAAAGTATGTGGTTCACATAAGATAGACTCCAAAAGTAAATAACGAAACAAGACATGAAGCTACTATACTTCATCTTCTGAATCCCAGTGGGCGTACCTGTCTATTAGTTTCCTGAGAATACAAGTTATTTTGAAAGAGTAGATCAGTATTTAAGCTGGTGAGTTCATAAGTATTTTAGTGATATAAAGTTTGTTGTAAGTTCATTTAGAAAAGTTCGCCTGTTCCTTCAGAAAATCCGATATCTTCTGATGTAATGAATGAAAGTAAAAACGATTCTATAATTCCTTCTATGAGTACTAAATGGATACAAGTTATATACAATTTAGAGTAAACAGACAATCGACTGTGTGAATCTGTCCTGAGCCCACAACCAAACAAGGAACATGGAATGAGGCAGAAGTCACACATCCCATTGTTTTTTTAGATCTTCATTCTATATAACCCTGGTGTATTCGTGTATTCATTTGGTACTTACAGATTTAATTGTAATAGTTCCTTTATTTGATGAAAACATTCTTTAAGAAAATCATATATTTCCTTTAGTAAAAATGGTAACCACAATAGTTCCTTCTATAATCACTTAGTTTATCCAAGTTATATATAATCTAATATCGAACGGATAGTTAAATGGGTGAATCTACCCTAAGCCCACAACCAAACAAGGAACAGGAAGTAAGGCGGAAAGCACACATTCAACCGCCTATCAGATATTAATTATATATAGCCCTAGTGTATCAACTAAGGTATTATAGAATTAACCACTAAAGGTCTTTTGAATTATACTGGTTTAATAAAACGGATTAAACCCTTTTACTGATAAGTTTCTAGTTTAGCCTACTAAATGTTCTATCTGAAAAGTATGTTTTTGTACTAGAAAACGGTGTATTGAATTTGTATACTATGACCTGACCCATACCTGGTACTCCTTATGATTTATTGGTGTATACGGAATATATATAGCTAAGATCGAATAGATAGTAGACTGGGTGAAGTTGCTCTAAGTCCAAAAAGTTATATATCCTTGATGTATCTGTCGAGGAATCATAAAGTTAGCATTATAGGCCCCCTTTTTTACTGAATGTTCATGTTACTAGGAAGTTATGTGGTGTTGTTCAACATGTTAGGATGACTACTAGAAGTGATGAAATCCTGTACTTTAAACGCCTTTGTCGATACTATTGTGAGTTTTTGTATATATTTGTTTGTTTTATTTATTATTGTCTGGTACTTTGAAGATTTACCCTATATATATATATATATATATATATATATATATATATATATATATATATAATCTTATACCATGTTTATTATCATCTTTTGTTTAGAACAATGAGTTAATGATACATTCCCTTCCTAGTTTACTAGGAATAATTAGTATAAGTTCGTAAATCATGATTTGTTCTTCTATTCTAGAATATTGTATTTTCCTCTGTGTTTCTCTTTAAAGTATGTTCCTTCCTGTTTCTCTTTATAGTATGTTCCTCCCTGTCCTAGTTATAGTATGTACTGACCCCTAAACTATACCTATTATAGTTTACTATTATGTTTGTTTTGAATTGTCTCTGATTTGTAGAAAAGACTCGATTATCTACTGAGTTATGCTCGTACTTTAAAAATGAAGTTTTATAAACAATAAAGTAACATAACTTAAAAAGAGTTTTTGAAATGATTTTGATCAGTTATAAAAGCATAAGAAATCCTTTAACGTGATGGTTATCACAAATAACTTGAACACAATTATCATTGTCCCCCCTCCCCTAAAAGCATTTAAAAGATTTAAAAGATTGATTCTAGGGGTATGAACTCACCTTATGTGGGTGATTTAAATGAAGATTCGCGTAAGGATGAGAAGTTCCACAAATGAATTCCTCAGACACAAACGAGTCCTAAATGACATATAATGGCATATATAGGCATGTAATTAGTGTTTAAAACAACTATCATGCAAGGAAACTACCATAGGGACTAGGAAACACTTGAAATGAAGTGCTAAAATCACATGTGATTGATCAAAGGGAGTTTACAGCCATAGAAAAGTGTTCACGGCCATAGAACACATGGTGTGTTCACAACCATGTGTCACACCCCAAAACCGGAACGGCGGAAACGTTTTGGGGTGGATGACGTCATGTCAAGTATCACAACATATGCAGTATAGTAATCAAAGTACAAAAACCATTGCATTAATAGTAATAGTTTTACATAGTTTACATTGCATAGAAACATCAAAGTAATACAAGTAGTAATATAGGTGCAGCTTGGTACTAAACTGTCTTCACCAAAAGCTCCTGGAATGTACCTGTCTATTGCTGACCTGAGAATACAAGTTATTTGAAAGCGAGTATCAGCATTTTTATAAATACTGGTGAGTTCATAAGTATTTAGTGTCATTTTATTCAAATAACTTTATAAAAGTAGTAGTTTAGAATCAACGGTGTATTAGAGTCCTTTCCAGAAAATCCTATATTTTCTAAATAAAAGCAGTCTTCTACCAAGACCCGAAAGTGTTATGTTTTAAAGAGAATTTCCCTGAAATATTATCATTACCAAAATACGGTATTTGACTTTAAAGAAAGTAGGAGAATATTACTAGTAAAAGTACTAAGGGGAAAATAACATATGCCTCAGCAGAAGATACTGCTGACTAAGGAAAAGAAATCATAGACTCCAGGAGAGTATTGAATGAACGACACGCCTGGCTCAATCTAACAAAAGGAAACACAGACCCCAGACGGTATCAAATGTACGATACGGCTAGAAAGGTCTAAAACGGAGAAGCACAGACCCCATACAGTATCAAATGAAAGATACAGCTAGCAAGGTCTAAAACAGTGAACAGAGACCCCGGACAATATTAAATGAAAGATACAGCTAGCAAGGTCTAAAACAGTGAACACAAACCCCAGACAGTATCAAATGAAAGATACAGCTAGCGAGGTCTAAAACAGTGAACACATACCCCATACAGTATCAAATGAAAGATACAGCTAGCGAGGTCTAAAACAAAGTGTAATTCTAAGAGTGTGTTTCCAGCATACAGTTTTAAACATTGTTACCTTAAGGCCATGAATTATAAGGTAAACATGGAGATACTCGTAACCATACTAATCAACACTAGAGTACTTGACGCCCTGCAAGCGTCGGTGTAAGTATGACATTTGTCACCCCTTGGCTTGGTAGGCCGTGGACTGTAGCTAGCAGTCAGGGTGTGGGGGTGTCATTACCGTATAGATCTATACACACAATGTCCGTTCTCCCTACAGGAGACTCTGGTTACCAACTCGACGACGGGAGATCCGTTTCTTGAGGATGCATCTCGAACAGTGAATTTTGATGTAAGTGTTGGACTAACAGTAGAGACTCATAACTAAACTGATCGATGTGAACCTATATGTCTATACATGTATACATAATATATAATTAATGATCAAACGACCTTCGGACGGATATCCGATCCCACCATACCACATCCCAACGAGGAAAAGGAAGTAGAAGCGTTAACAAGTAGAAGCGTTAATAAGTAGGAGCGTTAATAAAGTAGAAGCGTTAACAAAGTAGAAGCAATTTATGAAGTAGAAGCGTTAACATCAAAGTAGTAGCATTTAACTAAGTAGGAGTATTAACTAAGTGGAAGCATAACTGTCACACCCCGAAAACCGAAGGCGGCAACATTTTCGGGGTTGACTCCACGTTGAGTATCAAATCCAATGTACATAGTAAGTAAAGTGAAACAAGCATTACATTACATATTAAAAGTTTTACAATTTGTTTCAAAAGACATAGTTTATACAGTTGTGATACATAATTTTAAATATAAACAAAACGAACGAGCCTTGCACGCACACGATCCCGAATTAAGTAAGTCTTCGGGTACCTGTACTATCGTTGACCTGAGAACACAAGCAGTTTGAAAATCAGCATAACGCTGGTGAGCTCATAAGTAGTTTTGTTTTGTGAAAATGTTTATGTTTCCTTTTTGTTTCTGAAAATGTAACACACGTCAAGAAAATCCCACATTTTCTTAAAAGTTGGTTGTTGTTTCACAAAAGTAAAGTATGGTTTGGTTATCCAATTAATTGTTCTATTTCTTTTATGTATCAGTGTATTCCCAGGAAAGTCCCATACTTTCCTGAATATTGGTTATTGTGAAAGATGTAATGTTATTCAGTTGGTTACACTTTTCTGGTTATGTATATGTTACCCAGGAATGCCCCATGCTTTCCTGTATGTTGGTTTTCAATGTGAAAGATGTATTCAGTTAAACCTGGTTATGTACAAAGTTTCCCCACGAAGGTCCCATACCTTCCTGAATGTTGGTTATCATATGTAAAAGATGTAAAAGATGTAAAAGATGTGAACTGAATCCTGGTTATCTGTAAAATGTAGTAAGAGGTTCATTATTACTATAAGTAAATCTTTGTTATCCTAGTTGCGAGTTCCATAACCATACTAAAGACTGAACCTGTGGCAATAAGTAGTCCACAACCTTGTGGCAATAATTAGTCCACAATCCTTATGACTTTCGTCACCCTTGAACCATTTCGGTTCGGCTGTAGCTAGCAGCCAGGTGTGGGGTAGTCAGCCCCGTATAGATCTATACACTCAAGTCACGCTCTCTAAATTCCAGAGATTCTGGTTACGGGTGTAGTCCTCCACTCGCGTATCTCTGTGGAGTGTTCGCCGAGGACGTGTCTCCAATCATACATAATAACAAAATTTACTAGTAATAATAGGATAATCCTCCATTCGCGTATCTCTGTGGAATGTTACCGAGGACAAGACAGTGTACGAAATGTATCGTTCATGTGTTATAAAGTCATGCTTTTAACTGATAAAGTGTGGAAACCATTTGTGAAATATATAAAACATAACAGTTTATAAAACTCATTTCACAAATAAATGTTTAAGTGATCTGTGTATTCTACTAGTTATCAGTTGTGTATATCAATATTAAAAGCATATGAAATGTGACACACACACACATGAAAATAAGTTTTGAGTACAAGAAAACCCTTGTACTTTTCTTGTGTTCCCCCCTGAAAACAGTGAAAAGGGTAGGGGTATGAACTCACCGGACTCGGAAATGTGTCGGTTTTGGATACTAGACGTTGGTTCGGGGATTGTTTACTCGCGATGTCCCTATGTAAAATGTAACAATGTCCATATAATACTAATTAGATTTACAATCACTAATTATTTAGGACATTACACTCCAACGAGGTTAAACACCTCAAAACGAGCGTTTGGAGTGACCCGGGTGACATCTACGGACGAAATATGGCACTAGGGACTTGGGACTTGAGTTTACTCTCCATAAGTAAACATTTAAATGAGTTTACAACCACAAAACACACCCACACATGAGTTTACGGCCGTAAACTCATGTTGGTGTGATTTTGAGGGTTTAATGGCTTAAATGGACATGGGGATTGTTAGAATGGATATCCAAAATTGCCTAGGAATGGATTAAATGCAAACATACCATTTAAAAGGGAGTTTACGGCCACTCACTTGGAGTTTACGGCCGTAAACTCACCTATGGCCAAGAATGATTAATTTAAGCTACAAAGGACAATCACATGCGATTCTAACTAATTTTCTAAGCATTGTTACGAATTTAGGTTACCATTTAACAAACTTTTAGGAGTTTACGGCCTAGAGGCATGTTCTATGGCCATAAACTCTCTTTATGCTCTTGAAAAATTAGTTTTTGATGCTTAAACACTCATATGTAATTCTAAAAAAATTTCCAAGCCTTTAGGGTGGTTTATAACATCATTTGACACACTTATAGGAGTTTACGGCCTAGGAGGAGCTCTTTGGCCGTAAACTCACTTATGTATGGCATTTGGTGTGATTAAGGTCTCCAAATCATTTTTAGTTGAATCTAGGATTTACCACAAGGCCATTGGTTGAGTTTCAAAGCATTTGGACATGTTTAAAGGCACTAAATCCCCATTAAAGAGGAGTTTACGGCCCAAGAACATACCTTGGCCGTAAACTCTCTTTTGTCCCTCATAATTCATGTTTCAATTGTTTTAAGTCTAGATTTGCAAGCCTTGTTGTCATATCTAAGTCCCAACTTTGATTTGGAAGGGTAATTTGGCTTATAAACCCCATTAAATGGAGTTTACGGCCCAAGCTTGCTCCTTGGCCGTAAACTCATGTTCTTGGTCCCAAAACTCAAATAAATCATCAAATTGAAGGCTAAAGATGTTGAATAACATGCTAGGGAGGTTACCTCAAAGATTTGAAGCCTTAAACTTGAGATTTGGACCTTAATTCTAGCTTGAGGAGAGAGGTTGTGAGAGTTTTATGAGAAATTGGCCAAAGGCTTCAAATGGAGTCTTAAAATCACTTATATAGTGCTCGGGAATTGGACACGACGGAATTCTACCTTATACCGACGTTAGACGAAGCTTTTGGTCATGCCCGACCAATTTGTCGTGACCCGATATAGTCGATTCTAGAATTATTCCGATTACTAAAGTAGGGTGTTAAAATGATTTCTAAATGTGTTAAGACACCCATTAAGTCATTTTAGGTTGATATAAGCTAATGACTTAATAAAATGGCGAAATCGGAAGCGAATTTGAAAACGGCGTTTGGTTGATCACATTGGATTACAAGTTGAGTTACAAGAAGTGATATGAAATTTCGGGTTGTTACATTATCCCCCCGTTAGAGGGAATTTCGTCCCGAAATTCAAGACAAGAAATAAGATAAAATACTAATCATGGATCTAGAAAGAGTTGTGGATACTTTTGTTTCATCGAGTCTTCTCGCTCCCAAGTGAACTCCGGTCCCCGCTTGGCATTCCAGCGAACCTTCACCAACGGGATGCGACTTTGTTTCGTACGTTTGACTTGTCGATCCATGATTTCGATCGATTCCTCCACGAAGTTGAGGTTTTCATCGATTTCAATCTCGTCTAACGGAATTACTAGGGTTTCATCGGATAAGCACTTCTTGAGGTTTGAAACATGAAAGACGGGATGGATGTTACTGAGTTCGTGAGGTAAATGAAGCTTATAGGCTACCGGACCAACTCTGGCGATGATTTCAAAAGGTCCAATGTACCTCGGATTAAGTTTCCCACGCTTACCGAAACGTACAGTGCCTTTCTAGGGCGAGACCTTCAACAGAACACAATCCCCAACCTGGAATTCTAGTGGTTTCCGACGATTATTAGCGTAACTCTTCTGGCGATCGCGCGAGGCCTTTAGTCGTTCACGGATTTGGATAATCTTCTCAGTGGTTTCACGGATGATTTCAGGACCGGTAAGTGCACTGTCGGGGACTCGACTCTTGGCTAACTGTGTATCTCCCACCTCGGCCCAGTACAGAGGGGATCTGCACTTTCGACCGTATAGGGCTTCGAACGGGGCAGCCCTAATGCTGGTGTGGTAACTGTTGTTGTACGAGAATTCAATCAAAGGTAGATGTGCGTCCCACGAATTTCCAAAGTCAATGACACATGCCCTAAGCATGTCCTCCAGGGTTTGTCCGTCGGTCTGAGGATGGTATGCCGTGCTCATGTCTAGTTGGGTTCCAAGGGCTTTCTGGAGAGACTGCCAAAATTGGGAAGTAAACCTACTATCTCGATCAGAGATAATGGATGCAGGTACGCCGTGCAGTCGGACTACCTCCTGAATATATATCCGTGCGAGTCTTTCCATCTTGTATGATTCTTTGATTGGAACGAAGTGAGCTGACTTTGTCAAACGATCGACAATCACCCATATGGTATCATACCCACTCGAGCATTTGGGTAGTTTGGTGATGAAATCCATGGTGATCATCTCCCATTTCCATTCAGGTATCTCAGGTTGCTGGAGCAGACCCGAGGGTTTCTGGTGTTCAACTTTTACCTTGGCGCAAGTCAGACACTTGCCCACGAACGAAGCTATCTCAGCCTTCATATTTGGCCACCAATATTGTTTCTTGAGATCTAAGTACATCTTGTCAGAGCCCGGGTGAACAAATTATCTAGTTCTGTGTGCTTCCTCCATGACTAACTCTCTAAATCCTCCGGACTTGGGAATCCAGATCCGATCCATGAAACAATGGACTCCGTCACTTCTGATCTCAAGTTTCTTTTCCATTCCTCTCAATGCTTCAGTCGACATGTTCTTGGGTTTCAAGGCTTCTAACTGAGCTTCTCGGATTTGCATGGGTAGGTTGGAATGGATGGTTATCGACTGGCTCTTCACCTTGTTGTTTGTACTCTCCTTTCGGCTAAGGGCATCTGCTACCACATTGGCCTTGTCGGGATGGTAACGAATTTCACACTCATAATCACTGAGTAATTCTACCCATCGCCTTTGTCTCATGTTCAAGTCTTTTTGGTCGAAGATGTGTTGCAGGCTCTTATGGTCAGTGAATATCGTGCACTTGGTTCCGTAAAGGTAATGCCTCCAAATCTTCAATGCAAAAACTACGGCTCCTAGCTCCAAGTCGTGTGTGGTATAGTTGACCTCGTGTGCTTTCAACTGTCTAGAGGCATAAGCAATTACTTTTCCTCTCTGCATAAGCACACAGCCTAAACCTTGAGTAGATGCATCGCAGTAGACAACAAAGTCCTCTGTCCCTTTGGTTAGGGACAGGACAGGTGCGCTGCACAAAGCTTTCTTCAGCGTCTGAAATGCGGGTTCTTGTTTATCACCCCAACAAAAGGGTACACCTTTTTGTGTTAGAGTGGTTAGAGGTTTGGCGATTCTGGAAAACTTTTGGATGAACCTTCGATAATAGCCAGCGAGACCCAAGAATTGTCGGATTTCTGTGGGTGTCTTCGGTGCTGACCAATTCTCTATTGCTTTAATCTTGGAAGGCTCGACATGAATACCCACCTCAATCACCACGTGACCAAGAAAAGTTACTTTCCGTATCCAGAATTCGCATTTTGAAAACTTCGCGTATAACTTCTCGGATCGCAGGGTCTCCAACACTAGTCTCAAGTGTTGTTTGTGATCTTCTTCACTTCAGGAATAGACGAGCATGTCATCGATGAACACTATGACAAACTTATCCAAATAAGGACGACACACCCGGTTCATCAGGTCCATGAACACTGCCGGTGCGTTGGTTAAACCAAAGGGCATCACTACGAACTCGTAGTGTCCATATCGAGTCCTGAAAGCTGTTTTGGGCACATCACTTTCATGAACTCGTAACTGATGGTATCCTGACCGAAGGTCTATCTTAGAAAAGTAACTGGCTCCCTGGAGTTGATTGAAAAGGTCATCTATTTGCGGAAGAGGATATCGGTTTTTGACAGTCAACTTGTTTAGCTCGCGATAATCAATACACATACGAAAGGATCCATTCTTCTTCTTAACAAACAAAACCGGAGCTCCCCAGGGTGAGGAACTCGGTCTAATGAATCCTTTGCTAAGCAACTCGTTAAGTTGACTGGATAACTCCTGCATCTCTGCTGGAGCTAAGCGATACGGAGACTTCGCTACTGGAGTAGCCCCAGGAATTAGGTCAATACGGAACTCGACCTGTCGCTCGGGAGGGATTCCTGGAAGCTCTTCGGGAAACACATCAGGAAAATTGCAGACCTCGGGGATGCTCGCGAGGTTTTTAACTTCTTGATTCTCGTTGATTACATGGGCCAAGAATGCAACACACTCCTTTCGCAGGAGTTTCTGAGCTTTGATGCAGGAAATGATACGAAGGTTGGAACCAAGTTTATCGCCGTAGACCACTAGGGTTTGACCCGAAGGAAGGTTAAGACGAATGGCTTTTTCGAAGCAAAGGATATCCGCATGATTGGGACTCAACCAATCCATGCCAATGATGACATCAAAGCTCTTTATGGATACGGGCATAAGATCGATAGGAAATGAATGGTCGTTCAAGATAAGAGTGCAATCTACGAATACCTCACTCGCATTTTCTTTCTCTCCGTTTGCCATCTCGACGGTAAATATTTCGGTTAGAGGTTGAGAATCATGTTTTAGGTTATGTTTGAATGCATGACTAATAAAACTTCTTTCAGCACCCGAATCGAAAAGAATATTAGCATACGAGTTGTCGAGAAGAAACGTACCCGAGACAACGTTGGGATCGGCGACCGCTTCTTCCCGTCCCATAGCAAGGACCCTTCCGGTGTTGCCAACAGTAGTCTTCTTGGGGCAGTTCCTTTTAAAGTGCCCGACTTCACCACAGTTATAACAGGCTTGACCAACGCCTGTTCCAGAGGATTGATTTGCTGATTGAGTCGGAGCTTTGTAGTATCGAACAGTGTGCCCCTTCTTTCCATAATTAGTACAGGATAGTTCTCGACAGGGACCAGGGTTGTGGTGTTATTTGCATTTTTCACAAAGAGGGAGATTACCAACATATCGGTTGGTAGGAGTTGGAGCTGTGGATCCCACAACAGATGCAACAACAACGGGGGTAGTAGCAGCATGTACTGCTACTGTTTGTTGTCTTTTGGAGGAGCCTTGGGAAGATTGACCCTTCTTCTTCTTCCAGAATTTCCTTTTCTCACCACTGCTTTTGGTCGACTCAGGGGTAGCAGTGATGGCTTCCTCAACATCATCACTGTGGTGAATTATAGCTTGGGCTAAAGTCTTAGCACTATCATAAGTATCTGGGCAAGCAGCTAAGACATGACCTTTTGTCGGATTGGTTAACCCCCAAATAAACCTCTCGATCTTTTTGCTTTCAGGGGTGACTAGACCAGGGCAAAGAAGGGCAAGATCATCAAATCGAGAAGTGTAGGTAGCAATGTCGGAACCTTTCATCTTTAGGTTCCAAAGCTCATGCTCTAGCTTCTGCATTTCGCCTCGGGGACAATATTCAGCAAGGAGGAGTTCTTTCATAGCTTCCCAGCTCATGGCATTGACTACAGGGAGGGTTAAGGATTTGACTCGGCCATTCCACCAAGTCAATGCTTTATCAAGGAAGTTACAAGCTGCGATCTTGACCTTATCAGACTCAGCACAGGCACAAATTTCGAAGATGGATTCGATCCTCTCGATCCATCGGGATAAGGAAATGACACCACCAGTGCCATTAAAGAAAGAAGGCTTTGCATTCATGAAGTCCTTGTATGAACCCTCCTTACGACGTTCCTGGTTACCATCTTGATTCTGATTAATGCCTCCTGAACCACCGGTATTTAGCTGGGACATGGCAGCTGCCACCGCGGCGGTAACATCTGTTTGAAATAACACGGGATCGATTTCAGGAGGAGGTGGCGGAGGGTTGTCGGAGCTGGGTCTCTTCCTGGGAGGCATCTTGATCTATTAAGATCAATAAAGAGAGAGGATGATAAGTCCTCTGAATCAAGAGATATGACAGATATTAATTTCCAATTAAGCGGTAAAACAGGAAGGAGTTATTGAAGCAAGTAAACTATCGCTAATGGAATGATCGGGGGTCTATACATGTATGATGATTCGAGAAATACTCCCATAGTATTTCATGGTTTGCTACGATACTGGCTCGATGTTTGTGGTATTAGGGTAAGTTTTAGGCATGCCGCATAACACAGTCACTCCCAAGCACATGTTGGTCGTGTCTCGAATGAATATAGTTGGCCAGGCTATATTGACCCTAGACACGACTACATAACTGCCCAGGTTTAACTGCAATACACAACACCCATTTACTTATGTTTTGTTCTACTTATAAATAAGAATCTCGACGGTTCGGTATACTTGTATATTTTTTAAAATACTTGTAGTCTGGAGATACTTTTATTTCAGAGCACTTAGGCCTTTTAGTGTTTATAGTTTTATACCATGTAAGGTTTGGTATACTTTATTCACTATAAACAAGGGCTCTGATACCAATCTGTCACACCCCGACAACCGAAGGCGGAAACATTTCCGGGGTTGACTCCACGTTGAGTATCAAATCCAATATACATAGTAAGTAAAGTGAAACAAACATTACATTACATATTAAAAGTTTTACAATTTGTTTCAAAAGACACAGTTTATACAGTTGTGATACATAATTTTAAATATAAACAAAACGAACGAGCCTTGCACGCACACGATCCCGAATTAAGTAAGTCTTCGGGTACCTGTACTATCGTTGACCTGAGAACACAAGCAGTTTGAAAATCAGCATAACGCTGGTGAGCTCATAAGTAGTTTTGTTTTGTGAAAATGTTTATGTTTCCTTTTTGTTTCTGAAAATGTAACACGCGTCAAGAAAATCCCACATTTTCTTAAAAGTTGGTTGTTGTTTCACAAAAGTAAAGTATGGTTTGGTTATCCAATTAATTGTTCTATTTCTTTTATGTATCAGTGTATTCCCAGGAAAGTCCCATACTTTCCTGAATATTGGTTATTGTGAAAGATGTAATGTTATTCAGTTGGTTACACTTTTCTGGTTATGTATATGTTACCCAGGAATGCCCCATGCTTTCCTGTATGTTGGTTTTCAATGTGAAAGATGTATTCAGTTAAACCTGGTTATGTACAAAGTTTCCCCAGGAAGGTCCCATACCTTCCTGAATGTTGGTTATTATATGTAAAAGATGTAAAAGATGTAAAAGATGTAAAAGATGTGAACTGAATCCTGGTTATCTGTAAAATGTAGTAAGAGGTTCATTATTACTATAAGTAAATCTCTGTTATCCTAGTTGCGATTTCCATAACCATACTAAAGACTGAACCTGTGGCAATAAGTAGTCCACAACCTTGTGGCAATAAGTAGTCCACAATCCTTATGACTTTCGTCACCATTGAACCATTTCGGTTCGGCTGTAGCTAGCAGCCAGGTGTGGGGTAGTCAGCCCCGTATAGATCTATACACTCAAGTCACGCTCTCTAAATTCCAGAGATTCTAGTTACGGGTGTAGTCCTCCACTCCGGTATCTCTATGGAGTGTTCGCCGAGGACGTGTCTCCAATCATACGGAATAACAAAATTTACTAGTAATAATAGGATAATCCTCCATTCGCGTATCTCTGTGGAATGTTACCGAGGACAAGACAGTGTACGAAATGTATCGTTCATGTGTTAAAAAGTCATGCTTTTAACTGATAAAGTGTGGAAACCATTTGTGAAATATATAAAACATAACAGTTTATAAAACCCATTTCACAAATAAATGTTTAAGTGATCTGTGTATTCTACTAGTTATCAGTTGTGTATATCAATATTAAAAGCATATGAAATGTAACACACACACATGAAAATAAGTTTTGAGTACAAGAAAACCCTTGTACTTTGCTTGTGTTCCCCCCTTAAAACAGTGAAAAACAGTGAAAAAGGGTAGGGGTATGAACTCACCGGACTCGGAAATGTGTCGGTTTTGGATACTAGACGTTGGTTCGGGGATTGTTTACTCGCGATGTCCCTATGTAAAATGTAACAATGTCCATATAATACTAATTAGATTTTCAATCACTAATTATTTAGGACATTACACTCCAACGAGGTTAAACACCTCAAAACGAGCGTTTGGAGTGACCCGGATGACATCTACGGACGAAATATGGCACTAGGGACTTGGGACTTGAGTTTACTCTCCATAAGTAAACATTTAAATGAGTTTACTACCACAAAACACACCCACACATGAGTTTACGGCCGTAAACTCATGTTGGTGTGATTTTGAGGGTTTAATGGCTTAAATGGACATGGGGATTGCTAGAATGGATATCCAAAATTGCCTAGGAATGGATTAAATGCAAACATACCATTTAAAAGGGAGTTTACGGCCACTCACTTGGAGTTTACGGCCGTAAACTCACCTATGGCCAAGAATGATTAATTTAAGCTACAAAGGACAATCACATGCGATTCTAACTAATTTTCTAAGCATTGTTATGAATTTAGGTTACCATTTAACAAACTTTTAGGAGTTTACGGCCTAGAGGCATGTTCTATGGCCGTAAACTCTCTTTATGCTCTTGAAAAATTAGTTTTTGATGCTTAAACACTCATATGTAATTCTAAAAAATTTTCCAAGCTTCTAGGGTGGTTTATAACATCATTTGACACACTTATAGGAGTTTACGGCCTAGGAGGAGTTCTTTGGCCGTAAACTCACTTATGTATGGAATTTGGTGTGATTAAGGTCTCCAAATCATTTTTAGTTGAATCTAGGATTTACCACAAGGCCATTGGTTGAGTTTCAAAGCATTTGGACATGTTTAAAGGCACTAAATCCCCATTAAGGAGGAGGTTACGGCCCAAGAACATACCTTGGCCGTAAACTCTCTTTTGTCCCTCATAATTCATGTTTCAATTGTTTTAAGTCTATATTTGCAAGCCTTGTTGTCATATCTAAGTCCCAACTTTGATTTGGAAGGGTAATTTGGCTTAAAAACCCCATTAAATGGAGTTTACGGCCCAAGCTTGCTCCTTGGCCGTAAACTCCTGTTCTTGGTCCCAAAACTCAAATAAATCATCAAATTGAAGGCTAAAGAAGTTGAATAACATGCTAGGGAGGTTACCTCAAAGATTTGAAGCCTTAAACTTGAGATTTGGACCTTAATTCTAGCTTGAGGAGAGAGGTTGTGAGAGTTTTATGAGAAATTGGCCAAAGGCTTCAAATGGAGTCTTAAAATCACTTATATAGTGCTCGGGAATTGGACACGACAGAATTCTACCCGATACCGACGTTAGACGAAGCTTTTGGTCATACCCGACCAATTTGTTGTGACCCGATATAGTCGATTCTAGAACTATTCCGATTACTAAAGTAGGGTGTTAAAATGATTTCTAAATGTGTTAAGACACCCATTAAGTCATTTTAGGTTGATATAAGCTAATGACTTAATAAAATGGCGAAATCGGAAGCGAATTTGTAAACGACGTTTGGTTGATCACATTGGATTACAAGTTGAGTTACAAGAAGTGATATGAAATTTCGGGTTGTTACAATAACGAAGCAGTAGTAACTAACGAATTAGGAGTATAAAAACATGGAAGAAAACTTTGATGAAAACTTTGGAAAAACCTTTACACTTAAGAAAATCATGACTTGGTATTCTTTTGTAAAATAAGTTTGAAAAACCTTTAGAAATCCTTTGAAAACCTTTCATAAACACGTTTTGAATGTAATTTCTGATAAAACAATATAAGTGAAGAAAACCTTTGTTTCAAATGCTGCTATAACTAATTTTGAAGTAAAACATACAGCGCGAGAGACAATTTTAGAAAATCTTTGAACAAGTAAAGACGTTTTGGACACACTGCTCCTTCTCGTTTTGGCATGCATAATATCTCATAACATATTTCATAACACAAAAGTATGGGTATTTTCGGAAATCACCGTTCGGGCTCTGGCTGATTGTACACACAGCTCCTTCTCGTTTTCTCGCAGAAACTCTTGCTCGTTTTAGAAAAAATCCTTTCTTTTGAAAATTCTTTGTCAAATCCTCAGTTTGAGTCCAGATTTACCCTAAGGTGCATCCGAATCCCTCAAACCAAGGCTTTGATACCAACTTGTAACAACGTAAATTTTCAAAACAAAATTTTCATTTAAATCATATAATTCTCATGACACATTTATAAAAACCTCATTTATTTAATTTAGAAACGCAACTCCATGTTTGATTGATTACAAATCCAGGATCCTCAAAAGCATAACTCTTTCACTAGAGAAAAACCTGAAACACATAACACATAACACAGTAAGCACGAAGCTTAGTGAGTTCCCCAAAATACCACTCTAACACATTTTAGCCACTTGAGGCTATAACTCTGTTTGACCCTCTGGTCAATGTGTCTCAGTAGGACCCTCTAGTCCCAACTCTCTATGGGCCCTCTGGCCCTAACTCTGTGGACCAAAAGGTCCTAACTCTATGGACCCACTGGTCCTAGATCTGTAAACTCTGAATCATGCATATCACATATCACAACAATTATCATACATAAATAGCAAGCAAATACACTGGCACATAGCTCTAATGTATACTGACACATAACCCTGTTACCACTCTAGGTAAAGTATAGTGAGAAGACTCACCTCGAATGATGAATGGCTCCTACAAATGTCGCCGTTGCGCACCAGCCTCTACCTTTGAGCCATATCTACAATGATCTCAAGGCCCAATAATAAATGGACTCTACCCATCAAGGCCCAATAATAAATGGACTCTACCGAGGCCCAACTCTCAAGTCCAAGAGGCAAGCCCAACTCAAGGGCCCAAGGCACATATACATATTCCTCTGGTCCAAATCTCAAGCACAACAAGCCCAAACTCCAGGCCCAACACTTAAGGCCCAATATAAGACTTAGCCCAAAAAGTCCACAGTGGAGTTACACGGGGCGTACCTCCTTTGGTACGCTCAGCGTACTCCATCGCACAACAATCCTGATCGGGGACACCAGCCTAACATGCGGGGGTACTAGATTTACGCTTAGCGTACGCCCAGATTTACTTTTTCAACTCTTTTGGTCTTAATCTGTTAAGACCATAGCTATACTCTTAGATCTGGATTCCATATGGGCTCATACTCAATAAAGCTCGTGACTTTAAGCCTTTGCATGGCTGATCAAGTCCCAAACACAAAAACTCTCACTCATTACTACTAAAAAATTCTCATATCTCATGCATGGTTTGATTCCAACATCCAAAGACTCATTTTTATGAATCCTTTCCACTAAAAACACTTAAAAGGACATATATTAGGTTGTGGAGCTTAACCACTCATAAAGCTTTAAGCTTTGGGACCAAAAACCCTAAAATGGACCCAAAACAAAAGCTAGCACAATAATAAGCAAGTTCAAAACTTGATACCTTTGGAGGATGCACCAACAAGAGAAGAACATAGATCCAAAAGCTAGGTGCTCAAGCCATTCTCTTTCAAAGCTCCTTCTAATTCAAAAGCCAAGCACAATAAGTCATCAACCCACTAGATCCATATGAGAAAACCACCAAGATTCAAACTTTATGCTTTCTGGAGCTAGATCAACATGATTAGGGCTTGGATCCACAAGCTCCAAGCCAAGCAATGCTTCCTCAAGAAACTCCTTCTTCCACAATATGCACCAAAAACTCACTAAATCACCAAAATGCTCAAGAATCACTCAAATGGAGGCTTAAGGTCGATTTCTAGTGTTTAGAGGGATGAAGGCTGAAGGTATTAGGGTTAGGTTATGAGTTAAGGACCTTAAATATGGTCCAAGACCCTAAAATAGCGTTCAGGTCTGTTTGGCGTACACCCAACGTTCATATGGTACACCCAGCGTACTCTGAAGAACATTCGCGACCCTCCCTGGTCAGTACGCCCAGGGTACTCTTGAATTACGCCCAGCATACTGAGTACACCCAACGTATTCTAAATTACGCCCAGCGTACTCTAAATTATGCCCAGCATACTCGGCTAAGCCTGAAACCATAAAACTTATGAAGGCCATAACTTCTTCGTTATAAGTCCGTTTCCAATGATCCTTATATGCACGGAAAGCTAACGAGAATCCCTACACTTCTATAAACTTTATTCCTCCTGAATCCCACTCGAACTCAGATCCAAAATTCATGAAAAGCCCCAACCAACGCCTTAACAATACATTCGGGCTCTAAAGCACAAACCGACTCTTTTATCAAACAACCTACCTCACCCACATCCCAAAAGGGAATAACCTTTCTCTTTCAATGCCTCAAAACCTTCTCATACTCGAATTAAGTCCCACATGCCCTAAATCACAAAATAATCCAGAACAAGGTGTTACAATTCTCCCCCACTTGAAATAGATTTCGCCCTCGAAATCGCTCCTTATCAACACACAGGTCGAACCCAATGATTCAGGAAGCACCATCGAAAGAACCCCATATAATACAACAATCTCTTCCAAAAACACCTAAAACCAACAGGAACTCCCGACCCCAAAGAAGGACAGACCCTTCTGCCGCTGCGGTACCCGATCTGCCTCTCCAGAACTTGAAACTCTACTGGTCTATTTCCCTGCCAGCCCACCCTCGCAATATCATCATGTTAATCGCTCATCGAATAACATACTCTAAGAGTACTCTATCAATTTTGATTCTCTAATCGATCCCGGTCACAATTCAAAAGGGATGGAAAGGTCATATCCCACTAAGGACCCACTGCCTGAACAACTATCATAACTCTTCTGAAGGAATGGTCCTCAAAACTCTATCCTCATACACAAGAAAGCGGTCAAGCCAGCTCGGAACGATCCTATGGCACCTAAATCATAAGCCCCAGTTCCTCTCAAATGTTCCATCCGACACTGAACACCATGTCAACTCCCGTACCGACAGTTGGACCTTCAAGGGCTACCCACTGCACACCCAATAAAACGACTTACCGACTTCCTTCTCACAATAACTATCTCGGCCCATCGTGACATACAAGCAACAAAGTTCGCTTTACCCCAAGCGAATACTACAATCCTAACTGAAATCATCTCACCCTCGACTCCTGTCATCTACTACTCATTAGCTTCATACATCTCGCGTTCCGTCCCATACAAACGAACTGACCCACACAGGTCTAAAACATCAGATGACACACAACACCCCTCAGAAGGAACCCACCTCTAAGCTCGGAATCTTATCTTGCCTTCACATTACACCACTAGAGCCAAATCAAACTCGAGAGTCTGCGTCGACGTGAAATTGGAATCACTCGTCCCAATGAAGCTCTCAACTCATAACCCATTACTCGCAACTTTCGTGTACATCACTACATCCATTTCCTTCCGAATGCGATCACAACACCTTAACTCAGAATAAAACGACTCCCGACCATTAGGGAGACCCCAGTCTCACCCATGTCCTTCCTACCAGATTCCCACAGACTCATTGATAAGGCAACCCAAGCCTAGGAACTCCTCTGCGCCATTCTCTGGCTAGTGAAAACTACGGCTCCCCACAGTTCCACAACGCTCTCTCACTGACCAGTGAAAGCTACGGCTCCCCACAGTTTCACAATGCTCCCTCACTACTTGGAAAATACTACGGCTCCCCGCAGTATCACCACACTCTCTCACTAACCAGCGAATACTACGGCTCCCCGCTGTATCACGACACTCTCTTGCTGACTAGTGAGTACTTCGGCTCCCCAAAATACCCTGATACCCTCTTCCACTCAAGCACTCGGAACCTCGAAATATTCCCATGTCACACATTAAAACATGGAGGAAATATCACTGACTGAAAACACGTTGACTAAATTCGAAAGCTGCATCCTCTACTGATCACCACCCAAGCGAAACTACTCATTTCGACTCTGAAATTGGTTGACAAATCCATTGCTACCCCTCCTGAAGTATAGATCACAATCTATACCTATACCTGCAAATCTCAGCTATTGCATTCTGAACTCAGCTACCCAACTGCCTCGAACTCAACATTTGCAAACCCGAAAATTTTCTTAGCCATAATAAATTCTCCGACCAACGACCAACCATCGTGGATTCACTCACCCTTTCGTAAGTACCTACACATACATCATCTTGCATCAAACCTCACCTACTTCATCAAATACCCAGGTTTCATGTGTCCACACCACAAATCTCTATAAACACACTTTAACGAATCGCTGATCCTTCTCAAAAGAATACCCAGTTCTCCCCCCACTCAAGGTTCAAACCATCACCAATTGGCATACCAACAATCTACTCCCTAGACTGTTTCACCAAGTATATCACACTTAACTCTTGGAGTGTATCACGTAATCACTTTAATGATCTTCCTGATGGAAACCAAGCAACTCCACATATCCCGACTTTGACCAAAAATCTCAGAATCCTCCCGACGTGACTGCCTCTATTCATCTTGAAGCCTCAAACCGGCACACTGTTGGATACCCCATTGTTCCAATTTAGATCTGACTCTCAGTCTGGAAATGATGCACAATCTCACACTTCGACTCTGATTCCTCAACCCGCTTCCCAAACCGGAAATACTCATAAAAGCAACAGACCTCACTCTTATTGTCGCTACACAATGCAGACCACGAGGGCCGCCGCCCTGATATACTCCTCTTAGCCACCAGGAACTCGCATCAAACATACTGGCCAATTACTCTAGTGAAAAGGTCGCAGACCCTTGCTACCCCACCGGGTCTACCTCCAACTCGGAAACTGGAAGCTCAATATCCCTACTGATTCTCACAGAAAATAGCACAACTCTGGTCACAGAAAATGGCATATATGCTAACGGCCGACTACTCAACTCAGACCGTAATCCTCCAAAAAGTACCACCTCTACTTATCCTTGAGTCTTGTGACTCCAACTGACATCTTACCAAAATGTCTCGGGAACCAACTCAATTTCTCTTCAAGGTGTGCTCAATTGAAACTTGTTCAACATGGCCCTCTTTCCGCACACTCTATCATGTCTGATCCCAGTCTGATCAATCTCAACAGGATAACTGGTAAAACCTGTGACAACCCTATTTTTCCCAAAAAGCATTGTAAACACTCGAAAGCTAAAAACAACGAAATTAACCTCGAAAATAAAGTGTTCAAGTATCTAAGTTGGGATGCATCGAATATTAGATATCATGCTAAGGTTTCCAAAAACATAAAGAACGCTCAAAACCGGGTTATATTGAAGAAATTATAACCACTCGTATATTTACGACGCGACGTTAAAACATCATTTGACATAAAAAGTAGAATCTCAATAAAATGCATTTTAAGCCTTAAGTATCTAAACAAAAGTCGTAGATCTCGTTGAAAGGTGAACGTACATAAAAAGATCGCCCAAATTGGACCTCGTATGAAGAAGTTACGAATTTTCAAAGTTTCGTAACAGTAGTAGAGGGCTAAAAACTCGAATTGAAGATCGAGTGTTATTTAGCTAACGCAACCTAAACGAAAGTTGAAGATCTCCTCAGTAGTAATAAAACAATAAAAAGACAAATGAAAACCGACGACGAATAAAGAACCTATGAATTTTTAACGAACTTTAGGAGGCCCGGCCTATTAAAAATATATCATTAAAAATAAAGTCAAAACTAGCCGACGGAGTCTAAAGGAAAGTTGTAGAGCATAATCTCACCTACGCGTGGATATAAAGAACGCGAAAAACGGAGATCGTACGCGAAAGTTACGGAATTTAGAAGTCGGAAGCAGGGATTACGCCCCGCGTACTCTGGGAGTACGCCCCGCGTACTAGACCCAGAGTCGAGTCCCATCGGCCCGCCCAAGCTACACTTAGCTAGCCAGGAGTCGTAAGCCATGACGCCATATTACGCCCAGCATAACGACGTACGCGCCGCGTACGTGAGTACGCCCAGCGTACTCCAAAATTACGCCCCGCGTACGAGGCAATTCCAGCCTATAAATAGAAAGGTTCAGCTTCGAGTTTTTGCACACTATCACAACTTCTCAGTCATTCTCCCATACCACTAAGTTCCAGAGACCATTTTTCTCACCTCGGTTTCCGCACTCGAGCCCCCGACGGAAGATTTACGCTGCAGAGATCCCCGAAGAGCCCGACGACGCAACCATCCGCGGACGAAGTTCTGCTCAACCCTAGCCTCTCTCTTCGAAATGAGTGAGTTCATACCCCTACTTTTCAATTCTTTTCACGTTTTAGGGGGGGGGGGAATACAAGTACATTACAAATCAAAGTATTATTTTTATAATATCGTTATTATAGAGTGTTGATACAAAAATAACGTGTGTTTTAAAGGGATATTATATCACCAAGTTGTTATTACCAAATGGGAACATACTTTTGACAAACTATAATGAGCATAGTATTCAAGTGATTCATCCATTTTACATATACATCTCGACAAATGAAATGCCTTCAAAAGAAGTACAGTCTTTTATCATCATAAATCTGTTTATACCTAGTAACGTGAGAGAGCTTCACGTACGTTCGAGTATGCATTATTAAGTCCTGTATTATATACCATAATCCCTTGTAGGGGGAGCGTGATACTTGTGTATAGATCTATACGGGATTGACAATCCCACACCTAAGCTGTTAGCTACAGCTAGGCCGGCAGGCCTGGGGTGACAAATGTCATAACAGTTCCAACGCCTGAAGAACGTTGTTACAGGCCATCATTGTCAATAGTATGGTTATAAAACTCACATAAAAGTATAAAAACAAGTTAGATTTATGAGATTCATACATGCATTTCAGTTTTCCATTTTATTGTTAATACAAATGTTATCACTATTATTCAAGCATGGAAAACACTAATGCACTCCAACACGGGAAACTTTTCAAATCATTTATAGAAAATATTGGATTTTCTGAAAACCTCGTTCATCGATTTACTATCAAAAAGGACATACTTTTCAATGCAAAACACTTGTGAACTCACCAACTTAATTGTTGACACTTTTTCGAAACCACTTGTATTTCTCAGGGAATCAGTAATACAGGTAACCACCAGCTTTTGGAGAAGGAAACACTAAAGATGTTTTATTATTGAACATTTATCATCTCATTGTAATATTCTTTTGCTATTATGTATAACGCAACAACATACGTTTTCATTATATATGTGATGGTTGTGTTACTTTCTTTACAATATTCAATGGTTGTGATACTACGTGAAGTCATCCACCCCCGAATGTTTCCGCCATTCTGGTTTGGGGGTGTGACAGATTGGTATCAGAGCATTGTTTATAGTGAACTAAGTATATCGAACCACATACGATATACAAACTATAAATGCAAAGGGGACCAAAAACCCTCTGATGAAACATTTTCATGAACAAAATACTTTCTTTTAAAGATATACATTTTTACAAGCATGCATAAATCTCGTATCATAACAAGTTTTACTAAAAAGTATTACGGCAAGTTACGACACTACGATTGAGCCTCGGGGTATGTAATCATGTCGAGAATAAATATAGCCTGATCAACTATATTTATCCTGGATTTGACCAACGTACGTCGAGGAATGGTCGTAGTGGACAACAAGCCGAAAACTTACCAAATACAAAAATTGTTCTAGTTTCGCCAAGTTGAAATAGTATAGAAGTGTTATTAAAAATAGTTGTACAATAAAAATTATAGTTAAAAATAATAAGTCGCTAAATAGAAATTTCTTTTCTTATAACGTTCTCATACATCCATCCTAGTACAGACAAATGGCCGGATTCCATTTACCAGGAGATCCCTACTACCCAAACCAAGGCAACGGCGGTTGGATAGAAGAAGACCCGGAGGAAGACCCAGAGGAAATCGAAGAAGAGGTCGAGGAAGAATTCAAAGTCGAAGTCGGAGAGGAGTTCGAAGTCGACGAAGAGATCGTGGAGATTTCTAGCGGGACAGACTCCGAGCCAGAAGTGTACGACCCTCCCATCCCTCATCCTCCCGTAATCAGACCAAACCAACCGGGACCCATCCCCATCTGGGGAAGCCACCTCTACTACTGGAGCCGCCAACAAGGTGTACGCCCTCCATTCGGCATGTGTCGGGATTTTTACAACGTCAGTGGGGGAGGCTCAGCAGATCGAGCACTTCCTGTCGTCGTGAATGCTATAGCTAACCAGAACTACCAGGCGGACCAACATGCAGCCAGAGTTCGTGAAATCAATGCTGCTACCCAAGGTAACGCCGCTGACATCCGCCGTTTGGAAGGACTACATGAAAATACCCAAATCTACACGGGAACACTTCAGAACCAAATGATAGTGGCTCTGGCAGAAATAAGAGGGATGAAGGAACAACAAGCAGATCTCGAGAGGCGACTGATGGGAGTCAAACGGTCGGATGCCGAGTCTAGCTCCAAACGCCGCAAGTAGAGCTTGTTCGATGCCCAACAATTTTGTTATAGATTAGGATTTCGGATAAAAGTTTTTATTTTTCCTTTATTTCCCTGTTGTATCCGTAATCGGAGATCTCTAGGAGGATCAAATTTTCCCAAACAAGATATGCAATGTAACACACCTCAGGTGTGACCTATATGTATAAATATAAAGTATTTCTTATTATATACCTCTCAGAAATTTCGAGTTTTAAATTTCTATGCCTACCTTGAAACCATAAACTAAAGTCAAAACAAATTACAAGATGCAACTAACACACGATTGTCAAAACATTAGAAACTTATAGTATTCATTCTTATTTTTCTCTACCAGAACATGCCTCCTCGTAGATCAACACGCAGAAACTCAACTTCAACACCACCTCCACCACCTCCTCCAATTATGGACACCGTTATGTTCCAGACTGCTGTAACCGCTGCTGTAACTGCAGCAATGGCTCAAATGAGCAACAACGGATCGGGGGGAGGAACAAACAGTTTTACAAATGGCCAAGGTCAAAGCCGTTCAGGGGTATGCACTTACAAAGACTTCACCAACGGAAAACCTATTCCCTTTTGCGGGACTGGGGGAGTATTGGCTCTATCTCAATGGATAGAGAAAACAGAAGCTGTATTCGAAATCTGTGCATGTCCTGAAGAAAGCAAAGTAAAGTTCGCCGCTTTTACTTTCTCTGAACGCGCCCTGACATGGTGGAACGGCCACGTCCAGACACTAACCCTGGTGGTGGCAAACTCCATGGGTTGGGAAAACCTGAAAAGAATGCTCCTTCGAGAATACTGCCCAAGAGGCGAGATTCAGAAGCTTGAACAGGAACTGTGGAACCTCTCGATGGTAGGATCGGACATAGCTGGTTACACCAACAGGTTCAGTGACTTAATAACACTTTGCCCAGGAATGTTAACCCTGGAGAGCCAAAAGGTTGAGAGATACATTTGGGGACTATCACCCCAACTTCGAGGAAGTGTGCTAGCTTCCAGACCCTTGACTTTCGCCAGCGCCAAGGAACTAGCGCAATCTCTTGTTGATCATGGTGTCTGTCAAGGAGTCGCGGCGATTATGGCTGAACCAACCAAAGGGAACAGCAACAATGAAATCAATGCCAACAACAACAACAAGAAGAAATTTTGGAACAAAAGGAAGGGGCAAACTTCACAAGAACTTTCAAAGAAACAAATGGTTGCGGTTTATGCTGCTACTACCCCCACCACAACTCCTGCTACCTCTGCACCAACAAAACCATATGCAGGGATTCTGCCCAAGTGCAGCAAGTGCAACTACCATCACCATGGTATTTGTCGCGAGATGCACTGCAAGAACTGTGACAGGAAAGGGCACACAGCCCGTTTCTGTAAAGCACCGGCACGACCAATTACTCAGGTTCCTGGAACTGGGGTAAGCCGGGCATGTTATGGGTGCGGAGAGACTGGACACTTCAGGAGGGATTGTCCCAAGGAGAGGAATATTGGCGGTGTGGGGAGAGTGCTGGCAGTAGGACAGAGAGAAGCAATAGCAGACCCCACGGTGGTTACGGGTACGTTTCTACTCAACAACACTTATGCATGCATACTTTTTGACTGCGGTGCGGAGAGAAGTTTTGTGAGTCATAAATTCAAACATCTACTTAATCAAAAACCTCAACCACTCAATAAAGTATTCACTGTAGAAATGGCGAACGGTAAAACAGAACACGCAAACGATTTATACGTAGGGTGCACACTAAATTTAAACGAGCACTTGTTTCAAGTCGATCTTATGCCCATTTCCATAAGAAGTTTCGATGTCATCATCGGTATGGACTGGTTGAGCCTTCACCATGCCGATATCCTTTGCCACGAAAGGGCTGTTCGCTTAAATCTGCCAAACGGTGAAACTGTTGTCATTTATGGCGACAAACCTAGTTCAAGTTTACAAATCATTTCCTGTATTAAAGCACAAAAGTATCTTCGTAAGGAATATCATGCCTTTCTAGCCCACGTAGTAGACAAGAAACGAGAATCGAAAAACATTAAAGATATTCCGGAAGTCTGCAACTTCCCGGATATTTTCCCAGAAGATCTTCCAGGAATCCCACCGGAACGTCAAGTCGAGTTCAGAATCGACTTAATCCCCGGGGCTACCCCTGTAGCAAAGTCGCCGTACCGTTTAGCCCCAGCCGAGATGCAGGAACTATCCAGTCAATTAAACGAGCTGCTGAGCAAGGGATTCATCAGACCGAGCTTCTCACCATGGGGAGCGCCAGTCCTATTTGTGAAGAAGAAGGACGGATCCTTTCGCATGTGCATCGATTATCGGGAGCTAAACAAACTCACAATTAAGAACCGATATCCCTTACCGCGCATAGACGATCTATTCGACCAACTTCAGGGGGCAAGCTACTTCTCAAAGATCGATCTAAGGTCTGGTTATCACCAACTACGAGTACTGGAAGGAGACATCCCCAAAATGGCTTTCCGAACACGTTATGGTCACTACGAATTTGTGGTAATGCCCTTCGGATTGACGAATGCTCCAGCAGTGTTCATGGACTTGATGAACCGAGTATGTCGTCCCTTCCTGGACAAATTCGTGATCGTGTTCATAGATGATATACTCATCTATTCAAGAAGCCAGGAAGAACACAGCAAACACCTTCGCCAAGTACTGGAAACATTAAGGGCAGAGAAACTTTACGCAAAATTTTCCAAATGCGAATTTTGGATTCGGGAAGTGGATTTCCTAGGACATGCTGTAAGCAAAGAAGGAATACACGTGGACCCCTCCAAAATAAAGGCAATAGATAGTTGGACTACTCCAAGAACCCCTACAGAAATCCGGCAATTTTTGGGACTCGCCGGGTATTACCGAAGATTCATACCGAACTTTTCAAAGATTGCCAAGCCACTTACCACCCTAACCCAGAAGAATGTGACCTTCGACTGGGGAGAAAAACAAGACAGCGCATTTCAGACACTAAAACGAGCCTTATGTAGTGCGCCCATCCTAACCTTGCCATAGGGAACGGAGGACTTCGTGGTCTATTGTGATGCATCAAACCAAGGACTTGGGTGTGTCTTAATGCAAAGAGGGAAGGTCATCGCCTATGCCTCAAGACAACTAAAGACGCACGAAGTAAACTACACAACGCATGATCTTGAGCTAGGAGCAGTCGTCTTCGCTCTGAAGATATGGAGACACTATCTCTACGGCACGAAATGTACCATCTTCACTGATCATAAAAGCCTCCAACATATCCTCAACCAGAAGGAACTCAACATGAGACAGAGGCGATGGGTAGAACTACTAAGTGATTACGAGTGCGAAATCCGATATCACCCCGGAAAGGCTAATGTAGTGGCTGATGCACTCAGTCGGAAGGAGTACTCAGGTCGCCGAGTTAAATCCCTAACTATGACAATCCATTCACACCTGTTCACGCAAATCAAGGAAGCCCAAATAGAAGCCTTGAAATCCGAAAATGTGACAGGAGAAGCCCTAAGAGGAATGGATAAGAACCTTGAGACCAAGAACAACGGAATTCGTTATTTCATGGATCGAATTTGGATACCGAAGTTTGGTGGATTCAGAGAAATCGTTATGGACGAAGCCCATAAAACACGATACTCCATACATCCCGGCTCCGATAAGATGTATCTCGATCTCAAGAAATTGTACTGGTGGCAAAACATGAAAGCCGAAATTGCTACCTACGTAAGCAAATGCCTGACATGTGCCAAAGTCAAGGTGGAATATCAGAAGCCCTCGGGTTTATTACAACAACCAGAAATACCCGAATGGAAGTGGGAGCGGATAACCATGGATTTCATAACAAAGTTGCCCAAGACAACAAGCGGACTCGACACCATTTGGGTAATTGTCGACAGGTTAACTAAGTCAGCACATTTCCTACCGATCAAAGAGACGGATAAATTGGAGAAGTTAACAAGAACATACCTCAGAGAAATTGTACGACTGCATGGTGTGCCCATATCCATTATCTCGGACCGAGATAGTAGATTCACCTCAAGGTTCTGGCAGTCGCTACAAAAAGCTTTGGGGACAAGACTAGACATGAGTACCGCTTATCACCCACAAACCGACGGCCAGAGTGAGAGAACTATACAAACCCTGGAAGACATGTTGAGAGCTTGCGTAATTGATTTTGGCAAAGCATGGGACACACATCTACCATTGGTCGAGTTCTCGTACAACAATAGCTACCACTCCAGTATCAAGGCTGCCCCGTTCGAAGCCCTCTATGGCCGCAAATGCAGGTCACCTTTGTGCTGGGCCGAAGTGGGGGACACGCAACTAGCAAAAGGACAAGCAACTGACAACACGCTCACTGGACCAGAAATCATAAGGGAGACTACGGAGAAAATTGTTCAAATCCGAGAACGTCTAAAAGCATCAAGAGATAGACAAAAGAGTTACGCAGATAAGAGACGCAAACCCTTGGAATTCCAAGTTGGAGACCATGTCCTACTCAAAGTCTCACCTTGGAAAGGTTTAATACGCTTCGGAAAACGTGGGAAACTGAACCCTAGATACATCGGACCATTCGAGATCCTTGCCAGAATCGGTCCAGTGGCCTACAAACTTAGACTACCTCAGGAACTCCACAACGTACACCCCACCTTTCACGTATCAAATCTAAAGAAGTGCTTATCCGACGAGACCCTTGTCGTCCCTCTAGACGAAATTGCAATAAATGAAAACCTTCAATTTGTGGAGGAACCAGTAGAGATCATGGATCGGGAAATCAAAAGGACTAAACAAAGCCGCATACCCATTGTAAAGGTCCGCTGGAACGCCAAGCGAGGACCTTAATACACCTGGGAACGCGAAGATCAGATGAAACAAAAGTACCCGCATCTTTTTCCTAAAACTGTAAACTCTATCTTAGATTAAATTTCGGGACGAAATTCCCTTAACAGGGGGATGATGTGACAACCCTATTTTTCCCAAAAAGCATTGTAAACACTCGAAAGCTAAAAACAACGAAATTAACCTCGAAAATAAAGTGTTCAAGTATCTAAGTTGGGATGCATCGAATATTAGATATCATGCTAAGGTTTCCAAAAACATAAAGAACGCTCAAAACCGGGTTATATTGAAGAAATTATAACCACTCGTATATTTACGACGCGACGTTAAAACATCATTTGACATAAAAAGTAGAATCTCAATAAAATGCATTTTAAGCCTTAAGTATCTAAACAAAAGTCGTAGATCTCGTTGAAAGGTGAACGTACATAAAAAGATCGCCCAAATTGGACCTCGTATGAAGAAGTTACGAATTTTCAAAGTTTCGTAACAGTAGTAGAGGGCTAAAAACTCGAATTGAAGATCGAGTGTTATTTAGCTAACGCAACCTAAACGAAAGTTGAAGATCTCCTCAGTAGTAATAAAACAATAAAAAGACAAATGAAAACCGACGACGAATAAAGAACCTATGAATTTTTAACGAACTTTAGGAGGCCCGGCCTATTAAAAATATATCATTAAAAATAAAGTCAAAACTAGCCGACGGAGTCTAAAGGAAAGTTGTAGAGCATAATCTCACCTACGCGTGGATATAAAGAACGCGAAAAACGGAGATCGTACGCGAAAGTTACGGAATTTAGAAGTCGGAAGCAGGGATTACGCCCTGCGTACTCTGGGAGTACGCCCCGCGTACTAGACCCAGAGTCGAGTCCCATCGGCCCGCCCAAGCTACACTTAGCTAGCCAGGAGTCGTAAGCCATGACGCCATATTACGCCCAGCGTAACGACGTACGCGCCGCGTACGTGAGTACGCCCAGCGTACTCCAAAATTACGCCCCGCGTACGAGGCAATTCCAGCCTATAAATAGAAAGGTTCAGCTTCGAGTTTTTGCACACTATCACAACTTCTCAGTCATTCTCCCATACCACTAAGTTCCAGAGACCATTTTTCTCACCTCGGTTTCCGCACTCGAGCCCCCGACGGAAGATTTATGCTGCAGAGATCCCCGAAGAGCCCGACGACGCAACCATCCGCGGACGAAGTTCTGCTCAACCCTAGCCTCTCTCTTCGAAACGAGTGAGTTCATACCCCTACTTTTCAATTCTTTTCACGTTTTAGGGGGGGGGGGGAATACAAGTACATTACAAATCAAAGTATTATTTTTATAATATCGTTATTATAGAGTGTTGATACAAAAATAACGATATGTTTTAAAGGGATATTATATCACCAAGTTGTTATTACCAAATGGGAACATACTTTTGAAAAACTATAATGAGCATAGTATTCAAGTGATTCATCCATTTTACATATACATCTCGACAAATGAAATGCCTTCAAAAGAAGTACAGTCTTTTATCATCATAAATCTGTTTATACCTAGTAACGTGAGACAGCTTCACGTACGTTCGAGTATGCATTATTAAGTCCTGTATTATATACCATAATCCCTTGTAGGGGGAGCGTGATACTTGTGTATAGATCTATACGGGATTGACAATCCCACACCTAAGCTGTTAGCTACAGCTAGGCCGGCAGGCCTGGGGTGACAAATGTCATAACAGTTCCAACGCCTGAAGAACGTTGTTACAGGCCATCATTGTCAATAGTATGGTTATAAAACTCACATAAAAGTATAAAAACAAGTTAGATTTATGAGATTCATACATGCATTTCAGTTTTCCATTTTATTGTTAATACAAATGTTATCACTATTATTCAAGCATGGAAAACACTAATGCACTCCAACACGGGAAACTTTTCAAATCATTTATAGAAAATATTGGATTTTCTGAAAACCTCGTTCATCGATTTACTATCAAAAAGGACATACTTTTCAATGCAAAACACTTGTGAACTCACCAACTTAATTGTTGACACTTTTTCGAAACCACTTGTATTTCTCAGGGAATCAGTAATACAGGTAACCACCAGCTTTTGGAGAAGGAAACACTAAAGATGTTTTATTATTGAACATTTATCATCTCATTGTAATATTCTTTTGCTATTATGTATAACGCAACAACATACGTTTTCATTATATATGTGATGGTTGTGTTACTTTCTTTACAATATTCAATGGTTGTGATACTACGTGAAGTCATCCACCCCCGAATGTTTCCGCCATTCTGGTTTGGGGGTGTGACAAAACCAGAAGCACCATCCGCCACGAATCATGGTACTCAAACCATGCTATCTTCTCTCAATCTGCTACGAATCATGGTACTCGAACCATGATATCACCTCTCGATCTGACACCAATCATGGTACTCGAACCATGATATCACCTCTGGATCTGCTACCAATGATAGTACTCGAACCATGACATCACCTCTCGATTTGCTACTTAGAACCTCTGTAATTTTCCCTGTATCGAGTATGGGTCCTCCGCTTTCAGTAGTACGGGCCCATACTACCTGCCACATTTACCCATACTTTCCACACTGACCATCCCAGATTTCCTAAGTAGCTGCTCAACTTCCTCAATCACCAATTCCGTCATACCTAGTCGCTCTCCTGCGAAATGCTCTACTCTGTCGGCGTACTCTTCTAACTAAGGTCACATCCTAGGCTCATCCTAGGTTCTCACACTTCTCCGCCATCAGCTGCTGAGAAACTCCTTATGATGCCAGTCATCTACCTCCTGAATATCGTCACATTCGCTTGGTAGCTGACTCCCATCATCAAGAATTCCACAAAGCACGAAGCAAGCAGCATTCGGGCATCGAATAAACACATAAAACTCGCTCTAAGTGATAACTCCACTTGCTCTACTCATACTCAAAAGTATCACCGAACTCTACAACTCTACCCCTCGCGGGTATCTAGCTACTCTCTCGGTAGACTCCATAAATGCTCATCTAGGTATCTCTACTAGATTACTCTTCTACTCAAATTCCCCTATACAACGATTCCTGCTGGATACTCTCCCTCAGCACATGCTCGAAAGTGCATCACAGATAACAACAACTCCTAGGCTAAGGCATCACAAATCAGGCCACTCTAGTCCTAAAATCTGAAATACCTAGCCTATCTCTGGCATGCATAATATCTCATAACATATTTCATAACACCAAAGTATGGGTATTTTGGCAAATCACCGTTCGGGCTTTGGCTGATTGTACACACTGCTCCTTCTCGTTTTCTCGCAGAAACTCTTGCTCGTTTTAGAAAAAATCCTTTCTTTTGAAAATTCTTTGTCAAATCCTTAGTTTGAGTCCAGATTTACCCTAAGGTGCATCCGAATCCCTCAAACCAAGGCTCTGATACCAACTTGTAACAACGTAAATTTTCAAAACAAAATTTTCATTTAAATCATATAATTCTCATGACACATTTATAAAAACCTCATTTATTTAATTTACAAACACAACTCCATGTTTGATTGATTACAAATCCAGGATCCTCGAAAGCATAACTCTTTCACTAGTGTGTACAATCAAGCCGGTGCCTTCCCGCGATCCTGTGAAAAACCTAAAACACATAACACATAACACAGTAAGCACGAAGCTTAGTGAGTTCCCCAAAATACCACTCTAACACATTTTAGCCACTTGAGGCTATAACTCTGTTTGACCCTCTGGTCAATGTGTCTCAGTGGGACCCTCTAGTCCCAACTCTCTGTGGGCCCTCTGGCCCTAACTCTATGGACCAAAAGGTCCTAACTCTATGGACCCACTGGTCCTAGCTCTGTAAAATCTGAATCATGCATATCACATATCACAACAATTATCATACATAAATAGCAAGCAAATACACTGGCACATAGCTCTAAAGTATACTGACACATAACCCTGTTACCACTCTAGGTAAAGTATAGTGAGAAGACTCACCTCGAATGATGAATGCCTCCTACAAATGTCACCGTTGCACACCAAGCTCTACCTCTGAGCCATATCTACAATGATCTCAAATTAGGATCTAAGTCCCAACCCTCATTCTCTAGGTCTAAAGGTAGTCCATTAACTAGTCCATAAATAACCCTAAAACCCATTGGCCCATCAAGGCCCAGTAATAAATGGACTCTACCGAGGCCCAACTCTCAAGTCCAAGAGGCAAGCCCAACTCAAGGGCCCAAGGCACGTATACATATTCCTCTGGTCCAAATCTCAAGCACAACAAGCCGAAACTCCAGGCCGAACACTTAAGGCCCAATATAAAACTTAGCCCAAAAAGTCCATAGTGGGGTTACGCGGGGCGTACCTCCTTTGGTACGCTCAACGTACTCCATCGCACACGAATCCTGATCGGGGACACCAACCTAGTACGTGGGGCGTACTAGATTTACGCTTAGCGTACGCCCAGATTTACTTTTTCAACTCTTTTGGTCTTAATCTGTTAAGACCATAGCTATACTCTTAGATCTGGATTCCATATGGGCTCATACTCAATAAAGCTCGTGACTTTAAGCCTTTGCATGGCTGATCAAGTCCCAAACACAAAAACTCTCACTCATTACTACTAAAAAATTCTCATATCTCATGCATGGTTTGATTCCAACATCCAAAGACTCATTTTTATGAATCCTTTCCACTAAAAACACTTAAAAGGACATATATTAGGTTGTGGAGCTTAACCACTCATAAAGCTTTAAGCTTTGGGACCAAAAACCCTAAAATGGACCCAAAACAAAAGCTAGCACAATAATAAGCAAGTTCAAAACTTGATACCTTTGGAGGATGCACCAACAAGAGAAGAACATAGATCCAAAAGCTAGGTGCTCAAGCCATTCTCTTTCAAAGCTCATTCTAATTCAAAAGCCAAGCACAATAAGTCATCACCCCACTAGATCCATATGAGAAAACCACCAAGATTCAAACTTTATGCTTTCTGGAGCTAGATCAACATGATTAGGGCTTGGATCCACAAGCTCCAAGCCAAGCAATGCTTCCTCAAGAAACTCCTTCTTCCACAATATGCACCAAAAACTCACTAAATCACCAAAATGCTCAAGAATCACTGAAATGGAGGCTTAGGGTCGATTTCTAGGGTTTAGAGGGATGGAGGCCGAAGGTATTAGGGGTTAGGTTATGAGTTAAGGACCTTAAATAGGGTCCAAGACCCTAAAATAGAGTTCAGGTGTGTTTGGTGTACGCCCAACGTTCATATGGTACGCCCAGCGTACTCTGAAGAACATTTGCGACCCTCTCTGGTCAGTACGCCCAGGGTACTCTTAAATTACGCCAAACATATTCTAAATTACGCCCAGTGTACTGAGTACACCCAGTGTACTCGGCTAAGCCTGAAACCATAGAACTTCTGAAGGCCATAACGTCTTCGTTATAAGTCCGTTTCCAACGATCCTTATATCCACGGAAAGCTAACGAGAATCCCTACACTTCTATAAACTTTATTCCTCCTGAATCCCACTCGAACTCAGATCCAAAATTCATGAAAAGCCCTAACCAGCGCCATAACAATACATTCGGGCTCTAAAGCACAAACCGACTCTTTTATCACACAACCTACCTCACCCACATCCCAAAAGGGAATAACCTTTCTCTTTCAACGCCTCAAAACCTTCTAATACTCGGATTAATTCCCACATGCCCTAAATCACAAAATAATCCAGAATAGGGTGTTACACATTTAAAAGTTTAATTCAGGGGTATGAACTCACCTGTTGTAAGTGGATCGGGCGAAGGTGCCGGTTGGGTGCTCGGTGTCAAGTAAAGACTTGAACACACTTAGTGACCTAGTAACATATGATGACATATGTTTACACACAATTAGTAAATATAATACCGATTAAACACATATATGCATCCTAAAATGCGTAAAACAGTTTGGTCAAGTGCTAGGAGTGTCCCGGGTAACATCTAAGGGTGTATATGGCCTAGATAGGGAGTTTACTCTTCAATAGTAAACTCTTTATAGAGTTTACAGACCTAAGACCTTATTCCCATGATTTTACGGCCGTAAAAGCATGGATGGTGTGTTCTTTGATGCATTAAGGTCTTATAACACTTGTGGAATTAGGCTAGGTTCAATTCTAGGGCTTATGAAGGGTTTAAGGCTTCAAAATAGGCCATTTAAGGAGTTTACGGCCTAAGACTACTCCTTGAGGAGCTTACGACCGTAAACACATGAGTTTACGGTAGTAAACTCATGTTGGTCCATTTCTTTTGTTTTTTCGTGGTTCTAACTCATGCATGTAAGGTTCTAGTCACTTTTATGAGCATAGGAAGGTGTTTAGGGCACTTAAACACCTTGGAAAGGTGTTTACGGTCTAAGAAGATGTTCTTTGGGAGTTTACTACCTTAAACACATGATTTTACGGTAGTAAACTCATTCTGTCCATGAATCCTATGTTTTGGTGGTTGTAGGTTAAGCATATGAAGTTCTAGGTCCAATTCCAAGCCATACAAAGTGTTAAGGGCACTTTAACACTCTTTGGGGGTGTTTATGGTCTAAGAATACGTTTTTATGGTCTAAGAACCTTCTTGGACCGTAAAATCAAGTGTGACATGTTTTTGTATGCTTTGGTGCATATCATGAAGGAAAATAAGGTTTTATGCACTCAAGGAAGTTCATGGAAGCTTTAGGAGGTGTTTGAGGGGTAGTTTAACACTTAAACAAGTGTTTATGGTCAATGCATATGGGTTTACGGTCTACGGATGTTCTTATACTGTAAACACATGTTTACTCCCCATTTGGTCCGATTTTGGTGTTCTAAGTCCTTTCGGGTAAGCCTCTAAGCAATTGCTAAACATGAGAAGTGGTTTGGAAGGGTTTTTGAGCATTAAAACCCCATTATGAGTGTTTACGGTCCATGAAGGTGTTCTTGGACCATAAACTCATGTTCTTGAGGTTTTTGGATGATTAAGTCACGAATTTGCAAGCTAGATAAGTTAGATAACAAGCTAGGAAGGTTTACTTACCGATTTGAGGCTCGAAGAAGCGATTTTTGACCAAAACCCGTTTGTAGAGAGAGAAAGTAGAGAGAGAGAGAGTCTAAGGTGGGGAAAAAGGTGGGAATGAAACCCACTCCACACTTATATAGGGTGGGGTTTATTGCCTGGCTGGGGTTCACCTGACACCAACCGCAAATGGGGTTTTTAACGACTACCGTTAAAGACGGCAACATTTAAAAATTATGCCACCTTAATTTTGGTTCGCTTGACTAATATTATTTAAAATATGCCAACGGGTTTAAATCCGGTCAAAAATATTTTTGGGATAAATTTGACTAATTTTTGACGTAATTAATTTCGACGTTAAAACTAACGGAAATTTGTGGGTTGTCACATCATCCCCCCGTTAGAGGGAATTTCGTCCCGAAATTCAGGTTTAGGCCAGGAAGTAGGTATGAATGACCGAGTAAAGTATGAGGGTACTTCCTATTTGGTTGGTCCTCGCATTCCCAAGTGAACTTCGGTCTTCGCTTGGCCTTCCAGCGAACCTTCACTTACGGGATGCAGATTCCGTCTCGTGCAGTAGTGATTCCTGCAGGTTCGTCTACGAAGTTAGGGTTCCCAATGGTTTCTATCAAGATGAGTGGGATACAAAGAGTGACGTCGAGCAAACACTTATCAAGTCTAAGAGGTGGATTGATTTGGGGTGAAACTTGTGGAATTTCCGAAAGTAGTAGTGGTCTGACGAGGGTTGGACCAATCTCCATAAAGAATCTCGGATGGTCCTAAGCTCTCAGAAGGGTAGAGCTTTTCAATACTTAGAACATAGTGTACTTCTATGGTGAGGTCATCACTGGCATGATCGCCATTCCGAAGTTCCAAACGTTCTCTCTCATACTGGAAGTGTAGTCCTTCAGGTTGTTTCTTAGAATGCTCAGGTTGTCCTTGGATTCGTGTTCCCTGTTGATTGGCTCTCCGAGGTTTTCTAGACCATCAGATGGATTGCGTCTACGGGTATCTGTTTGCTGCATAGTGTCTATCTCAATCTTGTGCCAAATGAACCTGCACTTCTGATTCTTGAGACATTTCTATGGAAATCCTCAGGGTCGGGAAGATAGGGTTTCACTAGACGAGTGTTGAACTATCTCAGGAGGTGGTTCTACTATTTCTATGCGAGATAGTATTCGTGGAGCACCTAGTAGTCCAATGAATCTCCAAGACATGTCCTACTCTCCAATGCGTTGGTTTATTTTAGTTGCAGAAAGCGCGTGCTCTTGTATAACCCATTGACTAACACCTAGACTGGTGTCAAGTCTATAATCTCTTCGGGATCTGGGTTATAAGGCTTAACGCGACCTACTCTCACACTTTATTCAAGTATTCTTGGTTGCGGTGGTTATCCTGTGGTTCTCGGTATTCTAGTGTTCACTTCGGAGAATGCAGTCTATCGTCTACATGGCGACGGTGACTTCTTCCACGTAATGGGGGCGGAGTGTCCTAGGCACTACTTGTCGGTAACGGGGTGGACGAAGTGCCTGAGTAGTGTGAACATCTTCTGCAACTACTCTTCCGAAGGTTCTGAGTTCTCTCGTTTTAGGCCAAATCTAGTGAGTATAGGGTTCCATCACTCGAAACTTTAATCTCCTCATCCACTCTTCTCAGAGTTTAACTTATCGTAGCTTCCAAAGTGTCGGGATATTCGCCGAGATGCTAAATTCGTGGGATTAAGCGTGAATGGATGGTCGTAGTCAATGTCCTTGACTCTTACGACTCAGATTTCTTTACCAGTTGAGGGTGCTAGCTACTATATTGCCTTAACCGGGATGACAACAAATTTCGGATATGTGGTCATTATAGTAGCTCAACCCGCAAGGGTTCTCTTGAATCTAGCTCCTATTCTATAGAATAGGATGAAGGGATTTGCTATGAGATTCGTGGTAGAGCCCATACTTGGCTTAACCACTAATACTTGGTGTATGCAAGCCGTATATAATTGAGGTCGGTAGGATGTTCAGTTGTGCGACTCCATCCCAGACCCACAACCCAATGAGGAATAGGGAGTAGGGAGGAAGCACACATCTTAAATCTTATTGATCTCAATTGTATACCACCCTTATGCATATACTCAGTTATAGTGGTCAGTCCCATGAGTTCCATCCTCTTGATTCATGAACCTGATTGCGAGGTGCGAAGGGTCTTTCTGGGGGATCTACGGAGTATGCTTCGGGTGGTTATCGTCTTTTGGAATACCTGTAGTGTCTTTCGCTTTGGTTTCTATCTGTCTAAGAAGGGTTGGTTAACAGCGTGCAGTACCCTTCTCCTGGGTACTTCAGAAGGTTTGAAATAAGTGTGACAACTGAAGAATCGCATTAGGTTTTATTATTCTTATTTTGTTTAGGTTCGGAAGAATGGCTATGGAGAAAGTTTTTTTTATTTGCCGAATGGCTATGGAGAAAGTTTTTTTTACACAGAACTAAGGATTTACACATGGGTGCACGAAGTCGAACCATGATTAATAGAGGCGTCGAAGTTGCCATACTTCAACATGATATAGAATGAGGGTCGATAGAGTCATGTGCCGAACGGGCCCACAAGTTCTAGGCGTCTCGGGTTTCGTCTCGTGTATCACTGTCGCGGATACTTGGACCGAGAGAGTCGATGCGAAACTATAGAGGGTCCTGAGTGTTTCCGAGTAAAGTACCTTTTTATGAATGGATTCTCACAAGGCATTTCCATAATCGCCTAACATATACTAGTCATGTATAATTAAGGTGGGGAGGACTGTTGACTGAGCGCCTCCGCCCTAAATCCACAACCAAACGAGGAACAGGAAATGAGGCGGCCTTCACTCACTCTAGGTCTATCCATCTCAATTATACATGGTCGTAACGTATATATTTTGCCATTATAGTTCTACCTGATGCGATTTTAAATTTTTATAACCGTGCTGCGACTTTCACCTTAACGGGGAAGTAATTACATTTGGAATTAGCCTTTTAACGTTTTGATTAGTTATATGAGATTGAGAGACGTACCAAAAATCTACCGGGCTCCTTGATGCTTCTCCCCAAGCATTAGAGTTAGACTCCTCCTGTGTCCTTGTCTTTTCTTTCCGTTGGGCAATCTCGCTTTAGGTGCCTAATCTCCCTACATAGGTGGCATACTTGGTTGATCGTCACATTGGTGGTTGATGTAATAAAATCAACCAGGGTTTTGCAGATGCGAGCAGTATGCCCCTTCATGTGGCACGTAGCACAATGGAGTTCTCGACAGATACCATGATGATGGTAGCTACACTTGCTGCAGTGGGGAAGGTTTCCTAGGTATGGTCTTTTTGAAGTCGGGATGGAGGGGTTGGCAGGGGTATTGACAGTCTCAGCTCGTTGCCCTTCGGAAGGTCCTTGAGCCGAGGTACTTCCCTCCTCGATCTTGAACTTTCTCTTCAGTGGATTTGGCTGAGGTTCTCGGGTGGCTGGGTACACAGAGGTTGGTTGCTGATGTCCATTACATGGATTGGAATTTCCGATAGGGCTCTTGCTAACATTGGCGTTGTTAGCATTTAGTTGAGCCATGACAGCTGCAACGGCTGCCGAGACTGCAGCTTGGAACGTAGCTTCATCGAATAGGAGAGTCGGTTTCTTGCTAGCGGATGGGTTACGCTTCTTCGGCGGCATGGTTTTTCCTACATGGAAAGGAACACAAGCTGATGAGAGACGATGGTTAACCCCAGACGTATCTATTCTTACTATATTAGGCATAAATTTTTCCTGTGCTTTGGATACTAGTTGTCTGGGTGTCGACCAACATCCCTATGATGTAGTCCGGGTATTCGAGGTAAGAGTATGAGTGTCGGAAAAAGCCATAAGATGGGAGTCGTTCCTACTAAGTTACCTTTATACTGGGAAAGGTTTCATTCTCCGGCTTGGAAAGATTTGAGAACAGTTCGGAACGAAGGCCGCAGAAAGAAATGTTCATGAAGACTTATGGCTTAACACTCTCAATAGAGGTGTGGGGATCCGTTCTAATCGTATTACTTGCAACGGGAAAAAGGCGATTTACCTAACACATAGCATGAGTAGTGAAATCACTAACTCACTAAATTGTATTATTTTATGGTTGTATTAGCATGACGACACGAGGAAAACACACTTCTCGGGTTCCATGTACTGGCTCCCTCTGTCTACCTTGTATCTATGACTGGGACCGGTGTTGGTTTCCTTCGGGTAGTTACCTAGGGTTCTCTTCTCCTATAGACATATTGAATTTCTACTCCGTTTTACTTCCGAATCCGACTCTGGGTGTCATCACCTCATGACGGATGACTGGGAATCTCGGAAGTTTAGGCAAATTTCTCACCGATATCCCGAATAAGATATAGGCACTTGGTGATTTCAATAGTCTCTACCTAGTTCATTTATTTCCGAACTGGAAATCTTCTCAATGAACCTCTTCTGGGTCTGAACCAACTCTTCTACCGAGTACTGAAGTGGATAGGGTTTTCTGCGGGGTTCGTGCGAGAATAGAAATGTCTAAAGAATCCTAAGAGATTATTAACATTTCACTAGGTGATCCATATCGAGTCCTGCTACGATTACATAGGGTATACAAATCATATATAGCTTAGATCCGATAGGCCTTCAAATATGTGATACTACTCTATATCCACATCCAAACGAGGAAAAGGAAGTAGAGCGAAACCACACATTCTTAGCCTATGGGATCCTTATTATATATAACCTTGGGAGTATACCCTCTGTAATTGTAGGTATATCAGTAAGGATCTTTTTAGTTCTTCACACAAGGTTATCTATGGATCCTAAAATACCCCTATGGTATTTTAATTTCTCGTTTGTTTCTTATCTTTTGAATATGATTCTGGGATTAATGCGAGTCTTTTAGTATTCCAAAATACTCCCATAGTATTTTTAAACTTTATGTTTGGCTCTAGCATTCCTAGTTGGTAAGTTTCAGACTCGTTGCAACACCACTATCACTCCCAAGCACACATTCATCGCATCTCGAATAAATGTAGTTGATCAGGTTACATTTATTCCAGCTTACGATTACATAACTGCCCAGGTTTGACAGTAATGCTCAACATCCGAAGACTTTTATTCTTGTTCTTCTTGTGATACTTGTGTTCGAGTGTTTAGATTCTAGATGTTCTTACACTTTGGTAAAATATGGTTATATTTTAAAGTATAATTCTTGGTCAGATTGTTTTATCCCTATGCATTTATAGGCTGTATATCTTTTATGAATTGATATACTTAGCTCACTATAAACAATGCTCTAATACCAATCTGTCACACCCCAAAACCGGAACGGCAGAAACGTTATGGGATGGATGACGTCATGTCAAGTATCACAACATATGCAGTATAGTAATCAAAGTACAACAACCATTGCATTAATAGTAATAGTTTTACATATTTTACATTGCATAGAAACATTAAAGTAATACAAGTAGTAATATAGGTGCAGCTTGGTACTAAACTGTCTTCACCAAAAGCTCCTGGAATGTACCTATCTATTGCTGACCTGAGAATACAAGTTATTTGAAAGCGAGTATTAGCATTTTTATAAATGCTGGTGAGTTCATAAGTATTTAGTGTCATTTTATTCAAATAACTTTATAAAAATAGTAGTTTAGAATCAACGGTGTATTAGAGTCCTTTCCAGAAAATCTTATATTTTCTAAATAAAAGCAGTCTTCTACCAAGAACCGACAGTGTTATGTTTTGAAAGAGAATATCCCTGAAATATTATCATTACCAAAATACGGTATTTGACTTTAAAGAAAGTAGGAGAATATTACTAGTAAAAGTACTAAGGGGAAAATAACATATGCCTCAGCAGAAGATATTGCTGACTAAGGCAAAGAAATCATAGACTCCAGGAGAGTATCGAATGAACGACACGCCTGGCTCAGTCTAACAAAAGGAGACACAGACCCCAGACGGTATCAAATGTACGATACGGATAGCAAGGTCTAAAACGGAGAAGCACAGATCCCAGACAGTATCAAATGAAAGATACAGCTATCAAGGTCTAAACCAGTGAACACAGACCCCAGACAGTATCAAATGAAAGATACAGCTAGCAAGGTCTAAAACAGTGAACACAGACCCCAGACAATATCAAATGAAAGATACAGCTAGCGAGGTCTAATACAGTGAACACAGACCCCAAACAGTATCAAATGAAAGATACAGCTAGCGATGTCTAAAACAAAGTGTAATTCTAAGAGTGTGTTTCCAACATACAGTGTTAAACATCGTTACCTTAAGGCCATGAATTATAAGGTAAACATGGAGATACTCGTAACCATACTAATCAACAGTAGAGTACTTGACGCCCTACAAGCGTCGGTGTAAGTATGACATTTGTCACCCCTTGGCTAGGTAGGCCGTGGACTGTAGCTAGCAGTCAGGGTGCGGGGGTGTCAGTCCCCTATAGATCTATACACACAATGTTCGTTCTCCACACAGGAGACTCTGGTTACCAACTCGACGACGGGGAGATCCGTGTCTTCAGAATGCATCTCGAACAGTACAGACTCATAACTAAACTGATCGATGTGAACCTATATGTCTATACATGTATACATAATATATAATTAATGATCAAGCGACCTTCGGACGGATATCCAATCCCACCAGACCACATCCCAATGAGGAAAAGGAAATAGGGCGAACTAGCCTTCCTAAGTCCGTTAAACATTATTTATATGTGACAACCGTCAATTTTCGGTCAAGTCAAAGTCAACTAAAGTCAACAAGTCAAACCGGTCAACTCAATTTGCCGTGAGTACTAGAGTTTACGTTATGTAACTTCTAAACAACTCTCTATTCTAATGGGAGATCATAAATCGAAAAGTGCGTACATCTAGATCTCCTTAACCTAAAACGGTGATACGTGGAGAGCCAAACCGATAAAACAATGTTACATACTCATCGGGAGTATGCAAGATCCCTAAACAAGGCTTAACGGGGTTTACGGACCTTGCAGTGCGTAGCCGGACACTCAAAAAGGTCACCAATGAAACCTCTCTCAATCGCTTTCACTCCATCTCCAAGTATGTCAAATCTCTCCTAAATCTCTCTAAGTATGTGAAATCTCTCCCACATATCTCTTTGTATGAGAAATCTCTCCAAGTATGTCAAATCTCTCCCAAATCTCTCTAAGTATGTGAAATCTCTCACATATATCTCTTTGTATGAGAAATCTCTCCAAGTATGTCAAATCTCTCCCAAATCTCTCTAAGTATGTGAAATCTCTCCCACATATCTCTTTGTATGAGAAATCTCTCCAAGTATGTCAAATCTCTCCCAAATCTCTCTAAGTATGTGAAATCTCTCCCAAATCTCTCTTTGTATGAGAAATCTCTCCAAGAATGTCAAATCTCTCCCAAATCTCTCTAAGTATGTGAAATCTCTCCCAAATCTCTCTTTGTATGAGAAATCTCTCCAAGAATGTCAAATCTCTCTAAGTATGTGAAATCTCTCCCAAATATCTCCCTGTATGTGAAATCTCTCCAAGTATGTCAAATCTCTCCCAAATCTCTCTAAGTATGTGAAATCTCTCCCAAATCTCTCTTTGTATGAGAAATCTCTCCAAGAATGTCAAATCTCTCCCAAATCTCTCTAAGTATGTGAAATCTCTCCCAAATCTCTCTTTGTATGAGAAATCTCTCCAAGAATGTCAAATCTCTCCCAAATCTCTCTTTGTATGAGAAATCTCTCCAAGAATGTCAAATCTCTCCCAAATCTCTCTGAGTATGTGGAATCTCTCTCAAATCTCTATCGAAATCTCTCCCAACTTTCTATAATCACTCGGGGCATCCCGACCCTCGAATTTGGCGAAAATAACCCAAAAACGGAAGTCTACGCAAAAAACGGACTTAAGGAAACGAACCCTCCGAACCGAAAGTACTATTCATGAACCGAACCCGAAAGTACTATTCATGAAGGTCCGAACCGAGAGTACTGTTCATCCGAGCCGAACCTCGCATAGAAGGAAGGTCCGAACCGAGAGTACTGTTCATCAGAGCAGAACATCTCATAAGAGGAAGAACCGAACCCGAAGGTACTGTTCATTACTGTTCACAACAGTTCCTTCGGTCCTGGCTTCCCTTCGGACCGAACCTCCTGACTTCGCTTCTGACTTCTCTTCGGACCGAGCCTCGGACCAATCCTTGCTTCGCTTCTCGCTTCTGGCTCGCGTCTCTCGCCTCCGAACCGTGCACCCATCTGACCGAACTTCGGCCTAGGGACCGAACCTCGGCCTAGGTCCGAAGAGTCTCGCTGGAAAACTCATTTTTCACCCGGTTTCGCGTAATTTTGCGTTTAAGACCCGTTTTTAATTGTTTTAACATGAGATTTTCACCCAAAACTTTATTTTAAAATATAAGACCCCTAAATGAATGATTTAATCATATTTTAAGGGTAAAATCTTATCCAAATAAGAGTAGGTAAAGTACAAAGGTAGAGTGTTGACTTTACCTTATTTTATGACACAAGCAACCCCATACCCACTCCATGATTAACCCACACTCCTCCCCACCATACCTTGTCACTTCCTTGTACTTTTTACCTCCCCCACAAGCCATCTCCACGTTTTTGAGAGCTGGATATTCATCCTCTCTCCTCATTTTCTCTCATTTGCTCTCATTACACAAGAAGATCAAACTCTTTTCTCTCTCACTTTCTCTCTCTAGAAATCCGAGATTCAAGGGCTGACCTTGAGTTTTTCCTCCACATTTGGTAAGCATAATCCATTTCCTTTATGATTATCTCAATTATTTCCACTCAAATCGTGGATATCTTACACAAACTCCATTATATTTGTGTTAGAGCTTCGAATCTTCAAGGGATTCTTCAAGTGTTCTTGGGTTGAACACTTCTCTTCTTCAACACCTATCTACTGAAATCACACAAGGTGAGTTCATACCCCTACATTTTCATGTTTTCTTAAGTTTTTAGGGGGGAATACAAGTTAAAACACCAAGAACATAACTAAATTCTTCTAACAGCTTTCATCAGAAAAGTTGGACTCCATTCACGGACTGTTTTGGACATCTTAAACATTTTAGTTTTCAAAACTGTTTTAGGTGCATGTAGTTCCACTTCTTATCTTTAAAATGACTACTTGCACACCTCCATATGATTTTTCTACAATTTATGGTGATTTTTACAAAACTGCCTATCATTTCAAACACCAATCCGGACCAGTCTGTGATTATGGACTTTTTCACCTAAGTTGCAGGTCATTAAAAATCATGATAAAAATTATGAGTAAACTAGACACATTTTGGGAACTCCCAGAATTTACGGATTTAGTTTTCGACTTCGTATGATTTTTCTATGAATTTTCAAAAACAGTGTAGAAAGGCTGAAAATTTGTTAACAGCTTGTAATTTTTATAACACTTTGTATTATGTTGAGCAAAGTGTATAATGTCAAGTTCTAAGTATTGAATGTGATACGTTGTAAATTTTATCATCATAAACTGAAAATAAGTCATTCATGATAAGATTACTCAGTCATTTAGAACACGTATATATATATATATATATATATATATATATATATATATATATATATATATATATATATATAAACTATAATAAGCATAGTTTAATGGGTTTCATAATCCTAACGCTTTTTCATAAAAGAGTTCCTATATATTACAAACGTTTTGGATAAAACTATAATAGGTATAGTTTACGATACATCACCTAACACACACATACAAAAAGGGTACATTCATACAGAAAGGTTTTACACTCCCGCATACAACTTGTAAACTTGTTAACCTAGATTGTGAGACATTCTCTTTCCGTACGTCCGAGTGCGGAATATAAAATCCTGTACGTTATAATCAGAGTCTCCTGGAGGGAGAACGTGATAGTTGTGTATAGATCTATATTGGGTTTGACACCCCACACCTTGCTGCTAGCTACAGTTGGACCTGCAAGTCTACGGGTGACAAATGTCATTTCAGTTTTACGACGCCTGAGAAACGTCGTGGCAGGTTCATTTAGTGTTAAGTATGATTATAGCGGCTCACATAAGGATATAACAATACATAAAGTTTACGGGATTTTTATAAAACTTAAATGAGTTTTATGTCGATTTTAAAATCACCTTTTTATCTCAATAAGTACCGATATTACTGTCTACATTCGGTTTTCGGTATTTATGACTACACATCATGTGATACCACATTCATAACTTTAAGTATGGACAATACTGGTTATTTTCTCGGTCCTGAGATTTAGGACTACATATACATAAAGTATTAACAAACATAAGAACTTACGAGAATTTCATTTAATTCAAGCGCATTTATGTCAATTTCAAACACATATCATTTTCCATTAGTAAGAGAGGTTACTTATATATTTTGGTCGTCGGTTATAAGACTACATTACATAAATTTTATAAAGAAAATATCGGATTTTCTGGGTACATATTCTATCGCTTTTACAAGGAAAACGATTTACTTCTCCAACAAAATCTCTTATGAACTCACCAACCTTTGTGTTGACACTTTTCAAAACTACTTGTATTCTCAGGAATTCAATGAAAACAGGAAACCAACAACGTTTTGAGGATGGGACGATAAATCGTCAAACAGTTCATTTTGTTTCATAATGTAATTGATTCGAATCATGTAAACATATACTTTGGTGTAACTTTTTCAATTATATTTATGATGGTTGTATTTACTTTGAGCACTATTATACTCGTTGTTGTGATACTCTACATGAAGTCCTCCACCCTCGAACATTTCCGCCATCCTTGGTTTGGGGGTGTGACATTATATATATATATATACATATATATATATATATATATATATATATATATATATATATATATATATATATATATATATACAAGTACAGGCATACATTTAACTAAGTAGAAACATTTAACGAAGTTGAAGTGTTTAACGAAGTAAAATCGTTAACAAGTAGAAACGTTAATAAGCAGGAGCGTTTCACGAAGTAGAAGCGTTAATAAGTAGGAGTGTTTCACGAAGTAGAAGTGTTAACCAGTAGAAGCGTTAATAAGTAGGAGCGTTTCACGAAGTAGAAGCGTTAACAAGTAGAAGCGTTAATAAGTAGGAGCGTTAATAAAGTAGAAGCGTTAACAAAGTAGAAGCGATTCACGAAGTAGAAGCGTTAACATCAAAGTAGTAGCATTTAACTAAGTAGGAGTATTAACTAAGTGGAAGCATAACGAAGCAGTAGTATCTAACGAAGTAGGAGTATAAAAACATGGAAGAAAACTTTGATGAAAACTTTGGAAAAACCTTTACACTTAAGAAAATCATGACTTGGTATTCTTTTGTAAAGTAAGTTTGAAAAACCTTTAGAAATCCTTTGAAAACCTTTCATAAACACGTTTTGAATGTAATTTCTGATAAGACAATATAAGTGAAGAAAACCTTTGTTTCAAATGCTGCGGTAACTGATTTTGAAGTAAAACATACAACGCGAGAGACAATTTGAGAAAAGCTTTGAACAAGTAAAGACGTTTTGGAAAACCATTTACAGTATCATACTTGGTAAAACAGTTGATACTGTAATAAATCCTTGTGCATGCGGGTTATCAATCACATATGATTGATATGATAACTGGCATGTTTAACTTGTATTCCCCCCATAAAAGCATGTAAAAACATTTAAAAGGTAAATTCAGGGGTATGAACTCACCTGTTGTAAGTGGATCGGGCGGAGGTGTCGGTTGGGTGCTCGGTGTCAAGTAAACACTTGAACACACTTAGTGACCTATTAACATATGATGACATATGTTTACACACAATTAGTAAATATAATACTAATTAAACACGTATACGCATCCTAAAAAGCGGAAAACACTTTTCTCAAGTGCTAGGAGTGTCCCGGGTAACATCTAAGGGTGTGTATGGCCTAGATAAGGAGTTTACTCTTCAAGAGTAAACTCTTTATAGAGTTGACAGACCTAAGACCTTATTCCCATGAGTTTACAGGCGTAAACTCATGGATGATGTGTTCTTTGATGCATTAAGTGATGGGTTTTAGCCATAAGAACTTTCCTATGTGCGCATGCAAAACCCTAATGCTTGGATCTAGGCTTTCTAATTAAACATGCTTTGAATCCAAGACTTCTAACAACTAATTAGGTATAAGAACAATACAAAATCAGATCTAGCAGTTTACCTTTGAATCTCTTGTTTGGTCTTGTTGTCTTGGAGCTCTAGAGTCACATTTGTCACTCCTCTAATGGATTACAAACACCAACAAGCAAGGAGGATGATTTGAGAGAGAGGTTAGGAGGAAATCGGCCAGGGGTTCTCTACTTTAGATGAGATCCCGATTTCCCTTGGCCATAGGGTCTATTTATACTTGTAGACTCCTTAAGGGTTTCACCTTAAACCCTAGTTGGATAATCTTTCCTTAAAGCAATCCAAATCCTTTCCTTAGATTAGTATTGGACAATTTGAGGCTATCCCTAGCCCTAGAATCCGTCCATCCTTCATCCAATAAGGATTTACAGTCTAAAGTGTAACTATCAAACAATTGACAGTTTATACCCTCTTTCTTAATTAATCTCTTTAAGTCACCAAATTAATACTAATTAATCTATGACTTATATTAATCAAATAACAATATATTATTCCTTATATTATTCTCATAATATATTAATAATATTTATTCTCTCATAATAAATCATCCTATCAAGTTGCTATGGTGAAGGCAACCCAAAAGGACCATGCACAATCGGGTCAAATACTTGCCTAATATAGTTGCAGCCTTAGACACTATTCCAACAGTCTCCCACTTGGATAAGTCTAGTAACTATATGCACAAGTACAATCCGATTTGCAATCATAGCTCTCAAAGATGCTGTCAAACTTTGCTCTAATCAATCTTGTCCTTTAGATAAGGGATCGTACAGTACTCTGTTAGATATCATGCTGACAATTTTATGGAATGATTAGTCAAGCATTTAGGTTTCTCGATCTCTGATTTATTTGACATAGAACTTAATCGAACACATCAATTCAGTTCTGACCGGGCTCGGCACATAAGTCAAATCAAATCATCGAGCGGCCGAGATATCGCTCTTATCCTCTTGGGATAAAAGTTACAGATAAACTTCGACTTATATGCATTTACTTATTCATTAATCAACTATACACAACAATGCGTTTTATAACACCGAGTTATTGATGTGTTTTCGCATTATCAATATACAATCAATTAACAAATAATAAACCATATATCTAGGTTTTAAGACTATATGATATTATCGTCTTGCGATCACCCTTTATATCATATTCCATAAGGTGATTCCAGCAAGCGCGGGTTTGTTCCAATGCTCAAAACTAGTTCATAAGCACTCATGAATGTCACAACAACCCTTTTGCTATGTCTAATCCCATTTAGACAATCTACGCACCAATTCACAAACAATCTTCATTCATATCTACTTCCAACATATGAACGATTGTGGACAATTTGAATAATTCGATTATTCTTAATAAACTCAGTTATTCTGGAAGTCAAAACATGCAAAGTGAAACAATAGTTAAGCAATTAACATAAGACAGTAACATTACTAATAAATAAAACTCCTTTATTTAATCATCAAATGTCAATTACATTTATCTATTACACGTTTCTAATACTATCTAATCTATGCTAATATCATCCTTCAGCCCAATACTCCTAGCATGCTGCAAGTGCTTAACCCTACTCAGTCCCTTCGTAAGCGGATCTGCTGGGTTATCTTCTGATGATATCCTCTTCACTACGAGTTGTCCTTCTTCTACACGATGTCTAATAAAGTGATATTTTCTGTCGATATGTCTAGATCTACCATGATCCCTTGGTTCCTTGGTCAAGGAAAACGCTCCTTCATTATCACAGAAAATCTCCATGGGCTCCTTTATGGCAGGTACAACTCCAAGATCACCGATGAAGTTCTTCAGCCATATTGCCTCCTTCGACGCTTCGCTCGCTGCGATGTACTCTGATTCGCACGTTGAATCAGCTACGATTTCCTGCTTGGAACTTTTCCAAGTCACTGCTCCTCCATTCAGGGTAAAGACCCAACCCGACTGCGAACGGTAGTTGTCCCTGTCGGTCTGAAAGCTGGCGTCACTATACACTCGCACCATCAAGTCATCACTCCCTCCGAGGACTAAGAACCATTCCTTCGTCCTCTGAAGGTACTTAAGGATATTCTTCACCGCAATCCAATGGGCTCTGCCAGGATTCCCTTGATATCTGCTAACCATGCTCAAAGCAAAGGCTACATCAGGGCGAGTACAAGTCATAGTGTACATGATTGAGCCAACTGCGGAAGCGTATGGTACTCGGCTCATTTCTGCTATCTGAGCTTCGGTACTCGGACTTTGAGTCTTACTCAACTTGGCATTGCTTTGTATCGGTAATTCTTCCTTTTTCGAGTTTTCCATACTAAAATGTTTTAGTACCTTCTCTAAGTAAGTGTTCTGACTAAGTCCTATCACTCTCTTACTTCTTTCTCTCACTATCCTTATTCCCAAAATGTAAGAAGCCTCTTCGAGGTCCTTCATAGCGAAGCACTTCCCGAGCCAGGACTTAACCTCCTGCAGAGTCGGGACATCGTTTCTTATGAGTAGTATGTCATCGACATACAAAACGAGAAAGCTAACTATGCTCCTACTGAATTTGACATATACACACGATTCATCTTCGCTTCGTACAAATCCAAACTCTTTGACTTTCTCATCGAAGCAAAGATTCCATCTGCAAGATGCTTGCTTAAGTCCATAAATGGACTTCTCAAGCTTACACACTCTATTTGGATGCTTCGGATCCACAAACCCCTCTGGCTGAGCGATGTAAACATCCTCAGCCAACTTCCCATTAAGGAAAGCGGTCTTGACATCCATTTGCCAAATCTCATAATCATGAAATGCAGCAATCGCTAGCATCACTCTAATAGATTTTATCTTCGCAACTGGTGAGAAGGACTCATCATAGTCAACTCCGGGAGTTTGAGTAAAGCCCTTCGTGACCAATCGCGCTTTATATGTGTGTACTTTTCCATCCACGTCGGTCTTCTTCTTGAAGATCCATTTGCACCCAACGGTCTTACGTCCGGGCACATAATCAACCAAATTCCAAACTTGGTTATCATACATGGATTGGATCTCGCTATCCATTGCCTCTTTCCATTTCGCAGACTCCGGGCCTGCCATGGCTTCCTTATAGCTATTAGGTTCATCAAGATTTACTAGTGTACCATCACTAATATACGTGTCCCCTTCGGTAGTAATATGAAAACCATAAAACTGGGGTTGAACTCTAACTCTATTGAAACGTCTAAGAGGTAAGGACTCGTCAATCGGTTCAACCGGAGTTTCCTCCTTACGTTGAGTGCCAGCGGTAGAGGTTCCTTCATCTATCGACTCTTGAATCTCTTCAAGCTCGATTTGCGTCCCACTGTCTCCTTGGCCTATGAGTTATTGCTCTTGGAAAACTCCTCTCCTCGCAACAAAGACAACATTGTCCTTCGGTATATAGAAGAGATATCCAAAGGATTTCTGCGGGTAGCCGATGAAAATACATCGCTCACTACGAGGTTCGAGCTTGTCGTGAGTATCTCGTCTTACGAAAGCCTCGCAACCCCAAACCTTGATATGTGCTAACGAGGGAGCTTTCCCTGTCCACATCTCGTGAGGTGTTTTGGCAACCTTCTTAGTAGGGACTCGGTTAAGGATATGGGCGGCAGTCTCTAAGGCATACCCCCAAAAAGAGATTGATAGTGAAGCACGACTCATCATAGAGCGAACCATATCCAATAAGGTTCGATTATGCCTTTCTGCCACACCATTCAATTGCGGTGTCATAGGAGGCGTCAATTGTGAAACTATTCCACACTCCTTGAGATAATCGTGGAATTCAAGACTTAGGTACTCTCCTCCTCGATCGGATCGAAGCATCTTGATTTTCCTGCCCAATTGATTCTCCACTTCATTCTTGAACTCTTTGAACTTTTCAAAAGTTTCTGACTTTTGCTTGATTAAATAGATATACCCATATCTACTATAGTCATCGGTAAAAGTCATGTAGAAGTGGTTCCCATCCTTCGTGGTTGATCTAAATGGTCCACATACATCGGTATGTATTAGGTCCAATAAACCCTCACCCGTTTCACACGTACTCGTGAAGGGTACCTTAGTCATCTTTCCAAGTAAACAAGACTCGCACGTGTCATCTTCCCTAAGGTCGAATGACTCCAACACTCCATCCTTTTGGAGTTGGGCTATGCGTTTCTTGTTGACATGTCCAAGTCGACAATTCCACAAGGATGCTCTATCCATACTATTGGAAGAATCTATGTTCAAAACATCATTTCCTAAGTTATCAACAATCATAACAGTTTCATATATTCCATTACATGGTATAGCTTCAAAATAAAAGACACCATTTAGATAAGCTAAAATAGAACCATTCTCATTATTAAAAGAAAATCTAAAACCTTGTCTAAACAAACCATGAACTGAAATGATGTTTCTAGCCATTTCTGGTGAATAGCAACAATTGTTCAAATGTAAACTTAAACCATTCCTAAGCACTAAAGAATACACTCCAATCTTGGTCACAGGCGACGATCTTCTGTTCCCCATGATTAGATTTATTCTTCCAGCCTCCACATCTCTATTTCTTCTTAGTCCCTACACATTACAACACATGTGGTAACCACAATCGGTATCAAGAACCCAAGAAATAGCATGAGATGATTCGTTAGATTTAATTGTGTATATATCTGTGAAAGATGGCTTGATATTTCCTTCCTTGATGGCTTGCAGGTACTCTGGGCAACTTCTCTTCCAATGTCCTATCTTGTGGCAGTGGTGGCACTCTGCCTCCTTCGGGTTAGGGCAGGGTTTAGCAGGATCAACTTTGGTCCCACTAGAAGAGGCACCATCTCGGGCTTTAACCTTACAATAGTTCTTAGACGAATTCTTCCTCTTCTTTCCGTTTCCTTGTCCAATAGCCAAGACAGGAGCAACGGGTGGATTGGGAGTTGGTGCAACAGACTTGTCCTTGAAGTTGCTCTCAGTGACCCTCAAGAGACGTTGGAGTTTGCTTAGGGTGACATCCTCTTTGTTCATGTGGTAGGTCATCCTAAATTGATTGTAGCTCGGAGGCAAAGAGTGAAGCACCATGTCGATCACCAAGTCTTCCTCAAAGTCAACATTCAACTTGCGAAGGCGGTCGACATACCTTTGCATCTTTTGCAGGTGCACAGTAAGAGACTCTCCATGACTTATCTTAGCGGAAATCATGTTAGTGAAAATCTCATAACGCTCTTGTCTCGCGTTTTGGTGGTATCTCTCCAATAAGTCTTGATGCATCTCGTACGGGTACATGTCCTCATAGGACTTTTGGAATTCAGAGTTCATGGTGGCTATCATGATGCAATGTACCTTCGTTGCATCGCGCTCATGAGTTTCAAAATCGGTCATTTCAGCCGGAGTAGCGATTTCAGGGTTAATCTTCTCGAGCTTCTCATCGAGGACATACTCCTTATCCTCATAGCGAGCAATGGTGCGAATGTATCTTATCCATTCGCTAAAGTTCGTCCCATCGAAAGTGACCTTTTGACAAAAGCTCATCAATGTGAAAGAACTAGCAGCAGCGTCGTTTGCATTCGACATCTACAAATAGAAAGGACAAACATAGATTAGAATATGAATCCCTAATTATCACCCAATAAGAAAAATTAGGTCTAGGATCCAACAACAATATTTACATATTAGAAAAGGGATACCGTAATCTAACATGCAAATAATATGAAGGTAAGTGAATGACGATTCACTAATTCTCCAATATAACTTTAAGTCCTAAATGTATTGGGAATTCCTAGGTTCGGATGAGATTCATTGAAACTATTCAATGGCATGTTTAAATCTCGATATGCCCCTCTTGTTTGTGACTGGGATACCGAGGATCACAAAGCGGGTGTGAATTACCATGCAAATTCACATGGTGCCTTCATTGTAACGATCACCTATTCGATGTGCCGGTAAACCACACACGCTCCATCAAACTATGATAAACAATGAATCACCCTTTGCCACCTTTGCTTAGAACTAATTAGTGTGCCGGTAAACCACACACGCTCCACTAACTTCTTAGGAAGGGTGCAAAGTGTAATTTCATGGGATTGCATCAATTCACTTTTCCTAAAGTAACTAAGATTGGGAAATTTTAAAAACATGTAGTTACTTTGTATTTCATATTATACTTTTAATGAGAGGAATAGGTTGCCCTACCCTACCCGTTCGGCTAACGACCCTCCACCGATCAAGCAAGTGGTGGGTGTGAGTGTACAACCATTAAGCGCCATTTTATAGGCCGCAAACTTATACCCACCTTATAGATCGGCTTCGTGAATGAGGCCTACTAACGATAAGACTAGCATTTTAGTTATACATATATTGTTGGATTAGTGTCTAAGTCCATAACTATTTTGGTATGTACTTGACCGGATGGTGCATGGTCCTTTTGGGTTGCCTTCACCAAAGCAACTTGATAGGATGAATTATGGAGAGAAAGGATTAAATATGATTTATTAATATATTATGGGAATAATATATTAAAGGAAAAATCATATTGTTTAATTAATACTAGTCAATAATTAATTGGTAATTAGTTTTGTGACTAAAAGAGATTAATTAAACTTAAGGGACTGGAATTGTAATTATAAGATAATTGCAATTTGTGCCATGGATTGCCTTTTATTATAAGGTGGACGAATTCTATGGGGGAACTTCTCTGTTAGATAACCCTAATAGCCTCACTATACATAGAACCCTTAAGGCTCAAAAAACGTGGGGAACTTCTTTTCTAGGGTTAGAACACGTTTTGGGCAGCCTCCATCCTCTCTCCTCATCATCCTCTTGCTTATGGTGTTTGTGAACCATTAGAGGAGTGACACTTGTGACTCTAAGCCTTCCAAAGTCAATTCAAGGAGGAATTGGGATTGTTGTTGCTACATAACAATCAAGGTAATATCATGAACCTAATTATATGTTAATATCGATTTCCATATGCTAGAATTAGGGTTTATAGTCTTGGATTCAAAGCATGTACAATAGAGAAACCTAGATCCCAACATTAGGGTTTGTATGAGCACATAGGATGTCTTATGACCAAAACCCATCAGTGGTATCAGAGCCTAGACTGGTTTCTATTGTATTGATGCTTAACATGTTTGAAAAATTCGATTTTTTGGATTCTGGAGGCTGGACTCGCCGAGTCCATGGCTGAGCTCGCCGAGTCCATGCAGACTCGACGAGTCCAAGCCTGACTCGACGAGTCAACTCGTCAGATGGAGCGTATTTCGCGATTTCTTGCTGTTTTTGCTTATGGATAGTTACCTTATCATGTTAGATCAATATTAATCCGATTATATGATACATTTGACTATAATTTTGATCTAATTGAAGATATTTATCAATTAATAAGATAATTGTTTCCTTATGTGATAATTGATTAATTATTTTGAGTAAATTGATAAATTGTTTTGCAAGAAATCATTAAACAAATCAAATATGGATAATTATGTGATTAAATGTTAATTTTGAATTATTTGTTATTTGATCCTTGTTGTTATGAAAAGTTTCATATTTTGTCTTTTAGGTTTTATAGTATAAATTTGAACCCAAAAGTTTTGTTGTTTTTGAAATTTAAATAGTTGAAACCCTAATGTTTTGAAAAAGGTTTCAAAACTTGACCTCAAGTTTTGGAATTTAAATTTTGATTAATAGTTTAATTTTGATGTATATTTAAATTCTAAACCCTAATGTGTTGAAATGTTTCAAAACTTGTCCTCAAGTTTTGGAATTTAAAAGTTGATTAAAAGTTTAATTAGGAATGTTAAATTCTAAAGACAAAACTGTAAAATTGGTCCCTGTGGTATTCAAAAAACTTTGGATGGGGTCCAAAAAGTTTTCAGCTTGCATGGAAGGTCCAAAATCAAAATTTTTCTGGGATTTTGGTCCTTGATACACTTAAAAAGACGATGCTACCCTTTTCATTTCTTTTCTCTATTTTCTATATTTATTTTGATATATAAATAATTAAAAATAAAAACAAAACTAAAATCTCACCCAACCCTCCTCTTTCTCTCTCTATCACACACACACACACACTTACTCTCTCTCTCTCTCTCGGACATCATTCAACCACCATCACCACTACCATATGCTTGTCGGAACCCTACATCATAAACCATTGATTACCCCATCATCAACATCCAGTCACAGCAAAACACCACCATAAACCCACCATTTAACATATGTTTTGATTATTATCTCCGATGAAAATTTTCATCAAAAGATCTGAATAGATCATTATCTCCGATGACAATTTTCATCAAAAGATCTCTGATGTCGTAGCAATTCCAAACTGGTTTCCGGTGATCATTTTCCTTACTAGACACCTAAGAGCTCATATATCAGGAGCTGATTCCTATTTATTTTTCCTAATTTATCACCTGTACATTCTAATTTCGTTCATGAATTCCTAATTTCACTAACTTGTGTGTAGTAGATTAAAAAGATTTGTTTTTATTTTGTGTTTCAGATTAAAGAGATGGTGCAACGAAACAGGAAATGGAAATGATGAAACCCCTAAAATTGAACCTTGGAAACCCTAAAATCGAACTTTTAAAACCCAAAAATAGGGTCTTGAAATCCCTCCTGTTGTTCGGGGATAATAATTAACTCGCTAGAGAGCCATATCACCACCACCATATTTCATCAGAATATATGAACTAAAACTGATGGTCTTACCTTCATCACATGGAAATACAAATACAGGAGAAGACGCAGAGAAGGAGGATACTACAAGCTCTTCATCAAGAAATCTAGACATTACATAGCTGATGTCATACAGATTTCCGGTTGTCTTCACGCTTCCATATCACAACCCAACACCACCACCAACATTTGCAATAACAGGGAAAAAAGAAAACTGATATAGAGAAAGAGGTGAGAGAGAAAATAAGAGTTAAAGTGGGAAGGGGGGTTATGGGTAGGGAGGGGTAAGTGATTTTCTTTTTCTTTTTTATAATTATTGAAGGGGATGAGATTTTTTATAATTATTTAAATACTAAACAAATACAGAAAATTTAAAAAGAAATGATAAGGGGTAAAATCATCTTTTCAACTTTTTTAGGACCAAAACCAAAGGAAATTATTGATTTTGGACCTTCCATGCAAGTTGAAAACATTTTGGACCCAATCCAAAGTTTTTTGAATACCACAGGGACCATTTTTATAGTTTTGTCAATTCTAAAATTAGTATAGTTTTGAAAAAGTTCAAATCACACCCTTATGGTTTTATTAATAAATTAAGGTGTATAATTAATAGAGATTTAATAAATCCATAATGTTTAGGTTTACAATTTAATTAAATTAAACGTATAATTGTTAAATTAGACCACCTAGTATTTTGAAAGTATAAAATACACCATATACTATATATAACATTAAAACTCTAACATTATATATATGTATGAGTAAAAGTCAGTCTTACCGTTAGTAGGCCTCATTCACGAAGCTGGTCTATAAGGGGTGTTTAAGGAAATTGCCTATAAAATGGCGATTGAATGGGTATCCACTCTTACCCACCGCACTCTTGACTAGTGGAGGGTTGTTAGCCGAACGGGTAGGATAGGACGAAACCTTCCATTATAAGTATAACGAAGTATAAAAGTAACTAAATGTTTTCATAAAATTCCCAATCTTAGTTACTTAGGCAAAAAGTGAATTGATGCAATTCCATGGAATTACACTTTGTGCCCTTGCGAAGACGTTAGTGGAGCGTGTGTGGTTAACCGACACACTAAATGGGTCTAAGCAAAGGTAGCAAAGGGTGACTCAATGTTTGTCATAGTTCGGTGGAGCGTGTGTGGTTTACCGGCACATCGAATAGGTGATTGTAACATGTGAGGGCACCATGTAGTTTGCATGGTTATTCACACCCGCTTTGTGATCCTCGGCATCCCAGTCACAAACAAGAGGGGCATATCGAGATTTAAACATGCCATTGAAAGTTCAATGAATCTTAAAGGATCTAGGAGTATTCATAGATTTAAAACTTAAATTTCTTTTTCGTTTTTTTGATGGTGGAAATTAGTGAATCGTCATTCACTTACCTTCAAATATTCTGCAATTAGGGTTACGGCATCCCTCTCCCGAGTTGTAGAATATTGTGTTGGGTCCTAGCCTTAGTATTTCATTTGGGTGATTTACTAAGGACTCAATCTATCAACTAACTTGAATTCATTTTTCTCCCGTTTTGTAGATGTCAAAGTTCGACATCTAGGGTTTTCCCAAATCCCGTGGAACAAGCATTCCACATGAAGATGATATTCCACGATTCGATCGAGGAACAAGAGATCATGCTTCACTTCCTCCTCCTCCTCCAATTATTCTCCCAAACCCACAAGTTCGAAGGCTTGAAATGTTCAAGCTCACTCAAGCCCTTTTGGCAAGTAAACATAAAGAAGGAAAGTCAGTGTGTGCACACGTCCTAGGGATAAAGTCACACATTGATAGGTTAAGAATGTTGGGATCCGTTGTCTGTGAGGAAATGGCTGTTGATTGGGTTCTTCAGTCACTTCCTAACTCGTATAGTGAGTTCGTAAGAGAGTAATGTACGATGAACCGCGACGTGACCCTTATAGATCTGACCTATATGTTTATTGCTGCTGAATCAGCAATGGTTTGGCGCAATAGAAAAGCAATGTTGATTGGTGAATCTACCTTCGAGAGCTCAATGGATGTAGACAATGGCAACGAAAGACATGCAATGATCAAAAAGTTTGATCATAAGAGAAAGGCGATGTCTCAAGTAGTTCCATGTCCTGTTCCAAAAGAATCGATTTGCTTTTATTGCCAAGAGAAGGGGCATTGGAGACGAAGGTGCCCTATTTACCTAAGAGATCTAAGAGATGGGAGAGTAGAAACGTATGGCTCTAATTTAGGTAAAATCCATTGACTAACTCTTTTAAGCTTCATTCTAGATTCTGAATACATAATGTGATAAGATTACAATTGATGTTTTGTAGGATCGAAGAAAAGAAAGGAAGCTTAAGGGAAGGAGTGAGCAGAATCTAACCGTGAAGGAATGGATTTCGATCGCATTTCTCGAAGATTAGATTCTTGAGCTACTACTTAGAGTTAGAATTAGATTGCTAAGAAAGATGTATTAGCATAAGTTTTTCAATGAGTTGCATTGTAAGGACAAATTTTTCCGCAATAAAATAAATTTTGATTTTAAATTTTATTTATTTATCCTCACAATGGCGTGTACGTATGAAAAATTGATGTTAAAATGTTTCTATTATTAGCAATAATGGATTTGGTTCTTATTATGTTATTTATGGAAAGTCAAGAATTTACCAAATAGGGAGAGTTTCTCATCACCCAAGTTTCAATTGGACAGAAATTTGGAATCATGCAACTTGGCTGCACGATGAATGAGAAATTTCATATTTGGAAATTAGACTAATTCGTTGACAAGGTGTCAAGTGAAGGACTAAGAGATCGAGTACACAAAGTTGCGTGTTGATCAAGTTCACCATAAGAGTAACAAAGATATTCGTCATGATTTACTAAAGGTTTAGTAAATATGATTATACTTATAAGATTAAGTGTAATTCTGAATTGATTGAAAAAGTTCAAATCAATTGCAGAACGAATAAGAATAATCAAGTAGGCAGAAAGATAAAAGTTTCTCCATTCTAAGAAGAAGGGAGAGTAGCTATTATGCTTTATGATAGGTCTTAATGATTAAGAACCATATTTCAATTGATCCTCTAAGTAAGTCTTAGTACAATTGTATGTCTAAGAAGAGGAATCAAGGATTGAAGAAATGGTTAAATCAAGAAGTCAATCATACTTCGTCCTAATAACAAGTCTTAAAGTTAAGATTGTGACATTGAGTGAAAAGTATTAAGAAGGTTTGTAACATTCATAAAATGTGGAAAGTTGTGATGTCTTGGATAAGACAAAGACCAACTAGGACCAATTTATGAAGTGTTTTGATAAAAGCTACACTAACTCTTGAATATTTGTTTGTCAAGAAATGGTTATTGACAAGAGAATCTTTTATGTCAAGGAGTAAGTGGGAGTCTTAATGGTCTTGAAATGTTTCAAGAACAAATCAAATAAACCTTATCAATCATCACTAGCACACGAGTTGAGGTTTACAACATATCGTGATGACATTATTTTGGTTCTGTGCCAATCCAATCGAGTTAATTATGCATGAGAGTTCTATGAGTTCTCATGTTGAACGCATAAAAGGCAAAGCACCTTAATCAATGAAAGGTACATTGATAGGAAAGGGTGAGCTGCTTAACTACTTGGAAGACATGGTGGGCAGCTGTGCTACCATAAGGCAAGAAATCAAGATTAAGAAAGTTCGATCCATATGAGTTTGAATTTGTCGTAAACTTTAGTTTTGACAAATTCACTTGGATAGGAACACATACACCGTTTAAATCTTAGTGTCATAAGATTTCCTCCTTCATGGAAAAGATTGTGAGGAAATGCTTTCACTAAGAAAGATTTTAAGAAGATAGTGATTGTAAAATTGCATTCTCGAATTCGATTATGGTTACGGTATCCCTTTCCATAATCTGAATTGTGAGGTTTGGCAATTGTTTACACACACATATGAACTATCTAAGGCAAAGGTGTATAAGTTCAAGAAGCCTTGATAAAAGATTATCAAAGCACTAAATATTAGAAACATGAACTTAAGAAATTCAATAAGCATTGTTTTTCTGAAAGTTAGGATGTTTATGAATACATGTCGAAGCTAGTGGGAGCATAAGTGTTATGTTTTATAATAATCATCATGATAGTGGAGCATAAATGTTATGATTGTATGATTAGTAAGGAAAGTATTGCAAGTTGGCAATATTAATTATAGAAAACAAAAGTCATTCTTTGCAAAGTTGTAAGGATGGAATAGTTGTTTGGCTATAATTAAGGGAGAGAATATTATGCTTCATTTCAAATCTAAAGGTTTAGGTTGAGAAATGTTAATAAATTTAGTCAAGGGTACATAGTGTGTTCTTAAAACTGCGATTATGATTACGGCATTCCTCTTCACAATTCGAAATTTGAGAACATAGCAAATAAAACATTATGCGTCGTGTCCCATACGCTTCGGGTATAGGATCGATTGCAAATGCTTCATATTTGACCATTCTAAAATTTTCCAAATGTCGAGCGCATTTAGAGGGAAAAGGGACTAGAATTGGTTTTGACTAGAATAATTAAACAACTATCAAAGGACAATCCAAAGTTCGACGAGGATTGGTCGCTTGTGAGTAGTTGGAAGTATAGTACTGGAAGATATGGAAATGTTTCCGTATTGGATGGACCATATCGACATTATTATGAATAGACAAGATTCTATTAAGAATAAGTTGTCATATGGAAAATATGGAAATGTATCCATATTGGGAATTGAATATTGAAAAATCTATGACTAGATTAGAAACTTTTATGCAAAAGGATGTTCAAAGGAATGTACTTTGAGTGAGAGACATCATATCTAAGGAATTGTCTTGTAACAATCTCCGATAAAGGACTTTGTAATATCATTGGCAATAGTCTTTGTAACTTTGGTGCAGTGACATTACGAAAGGATAGTTGCATAGAATGTTAGAATCTAGCATATTCTATAAGTAGCAAGAATTTGATATTCTTTCACTTATGGAAAAGGATTTGGAGTTGTGAAATGACAATGATTGAAAATGTGTTCAATGTGATCTATTTCACAAAGTAAGAACCATAGGTAAACATTGTGTGCATGCTAGGAGCATGGGACAAGTGTTGTAATTCAAGTAAGAAGTTGATTAACCGAAACGACAAATAATGAGTAATCAATATGGTGATACATAAAAGGCGTTTTATTTATACTCAAAGGTTTGAGGCCATATGGGATTAGTATTATTCTTGTGTTTCACTTTGCATGTTTTGACTTCCAGAATAATTGAGTTTATTAAGAATAATCGAATTATTCAAACGGGCCACAGTCTTTCATATGTTGGAAGTAGATATGAATGAAGACCGTCGTGAATTGGTGTGTGGATTGTCTAAAGAGCATTAGACATAAGCAAATGTTTGCTGCAACGGTCATGAGTGCTTATGAATATGAATTTGAGCATTGGATTAAACCCACGCTCACTTGGATCACTCCATGAATTGTATCACGAGTGATTGGTGAGACGATAACATCTTATATTCTTGAAACCGAGATGTGTGAGTTGTATCTTGTGAATCGGTTGCACATTGATAATATGTAAACGCACTAGTAACTTGGTGTTATAAAACATATTGTTGTGTGTGATTTGGTTAGTGAGTGCAAGCAAGCATTGTATCAAAGTTTATCCGTTCCTTTTATCCAACGTAGGATAAAAGCGATATCTTTGGGCCCCTTGATGATTTAGTGATGACAAACGTAAATGCTCGGCCGGGCTAGGGCTAATTTGATTTGTTCAATTAGTCAGTCGTCATAAATCGGAAATCGAGATATAGTACAAAGAGAATGATTAGAAATCATGTCTCATATGATATCTAGAATGCAGGAATATATGATCCCTTATCTAAGGACACACGTATCTGATATGATCAGAGTTGACAGCGGCTTTGGAAAGCTACGATTGCAGATCAGGATCTGAAGTCATACGCAGAATAGTTATTAGACTTATCCAAGTGGCAGACTATTGGATTAGTGTCTAATTCCATAACTATTTTGGTATGTACTTGACCGAATGGTGCATGGTCCTTTTGGGTTGCCTTCACCAAAGCAACTTGATAGGATGAATTATGGAGAGAAAGGATTAAATATGATTTATTAATATATTATGGGAATAATATATTAAAGGAAAAATCATATTGTTTAATTAATATTAGTCAATAATTAATTGGTAATTAGTTTTGTGACTAAAAGAGATTAATTAAACTTAAGGGACTGGAATTGTAATTATAAGATAATTGCAATTTGGGCCATGGATTGCCTTTTATTATAAGGTGGACGAATTCTATGGGGGAAGCCCATATGAAGTCGTCCAAGGCTTTAAGAAAGGGCTCCATGGGTTGCTTAGGGCTTAAGCAACCAAATTAGGGTTTCCTTGTTAGATAACCCTGATAGCCTCACTATATATAGAACCCTTAAGGCTCAAAAACGTGGGGAACTTCTTTTCTAGGGTTAGAACACGTTTTGGGCAGCCTCCATCCTCTCTCCTCATCATCCTCTTGCTTATGGTGTTTGTGAACCATTAGAGGAGTGACACTTGTGACTCTAAGCCTTCCAAAGTCAATTCAAGAAGGAATTGGGATTGTTATTGCTACATAACAATCAAGGTAATATCATGAACCTAATTATATGTTAATATCGATTTCCATATGCTAGAATTAGGGTTTATAGTCTTGGATACAAAGCATGTACAATAGAGAAACCTAGATCCAAGCATTAGGGTTTGTATGAGCACATAGGATGTCTTATGACCAAAACCCATCATATATATATATATATATATATATATATATATATATATATATATATTAATCTTGTAATATTATATTAGTATAAGGTTGTATTTTAAACTTTTAAAAATCTAGGGTTGGAAATTTAAATTGTCTAAATTAAAACTTTTAATCACAAAACATAAATTTCAAAACTTGAGGACAAGTTTTAAACATTTAAAACATGGAGGATCAAATAACAAATAATTTTAATTAACAATTAATTCCATAATTATCCATATTTGATTTATTCAAGATTTTTTGTAAGATAATTACCAATTTAATCAAAATAATTAATTAATTATCATATAAGGAAATTAAATATTTTATTATTTGATAAATATCTTTTATTAGATCAAGATTATAGTCATATATATCAAAAAATCGGATTAGGATTGATCTAATATGATTAAGGTAAGTTTCCATAAGATAATCATCAAAAAATCCCGAATCTGGCCTTTCCTGACGCTTGGACTCACCGAGTGCACCAAGGGACTTGCCGAGTCAGGGCAACTCGCCGAGTCCACTATGGAACTCGCCGAGTCCATGACTCAGAAACACAAAAATCGAATTTTGCAAATAAGATTCAAACAAACAAGCAACAATTTAATAAAAACCAATCTAGGCTTTGATACCACTGATGGCTTTTAGCCATAAGAACTTTCCTATGTGCACATGCAAAACCCTAATGCTTGGATCTAGGCTTTCTAATTAAACATGCTTTGAATCCAAGACTTCTAACAACTAATTAGGTATAAGAACAATACAAAATCAGATCTAGAAGTTTACCTTTGAATCTCTTGTTTGATCTTGTTGTCTTGGAGCTCTAGAGTCACAATTGTCACTCCTCTAATGGATTACAAACACCAACAAGCAAGGAGGATGATTTGAGAGAGAGGTTAGGAGGAAATCGGCCAGGGGTTCTCTACTTTAGATGAGATCCCGATTTCCCTTGGCCATAGGGTCTATTTATACTTGTAGACTCCTTAAGGGTTTCACCTTAAACCCTAGTTGGATAATCTTTCCTTAAAGAAATCCAAATCCTTTCCTTAGATCAGTATTGGACAATTTGAGGCTATCCCTAGCCCTAGAATCTGTCCATCCTTCATCCAATAAGGATTTACAGTCTAAAGTGTAACTATCAAACAATTGACAGTTTATACCCTCTTATTTAATTAATCTCTTTATGTCACCAAATTAATACTAATTAATCTATGACTTATATTAATCAAATAACAATATTATTATTCCTTATATTATTCTCGTAATATATTAATAATATTTATTTTCTCATAATAAATCATCCTATCAAGTTGCTATGGTGAAGGCAACCCAAAAGGACCATGCATAATCGGGTCAAATACTTGCCTAATATAGTTGTAGCCTTAGACACTATTCCAACATTAAGGTCTTATAACACTTGTGGAATTAGGCTAGGTTCAATTCTAGGGCTTATGAAGGGTTTAAGGCTTCAAAATGGGCCATTTAAGGAGTTTACGGCCTAAGACTACTCCTTGAGGAGTTTAGGACCGTAAACACATGAGTTTACGGTAGCAAACTCATGTTGGTCTATTTCTTTTGTTGTTTGGTGGTTCTAACTCATGCATGTAAGGTTCTAGTCACTTTTATGAGCATAGGAAGGTGTTTAGGGCACTTAAACACCTTGGAAAGGGGTTTACGGTCTAAGAAGATGTTCTTGGGGAGTTTACTACCTTAAACACATGAGTTTACGGTAGTAAACTCATTTTGTCCATGAATCCTATGTTTTGGTGGTTGTAGGTTAGCATATGAAGTTCTAGGTCCAATTCCAAGCCACACAAAGTGTTAAGGGCACTTTAACACTCTTTGGGGGTGTTTATGGTCTAAGAATAGGTGTTTACGGTCTAAGAACCTTCTTGGACCGTAAGCTTAAGTGTGACATGTTTTTCTATGCTTTGGTGCATATCATGAAGGAAAATAAGGTTCTATGCACTCAAGGAAGTTCATGGATGCTCTAGGAGGTGTTTGAGGGGTAGTTTAACACTTAAACAAGTGTTTATGGTCCATGCATATGGGTTTACGGTCTAAGATTGTTCTTAGACCGTAAACTCATGTTTACTCCCCATTTGGTCCAATTTTGGTGTTCTAAGTCCTTTCGGATAAGCCTCTAAGCAATTGCTAAACATGAGAAGTGGTTTGGAAGGGTTTTTGAGCATTAAAACCCCATTATGAGTGTTTACGGTCCATGAAGGTGTTCTTGGACCGTAATCTCATGTTCTTGAGGTGTTTGGATGATTAAGTCACGAATTTGCAAGCTAGATAAGTTAGATAACAAGCTAGGAAGGTTTACTTACCGATTTGAGGCTCGGAGAGGCGATTTTTGACCAAAACCCGTTTGTAGAGAGAGAAAGTAGAGAGAGAGTCTAAGGTGGGGAAAAAGGTGGGAATGAAACCCACTCCACCCTTATATAGGGTGGGGTTTATTTCCTGGCTGGGGTTCACCTGACACCAACCGCGAACGGGGTTTTTAACGACTACCGTTAAACACGGCAACATTTTAAACTTATGCCACCTTAATTTTGGTTCGGTTGATGAATATTATTTAAAATATTCCAACGGGTTCAAATCCGGTCAAAAATATTTTCGGGATAAATTTGACTAATTTTTGACGTAATTAATTTCGACGTTAAAACTAACGGAAATTTTTGGGTTGTCACACCATGTATGAACCTATGAAGGGTTCACGACCCTATTAAGGGTTCACAGCTGTGAACACCTCAAGCTCATGAAGGTGGTGATGAATTGTGAAGAATCAAGGCTAGAATCTCGTAGTCCTTCAAGTAAACAAGATAAATGATGAAACACTTACGATTTGGGATACCACCAAATCTTGAAGGGTTCACGGCCCAAATGTGAAGAACACTTGAAGATCTAGGTGTTTTGGTGAGTGTTTGAAGATCCTATTAAGTTTCTATGAAGTATCAAAGGAAAGGGGTGTCTTAGGAGTGGAAGATGGAGAATCTAAGGTGTAAACAAAGGGGTTTTCAAGCATAGACAAGAATAGATGTGTTACTAACCTTTTTGGGGATGATATAAGAGTTCTTGGTGGATGATACTTGTGAGAGTTTGCGGCCAAGGGGGAAAGAAATGAAGAAAAGTGAAGCGATCATATATATATATATATATATATATATATATATATATATATATATATATATATATAGGGGAAAAGATCACGGCCAGAAGAGAGTTCACGGCCATGAACTTGGTTTGCGGTCGTAAACCTTAAGTGTTGGGTTCTTTGGTTCGGGTGAAGCCTTCTGATCTCAAGCTAATACTTCCTAACACTCAATCCTTAATTGTACTTGGCTTAGAACTCATAAGAATGACCCTTAATATGGCTAGAAGGCAATACAATTAAGTATGACTTTTGGTTGATTGATTGACTTTATAAGATAAAAAATTTCGAGTTGTCACATCATCCCCCCGTTTGATGGAATTTCGTCCCGAAATTAGCTTTCCTAGATGTACTCCTAGGTTTGTGTTCCTCTGACTGGCAGAATAGTCACTCGTAGACCTGGGCAACTTTGCCCTAATGCTCATGATAGGATCCATACCTGGTCCATCTATCATTATCTCGTGGATACATGTTGTGTATAATTAAGATTAGTTAAGACGGTTCGATGTGCAACTCTGCCCCAGGTCCATAACCAAACAAGGAACAGGAGATAGGGCGGAAACACACATTCTAAATCTGCATAATCATAATTATATACCACCCTTGTGTGTACACTTATTAGTGATAGGTGGGTTGTATTCGTCCTTAGCCTCTGTGCTTGAACTTGATCCGTTGGACAAGTGGTAGTTCAGGAAGGTATGATGAGTATATAGTCGTCAAGGTTTCGGAGGGCAAGGTACTCCTCGCATGAGTACTTTGGGGTTTAGAATACGAGGTAGACGATTCCGAGGTCTAGGTCGGGCTGTCGTTATGAATGACGAGGATTTCGTGAGTTTGACGGTCAAGACGATGGAATTTCGAAACATATGAACTTAGTATGGTGAGGACCACGCCAATCCATGAAAAATGATGACAACGGACTCTTTACCGAAACAAAATTTAGGCCGATTTGAGAGAAGCGTTTGTTATACGATGGTGTATTCTGAGTGTGTTCGACAATGTATTATGTGTAAACTTTCTAGTGCTTTCTGTTTTCTCCTTGATATTACCACTGCCACAAATCGTACCGCGATGAGTGAGTACTAACAGTGCAAGTGTTTTGATAACTAGTTTCGATACTCTATATTATGATACTCCTCGGTACCTCTATGATCACCTGGCATATACAAGTTATGTATAATCAAATTGAATAAGACGGTCGACTGAGTGGCTCTACCCTAAATCCACAACCGAAAAAGGAACCGGAAGTAAGGCGGAATCACTCACTCTAAGTCTACAAAATCTTAGCTATGCACAACCCTGATGTACATACAAAGCCATCATAGCTCAACTGTTTATCAATGTTGTGACTTGTCCAGATGAGTGAGTTATTATAATTAATTTTAAATGTTCCCCCGAGTTTTAATCTTATATAATATAAATTAAATTTTAAAGCAATTTTTATTTTGAAGAAGTACCACTAATCGTTGGTGACTCCAGGGTAGTTTCTTCTACGGTGATGATCAGAATCCGTCCATTTGTGCCTGAGTTCTTCATTATCGTGCAATCCCTCTTGTAGTGTCCTGTCTCACCACAACCATAGCAGACCTGGTTTATTTCTACTCTGGGGACTTGGGAGATCGGTTGTGCTGGTGCCCTGCAGAATTGGGCCGTGTGCCCTTTCTTGTGGAATTAAGGCATTGCATTTCCCGACATACTCCGGTGTGGTGGTAATTACACCCATCACACTTCGAGAGAGTTCCAGCATATCAACTGGTAGGCGCTGGAGTAGCAGGTGTTGTTGCGGCGTATATAGTACCCATTTTTTGCTCCTGTGGGGTTTCATGTGTTGTTCACTCTTTCCTCTTTTTCCTCGACTTTCATTTATAGTCCCCTCCCTTTGGTGGCTCGGGAACGGGGACCACCATGCCATGGCAGACTCCATGGTAAATGAGTCGCTGGGCCAAGCGTTTGGCTCTATCGAATGTAGTTGGGTTAGAAGACAATACATCCCCTTGAATCGGGGCAGATAAACCCCAGATGTACCTTTGTATATTCTTACTCTCCGGGGTAACCATCTCAGGGCATATATCACACCCCAAAACCATGAACGGCGGAAACGTTCTGGGGCGGAGGACGTCATGTACAGTATCACAACAATAAAAAGTAGTAAACAAGCAACAACATCATCCATTGCATTAATTATATAATTTTAATACAAGTGTGTTCTGTCAAATTATAATACACACTAAAGTATAAAACAAAATGAAAGACGAGTCTTGAACGAGCTCCCTCTTCTCTAAACCTTGCATCGGTACCTGTCTACTATTAACCTGAGGATACAAGTTATTTTGAAAGAGAGTATCAACTTTAAATCTGGTGAGATCATAAGTATTTTAGTGTCTTAATTTGTATGTAAGTATTTGTACATATATGAAATGTAAGTATTTGTATGTATATGTACTGTAAGTATTTTTTAAGACTGTAATTGTAAGTACGAGTATGTAAATGTTTTGAATAACCTAGAAAACCCTATGCTTCCTACTGAAAGTAGCCTTCTACCAAGGCATCTAGTATCTAACTGTGTCTATTGTAAGAGTGTGTATTTTCCCAAATCTAACTATCATTAACCAAAATATAATATTTAGATTACCGTGCATCGTGTGAATGTTCACGAAGTGAATGTAATGGGGAAATAATAATGTATTGTACTTTTATAATAAGTGACTACTACTGTACTAACTACCTTAAACCAAATGAAAGTTAAAGTAACATGTGATCGGCCTGTATCCTGCTACCAACTCAATAGTAAAACGACGATGTAAAACGCCGTAAGAAATGACATTTGGCACCCGTTGACTTGCAAGTCCCACTGTAGCGAGCAGCATGGTGTAGGATACAATCTAGTATAGATCTATACGCAAACTCATACGCTCCCCAATTAAGGAGATTCTGGATACAAAAACGGTCATGACAGGTAGTGCCATGACCCGTTTAATAGCTCACATAACTGAATGTAATGTATATGTAATGTATGCTAGTTGTATTGTATGTTCTCCCTCTGTCTAGCCTGTATGTTCTCTCTATATAGTATTGTAATGTATTGTGTGTAGTAGCTGTATTGTGTGTTCTCTCTATCTAGCAAGCATCGTAATGTTCTGTGTGTACTAGTTGTATTGTGTGTTCTCTCTATCTAGCAAGTATTGTAATGTTCTGTGTGTACTAGCTGTATTGTGTGTTATCTCTATTTAACAAGTATTGTAATGTTTTGTGTGTACTAGCTATATCGTGCGTTCTCTCTATCTAGCAAGTATTGTAATGTTCTATGTGTACTAGTTGTATCGTGTTTTCTCTCTATCTAGCAAGTATTTTAATGTTCTGTGCGTACTAGTTGTATCGTGTGTTCTCTCTCTCTAGCAAGTATTGACTCATGAATGAACCGAATCGTGGTATAATTCCGCATTCTAGTAAACGTAATAGTATCTTCCTAGACTACCCATATGGTAGCTTACTAGCAATATAACTGGTACGTATGAACATGGAAGTATAACCTTGCTACCCAAGGGTATTGAGCTATCTGGAAGAACCTTTATGAGTATATATGTACACATGATACATAACTAATATTTAAACAACCTTCGGACGGATACCCGGTACCTCACCAGACCACATCCCAACGGTTAAAAGGAAATAGAGTGGATAGCCTTCCTAAGACCTTTAAACATTTCTTATATAACTATACATATATAGGCGTGCAATTGACAATATAAAAGCATAAAATAAGTTTTGTAAAACCTTTGAACATGATTATTATCTAAGAAAAGGTCGACATGATGTCAGCCTATAAAACGGGTTGGAAGTATTTGTTTGATAAAACAATTTAAGTACAAAGAAACATTTGTTTGAAACTCAATTGTAAATGTGTTTTGAAATGAAACATACAGTGTATAATGAACAGTCAAATAAGGAGTTTTAAACATATAAAACATCTATGAAAAATCATGTGAGGAAAACTGTTTGATAAAACAGCTAATATGTAGTAAATCATTTGAATGCTGCTTATTAATCACATGTGATTGATATAATAACTAGCATGATTCTACTTGTATCCCCCCCCATAAAAATTTAAAAACATTTAAAACATTGATTAACGGGTATGAACTCACCTGTAGTGAGTGGTACGGATGAACTGAAGATGTAGGATTGTTAGGTGTCAAGTGAAGTCTTGAACACACTCTATGATCCTAGTTAACATATAATATCACATATATGTATCAAATTAGTCTTTAAACAACTAATAAACAAATTCTAGACACCCTAGGACATGCTAAACACCTTTATCAAGTGTTATTAGCCTCTAGGATTGCATCTAAGTGTTTTAGGGAAAGGCTAGTGGGTGTAGGGTTCAAGGAAAACTCCTTAATGGAGTTCACGGCCCTAATGTCATCAACAAAGGAGTTTACGGTCGTAAACTCATGGGTTTACGGCCGTAAGCTCCTACTTACTTGACCATTTGATGTTTTGAGGCTTTACAAGACCCTAAGAAGCATTTCTACTAAATCGCATGGTCTTTGGAAGAGTTTAGGGCATCCTATAACTCCTTTGAGGAGTTCACGGCCCTGGAACCAAACCCCTTGGAGATTACGGCCGTAATCTACCGTGGAAAGTGTGTTTTTGGTGTTTTCAAGCCCTTAACTTAACTAGGAATGAATCTAGGCTAGTGTCCAAGGCTTAAGGAGAGTTTAAAGCACCTTTTGGCCCTATTGATTTGAGTTCACGGTCCAAGAACTTCTTGGGTCGTGAACACCTTACTCTTGGTGTTCTAGGGGTGTTAACTAGTCCTAAATACATTAGGATATGAGTCTAAGCTAGTTGCATTGCAAGAGGAAGAGACTAGGGCATCATTTGTCCCTTAAAAAGGGTTTATGGTCCAAGATGTTCTTGAGCTGTAAACGCTTAAATCTTGTTGGTTTCCTATGATTTCTAGTGTATTAAGCACATAATAAGCTCTATAATACAACTAGATAGAAGTACTCACGTTTTGGGACGAAAGTCCGAAGATCCTTGAGAGAGAATTCGGCTTTTTTCTAGTTGGAAATGTAACTAATGAATAATTATGGCTCAGAATGATATATATATACTCCTGAGGTTTTTGGCAGAAATTATTGTTATTCATGCATTGAATTCTAATATCAATGAGTGTTGGAATAACATAGTTGCACAATACCCTAGTGCATCCTCTCTCCTGATATCTCTTCAAGTGTAAATCCTGAAATACTCAAATTTATTCCAAAAGTTTGAAAATTGACTGCAACTGTTCTATCTTCTATTGACTTGATATGTTATAGAAAATGGAAATTTCGGGTTCTCACATCATCCCCCTGTTAAAGGGAATTTCGTCCCGAAATTAGAATTTAGGTAAGGAAGTAGGTATGAATGATCGAGTCGTGAGGTGGGAAACTTCCTAATGGATTGTTTCTCGCGCTCATAAGTGAATTCGGATCCTTGGTTGGTATCCCAACGAACCTTCACTAACGGGCGATGACGTTGCTTCGTCCGCTTGACCTCTCGGGCGAGGGTCACTACGGTTCTTATACGAAGGTGAGGATCTCGTGAATTTCGATCTCATCGAGTGGACTTACGAGAGTCCTAACGGAAAGGTACGGTTTCAAGATCGAGACACGAAGGGTAAAATGTATGTTACTGAGTTCGCGGAGTTGTTCTAGTTTGTGAGATACATGACCGATTCTGGTAAGAATCTCGGGGGTCCTAACTATCTTGGATTTAGCTTTCCACGCTTTACAAAGCGTATTAAGCCATTCCCAAAGTGAGACTTCCTAAAGAATTTGGTCTCTCACATGGAATTCAAAAGGTTCTTTCTCTTGCTTAACTTCCCAGTCAAGGGCCACCTCTGCTGGGTCAAAGTCGTAAGGGTTTCTGTAATTTGCGAGGAGTCCTGAATGGACTACGATAGTAGGTCTACAAGACCTAGAATTTGGCGAATTTCTATCGGTGTCTACGGTGCCGACAAATTCCCAATGGTTTTGGATAAATTGACAGAGTACTCAAGAATTTCCACATCACTAATAGTGTGTCTTAGGAAATTTTGACTCTTTAATTCCAAAACTCGTGTTCAGAGAACTTTGCGAAAACTATCTCCAAGGGTAATGTTTCCATGGGTTCCTTCTTACTACGAGGGTAGATAAGTAAGTCATCACAATGTGAATGGCGAATTGATCCAGGTAAGAATGACGTACCCTACTCATTAAGCTCATGAATATTATGGGTGTATTGGTCCTATCCGAGGGGTATCACTACGGACTCGAAGTGCCCGCATCGAGTTCGGAGGGTAGTCTCCAGGACATCCTTCCCTAACACTCGAACTGGTGATATTCGGATCTCAGGCCCATTTCTGAAAGTAATTATTTCCTTGCGTTTGCTCAACCAATTCATCTATGCGAGGTAGAGTTAACGATTTCTTATGGAAATCTTAACGGAGTCCCTGATCGTCGAGGCACATGTGATACAATTCGTCTACTCTTGGGAGGATAAGACTGGAGCTCTCCAAGGTGAGAAGCCTGGTCTCCCAATTCTATTGCTGAGTAGTTCGCTAAGTTGTTCGGACTGTTCTTGTATCTCCGTAGGTGTTTAGACTGTAGGGAGATCTATTTACATAAGTCGTACTAGGTTCTAAGTTTGTTCACATGACAATGCGATTACTCGTAGTCTTGGGTAGTCTCAGTCCTGAAGTTCACATTTAGAATTCATACATGGTTTCACAATCACAATCTCATTTATACGAGTTGTATATAATTAAGATTGAAAAGATAGTCGAATAACTAATTCTTCTTTAAGCTCATATCCCATCGAGGAAAAAGAAGTTAAAGTGGAATCACTAATTCTAAACCTGTAGAACCTTGATTATATATCACCCCTATGTATACATTCTTCAGCGACAGATTAACCGTACGGATCTTTGGATCGAACTTGACGTACTGTACGAGTGGTACTTCGGGGATTTCTTCGGAAGGAAAAGAACTATGAGGTACTCCATGCATGAGTATTTTGGTGTTCTGATATGACGGCTTCGCTGGAAAGGCGATTTCGAAGAAAGAGGTGTAAGTATGAAGCTGGTATTGAGCAGATCAAATTGAATCTAGTTGTAAGAAAATGTCGGAATCTTAAGGAAACTTAAAGACATTAGATTTGAACATAAGGCGTTACAGACAAAACACAACTGTGCAACCATCAACAGAGTTACAGCACTTTAGGTTTACTACAAGACTATTGCTGCGAATAAGGTATACTACAAAAGGCAAGTATACGCAGCACAGGGGTCCCTTAACTGACGGGCTCCCTAAAAAGGTAACACTCGAGTCACACTAAATTAAAACGGTTTATAAGTCTGTCACAACGAAACGCCTTAATTACATTAACGTGGGTCCGTAGTAGGTTCTCCTGCAGCTGTGATCCTTGGAATTCTGCCGTCTGCGCCGGAGTTCTTTGTTATAGGACAATCCTTCTTGAAGTGCCCTATCTCATCGCATTGGTGGTATGACTGGCTAGCACTAGCATTGGTGGTGGGAGTGAGGTGTTTAGCCAGAGTTATGCGGACACGAGTGCCTTCCTCATTACTCCACTTGGGAAATTGCTTCCTAAAGCATTCTGCAGGAGTTGCCACTTGTTGCTGTGGCATGGCAAGTCTTTGGGATCTCTTGCGCTCCTTTAGGGCTTGACGATATCGTCTCTTCTTTTCGATCTTACAGCTTTGCTAGTCCATGACCGTTGCCATTTGTTGGTTTCCCGGTTTGGTACTACCATCGGAATTTTCGACTTCTTTGCCAGTCTTGCTTGTGTTGCTGGTGTTGATGTGTGTAAGGAAAGTTTTCATAGCAGCTGCTACTGCATCTTGTAATGTAGCAACGTCGATATGGAGGATAGGGGTTTCGTTGCTCGGCTGATTGTTTTAGGATGATGACATGATTCTGTAACACGAAAGATAAGGATTTTGTGAGCGATTCTGGTTGACCCTAGATGTACTTCGATTGTTCAAGTAAAGGGTAAGAGTATGTTCTCGAAAGTTTGACCTACATCCCTATGATGTAGTCCTAGCACGGAATGGAAGTGTGTTCGCGAAGGGTTGACCTACATCCCTATGATGCAGTCCTAGTACTGAGTGGAAGTAAGTTTGTAAAATGGTCTCAAGACGTTTGTCGTTCAAGCCGAGGTAGCGTTGGTTGGTGAATAACATGATCCAACCACTAAAAGAGACTTGGAAATGTCTCCGGAGCTAAATTGCTATAGTCCAATGACTTGACTAAAGAATGTTTTAGGTATACTCAAATGAAAGTATGATGAGAGTATTTGAATAAAGGAAATGACACAGAAGTTAGCCGACTGTCAATATCTTTGATATTCTTGATGTAAAAGTTCGAGAAAATGACCTTGTAAAAGGTCTTACATCATATCCAGAGAAGATAGTCCTTGACAGCATAAAGACCTAACCAAAAGTACTTACAGTACAAGACAGTTTCATAGAAAATGCCACACCGGGCATAGATAGAAAAAAAACGATTCCTTTAAACAAGTAAAAATAAAGTAAAGCATCTACTACTAGCGACGGTCATTCCTCTGGTGAACTCTCAGTTCAGCCAGTTGGTGTTCCATATCAAGCAGGTGTCTTTCGTACACCCTTTGGCGTACACGGAGTTCTATGACTTCGGCTCATGATTCAGCCAGTGCTTGTAGCAAAGTTTCATGGTTTCTCTCAGATCTCTCATGAGCATCTTCTAGACGAATGGTGCGAAGGGTATGCATTCTCGCATCGGCGACAACTTCAGTGATCTGATGTAGGGCTGTCCTGCCTTGAATCTCATTTCGGGCCACTCTACGGACCAGAATTGGCAAGATTCTATCTGTTGAGCCCCCATTGCTCAGGCCATAGAAGCTTCGGTCACCATTAAATGGCACGGGCTGATCTTGTCCTTGGCTCCATGTTTCCAAGCATTCCACCCAATCAGGCGTTGGGCCATGAAAAGCCGGACGAGGGTTAGGAATTGGAAAGGGAGCTACCTGGGGTAGGTTCTCAACCTCGGGGTCGGAGTTCGCACCGTCCGAAAGGTCTTCATCATGGTGATCATTCACAGGGATAGGATGATCATTCTCTGGTTCTTCTTCAACCCATCCAGCAATGACCTCATTCGGAAGGTACTGGTTGCCGTGGGGATGGAGTCCAACCATGTTATCTATGCGAGAATTGGGGTAAGAAAATAATTATGAGACGAACTATCTAGATAATTATTTAGAAAATCTTCATTGGTTACATCACTATTTGTGAAGTGCATACCAGTTATATGTAATCGAAACAGGATAGGCCTTCGAATAAGTGACCTTAACTCCATATTCACACATAATAGGGGTGAAGTAAAATTTTCGCAGATTCTAAGTCTATAACATCCTAATTACATATAGCCTTAGTGTATCCACTTAGCAACTATCAACTTAGTAATGAAGATCCCGTTTTAGTTCTCAAGTAAAACGTACTTATGGTAACACCAAATACTCCTATAGTATTTTAAGTTTAATGTTATGTTCTACTGTTCTCATTGTGGTAGGGTTGGTAATATTTTAGACTTGTTGCAACCACACAACTACACTTAGGCACATGCTAGTCAACCCTCGGATAATATAGTTGATCGGGCTATATCTTCCTAGTTTTGACTATATGTCTCTAAGTCCACCTGTGTTGCCCAACAATCGTAACTCTTTTGTACTGTCCTAGTGACACTGATTTTAGTATGAATGCAGACACGTATACTTAATTAAATATTTTATTATTTAAAGTATAAACTCTTGGTCAGAGTATTTTAATCCCATTGTATTTTTATAGTCTGTATATATTTTATGGGTTGATATACTTAATTCACTATTAACAATGCTCTGATACCAATCTGTCACACCCCAAAACCATGACCGACGGAAACGTTCTGGGGCGGAGGACATCATGTACAGTATCACAACAATGAAAAGTAGTAAACAAGCAACATCATCATCCATTGCATTAATAATATAATTTTAATACAAGTGTGTTCTGTCAAATTATAATAGACACTAAAGTATAAAACAAAATGAAAGACGAGTCTTGAACGAGCTCGATCATCTCTAAACCTTGCATCGGTACCTGTCTACTGTTAACCTGAGGATACAAGTTATTTTGAAAGAGAGTATCAACTTTAAAGCTGGTGAGATCATAAGTATTTTAGTGTCATAATTTGTATGTAAGTATTTGTACGTACATGAAATGTAAGTATTTGTATGTATATGAACTATAAGTATTTTGTATGACTATAATTGTAAGTACGAGTATGTAAAAGTTTTGAATAACCTAGAAAACCCTATGCTTCCTACTGAAAGTAGCCTTCTACCAAGGCATCTAGTATCTAACTGTGTCTATTGTAAGAGTGTGTATTTTCCCAAATCTAACTATCATTAACCAAAATATAGTATTTACATTACCGTGCATCGTGTGAATGTTCATGAAGTGAATGTAATGGGGAAATAATAATGTACTGTAGTTTTATAATAAGTGACTACTACTGTACTAACTACCTTAAACCAAATGAAAGTTAAAGTAACATGTGATCGGCCTGTATCCTGCTACTGACTCAATAGTAAAACGACGATGTAAGACGCCGTAAGAAATGACATTTGGCACCCGTAAACTTGCAAGTCCCACTGTAGCGAGTAGCAAGGTGTAGGATAGTCAATCTAGTATATATCTATGCGCAAACTCATACGCTCCCCAATTGAGGAGATTCTGGATACAAAAACGGTCATGACAGGTAGTGCCATGACCCGTTTAATAGCTCACATAACTGAATGTAATGTATATGTAATTTATGCTAGCTGTATTGTATGTTCTCCCTCTATCTAGCCTGTATGTTCTCTCTATATATGTCACACCCCAAAACCAAGAACAGCGGAAACGTTCTGGGGCGGAGGACGTCATGTAAGGTAATCACAACACAGTAAATGTAAATAGGCAAACAACATCATCCATTGCATTAAATATATAAATTTAATACATGCGTGTTCTGTACAGTTTTAGACACCAAAAATATAACGTAAATCAAAATAATAAAATGATGAGTCTTGAGTACGCTCCATCATCTCAAAAGCTGGCATCGGTACCTGTCTACTGATGACCTGAGAATACAAGTTATTTTGAAAGAGTTTATCAGCATTAAGCTGGTGAGTTCATAAGTATTTTAGTGTCAATGTTCGTTGTCAAAAACGTTTGAACCTGTTCTCAATGTATAAGTTTGTAAAAATGTAAGTAAATGTTTAAAAGTGTTTGAAAAAGTTTGAATCTCTCAGAAAATCCTATATTTTCTATAAAAGTAACCTTCTACGGAGGCTTAAATGTTCTGTAAACTCGTCTGTTGTAAAAGTGTGTAATTACCCAAGTATAACTATCATTTGATAAAATATAGTTTGTACATTAATGCTTAAGTGAGATTATCACCAAAATATGTAATGGGTAAATCATTGTAGTACTGTAGTTTTGTATAATAAGAACTACTGTTGTACTAATTACTACTACCTTAAACCGGATTTATACTAAGGTATAATGTGATAATTGCACCATACTATCGACGGATAACAACGACATAAAGAACGGTCGTAATAACGGAATGACGTTTGGCACCCGCAGACCTGCAGGTCCGGCTGTAGCTAGCAGCAAGGTGTAGGATAGTCAATCCAGTATAGATCTATACGCAAACTCAACGCTCTCCCTCCAAGAGAATTCTGGCTACAACTCGGGCCATGACATTTAAGGCATGCTCCGATATTGTGGATCACATTTGTTATCGTATTCTTGCATATGTGATGAAATGTTTCTTGTTCTAGTATAGTTGTATATGTTCTCATAGTATAGTTATATATATTCTCTTCCTAGTATAGACTCATGAATGAACTGACTCATTGATCTAGCAATTGTAATAGTATGATTCTGTGTTACCCCGATGGTAACTTGTTAACAGTGTGTCTAGTACGTATGATTATGGAAGTACTTTTATGTCTATATATGTATATTTGATATATAATTAATATGGAAACGACCTTCGGATGGTCACCCAAAATCCCACCAGACCACATCCAAATCGAGGAAAAGGAAATAGGGTGGATGGCCTTCCTAAGCCCTTTAAACATTATTTATACGTCTATACATATATGGGCATGCAATTTAATATAAAAACATAAATAAGTATTTATAAGATATTTGAAACATAAGTATTATTTTTAAAGAAAGATTGACTTGATGTCAATCTATAAAACAATTTGAAGGCGTAGATTTGATTAAAACAAATTAAGTATAAGGAACATTTGTTTAAATCACAGTTGCAGTGTAAATTCGAAAAGTAAATGGGTTTGGAAAACATTTAGAAGTAAAACAGTTTGATAGATAGTTTGAATAGTGATAAAATCACTGATTTCCCTAGTTATTAATCACATGTGATTTGTGCAATCACATGTGATTGAAACAATAATTATAAGTATTTAACTTGTATTCCCCCCCCCCCCTTTGAAAGCATATAAAAGCATTTAGAATATTTAACAGGTTGATTAAGGGGTATGAAACTCACTTGATTGATTGAAGAAAGCGAGATGGAAAACCGGGCAGAGTTTCGTCTCGGAAAACGGATTTTTCTCGGGATTCTCGGGAATCTCGGGAGTAAAATCGACCCTCGGGACTTGAGCAAAAAGACCAGAGCTTCGGGTTATAACGGGCACGGAAAACGAGGCAAGGTTGTGAGAGAGAGGAGAGAAATGAGCAACATTTTTGGAAAGCCTCGCATCCTATTTATAGGAAGGCTGAACCGCCTCCGTACGCGGGGCGTACGCTCGTACGCAGCGCGTACGCGTACGTCTTGCATGACCGAAGCCTCGACTGCCTCGGTTCGGATGGGACGGGTTGCTGGGTACGCGGGTCGGATGGGACGGCGGGTCGGACGGGACAGCGGGTCAGACGGGTCGGAGCTTCGGACGGGTTGGACGGTTTAGAATTCTTCGGATAGTGCGACGTGGACGATCCGAGACCCTCGGTCTCAGTACGCGGGGCATACAAAGGTACGCAGGGCGTACTTCGGTCCAATCCGATGACTCCCCTTCGGATATTACCGGGAATTTATAATTAAATTTATATTTATTATAAATAAACTTCAAAAATTCATATCTCCCTCATTCGAACTCCGTTTTTGACGTTCTTTATATCCACGCGAAGGTGAGACCATGATCTACAACTTTCGTTTAGATTCCGTTGGCAAATTCCGAAATTATTTTTATTATTTATTTATTAAAATGACGTGATTAAGGAATTTCTTCAAAAATTCATAACTTCCTCATCCGAAGTCAGATTTGGACGTTCTTTTTATGTACGCAAACCTTGATATGAATCCTACTACTTTATTTAATCCGAACAAGATTTTAGAAAGGTTACATTTTGACCTAAATTTGATCGGTTTTACAATACATTGACTTGAAATATCGGGTTGTCACAGTATAGTATTGTAATGTATTGTGTGTACTAGCCGTATTGTGTGTTCTCTCTATCTAGCAAGTATTGTAATGTTCTGTGTGTACTAGCTGTATTGTGTGTTCTGTCTATCTAGCAAGTATTGTAATGTTCTATGTGTACTAGCTGTATTGTGTGTTCTCTCTATCTAGCAAGTATTGTAATGTTTTGTGTGTACTAGCTGTATCGTGTGTACTCTTTATCTAGCAAGTATTATAATGTTTTATGTGTACTAGTTGTATTGTGTTTTCTCTCTATCTAGCAAGTATTGTAATGTTTTGTGTGTACTAGTTGTATTGTGTGTTCTCTTTATCTAGCAAGTATTGACTCATGAATGAACTGACTCGTGGATTCCGCATTCTAGTAAATGTAATAGTATCTTCCTAAACTACCCATGTTGTAGCTTACTAGCAATATAACTGGTACGTATGAACATGGAAGTATACCCTTGCTACCTAAGGGTATTTGTAACGACCCAAATTTTACGTCCGAAAATTTCATTTTTAAAATATTACTTTAGAAAACATTAATAAATAGAAACATTATCTAAATAAAAAGAAACATTGTTTGTTCACACCATAACACATTGCAACCATGTTCTCAAAAGCCAAACCGTACATCCCATCAAATATCAGAGTACAATCCCAGTAAGTCTCATAGATGCGGAAACCGAAGAGTGTGTGTATGACGTGCCGCTACCGCGCCGGCTCCTTCCCCTTCGATGCAGAGGTACCTGAAAACAAAACTGTAAACGTAAGCACAAAGCTTAGTGAGTTCCCCCAACGTACCGCATACCATACGAACACATAACATATATACTGCCAGGCTATTCTGGGGTGCCTGACTACCCGGTACGGCCATTCTGGGGTGCCGACCTACCCGTGTCAAGCCATTCTGGGGTGCTGACCTACCCATACGGCCATTCTGGGATGCCGTCTTACCCGTGTCAAGCCATTCTGGGGTGCTGACTACCCATCGGTCCTAACAACCGATCCTCGGGGACTATTCCACCCCTACTACTACGATCACATATATCATAATAACCAGCATGCATACATATCGTCACATACTGTCAGACGTATCTGGGGTGTCTGACTACCCTTTGGTCCGAACAACCAAACTCTACTACTATCACATACAGCATATCATGCTAGCATAAAACATGTCAGGTACTAGCGAACTTAGATGATATCACAAAGACAATCATCTATCATACAACTCCTACTGGTGGGTCGGCATTGTGGCCTTAGACCCACCGCTACTGGAAGGTAACTCACCTCAAAGTAGCTGCTGAACTGATCGGAAACTGACTGCCTACTGCTGCCGCTGCTGCTCCGGAAATCCTCCGGCTGCAATTCCCACAATAAACCCAATCAAACATTGCTCACTGACCTTTGGGTAAAATGACCATTTTACCCATGACCATGCCCTAAGTCAAAGTCAGAGTCAACTTTCAGTTGACCCGACTCGCCGAGTTGGCTTTCCAACTCGCCGAGTCCCTGTCCAAACGACTGCCCTGAATCCCGATCCTACCCGTCGAGTTAGGCGACGACTCGACGGGTTCACCTTCTTAACCAATATTCAAGTCCTTCATCCTACTCGCCGAGTTGTATGAACAACTCGTCGAGTTTATCTTCATCCGATGAACACTTTATGCTAAGACTCGCCGAGTTGTATGAACAACTCGTCGAGTCTGTTCTTGAGCTATGAAGATTGCCTTGGACTCGCCGAGTCAGGGCATTGACTCGCCGAGTCCTAACATGGGTGAGTTCAGCTCCCAACTCACCGAGTCACCCCCTGTGACTCAAGGCTCAACTCGACACATGAAGAAGGGACCAATTCTGTGACTCGCGACCAGACTCGCCGAGTCACCTATGCGACTCGCCGAGTCGTCGCCATGCACTCCTTAAATATACCGATTTGCTCGGTTCCAGACCATGCCATTCATAGATCTGGACTTCTAGGACACGAATCACACGTAAAGTTTCCAACTTTACGTGTGGATATCCACCAAGAAGGATTATAAGGCTCAAAATGTCCCAAAATGGTAGATCTAGGGCTAACAAGCCTTATGGGACCAAAAAGCTAACAGGTTTGAGCTCCTGGAGCTCAATCTTACATAGATCCAAAGGCCAAACGCCTTATTACAACATATAATGAACATGCAACTTGGGAAATTGACCAAGAAGGACCCAAATGAAGTTTTAAGCATAGAATCAAGGGGAAAACGGGTTATACCTCAAAGGAAATGTTGAAATGACACAAATATGGCTGATCTCCTTCTCCTCTTCTTGATCTACTCCTCTTACACTTCAAAACCTTCAAGAATACACCAAGAGCACCTCAAACTCTCAAGAAAACAAGGGAAAACGATGTAGGGGGGAGTTCTGGGGTGAATGGGGACGAGTTGGGGCGGAATGAGGGTTTAAATAGGGTGCAAACCCTTGAAACTTAGGGTTTCATCCCGCAGCGGTGACTCGCCGAGTCCAGGATATGGACTCGTCGAGTCGCCTACTTAAAACGCGTCCTGAGTCCCGTCCCTACTCGGCGAGTCGGACCCTATGACTCGCCGAGTCTAAGGCTAAATTAGGGCAATGCTCAAATAAAATTCACATACCGGAAACCAGGTGCTACAAATCTCCCCCACTTATTTTAGACTTCGTCCTCGAAGTCTGCTGCCTGATCCTGAAACAGCTCGAGGTAGTGCTCCATCATCTCGTCTACCGGCTCCCAAGTCCACTCTGAACCCTTGCGGTGCTGCCATTGCACCTTCACTAGCTCCACCCTCTTGTTCCTTAAATCCTTCGACTTCCTGTCGAGGATTGCGACTGGGCGCTCGATGTAGTTCAGGCTGTCATCAACCTGAATATCCTCCAAAGGTACTACTGCAGAATCGTCCACTAGGCACTTCCGCAACTGCGAAACATGGAAAGTGCTGTGGATCTGGCTAAGCTCGGCTGGCAGATCCAGCCTATATGCTACCTTGCCCACCCGGGCTAAGACCCTGAACGGTCCGATGAATCGCGGGCCCAACTTGCCCCGCTTCCTGAATCGGATGACGCCTTTCCACGGCGACACCTTCAGGAGGACCATATCCCCGACCTGGAACTCTAAATCGGATCGACGCTTGTCGGCATAACTTTTCTGTCGACTCTGAGCAGTCTGAAGCCTGCTCCGGACCTGCTGTATCCTCTCAGTCGTCTTGAGCACCACTTCGGTGCTTCCCATAACTCTCTGGCCAACCTCACCCCAGCATATCGGGGTCCTACACCTCCGTCCGTACAACATCTCGAAGGGAGGACGGTCGATACTCGCGTGATAGCTGTTGTTGTAGGAGAACTCAGCCAAAGGAAGATAGGTATCCCAGCTACCACCGAAATCCAGAACACACGCCCGCAACATGTCCTCCAAAGTCTGGATGGTCCGCTCACTCTGTCCATCTGTCTGCGGGTGAAAGGTGGTGCTGAAATGCAGACGAGTGCCCAACTCGTCATGGAATCTCTTCCAAAACCTGGAAGTAAAACGCACATCCCTGTCCGAGATCACCGATACTGGCACCCCATGCCGTGCCACAACCTCCCTGATATAAATGTCGGCCAATTTCTCGGCCGATATGCTCTCCGGAATCGGAATAAAGTGAGCACTCTTGGTCAATCTATCCACGATGACCCAAATCGAATCCACTCCACGTGCGGTCCTGGGAAGCTTTGTGATAAAATCCATCGTGATATCTTCCCACTTCCACAGTGGAATGTCCAACGGCTGCATCTTGCCATGCGGCCTCTGATGTTCGGCCTTGACCTTCCTGCAGGTCAAGCACCGCTCGACGTACCATGCCACATCCCGCTTCATGCAGGGCCACCAATAGTCTAGACGAAGATCCCTATACATCTTCGTCGCCCCGGGATGAATGGAGAATCGGGACTTGTGCGCCTCCTCCATCAAAATCTGGCGCACGCCCCCGTGGTACGGCACCCACACCCTATGGTGTAGTGTCAATAACCCTCGGCTATCATAATCGAAGGAGGAAACCTGACCTACTACGCGCTCGCTCTTCCGATGCTCCTCCTTGATAGCCTCCTGTTGAGCTTCCCGAATCTGCTCCAACAGGGGAGTCACCACAGTCATCCTCAAACAGGCGTCCCTGATCGGCGCCGTCTTGCGGCTAAGCGCATCGGCCACCACATTGGCCTTTCCCGGGTGGTAAAGGATCTCGCAATCATAATCCTTCACCACATCCAACCACCGACGCTGCCTCATGTTCAGATTCGGCTGGTCCATGAGGTACCTCAAGCTCTTGTGGTCCGTGTAGATGGTACACCGAACCCCATAGAGGTAATGTCGCCAAATCTTGAGGGCAAATACCACCGCCCCCAACTCCAAATCGTGCGTCGGGTAGTTCGCCTCGTGAGGTTTGAGTTGCCTCGAAGCGTAAGCAATGACATGCCCCCTTTGCATCAACACCGCGCCCAACCCAGAAATGGACGCATCGCAATAAACCACGAAATCTTCTACGCCCTCTGGCAGGGCTAAGATCGGCGCCTCACACAATCTCTGTCTCAGCGTCTCAAATGCAGCCTGCTGCTCGGGTCCCCACCGAAAGACCACGGCTTTCTTCGTCAGCCGCGTCAGGGGCACGGCTATCTTGGAGAAATCCTGGATAAATCTCCGATAGTAGCCTGCCAATCCTAGGAAGCTCCGAATCTCAGATGGGGACTTCGGAACCTCCCATCTCATCACGGCCTCGACCTTGGCCGGATCGACCAGAATCCCGTTCTGGTTGACGAGGTGCCCCAGAAATTGCACCTCGCGCAACCAAAACTCACACTTGGAGAACTTGGCATACAAGCTCTCCCTCCTCAGGGTCTCTAACACCTCTCTCAAATGCTCCTCATGTTCCTCTCGGGTCTTGGAATAAACCAAGATATCATCGATAAAGACTATCACAGACCGGTCCAGCATCGGTCTGCATACACGGTTCATGAGGTCCATGAACGCGGCAGGAGCATTGGTGAGCCCAAACGGCATCACCACAAACTCGTAATGGCCATAGCGCGTCCGAAACGCGGTCTTCTGCATATCCTCCTCCCTGACCCTCATCTGATGATAACCCGAACGCAAATCAATCTTGGAGAACCAAGATGCGCCCTGAAGCTGGTCAAAGAGGTCATCAATCCTCGGGAGCGGGTAACGGTTCTTCACCGTTACCTTGTTCAGCTCCCGATAATCTATACACATCCGATGCGACCCATCCTTCTTCTTCACAAACAGGATCGGGGCTCCCCAGGGCGAACTGCTCGGCCGAATAAATCCCTTGTCCAGCAGCTCCTGCAGCTGCGTAGACAACTCCTGCATCTCGGGAGGAGCCAACCGATACGGTGCTTTGGCTATCGGAGCCGCACCGGGAACGAGGTCAATCCTGAACTCCACCTGTCGCTCCGGAGGTATCCCAGGTAGCTCCTCCGGAAAAACGTCAGCAAAATCTCGAACCACCGGGACCTCGCTCACGGTCGCCTTACCCGCCTCCCGGGTGTCCATCACGTACGCGACATAACCCGCGCATCCCTGCTGAAGGTAGCGCCTAGCCCTCGCTGCTGAACATACAGTGGGTCCACACTGCGGCCGCTCTCCATGAATCACTAACTCTCCCCCGCTTAGGGTCTTGACTCGCACTAGCTGCTGTGCGCAATCTATCACTGCCCCATTAGGGCTCAACCAATCCATACCAATAATCACCTTGTTCCCACGCAATGGAATGGGAACCAAGTCTACCAGGTAGCACTCCTCAAACAGTCGCAGGACACAATCTCGAAACACCATCGATGCTCGCACCGATCGATCATCGGCAATCTCTACCTCTAACGGGCAATCTAACTCGCCTGAAGTCTCATGAAATCTCTTGCTAAGAGCAAGAGAAACGAACGATCGGGATGCACCCGAGTCGAACAATACCTGAACCGGGATGCCGTTCACACGGAACGATCCTAATACACATGCATACACACAGAGCACATATCAATATCATAACAACGAAAAAAATAAAAGATAGAAGGAAGAAATCATACCCGTCACCACATCGGGCGCGGCGCGTGCCTCCTCGGCAGTCAACTGAAATGCCCGACTCCTCACCACTGGAGCATCTGCCTTGCCCTGACGGCCATCCGTGATCCGCAGGGTCGCTGGAGCTGGCGCCTTCACTGGCGCTGAAGCTGTCAACATGGGGCAATTGGCCTTCTTGTGGCCCCTCTGGTTGCAGTGGAAACACAGCAACTCCGATGTCTGAATAACGGTCGCAGGAGCAGTGCAATCCCTGCTGATATGCCCAAACTTGCCGCACTTGTAGCAGCCTGACGATCCCATCCTGCACGCCCCCTCGTGCGGCCTGCCGCACTTCCTGCAGCGGCTCGGTCCCGACTGGCCTTTCGGCCTCCCATCTGATCCCTTGGGCTTCTTCCCCGAAGCCCCTGATGCCTGACCATCCTCAAGTTTCCGTTTCCGGATGTGCTCCAAATCTATCTCTCTCTCCCTAGCCCTGGCAATCATGGAGTCCAGGGTAGGGCAAGCCGAAAAGCTAACATGCTCCCGAATGTCAGCTTGTAGCATGTCGTGGTAACGAGTCCTCCTCATATCCTCGTCACCTGCATACTGGGGCACCAATAAAGCCCTCTCCCGAAACTTGGCGGTGATCTCCGCCACGGTCTCTGTCGTCTGCCTCATGTCTAAGAACTCCCTGGCCAGCTGCTGAAGCTCGACCGCTGGCGCAAACTCTGCCCTGAACCTAGTCACGAAGTCCGACCAGGTCATTGCCTCGACAGCCGAGGCTCCCATCGAGTCACCCACTGACTCCCACCAATCTCGGGCCCGATCCCGTAAACACCCTGCTGCGTACCTCACCTTCGACCCCTCGGGGCAGAAGCTGATCAACTGGGCGGACTCGATATCCGCAATCCACCGCCTGGCGACAATGGGGTCCTTCACCCCATGGAAATCCGGCGCACCACTGCTCCTGAAGTCCTTGAAGGACAGTGTGCGAGATCCTGACTGGCTAGAGGCCAAGTCGCTCCTGAATGCCCGTAGGCGATCCTCCATCATCTCCATGATCCCTTCCTTGATCGACCCAAAGATGATGGGGGTCGACTCAAGGATGCCCCTAGTGATCTCCGACGTGATGAACTCACGTAGCCTCTCCTCAATCGGCTCGGTGCCAGATCCCGAACCTGACCCCTCTCCTGACCCGCCATCTGTCGGTCTCGATCGAAGTACCACCATTCTGCAAAACATCAATAATAATCATTAGTGGTACTGCTACTTCCTGAGGGATCTCAACTACTTACAGGTTCCTTGGTCTCGTCTTGGCCTTCCTCGGCTCGGGTACGGATCCTCTGCTTTCAGTAGTACGGGCCCATACTACCTTCCACATCTATCCGTACCTTCTTCGAGGAATTCCTCGACTCCACCAACTCCCCTCTACTACTGCTACTCTTCGATATTCTCACCCTAGGCTTGCCCTAGGGAGAACTCAAGTTCAACACAACTGGTCCTCAGCTGCTGTAGGTCTCCTCATAATGCCAGTTAGCCACCACCTAAACACCATCACATGTAATGAGGATTAGATAATCCTTCAATTAAAAGATCCGTCCCTACAACGGTTGGACTCAAACAAGAGCTGCGCAATAGGGCCAGTTCCAACACTTTGGGATTATTCAACCCTGATTACATGTGGTGTGACGTGTTTACCTAGTGGCTCACTCCCATTACTCAGAATCCCACCAAGCACGAAGCAAGCAGCATTCGGATAAGGAAAAACAGACTCAAGCCAAAACTGTTCTTAGAACAAGAAACGACACTTAACATAGGATGCTAAGCTCATACTATCAGGCATAACCTAAACAGGCTACCCTACTGCTGTCTACTCAATTCTAACATGCAATATTCAATAAGCTGGAACAAATAAACAGGCACATAAGGCATCACTCCTAGATCCTTAGCCTATTCTAGCATGCAATATTCATAAAGCTGATAGACATAACATAAACTTGTATGGGTACTATGGGGAATACTTACTTGAGCTCGGCCGGTCGCGCACGTCACACACTTTACTCTTTCTCGTGACTCTTATCCGGGTTCTTAAAGAATAATTTCTTTTGGAAAAAAATTTTCAATCCCTCGGTTTGAGTCCAAACACTCCCGAAGGCGTGTCCGAATCCCTCAAACCAGGGCTCTGATACCAACTTGTAACGACCCAAATTTTACGTCCGAAAATTTCATTTTTAAAATATTACTTTAGAAAACATTAATAAATAGAAACATTATCTAAATAAAAAGAAACATTGTTTGTTCACACCATAACACATTGCAACCATGTTCTCAAAAGCCAAACCGTACATCCCATCAAATATCAGAGTACAATCCCAGTAAGTCTCATAGATGCGGAAACCGAAGAGTGTGTGTATGACGTGCCGCTACCGCGCCGGCTCCTTCCCCTTCGATGCAGAGGTACCTGAAAACAAAACTGTAAACGTAAGCACAAAGCTTAGTGAGTTCCCTCAACGTACCGCATACCATACGAACACATAACATATATACTGCCAGGCTATTCTGGGGTGCCTGACTACCCGGTACGGCCATTCTGGGGTGCCGACCTACCCGTGTCAAGCCATTCTGGGGTGCTGACCTACCCATACGGCCATTCTGGGGTGCCGTCTTACCCGTGTCAAGCCATTCTGGGGTGCTGACTACCCATCGGTCCTAACAACCGATCCTCGGGGACTATTCCACCCCTACTACTACGATCACATATATCATAATAACCAGCATGCATACATATCGTCACATACTGTCAGACGTATCTGGGGTGTCTGACTACCCTTTGGTCCGAACAACCAAACTCTACTACTATCACATACAGCATATCATGCTAGCATAAAACATGTCAGGTACTAGCGAACTTAGATGATATCACAAAGACAATCATCTATCATACAACTCCTACTGGTGGGTCGGCATTGTGGCCTTAGACCCACCGCTACTGGAAGGTAACTCACCTCAAAGTAGCTGCTGAACTGATCGGAAACTGACTGCCTACTGCTGCCGCTGCTGCTCCGGAAATCCTCCGGCTGCAATTCCCACAATAAACCCAATCAAACATTGCTCACTGACCTTTGGGTAAAATGACCATTTTACCCATGACCATGCCCTAAGTCAAAGTCAGAGTCAACTTTCAGTTGACCCGACTCGCCGAGTTGGCTTTCCAACTCGCCGAGTCCCTGTCCAAACGACTGCCCTGAATCCCGATCCTACCCGTCGAGTTAGGCGACGACTCGACGGGTTCACCTTCTTAACCAATATTCAAGTCCTTCATCCTACTCGCCGAGTTGTATGAACAACTCGTCGAGTTCATCTTCATCCGATGAACACTTTATGCTAAGACTCGCCGAGTTGTATGAACAACTCGTCGAGTCTGTTCTTGAGCTATGAAGATTGCCTTGGACTCGCCGAGTCAGGGCATTGACTCGCCGAGTCCTAACATGGGTGAGTTCAGCTCCCAACTCACCGAGTCACCCCCTGTGACTCCAGGCTCAACTCGACACATGAAGAAGGGACCAATTCTGTGACTCGCGACCAGACTCGCCGAGTCACCTATGCGACTCGCCGAGTCGTCGCCATGCACTCCTTAAATATACCGATTTGCTCGGTTCCAGACCATGCCATTCATAGATCTGGACTTCTAGGACACGAATCACACGTAAAGTTTCCAACTTTACGTGTGGATATCCACCAAGAAGGATTATAAGGCTCAAAATGTCCCAAAATGGTAGATCTAGGGCTAACAAGCCTTATGGGACCAAAAAGCTAACAGGTTTGAGCTCCTGGAGCTCAATCTTACATAGATCCAAAGGCCAAACGCCTTATTACAACATATAATGAACATGCAACTTGGGAAATTGACCAAGAAGGACCCAAATGAAGTTTTAAGCATAGAATCAAGGGGAAAACGGGTTATACCTCAAAGGAAATGTTGAAATGACACAAAGATGGCTGATCTCCTTCTCCTCTTCTTGATCTACTCCTCTTACACTTCAAAACCTTCAAGAATACACCAAGAGCACCTCAAACTCTCAAGAAAACAAGGGAAAACGATGTAGGGGGGAGTTCTGAGGTGAATGGGGACGAGTTGGGGCGGAATGAGGGTTTAAATAGGGTGCAAACCCTTGAAACTTAGGGTTTCATCCCGCAGCGGTGACTCGCCGAGTCCAGGATATGGACTCGTCGAGTCGCCTACTTAAAACGCGTCCTGAGTCCCGTCCCTACTCGGCGAGTCGGACCCTATGACTCGCCGAGTCTAAGGCTAAATTAGGGCAATGCTCAAATAAAATTCACATACCGGAAACCAGGTGCTACAGTATTGAGCTATCTGGAAGAACCTTTATGACTATATATGTACACATGATACATAACTAATATTTAAACGACATTCGGACGGATACCCGGTACCTCACCAGACCACATCCCAACGGTTAAAAGGAAGTAGAGTGGATAGCCTTCCTAAGTCCTTTAAACATTTCTTATATAACTATACATATATAGGCATGCAATTGACAATATAAAAGCATAAAATAAGTTTTGTAAAACCTTTGAACATGATTATTATCTAAGAAAAGGTCGACATGATGTCAGCCTATAAAACGGGTTGGAAGTATTTGTTTGATAAAACAATTTAAGTACAAAGAAACATTTGTTTGAAACTCAATTGTAAATGAGTTTTGAAATGAAATATACAGTGTATAATGAACAGTCAAATAAGGAGTTTTAAACATATAAAACGTTTATGAAAAATCATGTGAAGAAAACTGTTTGGTAAAACAGCTAATATGTAGTAAATCATTTGAATGCTGCTTATTAATCACATGTGATTGATATAATAACTAGCATGATTCTACTTGTATCCCCGCCCATAAAACATTTAAAAACATTTAAAACATTGATTAAGAGGTATGAACTCACCTGTTGTGAGTGGTATGGATGAACTAAAGATGTATGATTGCTAGGTGTCAAGTGAAGTCTTGAACACACTCTATGATCCTAGTTAACATATAATATCACATATATGTATCAAATTAGTCTTTAAACAACTAATAAACAAATTCTAGACACCCTAGGACATGCTAAACACATTTATCAAGTGTTATTAGCCTCTAGGATTGCATCTAAGTTTTGTAGGGAAAGGCTAGTGGGTGTAGGGTTCAAGGAAAACTCCATAATGGAGTTCACGACCCTAATGTCATCAACAAAGGAGTTTACGGTCGTAAACTCATTGGTTTACGGCCCTAAGCTCCTACTTACTTGACCATTTGATGTTTTAAGGCTTTACAAGACCCTAAGAAGCATTTCTACTTAATGGCATGGTCTTTGGAAGAGGTTAGGGCATCCTATAACTCCTTTGAGGAGTTCACGGCCCTGGGACCAAACCCCTTGGAGATTATGGCCATAACCTCCCATGGAAAGGGTGTTTTTGGTGTTTTCAAGCCCCTAACTTAACTAGGAATGAATCTAGGCTAGTGTCCAAGGCTTAAGGAGAGTTTAAAGCACCTTTTGGCCCTATTGATTTGAGTTCACTGTCCAAGAACTTCTTGGGCCGTGAACACCTTACTCTTGGTGTTCTAGGGGTGTTAACTAGTCCTAAATACATTAGGATTCGAGTCTAAGCTAGTTGCATTGCAAGAGGAAGGGACTAGGGCATCATTTGTCCCTTAAAGAAGGGTTTACGGTCCAAGATGTTCTTGGGCCGTAAAGTCTTAAATCTCTATGGTTTCCTATGATTTCTAGTGTATTAAGCACATAATAAGCTCTATAATACAACTAGATAGAAGTACTCACGTTCTGGGACGAAAGACCGAAGATCCTTGAGAGATAATTCGGCTTTTCTCTAGTTGGAAATGTAACTAATGAATAATTATGGCTCAGAATCATATATATACTCCTGGGGTTTTTAGCAGAAAATATTTTTATTCAGGCATTGAATTCTAATATCAACGAGTGTTGGAATAACAGAGTTGCACAATATCCTAGTGCATCCTCTCTCCTGATATCTCTTCAAGTGTAAATCCTGAAATACTCAAACTTATTCCAAAAGTCTGAAAATTTACTGCAATTGTTCTATCTTCTATTGACTTGATATGTTATACAAAATGGAAATTTCGGGTTGTCACAACATAGTGCTTCCAGATCGCTAAACCTGTCAGTGTAGGTCACTATGTCTATGCCGACCATGGTATGCTCCCATAGTTCTTGTTCCATCTTTTGAACTTTACCCCTAGGGCACTATTCTTCCAACATCTACTCCTTTAGGTTTTCCCATCCTATTGAGTTAGCCACTGATAGGGTCAGTGACTTAACGTGGCTATTCCACCATGTTAGGTCTCTGTCGGAGAAGGTGCAGGCAAAAACTTAACTTTGCTCCCTTTTGGGCACGGACAGATTACGAAGACCGAATCTATTTTCTCGAACCATCGCATCAAAGCAATGACTCCTCCATTTCCGTTATAGGATTTGGGTTTGCAGTTCATGAAGTCCTTATACGAACACTCCCGTGGGTAACTTTGGGATTTGCTAAGTGGGTACCGCTACCAGTTCCGTTGGTACCACTTTCGCTGATGTGGGCTAAAGCAGCTGATACTGTGGCTGCTATTGTTGCTTGGAGAGCAGCATGATCAAACAGTGGAAGTGGATTGTCTATTGTGTCATTGACTACACGCCTTACTGGTCTACCGCGAGGCATCTTTTGCTAAAAAGAATACAAAGACAAGACGTGAATAAGTCTATCATAGTGGTTATAATCCGAAAACTGAATGACAATGTTATCCTAGTTCCGAGTGTATTTGGTTCTGACTTTCATAGGGTTCTGGAAACAATTCATAAAATAGTCTATATAAAATAAACTTTATGAATCAGAAGTGGCTATCCTCGAATGAATCTCTGTGCATTGAATAATTGATACTGGCTACATGAAAAGAAACAATTCTAACACATAGTGTGAGCAGTGTATCCACTAGTTCACGAAGTCAATTAAGGTAATTATTTATTAGTGTGACACATAAGACGTTTTAGTTTCTTTGGCTGATCCTTTCTTTGAAATCTCTTTTTTGCATCTCTTTTTGTTTCTCCTTGACTCCTCTACTGACTGCTATGATAGACTGGTTACCTCTATCACGGTTTGTCGTACGAGAATGGAAGTGTCTAAAGCATCTATGAGATTAAGTGTAACATTATGGGGTGATCCTTACTGGGTCCTCCTATAATTGTGCAATGTATACAAGTTTTATATAGTTTAAGATTAAATAGACCTTCGAATAAGTGATCCTACTCCAAAACCACAACCAAACAAAGAACATGAAGTGAAGCATAGATCACAAATTCTAAGTCTATAAAATCTCAATTATATAAAACCTTGGAAGTATACATTACGAAATCATAGACCTACTAGAAGGGTATTTTAAGTTCTCACATAAGTTATTTGTAGTGCCTAAAATACTCCTATAGTTTTTTAATGTAATGAACTTGGTATGTTTTAAACATGTTGTTGCCTTATAGCATCATAAAATACTCCCATAGTATTTCAACTTTTGTACTGATCTAGAAATCCATTGAATCGAGTTAGGTAAGTTTTAAGACTGTTACAACACCACATCACTCCCAAACACATGTCAGTCATATCTCAAATGAATATAGTTGGTCAGTATATTGATCCCAAATATGATTACATAAATGTCCAGGTTTGACCGCAGTGTTCAACCTTTAAATACTTATGTTCTGTTCTTCTTGTAATACTTGTTCTTAGTATGTATATATGTATAAGCAAGTATGTATACTTTTTAAAAAGTATTTTTATATTTTTTTAAAATATATTATTATTCAGAGCACTTTGGCCCCGTTGTATTTATATTTGTGTATCTTTTATAGGTTGATATACTTAGTTCACTATAAAAATTGTACTGATACCAATCTGTCACAACCCCAAACCGGAACGGAGAAAATGTTTGGGGACGGAGGACGTCATGTTTAGTATCACAACACATGCATCATAGTAATCAAAGTAACAAACAACCATTGCATTAATATGAAAGTGTTTACAAAGTATGTGGTTCACATAAGTTACTCCAAAAGTAAATAACAAAACAAGACATGAAGCTACTATACTTCATCTTCTGAATCCTAATTAACGCGCGTACCTGTCTACTAGTTTCCTGAGAATACAAGTTATTTTGAAAGTGTAGATCAACATTTAAGCTGGTGAGTTCGTAAGTAGTTTAGTGATGTAAAGTACGTTGTTAGTTTTTTTAGAAAAGTTTGCCAGTTCCTACAGAAAATCCTATGTCTTCCGATGTAATGAATGAAAGTAAAAATGACTGTACAATTCCTTCTATGACTACTAAATGGATACAAGTTATATACCATTTAGAGTAAACAGATAATCGATTGTGTGAATCTGCCCTAAGCCCACAACCAAAAAAGGAACAAGGAATGAGGCGGAAGTCACACATCCCATTGTTTGTTAGATCTTCATTGTATATAACCCTAGTGTATTCATTTGGTACTTACAGAGTTAATTTTAATAGTTCCTTTATGTGATGAAAACATTCTTTAAGAAAATCATATATTTCCTTTAGTAAAAATGGTAACCACAATAGTTCCTTCTATAATCACTTAGTTTATACAAGTTATATATAATTTAATACCGAACGAACAGTTAAATGGGTGAATCTGCCCTAAGCCCACAACCAAACAAGGAACAAGAAGTAAGGCAGAAAGTACACATTCAACTGCCTATCAAATATTAATTATATATAAACCTGGTGTATAAACTAAGTTATTATAGGATTAACCACTAAAGGTCTTTTGAGTTATACTGGTTTAATAAAATGGATTAAACCCTTTTACTGAATAAGTTTCTAGTTTAGCCTACTAAATGTTCTATCTGAAAAGTATGTTTTTGTAGTAGAAAACGGTGTATTGAATTTGTATACTATGACCTGACCCATACCTGGTACTCCTTATGACTTCTTGGTGTATACAGAATATATATATAGCTAAGATTGAATAGATAGTAGACTGGGTGAATCTGCTCTAAGCTCACAACCAAACAAGGAACAAGAAATGAAGCAGAAAGCACACATCCTACCGTCTGCCAAACCCGATTAATATATATCCCTGATGTATCTATCGAGGGATCATAAAGTTAGCATTATAGGCCCCCTTTTTACTGAATGTTCATGTTACTAGGAAGTTATGTGGCGTTGTTCAACATGTTAGGATGACTACTAGAAGTGATGAAATCTTGTACTCTAAACGCCTTTGTCGATACTATTGTGAGTTTTTGTATATATTTATGTGTTTTATTAATTATTGTCTAGTACTTTGTAGATGTACCCCATATATATATATATATATATATATATATATATATATATATATATATATATATATATATATATATATATATATATATATATAATCTTATACCATGTTTATTATCATCTTTTGTTTAGAACAAGGAGTTAATGATACGTTCCCTTCCTAGGTTACTGGGAATAATTAGTATAAGTTCGTAAATCATGATTTGTTCTTCTGTTTTAGAATAATGTATGTTCCTCCCTGTTTCTCTTTATGGTATGTTCCTCCCTGTTTTCTCTTTATAGTATGTTCCTCCCTGTCCTAGTTATAGTATGTACTGACCCCTAAACTATACCTATTGTAGTTTAGTTGTATGTTTGTTCTAAACTATCTCTGATTTGTAGAAAAGACTCGATTATCTACTGAGTTATATGTCACACCCCAAAACCACGAACTGCGGAAACGTTCAGGGGTGGAGGACGTCATGTACAGTATCACAACAGTGTAAAATAGTAAACAAGCAACAACATCATCCATTGTATTATATGTAAAGTTTTAATACATGTGTTCTTTCATTGTAATAAAACACCAAAAATATATAATCAAAATAAGAGACGAGACTTGTCTCCTCCGTCTTCTCAAGACCAGGCCACCGTACCTATCTACTGATGACCTGAGAATACAAGTTATTTTGAAAGAGAGTATCAGCTTTAAAGCTGGTGAATGCATAAGTATTTAAGTGTCATTGACTTGCTTTGAAAAGCTGTTTTAAAAGTCATGTAAACCTTTAAATGAAAATGTTGATGTAAGTATGAAAAGCCCTAGAAAATCCCTTATTTTCTATTAGTTTGAGATGTAGTCTTCTACCAAGACCCGAATGTTTTGTTATGACAATGTAGTCTTTTACTAAGACCCGAATGTTTTGTTATGACAATGTAGTCTTCTACCAAGACCCGAATGTTTTGTTATGATAATGTAGTCTTCTACCAAGACCCGAATGTTTTGTTATGATAATGTAGTCTTCTACCAAGACCCGAATGTTTTGTTATGATAATGTGGTCTTCTACCAAGACGCGGATGTTTTGTTATGATAATGTAATCTTCTACCAATACCCGAATGTTTTGTTATGATAATGTAGTCTTCTACCAAGACCCGAATGTTTTGTAAGTAAAATGATAGGTTTTCCTTTCTATTGACTAGTACTAAAAGTACTTAGTCTAACTCTTTGTTTAGGTGAATGTACCACAAAATAAAGTAAATAGGAAAAATATACTCGTGTAAGTGTTGTCACTGGGTACTAAGACTAACACAAAATCGCAATAAGTGAAATAGATAACCTAATGAACATCCGAAGATTGTCCAGAAAAAGTATTAATGTAAGTGTTATCGCTGGGTACTAGGAGTAACACAACGTCGCAATAAGCGAAAGGTATAACCTAATGAACATCCGAAGATTTTCCACTTGTCCTCTGTAGCAGCAGCAGGTGGGTGGAGGGGTTAGCCCCTGCTATCGATCTACCTAATATAAATAGTAACCATAGACCTCTGTATATGGTCATCGACCACCGGTGTTAATCAGATGGGATTCGGAATGGTTAGTCCCGCCTAGATATTGATCTACCTAATATAAATAGTAACCATAGACCTCCGTAGATGGTCATCGACCACTGGTGTTAATTAGATGGGATTCCGAATGGTTATTCCCGCCTAGATATCGATCTACCTAATATAAATAGTAACCATAGACCTCCGTAGATGGTCATCGACCACTGGTGCTAATCAGTAGGGTTCGGAATGGTTATGTCACACCCCCAAACCAAGGATGGCGGAAACGTTCGAGGGTGGAGGACTTCATGTAGAGTATCACAACAACGAGTATAATAGTGCTCAAAGTAAATACAACCATCATAAATATAACTGAAAAAGTTACACCAGTGTATATGTTACATGAATCGAATCAATTACATTATGAAACAAAATGAACTGTTTGACAGTTTATCGTCCCATCCTCAAAACGTTGTTGGTTTCCTGTTTTCACTAAATTCCTTAGAATACAAGTAGTTTTGAAAAGTGTCAACACAAAGGTTGGTGCGTTCATAAGAGATTTTATTGGAGAAATAAACCGTTTTCCTTGTAAAAATGATATGATATGTATTCCGAAAATCCGATATTTTCTTTATAAAGTGTATGTAATGTAGTCTCATAACCGATGACCAAAATGTATAAGTAACCTTTCTTATTAAAGGAAAATAAAATGTGCTTAAATTGACATAAACGCACTTGAATTAAATGATGTTCCCGCAAATTCTTATGTTTGTTAATACTTAATGTATATGTAGTCCTAAGTCTCAGGACCGAGAAAATAATATGTATCGTCTATACTTAAAGTTATAAATGTGGTTTCAAATGATGTGTAGTCAAAAATACCAAAAACCGAACGTAGACAGTAATATCGGTACTTATTGAGATAAAAGTGATTTTAAAATCGACATAAAAACCCATTAAAGTTTTATAAAAATCCCGTAAACTTTATGTATTGTTATATCCTTATGTGAGCCGCTATAATCATACTTAAGACTAAATGAACCTGCCACGACGTTTCTCAGGCATCGAAAAACTGAAATGACAATTATCACCCGTAGACCTGCAGGTCCAACTGTAGCTAGCAGCAAGGTGTGGGGTGTCAAACCCAATATAGATCTATATACAACTATCACGTTCTCCATCCGGGAGACTCTGATTATAACGTACAGGATTTTATATTCCGCACGCGGACGTACGGAAAGAGAATGTCTCACAATCTAGGTTAACAAGTTTACAAGTTGTATGCGGGAGTGTAAAACCTTTCTGTATGAATGTACCCTTTTCGTACGTGTGTGTTATGTGATGTATCGAAAACTATACCTATTATAGTTTTATCCAAAACGTTTGTAATATATAAGAACTCTTTTATGAAAAAGCGTTAGGATTATGAAATCCATTAAACTATGCTTATTATAGTTTATATATATGCATGTTCTAAATGAATGAATAATCTTATCATGAATGACTTATTTTCAGTTTATGATGATAAAATTTACAACGTATCACATTCAATACTTAGAACTTGACCTTATACACTTTGCTCAACATAATACAAAGTGTTGTAAAAATTACAAGCTGTTAACAAATTTTCAGCCTTTCTACACTGTTTTTGAAAATTTATAGAAAAATCATACGAAGTCGAAAACTAAATCCGTAGATTCTGGGAGTTTCCAAAATGTGTCTAGTTTACTCATAATTTTTATCATGATTTTTAATGACCTGTAACCTAGGTGAAAACGTCCATAATCACAGACTGGTCCGGATTGGTGTTTGAAATGATAGGCAGTTTTGTAAAAATGACCATAAATTGTAGAAAAATCATATGGAGATGTGCAAGTAGTCATTTTAAAGCTAAGAAGTGGAACTACATGCACCTAAAACAGTTTTGAAAACTAAAATGTTTAAGGTGTCCAAAACAGTCCGTGAATGGAGTCCAACTTTTCTGATGAAAGCTGTTAGAAGAATTTAGATATGTTCTTGGTGTTTTGGCTTGTATTCCCCCCCTAAAAACTTGAGAAAACATAAAAATGTAGGGGTATGAACTCACCTTGTGTGATTTCAGTAGATAAGTGTTGAAGAAGAGAAGTGTTCAACCCAAGAACACTTGAAGAATCACTTGAAGATTCGAAGCTCTAACACAAATATAATGGAGTTTGTGTAAGATATCCATGATTTGAGTGGAAATAATTGAGATAATCATAAAGGAAATGGATTATGCTTACCAAATGTGGAGGAAAAACTCAAGATCAGCCCTTGAATCTCGAATTTCTAGAGAGAGAAAGTGAGAGAGAAAAGAGTTTGATCTTCTTGTGAAATGAGAGCAAATGAGAGAAAATGAGGAGAGAGGATGAATATCCAGCTCTCAAAAACGTGGGAAGGAGTGATGATTGAGTGGAAAGGACATTGATATGACTTAGGTAAGGTGGGGAGGTATGGCTGGTCATAGAGTGGGTGTGAGAGTGGTTGCTTGTGTCATAAAGTAAAGCAAAGTCAACATTCCTCCTATTTGTACTTTTACCCACTTGCTTTTATTATTTAAATAGAGATTTTTATGAATTTATGATTAAATTGTGAATATTTAGGGTTTATTATGTTAAAATATGATTTTGGGTGAAAACCCTGCGTTAAAATAATTAAAAACGGGCCTTAAACGCTAAATTACTTGAAAACCGGGAGAAAAAGGCTTCCCAGCGAGGCCTCTCGGTCCTAGGCCGAGGTTCGGTCCCTAGGCCGAGGTTCGGTTAGGAGAATGTTGATTCGGAGGCGAGAGGCGCGAGCCAGAGGCGAGAAGCGAAGGGACGAGGGTTCGGTCCGAAGGCTAGGTCCGAAGGCTCGGTCCGAAGTCAGAAGGGAAGCTTCGGTCCTCGGTCTGGAGATAAGAGGCTAGAATGTCAAAACCGAACGAACTGTAGTGAACAGTAATGAACAGTAACTTCGGTTCGGACCTTCCTTCTATGTGAGGTTCGGCTCGGATGAACAGTAGTCTCGGTTCGGACCTTCATGAATAGTACTTTCGGTTCGGTTCATGAATAGTACTTTCGGTTCGGAGGGTTCGTTTCCTTAAGTCCGTTTTTCGCGTAGACTTCCGTTTTTGGGCTATTTTCGCCAAATTCGGGGGTCGGAATGTCCCGAGTGATTATAGAAAGTCGGGGAGAGATTTCGAGAGAGATTTGAGAGAGATTCCTCGTTCTCAGAGAGATTTGGGAGAGATTTGACATACTTGGAGAGATTTCACATACAAAGAGATATATGGGAGAGATTTCACATACTTAGAGAGATTTGGGAGAGATTTGACATACTTGGAGAGATTTCACATACAAAGAGATATGTGGGAGAGATTTCACATACTTAGAGAGATTTGGAAGAGATTTGACATACTTGGAGAGATTTCACATACAAAGAGATACGTGGGAGAGATTTCACATACTTAGAGAGATTTGGGAGAGATTTCACATACTTAGAGAGATTTGGGAGAGATTTCACATACTTAGAGAGATTTGGGAGAGATTTGACATACTCGGAGAGGTTTGGGAGAGATTTGACATACTTGGAGAGATTTCACATACAAAGAGATACGTGGGAGAGATTTCACATACTTAGAGAGATTTGGGAGGGATTTGACATACTTGGAGAGATTTCACATACAAAGAGATATGTGGGAGAGATTTCATACTTAGAGAGATTTGGGAGAGATTTGACATACTTGGAGAGATTTCACATACAAAGAGATACGTGGGAGAGATTTCACATACTTAGAGAGATTTGGGAGAGATTTCACATACTTAGAGAGATTTGGGAGAGATTTCACATACTTAGAGAGATTTGGGAGAGATTTGACATACTTGGAGAGATTTGGGAGAGGTTTGACATACTTGGAGAGATTTCTCATACAAAGAGATATGTGGGAGAGATTTCACATACTTAGAGAGATTTGGGAGAGATTTGACATACTTGGAGAGATTTGGGAGAGGTTTGACATACTTGGAGAGATTTCTCATACAAAGAGATATGTGGGAGAGGTTTCACATACTTAGAGATACGTGGGAGAGATTTCACATACTTAGAGATATGTGGGAGAGGTTTCACATACTTAGAGATATGTGGGAGAGATTTCATTGGTGACCTTTTTGAGTGTTCGGCTACGCACTGCAAGGTCCTTAAATCCTGTTAAGCCTTGATTAGGGATCTTGCATACTCCCGATGAGTATGTAACATTGTTTTATCGGTTTGGCTTTCCACGTACCACCGTTTTGGGTTAAGGAGATCTAGGTGAATGCACTTTTCGATTTATGATCTCTCATTAGAATAGAGAGTTGTTTAGAAGTTACATAACGTAAACTTTAGTACTCACGGAAAATTGAGTTGACTGGTTTGACTTGTTGACTTTAGTTGACTTTGACTTGACCGAAAATTGACGGTTGTCACAGGTTAGTCCCGCCGAGATATCCCGTTGAACCAGGATAGGAAATATAATTTACACAGAAAGTACTAATAAATCATCCTCGTAGTTCTAAGTACAAGTATCCAGGTAAGTGAATACAGGATAATGCACCTATGTAATAGTGTTCATGTATGGCATTCATGTAAGTGTGTTCATGTATCAGGTAAGTATATGTAAACATGTTCATGTATCAGGTAATGCACTGGTGTGGACTCATGAATGAACTGACTCTTGTGTGATTCCTTGTAATAGGAATAATATTTGATATCTTCAAATTATCCCTATGATAATTTACTGAAATGTAATTGGTTGATCATGTAGGTTTATACACTCTTACCACTCAAGGGTGTGGGAAACTAAATGAAAGATGTAGACTATAACAACAATACATATATAAGATTATAAGTGTATATGCATAGTTTAGTTCAAGAATGTAAAATGGTTTTGTAAGACATCTACGGGTTTTGAACAAATATAAAAGTGACTTGATGTCATTTTGATAACCATTTCAAAAGTAAAACATTTGATAACAAAGTATTTTAAAGATAGAAAACCATTTCATGCATCACATTTTGTAGAATGTGAAATCTGTTAAATGAAAACACAATCATAAAATACATATAGATGATTTAATTACAAGCAGTTTTCTACTTGTATTCCCCCCCCCCATTTAAAGCATTTAAAATCATTTAAAACATTGATTAGGGGTATGAACTCACCTGTTGTGAGTGGTTCTAGCGGGTACACATGTATGGATGAGAAGTTACACGAATGAAGTCCCGAGACACAATAAGTCCTAAATGATATTTAAGGACACAAAATGACATGAATATAGTGTTTACAACAACTATATGAAAGATAACACCTTCTGGGACTAGAAAACACCTTGACCAAGTGTTGGAATCACATGTGATTCAACATAGGAAGATATAAGGCACACAAATGAGTTTACTACCATGAATTCACCGCCCAAGGGAGTTTACGGCCGTAAACTCATGGTTACTCATGGGTTAGTGCAAGTATGAAAGCTAGGGAATGATTTAGGGATATTAACTTTAGCCTAGGATGAGAAATACCACTTCTTTTGGCAGTTTTGGGGTGTTCACGGCCCAAATGAGTTTACAACCGTAAACTCATGTCCAAATATGTTTATGAGGGTCTTAAAGGTCATAAGGAAGCATTCTAAATTCATGCCTAAGCCTTAGGAAGTGTTTGTGGCACCAAAACACCCCTAACTTGAGTTTTCGGCCCATAGACCATTTGGTCATGTGTTTTCGGCTGTAAACACTTGTGGGTGTTGGTATTTTGGTTGTTTTGGGTCTTAGACACAATAAGGTAAAAAGCTATGCTACTCTCTTGGCTTAAGGGTGGCATTTAGGGCATTTTGACACCCTAAAATGGAGTTCACGGCCCAAGAACTTGCTTGGCCGTGAACTCACTTTCAACCCTTGATTCTATTTGTTTTGGATGTCTAAACATGTCATGGGTAGTCTCAAGGTTCATTTCCAAGGCTTTGAGGGACATTGGGACACTTTTGGCCCTTAAAATGGAGTTTACTCTCCAAAAGGAGTTTACTCTCCAAGAGGAGTTTACTGTCCAAGATGTTCTTGGGGAGTAAACTCTCAAATCTTGTTGCTTTGAGTTTGTTTTCTGTCCCTAAACTGTGCCAGTGAAGGGTGACTTGGTCATCTTTCTAAGTAAACAAGATTTGCACGTGTCATCTTCCCTAAGGTCGAATGACTCCAACACTCCATCCTTTTGGATTTGGGCTATGCGCCTCTTGTTGACATGTCCAAGACGACAATGCCACAAGCATGCTTTATCCATACTATTGGAAGAATCCGTACACAACACATCATTTCCTAGGTTATCTACAACCATAACAGTTTCATAAATTCCATTACAAGGCATTTCTTCAAAAAATAAAACACCATTTAGATAAGCATAAATCGAACCATTCTCATTGTTAAACGAATATCTAAATCCTTTTCTAAATAAACCATGAAAAGAAATGATGTTTCTTGCCATATCTGGCGAGTAGCAACAATTATTTAAATCTAAATTCAATCCATTACTAAGCACTATAGAATACACTCCAATCTTGGTCACATGCGACGATCTTTTGTTCCCCATGATTAGATTTATTCTTCCACGCTCCACATCCCTATTTCTTCCTAGTCCCTGCAAATTAGAACATATGTGATAACCACATCCTGTATCAAGAACCTAAGAAATAGGATGAGATGAATCATTAGATTTAATTGTGAAATACCAGTGAAAGATGGCTTGATCTTCCCATCCTTGATGGCTTGCAGATATTCCGGGCAGCTTCTCTTCCAATGCCCTATTTTGTGGCAATGGTGGCACTCTGCCTCCTTTGGGTTTGGGTTGGGCTTAGCAGGGCCAACCTTGGTCCCATTAGAAGAGGAACCATCATGGGACTTTCCCTTGTGGTGGCTCTTTGAAGAAGCCTTCCTCTTCTTGCCCCTTCCCTGTCCAATAGCCAAAACAGGAGCAGCGGGTGGATTGGGAGTTAATGCAACAGACTTGTCCTTAAGGTTGCTCTCAGCAGTACTTAGGAGCCCTTGGAGTTTGCTTAAGGTGACCTCTTCCTTGTTCATGTGGTAGGTCATCCTAAATTGGTTGTAGCATGAGGGAAAGGAGTGAAGAACAATGTCGATAGCCAAATTTTCCTCAAAGTTAACATTTAACTTGCGAAGACGATCAACATATCTTTGCATCTTTTGCAAGTGCATGGTTAGAGACTCTCCACTTCCCATCTTAGTAGTGATCATATTCGTATTGATCTCATAGCGCTCTTGCCTCACGCTTTGGTGGTATCTCTCCATTATTGATTCATCTTATAAGGATACATGTCCTCATAGGACTTTTGAAATTCGAGGTTCATCGTGGCTAGCATGATGCAATGTACTTTCGTTGCATCATGCTCATGGGTCTCAAAGACAGTCATTTCTGGATTGATCTTTTCGAGCTTCTCATCAAGGACGTATTCTTTGTCCTCGTAGCGCGCAATCGTGCGAATGTATCTTATCCATGCGCTAAAGTTCGATCCGTCAAAAGTCACTTTTTGACAAAGGCTCATTAGCGTGAATGAGCTATCAGCAGCGTTGTTCGCGTTAGACATCTACAAATAGAAAGGAACAAAGTTTGATTAGAGTTAAGTCCATAATTAACACCCAAAATGAAAAATTAGGGCTAGGACCCAACAACATTATTTACACATTAGAAAAGGGATGCCGTAATCCAACCCGCAAATAATTTGGAGGTAATTTAATGATGATTCACTAATTCTTCACCATGAAAAACATAAGCTTAAGTTTTAAATGTATTGAGAATTCCTAGATTTCTTTGAGATTCATTGAACTCTTCAATGGCATGTTTAAATCTCGATATGCCCCTCTAGTTTGTGACTGGGATGCCGAGGATCACAAAGCGGGCGTGAATAACCATGCAAATCTATATGGTGCCTTCATTGTTACAGTCATCTATTCGATGTGCCGGTAAACCACACATGCTCCATCGAACTATGACAAACAGTGAATCACCCTTTGCCACCTTTGCTTAGAACCAATTAGTGCTGGTTAACCACACACGCTCCACTAATATCTTAGCAAGGGTGCAAAGTGTAATTTCACGGGATTGCATCAATTCACTTTTCATAAAGTAACTAAGATTGGGAATTTTATGAAATACATTTAGTTACTTTATATAGATTCATTATACTTATTAATGAGGAGAGGATTGCCCTATCCTACCCGTTTGGCTAACGACCCTCCACCAGTCAAGTAGGCGGTGGGTGTGAGTGTACACCCATTAAGCGCCATTTTATAGGAAGCAACCTTATACCCACCTTATCGACTGGCTTCGTGAATGAGGCCTACTAACGGTAAAACTAGCACTTTTAAATCATATATATATATATATATATATATATATATATATATATATATATTAAGCTTGTGATAATATAATAGTATAGTGTTGAAATTTAAACTTGTAAAATTCTAGGGTTTGAAATTTAAATTATTCAAATTAAACTTTTAATCACAAAACTTAAATTTCAAAACTTGAGGACAAGTTTTAAACTTTTCAAAACATAAGGATCAGATAGCAAATAATATAAATTAACTAATTAGATTATTTAAATTTGATCTAGTCAATAATACTTGCAAGACAATTCACCAATTTAATTCAAATAATCAATTATTATCATATAAGGAAATTATTATTCAATTAAATGGTAATTATCTTTTTTTGGTCAAGAATATACTCAAATATATGATAAAATTCGAATTTTAATGACCCAAAACAATTAAGGCAAGTATCCTCAAGCAAAACAGCAAGAAATCCCGAAATCAACTCTTTCTGGCGCTAGAACTCGCTGAGTTCCACTGTGAACTCGCCGAGTCCACAATGGAACTCTCCGAGTTCACCAGTCAAAATAAAAAAAATCGAATTTTTTCAAGCAAAAGCAATCAACCAAAGCATCAATTCAATAGAAATCAATCAAAGCTCTGATACCACTGATGGGTTTGATCCATAAGAACTTTCCTATGTGCACATGTGAACCCTAATGCTTGGATCTAGGTTTCTCTAATTGAACATGCAATGTATCCAAGGCTTACAATTCTAGATCTAGTGTAAACAATTGAATCATGACATATAAAATTAGATCTAGACGAATACCTTAAGTTGATGGCTTGAAACTTCTTATTCTTAGTGCTTAGAGTCACAATTGTCACTCCTCTAATGGCTTACAAACACCAACTAGCAAGAGGATGATCTTGAGATAGAGAGGAGGTGAGAAAATTGGTTCTAGGGTTTTTTTCTTGCAAGAGTGGCCGATTTCCCTCACCCATGGGGTCTATTTATACTATGAGCTACTAGGGTTACACCCTAAACCCTAATTGAATAACTTAGGCCCTAAGCAATCCAAAGATCCTCCTAGATATAAGGCTTGGACAATTTTAAGATATCCAAACCCTAAAATCCGTCCACCCTAATATCCATTAGTGTACAAGTCCAAACTAGTTTCATGGCTTAATGAAGGACTAGGCCTCATTTGGCTTTTGAAAAGGAGTTTACTCTCCAAGATGTTCTTGGGGAGTAAAATCTCAAATCTTGCTGTTTTGTCATTATTTTGATGTTATTAAGCACAATCTAAGCTATATAATACAACTAGATTGAAGTACTCACGATTTGGGATAAAAACCCGAAGATCCGTGAGAGAGAAAATGGCTTTTCTCTAGTTGGAAATGTGAATAATGAATGAATTTGGTTCAGAATTCTATTTATAGTCCTGAGATATTTTTGGCAGAAAATATTATTATTCCCGAAATGATTTCTAATATGACAGAGTGTTGGAATAACAGTGTTGCACGAAACCCTAGTGCATCCACTCTCCTGATATCTCCTGAAGTGTAAACCCTGAATTACTCAAACTTATCCGAAAAGTCTGAAAATTTACTGTGACTATTATAACTTCTATTGAAGTGATATTGTTTGTTCAGAATCGAAATTTCGGGTTGTCACATTATACTCGTACTTTAAAAATGAAGTTTTATAAACAGTAAAGTAACATAACTTAAAAAGAGTTTTTGAAGTGATTTTGATCACTTATAAAAGCATAAGAAATCTTTTACGTGATGTTTTTCACAAAGAAATTGAACACAATTATCATTATGTTCAACTTGTATCCCCCCCTAAAAGCATTTAAAACATTTAAAAGATTGATTATAGGGGTATGAACTCACCTTAGTTGGGTGATTCAAATGAAGATTCGTGTAACGATGAGAAGTTCCATGAATGAATTCCCGAGACACAAACGAGTCCTAAATGACATATAATGGCATACATAGCCATGCAATTAGTGTTTAAAACAACTATCATGCAAGGAAACTACCTTATGGACTAGAAAACACTTGAAATGAAGTGTTAAAATCACATGTGATTTATCAAAGGGAGTTTACGTCCAAAGGAAAGTGTTCACGGCCATGTATGAACTTATGAAGGGTTCACGGCCGTGAACACCTCAAGCTCATGAAGATGGTGATGAATTGTGAAGAATCAAGGCTAGGATTTAGTAGTCCTTCAAGTATAACAACATAAATGATTAAACACTTAGGATTTGTGATCCCTTGGGAGTTCACAGCCACCAAATCTTGAAGGGTTCATGACCCAAATGTGAAGAACACTTGAAGATCTAGGTGTCTTGGTGAGTGTTTGAAGATCATAGTAAGTTTCTATGAAGTATCAAAGGAAAGGGGTGTCTTAGGAGTGAAAGATGGTGAATCTAAGGTGCACACTAAGGGGTTTTCAAGCATAGACAAGAATAGATGTGTTACTAACCTTTTTGGGGATGTGTGACAACCCGAAATTTCTGTTTGTTTTAACTCCGTAATTAAGTACGTCAAAAATTACCCAAATTTATCCCAAATTTTTTTTGACCGAATTTAAACCCATTGGAATATTTTAAATAATATTCGTCAAGCGAACCAATAATAAGGAGGTATAATTTAAAATTTGTCGTGTTTAACGGAAGTCGCGTAAAACCCCATTTGCGGTTGGTGTTGGGTAGACCCCCACCCAGGCTGTAAACTCAACCCTATATAAGGGTTGAGTGGGTTTCACCGCAACCTTTTTCACACCTTAGACACCTTTTCTGTCTACTTTCTCTCTCTATAAATCGGGTTTGGTCAAAAATCGTCCCTTCGAGCTTCAAAACGGTAAGCTAACCTTCCTAGCTTGTTGTTTAACTTATCACACTTGCAAATTCATGGCTTAAACATCCAAAAAACCCAAGAACAAGAGTTTATGGTTTGGGAACATCCCAAAACCATAAACACCTTGAAAGAGGGTTTTGATGCCCAAAAACCCTCCCAATACCTTTCCAATGCTTAGTTATGACTTGGGGACTTGCAGATATGAGCTTAGAACACCAAAACCTTGTCTTTTGAGGAGTAAACATGAGTTTACGGCCCAAGAACACTCTTGGACCGTAAACCCCTCTCCAAGGGCCGTGAACACCTCTTAAGGTGTTAAATTTTCCCTTAAACACCTCCCATGGCTTGGAATAATGTCTAGAACCAACCACCATTGCATTAGGGACCTTAAACTTGAAGGAAACCATGCCTCTAGGAGTATACGACCGTAAACCCCCCAAGGATTGGTCCAGGGGCTGTAAACTCCCTTAAAGTTGTCAAATGGTGCCCTAACTTCCTTCCAATGTTTGTTTAAGTGACTAGAACCTTGCCTACATAGCCTAGATCCACCAAAGAACAAAAGAAATGGACTAACATGAGTTTACGACCGTAAACTCATGTGTTTATGGCCGTAAACTCCCCAAGGAGTGGTTCAGAAACCGTAAACTCCTTAAATTGGTCCATTTGATGATTAAACCACTTTCTATGCCCTAGAATTGAACCTAGCCTAATTCCACAAGTATTGTAAGACCTTTAATCATCCAAGAACACACTACCCATGAGTTTACGGTCGCAAACTCATGGGGGATATGGTTCCAAAACCATAAACACCCCTAGACACTACTATGTGGGGAGTAAACTCCAATGTGAGTCCATACACACCTTATATGCAACCCTTGGTACTCCTAGTACTTGTAGTAAAGTGTTTTCATGTATGAGGACATCCTTACTTACTTAATTAGTTATTAAATGACCAATTAGATACTTTAATGTATCATTATATGTTAAATAGGATTCGTGTGTGTGGTCAAGTCCTCAGTTGACACTTAGCATCCTATACCGTCCATTCATCCGAATCGCCAACGTCAGGTGAGTTCATTGTTGGATTAATGTCTAAGTCCATAACTATAATTGGTAAGACTTGAGCCGACCCGACATGGTCCATTTGGGTTGCATGGCATCATGCATTTGGATAGACTATAATGAGAGAAATAACTCTTATGGTTGCTTAATATATTATAAGTTCTAATATATTAATAAGATTATTTAATTTGTATTGATCAAGAATTAATCTAGGATTAATTAAGTGATCAAAAGAAGGCTAATTAAATATATGGGTTGATTGTGTAAATCATCCATACTTATATAGTGGGCTAATGCTCCATGGATTATCCAGTTGGGCTAAAACGCATATGATGCTCCATGGATGCTCCATGGTGTTTTTGTACCCATGGATCATGGAAATGAAAGTCCATGTCAATTAGGGTTTACATGGTGTAACCCTAACTATATATGCATCTTATTGTTGAACAAAATAGGCACTAGTGTGTGATATAGAAGGGCTAGCCGATTTTCATGAAATGTAGATTTCTCTCAAGGTTATTCCAAAGGCAATTGATGTTGTGTGAACCATTTGAGGTGTCACACTTGGGGCACTAGTCACTCAAGCTTCATGAAGACTTTCTACATCAAAGAGGTATGTATTCTATCTTGTTATATTCATTGTTTTGTATGCTAGATTAGGATAATACCTTAGAAGTTCATATTTTCATGTATAATAGAGAAAACATAGATCCAAGGTATTTAGGGTTGCATGTACACTTAGGAGTGTTAGAATGCTCAAAACCCAACAGTGGTATCAGAGCCTAGGCTTGTTTTCTTGTTATACTTGCAAAAGTAGATGAAAAATCGAGTTTTGATGTTGTCTGCCCAGCAGACTCGTCGAGTCCATGAATGGAGTCGCCGATTCCTAGGCAAAATGCATCCAACTCGCCGAGTTGGTTCGTGCACTCGACGAGTTGGACACCTAGACAACATATATTCGACTTTTTGGTTGGAATTGGACTAGGAACAATACCCTAAGCTGTTTTTGAACTTATAAACTTGTTTTTGATGTGGTAATGTTCATGCTAATGCAATTTCAAAGATAATTGTCAATAGGTTCATGTTTTGTATTAGTTTAAGGTTTAGACTAATTACATGAAAAAGTTTGATTTGAATCATCTTTATCTTATGAGTTGCTTAGATTAATAGAAAGTTATGTGAAATTATTGTTTTCAATCCAAATTAATCCAAAAGTTGAATCTAAAATGTGTTTTTGTAACTTGTCCTCAAGTTATATTGTCACACCCCAAAACCACGAACGGCGGAAACGTTCTGGGGCGGAGGACGTCATGTATGCATCACAACAAATGTAAAGTAGTAAACAAGCAACAACATCATCCATTGCATCAATAGTATAATTTTAGTTACAAGTGTTTTCTTTCATTGTACAAGATATGATAATAACTTATCAAAAAAAAAAGAAAAAGACGAGTCTTGACTGCTCCGTCTTCTCTGAACCTTGTATCGACACCTGTCTATTTGTAACCTGAGAATACAAGTTATTTTGAAAGAGTAGATCAGCATTTAAGCTGGTGAGTTCATAAGTATTTAATGTCATTGCTTTGATTAGTTGATATGAAAGACTGGTAAATGAATGATGAAACATTTAGTATAAGTACGAAAAGCTCTAGAAAATCCCATATTTCCTACTAGTATAAAAGTAGTCTTCTACCAAGACTCGAATGTTTTGAAAGTAGTCTTTTACCTAGACCTGACTGTTTTGAAAGTACGCATCTCTTGAAAATGTGATGGTTTTTCCTTGTTTAACTCTTATTAGTAGTCTCTTAAGTATACCTGAAATGGTATCAACCTAGAACATCCGTAGACTGTTCATTTACCTCTGTTGCTAACAGCCGAGTTTAGGAATAGTTAGTCCCTTCTGTATACCCACGATGGTATCAACCTAGAACATCCGTAGATTGTTCATTTACCTCTGTAGCTAGCAGTGGTTATCGGAATGGTTAGTCCCTCAAAGTATGATGTGGTACTAGGAGATAAAGTCCCAGTCTACCTCGTCGATGATGTGATTGAATCACAAGGTAAAGATAGAAAGGCGAACAATATAACCGTATCTAGACATATAACATGTAATATTAAATTGCCATATGATGTCTATGTAAAAGTATTCATGTACAAGTATTCATGTATAAATATTCAGGTAAGAGTATTCCTTCATATAACATGTAGTAGTAATTTGCCATATAATGTTTATGTAAAAGTATTCATGTATAAGTATTCATGTAAAAGTATTCCTTCATATAACATGTAGTCTGGACTCATGAATGAACTGACTCTGGTGTAATTTCTTGTAGTAGTGAAAATGTTTTGTTTACTCTAAACTATTCCTATAATAGTTTACTAGAATGTAATTGATGAGTGTCCAAGTAGGTTTATACACCTTTGCTACCCAGGAGTATCGAAACTAAATTAACTGGTGGAACATTTATGACCATATATGTATACATGATATATAACTAATATTTAAACGACCTTCGGAGGAGTACCCGATATCCCACCAGACCACATCCAAATCGAGGAAAAGGAAACAGGGTGGATAGCCTTTCTAAGTCTTTTAAACATTTCTTATATAACTATACATATAGAGGCATGCAATTTATAATATAAAAGCATAAAGAAGTTTTGTAAACAAAACATATATATGTATATGGTTATATATATGTATAAATTTTAAAAGATGATTTGGTATGTTTCGTAATTGTTGTTCATATTCTTACGTTTTTATTAGAAACTTTGCATGAAATAATCCTTAAGTTTGATACTAAAGACCTTTTTGTACTTATCACTTTTGTAAAAATGGTAATTAAACATATTTAAATGATTGTTTTTTAACTTCCTTAATGTATAAACATTGCTAAAAAAATGTTAGAAGGTGTTAATAAATGTATAAACCACTTTTGACAGTTTTGCCCTTTACTGTCCCTGTTTTTAGAAAACTCATAGAAAAATCCTCGTAAGTCAAAAACTGAATCCGTCACCTCTGAGAGTTTATAAAATGAGTCTACTTTGTTCCTAATTTTTATTATGATTTTTAGTGGTCTCAAACTAGTGTGAAAATGAACATCTTCACAGACTGGTCCGAAATCACTTCTGAAATGACAGGCAGTTTTATAAAAATCGCCATAAATTGTAGAAAAATCGTATGAACGCGTGCGAGTAGTCATTAGAAAGGTATAAACTTGAACTATTTGCATATTGTACAGTTTTGAAAGATATTAAGTTTAAGATGGTCAAAACAGTCCGTGAACAGGACTCAACGTTTCTGTAGAAAGCTGTCATTTAAATTTGAGTTATGTTTAGTGTTCTAACTTGTATTCCCCCCCTTAAAACTTGAATAAAACATGAAAATGTAGGGGTATGAACTCACCTTATGTGAATACTTGAAGAATGGAAAGTTGAAGATGAACTTTTGGTTGTTGGTTTGATGCTCCAAAACAGCCACTCTTTTGGCTATGTTGCTGTCACGAAAATTTCACAGCAAAAGTGCAAGAAAAAGGGTAGTTTACTCACTGTTTTGAATCAATAATTTTGAGTATCAAAACAAGTAACTTCCAGGGGTATTTGGTGGTAAAAATATCAAGCAAAAGGAAGGTGTAGATGGGTGAAATGGTGGCTGAAACACAAAAGGGACAGCAACCCTTTAGTTCATGGTTTTGATGGCTTTGGAAGGAAGTTCTTGTGCTTGAAAATGAGATGAAGGTTGAGAGTAATTACTTGGAGTATTGGCTGGTCAAATGAGGGTAAAATGAAGAGGAAATTTCGTGGTTATGAAGGAGGAAAGGGTGGAAGAGGATAAGGGGACAAAACCTAGACTAGCTTGTGATGGGATGTGAGTTTAAGTGATGTGATCTTGTCTAGCCACTTGCTTGGGTGGTTGTTTAGAGATAGAGTTAGTTAACTAACTAACTACTAGTTATTTAGTTAGTTAGGAGTTCTAGTTAAGGAGAGGGAAGGTCTTAATCTCGAAAATTAGAAGAGGGATTAATAAGCATTCTTAGTAAAATGTCTTAAGTGATTAAGCACTTATTAGTTAAGTTGGCACTTATCTCCACCAATTCTCTTATCTTAATTGATTTAGACATCATAAAACTTACATGAAATCATTTTAATTCATGATTTATAACTAGTCATTCACTAGATAATAATACATATATACAAATACATACATGTATACTTAGTATAAAATAACAATGTAGTTTTTGTGTATTTGAACTTTAATGTTTATGTTTTATTCTTTTTATTCAAAAACACTTAAATACATTTTAATTATACCTTATAATAATTCATTTTATATTTTAATTTATTTAAATATAAGATTTATTGAGCAATGTATAATTTCGTGACATTTAACCGGTTAACCATATCGTTAAACACGTTTTGTCACTTTGGTTCGTATATTTGTCAAATTTAGATCCTTCACATCTATTAAGCAAACGATTTACATAGAACCTAACTTACTTATCAACTAGAGACATGTTGATACAAAAATTAAGTTTGTTGCATTTAAATGATGTTATATGCTAATTTCACAAACCGGTGATGGTTCGATGTCATACATCATAACGAAATTTATCAATAGTTACTTGTTTTATATTTCACAATAACTTATTTAAATAAAAGAGGTTAAATTCCTTCAACCATTCTTAATAAAATATTCATATTGCTTAATAATCAAAAGATAGCATCGTACGATCGTTCCTATTTTTACCAATTGTTACATTCTCCCCCCGTTAAAAGAATTTCGCCCCGAAATTCAACTTGTAGACGGGATATCACTAAACAATTGGGGGTGTTTTTTTTTATTTATTTATTCTTTTATTATTTTTTTTTTGATTCGCGCGTTCCCTAGTGAATTCAGGTCCTCGTTTGGCGTTCCAACGGGCCTTCACTATGGGTATGCGGCTTTGTTTCGTCCTTTTGACCTCCTGATCCATGATTTCCACCGGTTCTTCGATGAAGTTTAGACTCCCGTTGATTTCAATTTCATCCAGTGGAATAACAAGAGTCTCATCAGACAAGATCTTCTTCCGATCCTGGGATGCCTTCAATCATTCACGGGTTTGAACAATCTTCTCTGTAGTTTCTCGTATGATCTGGGGGCTGGTGAAAGTGTTGTTAGGAACTTGCCTATTAGCTATTTGTGTGTCACCTACCTCATCCCATCAAAGAGGTGATCTACACTTGCTTCTGCAGAGAGCTTCGAATGACGTGACATTGATGTTAATGTAATAGTTGATGTTGTATAAGGATTCGATGAATGGTTCTTCCTCTTTGTCTTTCAGTTTGAGGGTGATAAAAAGGACTTCTTTAACGACTATTAAAAACACGAGGCGAATCGCCTGTCCCTTATCCAAAATGATAGACAGTGGTATACTATGCAGTCTCGCAATTTTCTTTGTATATGCTCCTGTTAGCTTTTCTATTTTTCTTTGTATCCTTGGTCGGTAGAAAGTGTGTGGGTTTGGTTGATTTGTCTACGATCGCTCAAGTGGTAGCATGTCCATCCACTGTCTTGGGTAACTTGTCATGGAGTTCATGGTATGACTCATAACTGATTCATCTATCATCTCTTTGTGTTTATAAGTCGTATATAATTAAGATTGAAAAGACAGTCGAATCGATGATTCTATTCTAAGCCCACATCCAAACAAGGAAAAGGATTTAAAGCGGAATTACCAACCCTAAGTCCGTAGAATCTTAATTATATAGGGCTCCAATATATACACTTAGTAATCATAGATTCACTAGTATGGCTCCATAGTCTCTACTTGAGTGGGGTGATTAACTTGGGTGAGATGGCATTTACCACAACCCTTTTCCGTAACTACTACACTTAGGTTAATTTTTGAACTCGGGTTGCCGTATGGATGGTATTCCCAGGAGATCTTCTCGGAATATATCGAGAAGGTTATGGGCTTTTTCAACATCCATGATGTCTTTCTCTTCTTGTTTCTTATCCACAGCACAGGCTAGGACGGCGTGGTGCCTCCTGTGTAGGTACTTCTGAGTCTTGTTGCAAAAGGTGAGTCGGGGGATTGTGTCCGGTTTGTCGTTATAGACAACGAGGGTTCTATTACTCGATGGGTTTAGGCGAATGGACTTTTCGTAATATATGATATCGGTATGGTGAGGAAACTAACTAATACGTTGTTAAAATGAAAATGTCGTAAATTTTTATTGTGACCGGTTTTAGGATGATTTGAATGAATTGGTTGATTTAGTGTTAGAGTGCACCCTATGTACACGTCTCTAGTGCTTTTGATTATTCCAATTCTACTATAAATATTTCGTTTAAGTTTTTGAGGTTTTTGGTTGAGAAATTGATTAAATCTACGACTCACAATACTCCTCTCCGCGTTGCTATTATATAGTATCCATGCATATGTGCTATCGGGAATGAACGTACCGGAATCTCAGCGGGGTCTATTATTGCTTTCCCACGCTCTGTTGCTAAAACACTTCCGATGCTCTTGACATCTTTGTTTTTAGTCTCCGGGAACTCCTTTATGAAATGCCCTACTTCTCCACATCTGTAGCAAGTCCGACTCATCCCAGCTTTTGTGTTCTGGTTGGTCTGTTGAGCCGGCACCCTACAGAACTTTGTGGTATGCCCCTTTTTCATTATATTTCTTGCAATGCATTTCCCTGCACTTTCCTTTGTGATGAAAGCTACACTTGGTGCATTTTGGCAGGTTTCCAACATATGGTCTTGTTGGCACTGAGGTAGTAGGGATGGTGGTGGTATGGAATGTCACTATTTGTTGTACAAGTTGAGGTATCGTGGATTGGTGAATAATAAAATCCAACCACTGAAAGAGACTTAGAAATGTCTCCGTATCTAACTTGCTATGGTCCAATGACTTAACTAAAGCAGGTTTCAGATAGACTCCAATGAGAGTATGATAAGAGTACTTGAATGATGGAAATGGCACAAAAGTTAGCCGGCGGTCAATATCTTGGATATTTACGGCGTAAAGGTTCAGGAAAATGGCCTTGTAAAGGTCTTACATCATATACACAGGAGATAGTTCCTGACAGTATAAAGACCTAACTAAAGTACTTACGGTACAAGATAATTTCATAGAAAATGCCACATCAGGCATAGACAGAAGAATACGATTCCTCTTTTTGTAAGGGAAATAAAGTAAAGCGTCTACTACTGGTGACGGTAATTCCTCTGGTGAATTCTTAGTTCAACCAATTGACGTTCCATGTCAAGTAGGTGTCTCTATTACACCCTCTGGCGTACTTGGAGCTCTATGACTTTGGCTCCGGTTTTCAGCTAGTGTTTGCAGCAGGTTCTCATGGTTTCTTTCTGATCTCTTGTGAGCATCTTCTAGATGAGTGGTGTGGAGGGTACTCATTCTTATATCGGTGACAACTTCGGGAATCTGATGTTGGGCTGTCCTGCCTTGAATCTCATTTTGGGCCACTCTGCGGACCATGATTGGCAAGATTCTACCTGCTGAGCCCCCATTGCTCAGGTCGTAAAAGTTTCGGTCACCAATAAATGGCATGGGCTGATCTTGTTCTTGGCTTCATGTTTCCAAGCATTCCACCGAATCAGGCGTCGGGCCATGAAGAGCTGGACGAGGGTTAGGAATTGGAAAGGGAGTTGCTCGAGGTAGGTTCTCAACCTCTAGTTCGGAATTAGCATCGGCTGAAAGGTTTTCATCATGATGATCATCCAAAGGGATAGGATGATCATTCTCTGGTTCTTCTCCAAACCAACCAGCCATGACTTCATTCGGAAGATACTGGTTGTCAAGGGGATGGAGTCCAACTATGATTTCTATGCGAGAATTTAGGGTAAGTGGATAATTATTAGACGAACTATCTAGATAATTATTTTGAAAAACCCTTATTAGTTACATCGCTATTTGTGAAGTGCATACCAGCTATGTGTAATCTAAACAGGATAGACCTTCGAATAAGTGACCTTATTTCCAAATTCACACAGAATAAAGGTAAGGCAAAATTATCACTGATTCTAAGTCTATAACATCCTAATTACATGTAGCCATAGTGTATCCACTTAGCAACTATCAACTTAGTAATGAGGATCCTGTTTTAAATTCTCAAGTATAAAGTACTTATAGTAACACCAAATACTCCTATAGTATTTTAATTTTAATGTTATGTTCTATTGTTCTCATTGTGGTAGGGTTGGTAAGATTTTAGCATTGTTGCGACTACACATTTAAACTTAGGCACATGCTAGTCAACCCTCGGATAATATAGGCGATCAGGCTATATCTTCCCAGTTTTGACCATATGTCTCTAAGCCCACTTGTGTTGCCCAACAATCGTAATTCTTTTGTACTGTCCTAGTGACACTGATTTTAGTATGAATGCAGCACGTATACTTACTTAAATATTTTATTATTTAAAGTATAAACTCTAAATCAGAGTATTTTTAATCCCATTGTATTTATAGTTAGTATATCTTTTATGGGTTGATATACTCAATTCACTATAAACAATGCTCTGATACCAATCTGTCACACCCCAAAACCACGAACGGCGGAAACGTTCTGGGGCGGAGGACGTCATGTATGCATCACAACAAATGTAAAGTAGTAAACAAGCAACAACATCATCCATTGCATCAATAGTATAATTTTAGTTACAAGTGTTTTCTTTCATTGTACAAGATATGATAATAACTTATCAAAAAAAAAAAGAAAAAGACGAGTCTTGACTGCTCCGTCTTCTCTGAACCTTGTATCGACACCTGTCTATTTGTAACCTGAGAATACAAGTTATTTTGAAAGAGTAGATCAGCATTTAAGCTGGTGAGTTCATAAGTATTTAATGTCATTGCTTTGATTAGTTGATATGAAAGACTGGTAAATGAATGATGAAACATTTAGTATAAGTACGAAAAGCTCTAGAAAATCCCATATTTCCTACTAGTATAAAAGTAGTCTTCTACCAAGACTCGAATGTTTTGAAAGTAGTCTTTTACCTAGACCTGACTGTTTTGAAAGTACGCATCTCTTGAAAATGTGATGGTTTTTCCTTGTTTAACTCTTATTAGTAGTCTCTTAAGTATACCTGAAATGGTATCAACCTAGAACATCCGTAGACTGTTCATTTACCTCTGTTGCTAACAGCCGAGTTTAGGAATAGTTAGTCCCTTCTGTATACCCACGATGGTATCAACCTAGAACATCCGTAGATTATTCATTTACCTCTGTAGCTAGCAGTGGTTATCGGAATGGTTAGTCCCTCAAAGTATGATGTGGTACTAGGAGATAAAGTCCCAGTCTACCTCGTCGATGATGTGATTGAATCACAAGGTAAAGATAGAAAGGCGAACAATATAACCGTATCTAGACATATAACATGTAATATTAAATTGCCATATGATGTCTATGTAAAAGTATTCATGTACAAGTATTCATGTATAAATATTCAGGTAAGAGTATTCCTTCATATAACATGTAGTAGTAATTTGCCATATAATGTTTATGTAAAAGTATTCATGTAAAAGTATTCCTTCATATAACATGTAGTCTGGACTCATGAATGAACTGACTCTGGTGTAATTTCTTGTAGTAGTGAAAATGTTTTGTTTACTCTAAACTATTCCTATAATAGTTTACTAGAATGTAATTGATGAGTGTCCAAGTAGGTTTATACACCTTTGCTACCCAGGAGTATCGAAACTAAATTAACTGGTGGAACATTTATGACCATATATGTATACATGATATATAACTAATATTTAAACGACCTTCGGAGGAGTACCCGATATCCCACCAGACCACATCCAAATCGAGGAAAAGGAAACATGGTGGATAGCCTTTCTAAGTCTTTTAAACATTTCTTATATAACTATACATATAGAGGCATGCAATTTATAATATAAAAGCATAAAGAAGTTTTGTAAACAAAACATATATATATGTATATGGTTATATATATGTATAAATTTTAAAAGATGATTTGGTATGTTTCGTAATTGTTGTTCATATTCTTACGTTTTTATTAGAAACTTTGCATGAAATAATCCTTAAGTTTGATACTAAAGACCTTTTTGTACTTATCACTTTTGTAAAAATGGTAATTAAACATATTTAAATGATTGTTTTTTTAACTTCCTTAATGTATAAACATTGCTAAAAAATGTTAGAAGGTGTTAATAAATGTATAAACCACTTTTGACAGTTTTGCCCTTTATTGTCCCTGTTTTTAGATAACTCATAGAAAAATCCTCGTAAGTCAAAAACTGAATCCGTCACCTCTGAGAGTTTATAAAATGAGTCTACTTTGTTCCTAATTTTTATTATGATTTTTAGTGGTCTCAAACTAGTGTGAAAATGAACATCTTCACAGACTGGTCCGAAATCACTTCTGAAATGACAGGCAGTTTTATAAAAATCGCCATAAATTTTAGAAAAATCGTATGAACGCGTGCGAGTAGTCATTAGAAAGGTATAAACTTGAACTATTTTCATATTGTACAGTTTTGAAAGATATTAAGTTTAAGATGGTCAAAACAGTCCGTGAACAGGACTCAACTTTTCTGTAGAAAGCTGTCATTTAAATTTGAGTTATGTTTAGTGTTCTAACTTGTATTCCCCCCCTTAAAACTTGAATAAAACATGAAAATGTAGGGGTATGAACTCACCTTATGTGAATACTTGAAGAATGGAAAGTTGAAGATGAACTTTTGGTTGTTGGTTTGATGCTCCAAAACAGCCACTCTTTTGGCTATGTTGCTGTCACGAAAATTTCACAGCAAAAGTGCAAGAAAAAGGGTAGTTTACTCACTGTTTTGAATCAATAATTTTGAGTATCAAAACAAGTAACTTCCAGGGGTATTTGGTGGTAAAAATATCAAGCAAAAGGAAGGTGTAGATGGGTGAAATGGTGGCTGAAACACAAAAGGGACAGCAACCCTTTAGTTCATGGTTTTGATGGCTTTGGAAGGAAGTTCTTGTGCTTGAAAATGAGATGAAGGTTGAGAGTAATTACTTGGAGTATTGGCTGGTCAAATGAGGGTAAAATGAAGAGGAAATTTCGTGGTTATGAAGGAGGAAAGGGTGGAAGAGGATAAGGGGACAAAACCTAGACTAGCTTGTGATGGGATGTGAGTTTAAGTGATGTGATCTTGTCTAGCCACTTGCTTGGGTGGTTGTTTAGAGATAGAGTTAGTTAACTAACTAACTACTAGTTATTTAGTTAGTTAGGAGTTCTAGTTAAGGAGAGGGAAGGTCTTAATCTCGAAAATTAGAAGAGGGATTAATAAGCATTCTTAGTAAAATGTCTTAAGTGATTAAGCACTTATTAGTTAAGTTGGCACTTATCTCCACCAATTCTCTTATCTTAATTGATTTAGACATCATAAAACTTACATGAAATCATTTTAATTCATGATTTATAACTAGTCATTCACTAGATAATAATACATATATACAAATACATACATGTATACTTAGTATAAAATAACAATGTAGTTTTTGTGTATTTGAACTTTAATGTTTATGTTTTATTCTTTTTATTCAAAAACACTTAAATACATTTTAATTATACCTTATAATAATTCATTTTATATTTTAATTTATTTAAATATAAAATTTATTGAGCAATGTATAATTTCGTGACATTTAACCGGTTAACCATATCGTTAAACACGTTTTGTCACTTTGGTTCGTTTATTTGTCAAATTTAGATCCTTCACATCTATTAAGCAAACGATTTACATAGAACCTAACTTACTTATCAACTAGAGACATGTTGATACAAAAATTAAGTTTGTTGCATTTAAATGATGTTATATGCTAATTTCACAAACCGGTGATGGTTCGATGTCATACATCATAACGAAATTTATCAATAGTTACTTGTTTTATATTTCACAATAACTTATTTAAATAAAAGAGGTTAAATTCCTTCAACTATTCTTAATAAAATATTCATATTGCTTAATAATCAAAAGATAGCATCGTACGATCGTTCCTATTTTTACCAATTGTTACATATATGAAAAGTCACATTTAAGTTTCATAAAACTCATAAAAGTTGTCAAAGGTTACAAAAAATGAAGAGTCTTGTCCTCAAGTTATGGAGGTTCAAGAGTCACTTCATTACGTAATAAAATATGTAACCTTAATTAATTCCATAAATTACAAAATAAAGAAAAAGTTACATTCTTTAATAATTTAAAGTCTTCCATAACTTGTCCTCAAGTTATGGAACTTGAAGAGTTTTTTAATTAAAACTACTTTAAACTCATAAGTTATGGAATTAATTAGTTTCGAATAGTTTCAAAACTTGCCCTCAAGTTTTGGAATGTGAAAAGTTTTCTCTTATGAATACTTTAATTCCATGTTAGCCCTTAGAATTTTAAAAGTTAAAATTCAACCATTATACTTTATAATATTATAAGTTAATAATATTTATATATATATATATATATATATATATATATATATATATATATATATATATATATATATATATAAGAGTAAAGTCAGTCTTACTGTTAGTAGGCCTCATTCACGAAGCTGGTCTATAAGGGGGGGTATAAGGTTACTGCCTATAAAATGGCAGTTTAATGGGTGTCCACTCTCACCCACAGCTTCCTTGACCGGTGGAGGGTCGTTAGCCGAACGAGTTTGACAAGACTATAATTCTCTTTTCATTAAAAGTATTAATGATAAATACTAAGTAACTAAACTCTTAATAATACCCAATCTTAGTTCCTTAGGAAAATGTGAATAAGGTGCTAATCCATGAAATTACACTTTGCACTTTGTTTATGTCGGTTAGTGGAGCGTGTGTGGTTAACCGGCACACTAACTCGTATTTAACAAGGTAGGAAAAGGGTAACTTAATGTTTATCATAGTATCGATGGAGCGTGTGTGGTTAATCGGCACATCGATGGAAGGGTAAACACTTAAGGGTACCAAGTAATTTGCATGGTTACTTCACACCTTGTTTTGTGATCCTCGGCATCCCAGTCACAAAACTTTAAGGGCACACTCGAGATTGAAACATGCCATTGAACAGTTCAATGAATCTCAAAGAACTAGGAGTTTCAAAACCAAATAATACATTTCGTTTATCTTGGTGGAAATTGGTGAATCATCATTCACCTACCTTCAAATATTTATAGCTTGGATTATGGCATCCCTCTTCTAAGTTATAAAATAGTTTGTTAGGTCATAGCCTTAATATTTCATATTGGGTGTTATATTAAGGACTTTAGATCAACTATCTTGAATATCTCCCAAAAGATGTCCGGTTTAGACATTTATGATCTTCCTAAATCTCTTGAAACAAGCTTTCCTAAATGAAGATGATATCCCATGGAAAACATACTTCTTTCACCTCATCCAATTATTCTCCCTAACCCACAAGTTCAAGGTCACTCAAGCCCTATTGGCAAGACAAGGTCTAAGTGTGATCACATCTTGGAGATGTAGTCACATATTGACATACCGGTAGAGTTGGGTGTCAAAGTCTTGAGAAAGTTGGTGGTTCAGTCACTTTCTAAGTCACATAGTGAGCTCCTTTGGGACTCCTATGAACCAGACTATGACAAGACCCTTAATGATCTTATCTATTTGCTAAGATCAACTTCCTAAAACTTTATGGACATTGACAATGATGACATTGGATATCCAGTAAAGCTCTCTCTTCCCAATGGAAAGGGATCGACCATAGTCAACTGGGTTGACCAAATGGTATAGAGAAAAGCTAAGTCTGTGATAGTCCCATGTACCGTTACCAAAGGGTCCATATGTTTATATTGCCAAAGGAAGGGGCATTGGTTGCGAAGCTGCCAATTTACCTACGGGTGTTAAAGTCAATAAGTTTGACTCTACTTAAGGTAAAGTCTACTATCTAACTCTGCTAAGTTTCTATTCTGAGATTCTTGATATATGATGTGACTGGGTCACATGTTGATGTTTTAAGAATCAAAGAAAAGTAAAGAAACTTAAAGAAAGAATATGTTGAATCTGATCGCGTAGATGGATTTCTATCGCATAGTTTGAAGATCGGATTCTTGAGCTACTTCTTAGGAGATATGAGCTATTGCTTAGGAATAGATAACAACAAGTTTTCATATGGATTGTAAGGATAGTTTTTCCGCAAAGTTTTTAAAATAAAAGGAAAAATGATGATTTTATTTATTTTAAAATATCCTTACAATGACATTTGAGGAAAAATTGTTGCTTATATGATTCCATTAATAGCAAGAGTGGAAATATGAAATTGATTCTTTCATTTGTGGTAATGTCTAAATTTACCAAATAAGGAAAGATTCTCATCACCCAAGTTTCAATTGGACTGAAACTTGGAATCATGCAAATTGTATAGCATGATGAATGAGAACTTTCAAGTATTGGAAAATTAAGACTAATTACTTGTTCACATGGATGTGTGAGTCAAGTGAAGGAGTAAGGGATTGAGTACACATTCTTGTGCACTGGTCAAGTCCACCACAAAAGATCGATAAGATTATTCGTCATAATTTACTAAAGCTCAGTAAATATGGTTATACTTACAAGCTTAAGTGTAATTCTGAGACATTGGAAAAGGTTCCAATGTAAGGCAGAGCGAATAAGAAGAATCAAATTAGGCAGAAGGATAAAAGTTTCTCAAATCTGAAAAGATGGGAGAGTACTTTAGTATCAGTTTTTTATGATCATCTTACTGATTTAGATACCTTATCACAATTCATCCTCTAAGTGCCTTCTTATAGCTAATAAGAGGAGGTATGAATTGTTGAAGTGGTTAAATTAAGAAGATGATTCATACTTCGTTCCAAAAACAATTCTTAGAGTCATACTCCAAGATTGTAACTTGAGTGACATGTCTTAAAGAAGGTTTAAAACACTTTTCAAATGTAAGAGTAAAAGTTTTCTACTCTTGTACATTTGAAATTGGTAGAGGTCTAAGATGTTGGACAAAGGGCTACAACACTCATGAGTGCTCATAAGTTCTGAGTATTGGATTCAACCCGCTCTCATTGGAATCACTTCATGGATTTTATCACGAGTGATCATGAGACGATAATATCTTATATTCTTCAAACCTAGAGATATGAGTTGTTACTATGAGTTGGTCATACATTGATTGCACGAAAACGCATTGGTAACTCGATGTTATAAAACGTGCCTTTGTGTATGATTCAACAAGCAGTAGAACAACCCATATGAGTTGAAGTTTATCCATTCCTTTTACCTTCGGGATAAAAGCAATATCTGTGGGCCCCTCGATGATTTGATGATGACAAATGGAAGTGCTTGGCCGGGCCAGGACTGATTTGATTTGTTCAATTAGTCAGTCGTCATAAATCGGAAATTGGGAAACAACAAATGGACAAAGAGAATGATTATAATCCATGTCTCAATCCATATGATATCTAGAATGGAGGAATATATGATCCCTTATCTAATGGACAAGTCATTGACAAAGGTCAGAGTTCATCGGCAAGGTCAGAGTTCGACAGAAGCTTTTGAGAGCTATAATTGCCAGTTGGTTCCTGAAGTCATATGCAATAATAGTTTTAGACTTATCCAAGTGGGAGATTGTTGGATTAATGTCTAAGTCCATAACTATAATTGGTAAGACTTGACCCGACCCAGCGTGGTCCATTTGGGTTGCATGGCATCATGCATTTGGATAGACTATAATGAGAGAAATAACACTTATGGTTGGTTAATATATTATAAGTTCTAATATATTAATAAGATTATTTAATTAGTATTGATCAAGAATTAATCTAGGATTAATTAAGTGATCAAAAGAAGACTAATTAAATATATGGGTTGATTGTGTAAATCATCCATACTTATATAGTGGGCTAATGCTCCATGGATTATCCAGTTGGGCTAAAACCCATATGATGCTCCATGGTGTGACAACCCAAAAATTTCCACTTCAGTAGAAGCCAAGTCTGTTTCTGCTAAATTTCAAACTTTTGGGACAAGTTTGAGCAACTCATGATTTACACTTAAGGAGATATCAGGAGAGAGGTTGCACTTGGGTCTTGTGTAAATTTGTTATTCCAAAACTCTATGATATTAGAGTTCTTTTCGGGAGTAAAATATTTTCTGCCAAAAATCCCAGGACTATATATAGAATTCTGAACCAAATTATTCATTAGTTATAATTCCAACTAGAGAAAAGCCAAATTCTCTCTCAAGGATCTTCGGAATTTTGATCCGGAAAGTGAGTACTTCTATCTAGTGTTGTTTTAAAGCTTTATATATGCTTAATACACTAGAAATCATAGGAAAACACCAAGATCTGTGAGTTTACCGCCCAAGAACACCTTGGGGAGTAAACTCCATTTCAAGGGCCAAAGTGTGCCCAATGACCCCTAGACCTTGGAAACCAAACATGGGACAAACCTTGACATGTTTAGGCATCAAAATCAATTAAAATCAAGGACCAAAGGTGAGTTCACGGCGAAGGACGTTCATGGGCCGTGAACTCCATTTTAGGGTGCCAAAATGCCCTAAATGCCTTCCATAACCCAAGAGACAAGCATAGAACTTTACCTAGATGTGTCTAGGACTCAAAACAACCAAAATATCATCACTCGTAAGTGTTTACGGCCGCAAACACATGACCAAATGGTCCATGGGCCGTAAACTCAAAATAGAGGTGTTTTGATGCCAAAAACACTTCCAAGGGCTTAGGCATGAATTTAGAATGCTTCCTTATGACCTTTAAGACCCTCATAAACATATTTGGCCATGAGTTTACAGTAGTAAACTCATTTGGGCCGTGAACTCCTCAAAAACTCCAAATAAGGTGGTATTTCTCACCCTAGGCTAGAGCTAATGTCCCTATATAATTCCCTAGACTTCAAACTAGCAATAACCCATGAGTAACCATGAGTTTACGGCTGTAAACTCCCTTGGGCCGTTAACTCATGGTAGTAAACTCATATAAGTGCCTTTATACTGTCCTAGGTGGAATCACATGTGATTCCAACACTTGGTTAAGGTGTTTCCTAGTCCCAGAAGGTGTTTCCTTTCATATAGTTGTTTATAAACATTATATTCATGTCATGATGTGTCCTTAAATATCATTTAGGACTAATTGTGTCTCGGAACTTCATTCATGGAACTTCTCATCCGTACACGCATACCCGTTTGAATCACCCACATCAGGTGAGTTCATGCCCCGTAATGAATCTTTTAACTATTTTAATTGTTTTAAGGGGGGGGGGAATACAAGTTGAACACAATGATAATTGTGTAATTATTTGTTGTTAAACATTCTTTCAAAATGTTACTTATTTTATTTATAAGTTGTTAACACATTTCAAAACTCTTCTAAAGGTTATGTTACTTTATAGTTATAGAAAACTCCATTTTAAAGTATAAGCATAACTTTGTAGATAAATGAGTCTTTTCAGTAACAGTCCAGTTAGAGAATTAGTAAACTATTTTAGGTATAGTTTAGGAGAATGCTATTCATTACTTCTAGTACAATGAAGCACACAAAAAGTCAATAATAGAACATAACATAACTAAAAGATTAATTTGCTATAGCATGACAACACGCAGACAGGATCTAACTTTAATGTGAATTACATGGCTTTCATGGATTTGCTCGGGTCGCGTTTGGTTCCCTCAATCTCCATACATGAGAGCGGGTTAGTAGGGGTTCTAGCTTTCACATTATAACCGTAAGAAAACAAACATATGTTTTTAGGTTGATAGTACCTTCGTATGTCATTATAAACGACATCAGGGTACTCATTTCTCCCATTACTTTCATAAAGTGTCAGTAAAACTTGAAGGTTAATCTATTCTCTATTCGAGATAGGTTATAAACTAGGGAGAATGTACTTTTCAGTTGACAAAGGAACATTAGAGTCTTGGCAGAAGACTGCTTTTATAATAGTAGAGTCTTGGTAGAAGACTGCTTTCATAAAAGTAGAGTCTTGGAAGAAGACCGCTTTCAAACAATCGAGTCTTGGTTGAAGGCTACTTTTAAAAGTTAGGACCATGATGCTAACCTCATTGATTCCTTAATGTATACACTATAGGATACGTATATGTTAAGTAGATGCCGACAACTAATAGGATGTGTGCTCTTCGTTGTACGTCTTGTTCCTGTTGGATGTAGGCTTACACCGAGGTCACCCAATCTATTATCTACCCAAATCTATATATATTTATGCTTAGTATACATAAATCATCATAAGGGTACCAGGTATAGATCAGGTCATAGGACACAGAGTCAATGCACAGTTTTTCTAGTACAAAACTTTCGTTTCAAAGTTAGTACTTTTGGATATACAAAACTAGTGATTTCCCAGTTAAGGGCTTAATCTATTTTATAAAGCCAGTACAGTTTTAAAGACTTTAAGTGAGTTAACACTATAATACCTTAGTTTATACACCATGTTTATATATAAGACTAATATCCGACAGCTAATAGGATGTGTGTTCTTCGTTGTACGTCCTGTTCCCGTTGGATGTGGGTTTACACCGAGGTCACCCAATCTATTATCTACCCGATACCAAATTATATATAGCAGTATAAACAAAGCTATTATAAAAGTAATCACCATATTCAATATTTTATTATAAGAAATATAGGTTTTCTTAAAAGGAACTCTCCATTAGACATAAAGGAACCATTACAAATAACTCCATGAGTAACAAGTGAATACCCCAAGGTTATATATGACAACGATCTAATAACCAATGGAATATCTGCTATCCGCCTTACGTACTGTACCCCGTCGGGTTGTAGGTTGAGGGCAGATGCGCATAATCGATTGTTTGTTTACTCCAAGTATATATAACTTGTACCCAATTATTACGCATAGAAAGGCTTGTAGTGTCATTTTACTCAACTCCCATTTTAAGTAGGAAATATATGACTTTCTAGAGGAACAGGCAAACTTTACAAAACAATACCTTACAGCTTACAGTACTTTACATATACATTTTAAACCACATTTTTACAGCTTACTCACATCACTAAAATCTTATGAACTCACCAGCTTAATTGCTGATCAACTCTTTCAAATAACTTGTATTCTCAGGAGACGATTAGACAGGTGCTTGTGCTGGGACTTCAGAAGATGGAGCATTATAGCTTCAAGTCTTGTTTTGTTATTTGTTTATGACTTCTATGTTTTGTGAACACATACATTGTAAACACTTTCTTTCTAAATGAAATGGTTGTTCATTACTTGCTTACCATATACATATCTCGTGATACTTGACATGACGTCCTCCACCCCCGAACGTTTCCGCCATTCCGGTTTTGGGGTGTGACAGATTGGTATCAGAGCATTGTTTATAGTGAACTAAGTATATCAACCGATAAAAGATATACGTCTATAAATACAATGGGGCTTAAGTGCTCTGGATAATGATATATTTTAGACTATAACTTCAAGTTATAAAAATATACGTACTTGCTCATACATGTACATAATAGAACAAGGATCACGAGGAGAACAGAACTAAAAGTATTTAGAGGTTGGACACTGTCGTCGACCTGAACAGTTATGTAATCATAGCTAGGATCAATATAGCCTGATTAACTATATTCATTCGAGATGTAACCAACATGTGTTTGGGAATGATGTGGTGTTGCAAAAGGGTTAAAACTTACCAGAACACCAATCAAGAGAACGCCAGAACAAGTATAGTTAGATTTAGAGTACTATGGGAGTATTCTATGATACGATAGCGCGATAACAAGGTTAGAACATAACAAGTACATTACGTTAGGATACTATAGGAGTATTTTAGTCTAGATATATAACTTATGTGATAACTTAAAAGACCCTTGCGGATAGGTCTATAATCTTACAAGATATATTCATAAAGTTTTATATATAATCAAGATCTTATAGACATAGAATCTGTGACCGACGCTTCGCTATCCATTCCTTTTAAGGAAGTAATGTTGAGGTGGGATCAATTGTTCGAAGGTCTATTCGATCTTCAATTATCTACAATACCAACTAGTATACCTAGTATAATTATAGGAAGATTCCGTAAGACCTTAAAGCTCATAGGTTCTTTAGTCACTTTCATTCTCGCATGACAAACCCAGAGAAACGTAACCACTTCCTCATAGTAGACAACAGAAGAGTTCAGGAGGAACAAGGACAAACCAATGAGAAGATTTTAAGGAAAGATCAACCGAAGTAACCAAAACGTCTTACGCGTCACACTAATAAATATTAACTAGGTTAACTTAGCGACCAAGTGGAAACACTGCTCACATTACATGTGTTAGAATTATTTTCATAAATGCAGCTGGTAACAATTATTCAGGAAACAGATATTCATTCGAGGATAGTTATTTCAAATTCATAGAGTTTATTAGGTATAGACTCATTTATGAATTGTTCCTAGAACCCTATGGAAGTCAGGACCCGATACATCCACAACTAGGATAACCTTGTCTTTTCAGCTTTCGGCTTGTGTCCGTTGCTATAGACTTATTCTGTCTCATCTTTGTTTTCTTTTAGCAAAGATGCCTCCTCGCAGATCACCCAGACACGCTACTCCGATAACTCCCATACCTTCTCCACAAATCGATGCAGCAACTTTGAACGCTACAGTGGCCGAGACTGTGGCAATATCCATGGCACAATATCACTCCACCAGTACAGGTGGAGGCGAAGCGCCTACCGATTCTACTCAAGGTGAGGTCCCTGTGCGCCAGGGAGAGTTCTCCTACAAGGACTTCACAAGATGTCAACCACTGTCCTTTAAAGGGACTGAAGGAGTCATTTCCCTCCTGCAATGGTTCAAGAAAATAGAGTCGGTCTTCGAAATGTGTTCATGCCCCGAAAGAAGCAAAGTGAAGTTTGCTGCCTGCACCTTCGATGATAAGGCCCTAACATGGTGGAACAACCATGTTAAGTCACTTACCCTATCAGTGGCAAAATCCATAGGTTGTGAAAACCTAAAGGAGTTAATGCGGGAAGAATATTGCCCATTAGTCGATATTCAAAAACTGGAACAAGAGCTATGGGATCTCACTATGGTCGGCTCAGACATAGTGACCTATACGAACCGGTTCAGCGAACTAGCAACTCTATGTCCCGAGATGATTACCTCGGAAAAGAAGAAGATAGACAGATACATTTGGGGTCTGACTGCTCCGACCCAAGGCAATGTGTTATCTTGTAACCCAGCCACGTTCGATAGTGCTAAACGCTTGGCTCAGCGACTCGTCGATCATGGAGTCCACCACATCGTAAAAGTCCCTATTCCCGAGTCATCAAGGAAAGAGGACTATAATCAAGAGTCGGAGAACAAGAGAAAAAAGAAGCGAACAACACAAGACATTCTGCAAGAGCAACAAGCGAGTACTATGTACGCCGCTACGACGCCTGCTGCTTCAGCATCTGCCAGTCATTGTGCTGGAAACCTTCCAAAATCTGGAAAGTGCAACTTTCACCACACTGGAGTGTGCCGAGAAATGCAGTGTTTGAACTGCCACAAAAAGGGACACACAGTCCGTTACTGCAGGGCACCGGCTCAACCGTTCTCCTAAGTCCTCGGAGCTGAAGAAAACCGAGCCTGTTATGGCTGTGGTGAGAATGGACACATTAAGAGGGACTGCCCAATAATCAAGAACTCAGGCGCGGATGGACGTATTCTGATGATCACCGCAGGAGAATCTACCTCGGAGTCATCTTCGAGTAGTGGTACGTTTTCAAAATAGTACTTACTTTTAAAAATTAATTTATATTCATATAAGATTAAAATTTGGGGATGACACTTAAAAGTAACTATAACAACTCAGATGTTGAAATAGGTCGTAATATTCAAGAGAATTAAAAGATCCCTTAGAGAAGCTATTATGACACACCATATACATCAGGGTTGTGCGCAACTGAGATGTTGCAGACCTAGAGTGAGCGACTCCGCTTAGGTTCCCTTTCCTTAATTGGTTGAGGATTTGAGGCAGAGATGCTCAGTCGACTGCCTGAATCATCTTAAGTATTCACAACTTGTATATGACGGGCGATGCTAGTGGTACCATGGGGGATCATAGTATAAAAGTATCCTTTCAGTTAGTAAAGCACTTTTATTTGTATGTATGCGCACATAGCGGTACGATAAATAGGAGTGTTAATTTCAAAATAGAAAACAGGAAACTCGAGATCAATTACAAGGAGTACATTGTTGAACATACTAGGAGTACAGTACCAAGCATACCAGGGATACATCGTCGTTTATCAGACGTTTCTTTCATTTGACCAAAACTTTATTTAGTATAGAGTCCGTTGTTTTCCTTTCGTCATGAGTTGGCGTGGTCCTCACCATACTGAGTTCATATGTTTCTATCGCCTCAATCGGCAAGTTCTCGAAACTTTCGTCATTCGTATAAAAGGTCCGACCTAAACCTAAACTTTATCTTTCGCATTCCAATCCCCGAAGTACTCATGTGAAGAGTACATTATTCTTCAGAGTATTATCGTCAGATATCCGCAGACCGTCACGACATACCACTCGTCCAGCAGACCAAGTTATAGCACAGAGGCTAAGGACGAATACAACCCGCCTATTATTATTTAGTGTATACGCGAGGGTGGTATATGAGTATGATTATGCAGATCTAGTATGTGTGTTTCCGCCCTATCTCCTGTTCTCCGTTGAGTTGTGGACCTAGAATGGAGTCGCACATCTGACAGTCCTACTAATCCTAGTTATATACGGCTTGTATACACGAGCTAATGATAGATGGACCAAGTATGAATCCTATCAAGAACACTAGGGCAAGTTGCCAGGTCTACGAGTGAGTATTCTACAAAGCAGAAGAGCTCAACCCCCAGTAGTAATGCTAAGAGAGCTAATTTCGGGACGAAATTCATTCTAACGGGGGGATGATGTGACAACCCAAAAATTTCCACTTCAATAGAAGCCAAGTCTATTTCTGCTAACTTTCAAACTTTTGGGACAAGTTTGAGCAACTCAGGATTTACACTTAAGGAAATATCAGGAAAGAGGTTGCACTTGGGTCTTGTGCAACTCTGTTATTCCAAAACTCTACGATATTAGAGTTCTTTCCGGGAATAAAATATTTTCTACCAAAAATCCCAGGACTATATATAGAATTCTGAACCAAATTATTCATTAGTTACAATTCCAACTAGAGAAAAACCAAATTCTCTCTCAAGGATCTTCAGACTTTTGTTCCGGAAAGTGAGTACTTCTATCTAGTGTTGTTTTAAATCTTTATATATGCTTAATACACTAGAAATCATAGGAAAACACCAAGATCTGTGAGTTTACCGCCCAAGAACACCTTGGGGAGTAAACTCCGTTTCAACGGCCAAAGTGTGCCCAATGACCCCTAGACCTTGGAAACCAAACATGGGACAAACCTTGACATGTTTAGGCATCAAAAGCAATTAAAATCAAGGACCAAAGGTGAGTTCACGGCCAAGGAAGTTCTTGGGCCGTGAACTCCATTTTAGGGTGCCAAAATGCCCTAAATGCCTTCCATAACCCAAGAGACAAGCATAGAACTTTACCTAGATGTGTTTAGGACCCAAAACAGCCAAAATATCATCACTTATAAGTGTTTACGGCCGCAAACACATGACCAAATGGTCCATGGGCCGTAAACTCAAAATAGAGGTGTTTTGATGCCACAAACACTTCCAAGGGCTTAGGCATGAATTTAGAATGCTTCCTTATGACCTTTAAGACCCTCATAAACATATTTGGCCATGCGTTTACGGTAGTAAACTCATTTGGGCCGTGAACACCTCAAAAACTCCAAAGAAGGTGGTATTTCTCACCTTAGGCTAGAGCTAATGTCCCTAAATAATTCCCTAGACTTCAAACTAGCAATAACCCATGAGTAACCATGAGTTTACGGCCGTAAACTCCCTTGGGCCGTGAACTCATGGTAGTAAGCTCATATAAGTGCCTTTATACCCTCCTAGGTGGAATCACATGTGATTCCTGATGGGTTTTTAGTCATAAGACATCCTATGTGCTCATACAAACCCTAATGCTTGGATCTAGGTTTCTCTATTGTACATGCTTTGAATCCAAGACTATAAACCCTAATTCTAGCGTATGGAAATCAATATTAACATATAATTGGGTTTATGATATTACCTTGATTGTTATGTAGCAATAACAATCCCAATTCCTCCTTGAATTGACTTTGGAAGGCTTAGAGTCACAATTGTCACTCCTTTAATGGCTCACAAACACCATAAGCAAGAGGATGGAGGTTGCGCAAAACGTGTTCTAACCCTAGAAAAGAAGTTCCCCACGTTTTTGAGCCTTAAGGGTTCTATTTATAGTGAGGCTATTAGGGTTATCTAACAAGGAAACCCTAATTTGGTTGCTTAAGCCCTAAGCAACCCATAGACTCCTTTAATCAAGCCCTTGGACGATTTCCTTATGGGCTTCCCATAGGAATTCGTCCAACCCTTGATACAAGGCAATCCATGGCCCAAATTGCAATTATCCTATAATTACAATTTCAGTCCCTTAAGTTTAATTAATCTCTTTTAGTCACAAAACTAATTACCAATTAATTATTGAGTAATATTAATTAAACAATATGATTTCTCCTTTAATATATCATTCCCATAATATATTAATAAATCATATTTAATCCTTTCTCTCCATAATTCATCCTATCAAGTTGCTCTGGTGAAGGCAACCCAAAAGGACCATGCACCATCGGGTCAAGTACATACCAAAATAGTTATGGACTTAGACACTAATCCAACAGTCTCCCACTTGGATAAGTCTAATAACTATTATGCGTATGACTTCAGATCCCGATCTGCAATCGTAGCTTTCCAAAGCCGCTGTCCACTCTGATCATATCAGATACGCATGTCCTTAGATAAGGGATCATATATTCCTCCATTCTAGATATCGTATGAGACATGATTTCTAATCATTCTCTTTGTAATATATCTCGATTCGCGATTTATGACGACTGAGTAATTGAACAATTCAAATTAGCCCTAGACCGGCCGAGCATTTACGTTTGTCATCACTAAATCATCGAGGGGCCCAAAGATATCACTTTTATCCTACTTTGGATAAAAGGAACGGATAAACTTTGATACAATGCTTTCTTGAACTTACTAACCAAATCACACACAACAATATGTTTTATAACCCCAAGTTACTAGTGCGTTTACATATTACCAATGTGCAACCGATTTGCAAGATACAACTCACACATCTCAGTTTCAAGAATATAAGATGTTATCGTCTCACCAATCACTCGTGATACAATCCATGGAGTGATCAAAGTGAGCGTGGGTTTAATCCAATGCTCAAATTCATATTCATAAGCACTCATGAACGTTGCAACAAACATTTGCTTATGTCTAATGCTCTTTAGACAATCCACACACCAATTCACGACAGTCTTCATTCATATCTACTTCCAACATATGAACGACTGTGGCCCTTTTGAATAATTCGATTATTCTTAATAAACTCAATTATTCTGGAAGTCAAAACATGCAAATGTGAAACACAAGAATAATACTAATCCCATATGGCCTCAACCCTTTGAGCATAAATAAAACGCCTTTTATTTATCACCATATTGATTACTCATTATTTGTTGTTTCGGGTAATCAACTTCTTACTTGAATTACAACACTTGTCCCATGCTCCTAGCATGCACACAATGTTTACCTATGGTTCTTACTTTGTGAAATAGATCAAATTGAACACATTTCCAATCTTTCTCATTTCACAACTCCAAATCCTTTTTCCATAAGTTAAAGAATATCAAATTATTGCTACTTATAGAATATGCTAGATTCTAACATTCTATGCAACTATCCTTTTGTAATGTCACTGCACCAAAGTCACAAAGACTTTTGCCAATGACGTTACAAAGTCCTCTATCGGAGATTGTTACAAGACACTTCCTTAGATATGATGTCTCTCACTCAAAGTACATTCCTTTGAACATCCTTTTGCATAAAAGTTCCTAATCTAGTCATAGATTTTCAATATTCAATTCCCAATATGGACACGCTTCCATATTTTCCATATGACAACTCATTCTTAATAGAATCTTATCTATTCGAAATGATGTTGATATGGTCCATCCAATATGGAAACATTTCCATATTCTCCAATACTATACTTCCAACTACTCACAAGCGACCAATCCTCGTCGAACTTTGGATTGTCCTTTGATAGTTGTTTAATTATTTTAGTCAAAACCAATTCTAGTCCCTTTTCCCTTTAAATGCACTGGACATTTGGAAAATTTTAGAATGGTCAAACATTAAAGCATTTACAATCGATCCTATACCCGAAGCGTATGGGACACGACGCATAATGTTTTATTTGCTATATTCTCAAAAATCGAATTGTGAAGAGGAATGCCATAATCATAATCGAAATTTTAAGAACACATTATGTACCCTTGACTAAATTTATTAACATTTCTCAACCTAAACCTTTAGATTTGAAATGAAGCATAATATTCTCTCCCTTAATTATAGCAAAACAACTTTACAACCCTTACGACTTTGCAAGGTATATCTCTTGTTTTCTATAATTAATATTGCCAACTTGCAATACGTGCCTTAATAATCATACAATCATAACATTTATGCTCCCACTATCATGATGATTATTATAAAACATAACACTTATTCTCCCACTAGCTTCGACATGTATTCATAAACATCTTAACTTTCAGAAAAACAATGCTTATTGAATTTCTTAAGTTCATGTTTCTAATATTTAGTGCTTTGATAATCTTTTATCAAGGCTTCTTGAACTTATACACCTTTGCCTTAGATAGTTCATATGTGTGTGTAAACAATTGCCAAACCTCACAATTCAAATTATGGAAAGGGATACCGTAACCATAATCGAATTCGAGAATGCAATTTTACAATCACTATCTTCTTAAAATCTTTCTTAGTGAAAGCATTTCCTCACAATCTTTTCCATGAAGGAGGAAATCTTATGACACTAAGATTTGAGCGGTATATGTGTTCCTATCCATGTGAATTTGTTAAAACTAAAGTTTACGACAAATTCAAACTCATATGGACCGAACTTTCTTAATCTTAATTTCTTGCCTTATGGTAGCAAGCTGCCCACCATGTCTTCCAAGTAGTTAAGCAGCTCACCCTTTCCTATCAATGTACCTTTCATTGATTAAGGTGCTTTGCCTTTTATGCGTTCAAAATGAGAATTCATAGAACTCACATGCATAATTAATTCGATTGGATTGGCACAGAAACAAAATAATTTCAGCACGATAGGTTGTAAACCTCAACTCGTGTGCTAGTGATGATTGATAAGGTTTATTTGATTTGTTCTTGAAACCTTTCAAGACCATTAAAAATCCCACTTACTCCTTGACATATAAGATTCTCTTGTCAAAACATTTCTTGACAAACAAATATTCAAGAGTTAGTGTAGTTTTTATCAAAACACTTCATAAATTGGTCTTAGTTGGTCTTTGTCTTATCCAAGACATCACAACTTTCCACATTTGATGAATGTTATAAACCTTTAATACTTTTCACTCAATGTCACAATCTTAACTTTAAGACTTGTTATTGGAACGAAGTATGATTGACTTCTTGATTTAACCATTTCTTCAATCCTTGATTCCTCTTCTTAAACATACAATTGTACTAAGACTTCACTTAGAGGATCAATTGAGATATTGTTCTTAATCATTAAGACCTATCATAAAGCATAAAAGCTACTCTCCCTTCTTCTTAGAATGGAGAAACTTTTATCTTTCTGCCTACTTGATTTTTCTTATTCGTTCTGCTATTGATCTAAACCCTTTAATCAATTCAGAATTACACTTAATCTTGTAAGTATAATCATATTTACTAAGCTTTTAGTAAATCATGACGAATATCATTGTTACTCTTATAGTGAACTTGATCAGCACACAACTTTGTGTACTTGATCTCTTAGTCCTTCACTTGACTCTTTGTCAACGAATTAGTCTAATTTCCAAATACGAAATTTCTCATTCATCGTGCAATCAAGTTGCATGATTCCAAGTTTCTGTCCAATTGAAACTTGGGCGATGAGAAACTCTCCCTATTTGGTAAATTCTCGACTTTCCATAAATAACATAATAAGAACCAAATCCATTATTGCTAATAATAGAACCATTTTAACATCAATTTTTCATACACGCCATTGTAACGATAAATAAATAAAATTTAAAATCAAAATTTATTTTATTGCAGAAAAATTCGTCCTTACAATGCAATTCATTGAAAAACTATGCTGATACATCTTTCTTAGCAATCTAATTCTGACTCTAAGTAGTAGCTCAAGAATCTAATCTTCGAGAAATGCGATCGACATCCATTCTTTCACGGTTAGATTTTGCTCACTTCTTCCCTTAAGCTTCCTTTCTTTTCTTCGATCCTACAAAACATCAATTGTAATCTTATCACATTATGTATTAAGATTCTAGAATAGAAGCTTAAAAGAGTTAGTCAATGGATTTTACCTAGAGCAAAGCCATACGTTTTGACTCTCCCATCTCTTAGATCTCTTAGGTAAATAGGGCAGCTTCGTCTCCAATGCCCCTTCTCTTGGCAATAAAAGCAAATTGACTCTTTTGGAACAGAACATGGAACTACTTCAGACATTTCCTTTCTCTTATGATCAAACTTTTCGATCATAGCATGTCTTTCATTGCCATTGTCTATATCCATAGAGGTCTTGAAGGCAGATTCACCAATCAACTTTGCTTTTCTATTGCGCCAAACCATTGCTGATTCAGCAGCAATAAGCATATAGGTGAGATATATAAGGGTCACGTCGCGGTTCATCGTATAGTACTCTCTTACGAACTCACTATACGAGTTAGGAAGTGACTGAAGAACCCAATCAACAACCATTTCCTCACAGACAACGGATCCCAATAATCTTAACCTATCAATGTGTGACTTCATCCCTAGGACGTGTGCACACACCGACTTTCCTTCTTTATGTTTACTTGCCAAAAAGGGCTTGAGTGATCTTGAACTTTTCAAGCCTTTGAACTTGTGGGTTAGGGAGAATAATTGGAGAAGGAGGAGGAGGAAGTGAAGCATGATTTCTTGTTCCTCGATCGAATCGTGGAATATCATCTTCATGTGGAATGCTTGTTCCACGGGATTTGAGAAGACCATAGTTGTCAAACTTTGACATCTACAATACGGGAGAAAACAAATTCAAGTTAGTTGATTGATAGAGTCCTTAGTAAATCACCCAAATGAAATACTAAGGCTAGGACCCAACACAATATTCTACAACTCGGGAGAGGGATGTCGTAACCCAAATTGCAGAACATTTGAAGGTAAGTGAATGACTCTCCCATCTCTTAGATCTCTTAGGTAAATAGGGCAGCTTCATCTCCAATGCCCCTTCTCTTGGCAATAAAAGCAAATTGACTCTTTTGGAACAGGACATGGAACTACTTCAAACATTGTCTTTCTCTTATGATCAAACTTTTCGATCATAGCATGTCTTTTGTTGCCATTGTCTATAGCCATAGAGGTCTTGAAGGCAGATTCACCAATCAACTTTGCTTTTCTATTGCGCCAAACCATTGCTGATTCAGCAGCAATAAGCATATAGGTGAGATCTATAAGGGTTACGTCGCAGTTCATCATATAGTACTCTCTTACAAACTCACTATACGAGTTAGGAAGTGACTGAAGAACCCAATCAACAGCCATCTCCTTACAGACAACGGATCCCAACATTCTTAACCTATCAATGTGTGACTTCATCCCTAGGATGTGTGCACACACCGACTTTCCCTCTTCATGTTTACTTGCCAAAAGGGCTTGAGTGAGCTTGAACTTTTCAAGCCTTCGAACTTACGGGTTAGGGAGAATAATTGGAGGAGGTGGAGGAAGTGAAGCATGATTTCTTGTTCCTCGATCGAATCGTGGAATGTCATCTTCATGTGGAATGCTTGTTCCACAGGATTTGAGAAGACCATAGTTGTTGTACTTTGACATCTACAAAACGGGAGAAAACAAATTCAAGTTAGTTGATTGATTGAGTCCTTAGTAAATCACCCAAATGAGATACTAAGGTTAGGACCCAACACAACACACTACAACCTAGAAAAGGGATGCCGTAATCTAGTTGCAGAATATTTGAAGGTAAGTGAATGACGATTCACTAATTTCCACCACGAAAAACGAAAAAGAAATTTAAGTTTTAAATTTATGAAAACTACTAGATCCTTTGAGATTCATTGAACATTTCAATGGCATGTTTAAATCTCGATATGCCCCTCTAGTTTGTGACTGGGATGCCAAGGATCACAAAGCGGGTGTGAATAACCATGCAAACTAGATGGTGCCCTCACATGTTACAGTCACCTATTCGATGTGCCGGTAAACCACACACGCTCCACCGAACTATGAGAAACATTGAGTCACCCTTTGCTACCTTTGTTTAGAACCATTTAGTGTGCCGGTAAACCACACACGCTCCACTAACGTCTTTGCAAGGGCACAAAGTGTAATTTCATGGAATTGCATCAATTCACTTTTGCCTAAGTAACTAAGATTGGGAATTTGAAAAACATTTAGTTACTTTTGTACTTTATTATACTTATAATGGAAGGTTTCGTCCTATCCTACCCGTTCGGCTAACGACCCTCCACTAGTCAAGAGTGCGGTGGGTAAGAGTGGATACCCATTTAATCGCCATTTTATAGGCAATTTCCTTAAACACCCCTTATAGACCAGCTTCGTGAATGAGGCCTACTAACGGTAAGACTGAATTTTACTCATACATATATATAATGTTAGACTTTTAATGTTATATATAGTATAGGGTGTATTTTACACTTTTAAAATATTAGATGGTTCAATTTAGCAATTATACTTTTAATTCAATTAAATTGTAAACCTAAACTTTTATGGATTTATTAAACCTCTTTTAATTATACACCTTAATTAATTAATAAAACCATAAGGGTGTGATTTGAACTTTTTCAAAACTATACTAGAGTTTTAGAATTTAACATTCCTAATTAAACTTTTAATCAACTTTTAAATTCCAAAACTTGAGGGCAAGTTTTGAAACATTTCAAAACATTAGGGTTTAGAATTTAAATATACATCAAATTAAACAATTAATCAAAATTTAAATTCCAAAACTTGAGGGCAAGTTTTGAAACCTTTTTCAAAACATTAGGGTTTCAACTATTTAAATTTCAAAACAACAAAACTTTTGGGTTCAAATTTAAACTATAAAACCTAAAGGGAAAATATGAAACTTTTCATAACATAAGGATCAAATAACAAATAATCTAAATTAACATTTAATTACATAATTATCCATATTTGATTTATTTAATGATTTCTTGCAAAACAATTTACCAATTAAGTCAAAATAATTAAACAATTATCACATAAGGAAACAATTATGTTATTAACTGATAAATATCTTCAATTAGATCAAGAATATAGTCAAATATATCATCAAATCGGATTTATATTGATCTAACATGATAAGGTAACTATCCATAAGCAAAAACAGCAAGAAATCACGAAATTATCCCCATCTGACGAGTTGACTCGTCGAGTCAGGCTTGGACTCGTCGAGTCACCTTGGACTCGGTGAGTCCAGCCTCCAGAAACCCAAAAAACGAATTTTCCAGATATCTAATGCATCAATACAATTTAAACCAAGCTAGGCTCTGATACCACTGATGGGTTTTTAGTCATAAGACATCCTATGTGCTCATACAAACCCTAATGCTTGGATCTAGGTTTCTCTATTGTACATGCTTTGAATCCAAGACTATAAACCCTAATTCTAGCATACGGAAATCAATATTAACATATAATTGGGTTTATGATATTACCTTGATTGTTATGTAGCAATAAAAATCCCAATTCCTCCTTGAATTGACTTTGGAAGGCTTAGAGTCACAATTGTCACTCCTCTAATGGCTCACAAACACCATAAACAAGAGGATGAAGAGGAGAGAGGATGGAGGCTGCCCAAAACGTGTTCTAACCCTAGAAAAGAAGTTCCCCACGTTTTTGAGCCTTAAGGGTTCTATTTATAGTGAGGCTATTAGGGTTATCTAACAAGGAAACCCTAATTTGGTTGCTTAAGCCCTAAGCAACCCATAGACTCCTTTAATCAAGCCCTTGGACGATTTCCTTATGGGCTTCCCATAAGAATACGCCCAACCCTTGATACAAGGCAATCCATGGCCCAAATTGCAATTATCCTATAATTACAATTCCAGTCCCTTAAGTTTAATTAATCTCTTTTAGTCACAGAACTAATTACCAATTAATTATTGAGTAATATTAATTAAACAATATGATTTCTCCTTTAATATATCATTCCCATACTATATTAATAAATCATATTTAATCCTTTCTCTCCATAATTCATCTTATCAAGTTGCTCTGGTGAAGGCAACCCAAAAGGACCATGCACCATCAAGTCAAGTACATACCAAAATAGTTATGGACTTAGACACTAATCCAACAATTCCAACACTTGGTTAAGGTGTTTCCTAGTCCCGTAAGGTGTTTCCTAGTCCCAGAAGGTGTTTCCTTTCATATAGTTGTTTATAAACACTATATTCATGTCATTATGTGTCCTTAGATATCATTTAGGACTTACTGTGTATTGGAACTTCATTCGTGGAACTTCTCATCTGTACGCGCATACCCGTTTGAATCACCCACATCAGGTGAGTTCTTACCCCGTAATGAATCTTTTAACTATTTTAATTGTCTTAAGGGGGGAATACAAGTTGAACACAATGATAATTGTGTAATTATTTGTTGTTAAACATTCTTTCAAAATGTTACTTATGTTATTTATAAGTTGTTAAAACATTTCAAAACTCTTTTAAAGGTTATATTACTTTATAGTTATACATAACTCCATTTTAAAGTATAAGCATAACTTTGTAGATAAATGAGTCTTTTCAGTAACAGTCCAGTTAGAGCATTAGTACAATGAAGCACACAAAGAGTTAAGAACAGAACAGAACATAACATAACATAACATAACATAACTAAAAGATTAATTTGCTATAGCATGACAACACGCACACAGGATCTAACTTTAATGTGAATTGCACGGCTTGCATGGATTTGCTCGGGTCGCGTTTGGTTCCCTCAATCTCCATACATGAGAGCGGGTTAGTAGGGGTTCTAGCTTTCACATTATGACCGTAATAAAACACACATATTTTTTTACGTTGATAGTACCTCCGTATGTCATTATAAAGGACATCAGGGTACTCATTTCTCCCATTACTTTCATAAAGTGTCAGTAACACTTGACGGTTAATCTATTCTCTATTCGAGATAGGTTATAAACTAAGGAGAATGTACTTTTCAGATGACAAAGGAACAGTAGAGTCTTGGTAGAAGACTGCTTTCATAACAGTAGAGTCTTGGTAGAAGACTGCTTTCAAACAATCGAGTCTTGGTAGAAGGCTACTTTTAAAAGTTAGGACCATGATGCTAACCTTATGATTCCGTAATGTATACACTATAGGATACATATATGTTAAGTAGATGCCGACAGCTAATAGGATGTGTGTTCTTCGCTGTACGTCTTATTCCCGTTGGATGTAGGCTTACACCGAGGTCACCCAATCTATTATCTACCTGAATCTATATATATTTATGCTTAGTATACATTAAGTCATCATAAGGGTACCAGGTATGGATCAGGTCATAGGACACAGAGTCAATGCACATTTGTTCTAGTACAAAACTTTCGTTTCAAAGTCAGTACTTTTGGATATACAAAACTAGTGATTTCCCAGTTAAGGGCTTAATCCATTTTATTAAGCCAGTACAATTTTAATGACTTTAAGTGAGTTAACTCTATAATACCTTAGTTTATACACCATGTTTATATATAAGACTAATATCCGACAGCTAATAGGATGTGTGTTCTTCGTTGTACGTCCTGTTCCCGTGGGATGTGGGTTTACACCGAGGTCACCCAATCTATTATCTACCCGATACCAAATTATATATAGCAGTATAAACAAAGCTATTATAAAAGTAATCACCATAGTCAATATTTTATTATAAGAAATATAGGTTTTCTTAAAAGGAACTCTCCATTAGACATAAAGGAACCATTACAAATAACTCCATGAGTAACAAGTGAATACCCCAAGGTTATATATGACAATGATCTAATAACCAATGGAATATATGCTATCCGCCTTACTTACTGTACCCTATGGGTTGTAGGTTGAGGGCAGATGCGTATAATCGATTGTTTGTTTACTCCAAGTATATATAACTTGTACCCACTTATTACGCATAGAAAGGCTTGTAGTGTCATTTTAATCAACTCCCATTTTAAGTAGGAAATATATGATTTTCTAGAGGAACAGGCAAACTTTACAAAACAACACCTTACAGCTTACAGTACTTTACATATACATTTTAAACCACATTTTTACAGCTTACTCACATCACTAAAATCTTATGAACTCACCAGCTTAATTGCTGATCAACTCTTTCAAATAACTTGTATTCTCAGGAGACTATTAGATAGGTGCTCGTGCTGGGACTTCAGAAGATGGAGCATTATAGCTTCAAGTCTTGTTTTGTTATTTGTTTATGACTTCTATGTTTTGTGAACACATACATTGTAAACACTTTCTTTCTAAATGAAATGGTTGTTTATTACTTGCTTACCATATACATATCTCGTGATACTTGACATGACGTCCTCCACCCCCGAACGTTTCCGCCGTTCCGGTTTTGGGGTGTGACACATGGTGTTTTTGTACCCATGCATCATGGAAATGAAAGGCCATGTCAATTAGGGTTTACATGGTGTAACCCTAACTATATATGCATCTTATTCTTCCCCAAAATCGGCACTAGTGTGTGATATAGAAGCGCTAGCCGATTTTAATGAAGTGTAGATTTCTCTCAAGGTTATTCCAAAGGCAATTGATGTTGTGTGAACCATTTGAGGTGTCACACTTGGGGCACTAGGCACTCAAGCTTCATGAAGACTTTCTACATCAAAGAGGTATGTATTCTATCTTGTTATATTCGTTGTTTTGTATGCTAGATTAGGATAATACCTTGGAAGTTCATATTTGCAAGTATAATAGAGAAAACATAGATCCAAGGTATTTAAGGTTGCATGTACACTTAGGAGTGTTAGAATGCTCAAAACCCAACATTCATACCCATGAATTAACCTTTTACATGATTTTAACTGCTTTTATAGGGGAATACAAGTTGAAGTGTACAGTTATTAGATAAATCACGTGTGATTGATAACTGTATAGAAAAATAGATTTTGCATATTTAACTGTTTATCTAGCTTAAAGATTTCCAAATCATGTTTTTGAATCTTGTTAAAGTATGAATATCCCTTTTTAGATCATTAAAGGTTATCCAAAGTTTTTCAAATTTTGTTTACTTAAGAGACATCCAGTCGTAATTTCTTAGCAAAGGTTTTCTTCACTTAAACCGTTTTATACAAATCATTTTTCAAAGTTTCTTACGAAAGGTTTTTTCAAAGGATTTCCAAAGATTTTCAAAGCTTGTTTTACAAAATGACATCAAGTCGTAAATTCCTAATTTTAATGGTTTTCCAAAGGTTTTACCAAAGTTTTCTTCTATCCTTCTATTTCGTTAAATGCATGCCTATATTTGTATAGTTATATAAATAATGTTTAAAGGACTTAGGAAGGCTAGTTCGCCCTATTTCGTTTTCCTCGTTGGGATGTGGTCTGGTGGGTATTGGATATCCGTCCGAAGGTCATTTAAACATTAGTTATATATCATGTATACATGTATAGACATAAAGGTTACATCGACCAGTTCATTTCCCTTGGGTAGCAAGGGCATCCTTCCATTCATCATTCATAGACCAGAAACACTAGTAACTATTATAGGAATAGTTAGGAGATTCTATTTACTCTTTCTAGTGCGGAGAATTCCAAAGGAGTCAGTTCATACATGAGTCTATGTCATCATTACAGTACTTAAAATAGAATTCAAAATACGAGATGCATCTTCAAGACACAGATCTCCCCGTCGTTAAGTTGGTAACCAGAGTCTCCTGGAGGGAGAGCGGGCATTGTGTGTATAGATCTATACGAGACTGACACTCCCACACCCTGACTGCTAGCTACAGTCTCCGACCTACCTAGCCAAGGGGTGACAAATGTCACATTCATTCCGACGCTTGCAGGGCGTCAAGTACTCTATTTTCGATCAATATGGTTATGAGTATCTCCATGTTTACCTTATAATTCATGGCCTTAAGGTGACATGGTATTTTTTAAACAACACACTTAGGATTACCGGATGTTTTACACTTTGCTAGTTGTGTCGTTCATTCGATACTGTCTGGAGTCTGTATATTCCTTGTTTTAGACTTTGCTAGCCGTGTCGTTCATTCGACACAATCTGGAGTCTGTATTTCCTTGTTTTAGACTTTGCTAGCTCTTTCATTCATTCAATACTGTCTGGAGTCTGTATATTCCTTGTTTTAGACTTTGCTAGCTGTGTCGTTCATTCGACACTGTCTGGAGTCTCTATTTCCTTGTTTTAGACTTTGCTAGCTGTGTCGTTCATTCGATACTGTATGGAGTCTGTGCTTCCTTTTGTTAGACTAAGCCAGGCGTATCATTCATTCGATACTCTCCTAGAGTCTATGATTTCTTTTGCCTTATTCAGCAGTATTACGGCTAAGGCATATATTATTTTTCGCCTAGTATTTTTACTAGTGATATTCTCATATTTTCTTTATAGTCAATACCGTATTTTGGTAATGATAGTATATTGGGGAAAATTAATCCTTAAAACATAACTCTGTCGGGTCTTGGTAGAAGACTGCTTTTATTTTGAAAATATAGGATTTTCTGGAAAGGACGCCAATACACCGTAGATTCTAAACTACTATCTTTCATAAAGTCATTTTGAATAAAAATGCGTATTTATACAAATGACACTAAATACTTATGGACTCACCATCATTATAAAAATGTTGATACTCGCTTTAAAAATAACTTGTAATCTCAGGTCAGCGATAGACAGGTACATCCCAGGAGCTTTTGTGAAGACAACCTAGTCCCGAGCTGCATCTATATTATTCCTTGTATTACTTTGATGTTGCTATGAAATGTAAACTATGTAAAATTACTACTATTAATGTAATGGTTTTTGTACTTTGATTTCTATACTGCATATGTTGTGATACTTGACATGACGTCATCCACCCCAGAACGTTTCCGCCGTTCCGGTTTTGGGGTGTGACAGATTGGTATCAGAGCATTGTTTATAGTGAGCTTAGTATATCAATTCATAAAAGATATACAGCCTACTAATACATAGGGATAAAACACTATGACCAAGAATTATACTTTAAAATATAACCATATTTTACTAAAGTATAAGAACATCCAGAATCTAAATACTCGAACAAAGTATCACAAGAAGAACAAGAATAAAAGTCTTCGGATGTTGAGCATTACCGTCAAACCTGGGCAGTTATGTAATGTAAGCTGGAATAAATGTAACCTGATCAACTACATTTATTCGAGATGCGATGAATGTGTGCTTGGGAGTGATGGTGGTGTTGCAACAGGTGTGAAACTTACCAAATAGGAATGCTAGAGCCAAACATAAAGTTTAAAATACTATGGGAGTATTTTGGAATACTAGAAGACTCACATTAATCCCATAATCATATTCGAAAGTTAAGAATCAAACAAGAAATTAAAATACCATAGGGGTATTTTAGAATCCATAGATAACCTTGTGTGAATAACTAAAAAGATCCCTTATTGATATACCTATGATTACAGAGGGTATACTTCCAAGGTTATATATGATAAGGATCCCATAGACAAAGAATGTGTGGTTTCGCTCTACTTCCTTTTCCTTGTTTGAATGTGGATATAGAGTAGTATCACATATTCGTAGGCCTATCGGATCTAAGTTATAAATAATTTGTGTACCCTATGTAATTGTAGCAGGACTCGATATGGATCATCTAGTGGAATGTTTTAATAATCTCTTAGGATTGTTTAGACATTTCCATTCTCGCACGAACCCTGTAGAAAACCTTACCCACTTCAGTGTTCGACCAAAGAGTTGATTCAAACTCAGAAGAAGTTCATTGAGAAGATTTCTAGTTCGGAAATAAATGAACTAGGACGAGACTATTGAAACCACCAAGTGCATATACCTTTTAGGGACACCGGTGGGAAATCCGCCTGAAATTCCGAGATTTCTAGTCATCCATCATGAAGCGATGACACCCAGAGTCAGGATCGGAAGTAAGACGGAATAGAAATTCAATATGTCTTCACGAGAAGAGAACCCTAGGTAACTACCCCAAGAAAACCAACGCTGGTCACAGCCAAGGATATGAGGTAGACAGAGGGAGCCAGTACATGGAACCCGAGAAGTGTCTCTTCCTCGTTATTATCGCGCTAATACACCCATAAAATAATACAATTTAGTGAGTTAGTGATTTCACTACTCGCACTATGTGTTAGGTAAATCACCTTTCCCGTTGCAAGTAATACAATTAGATCGGATTTCAAAACCTCGATTGAGGGTGTTTAGCCATAAGTTTTCATGAGCCCTTTTCTTCCGTGATCCTCGTTACGAACTTCCCTCAAATCTTTCCAAGCCAGTGAGTGAAACTTTCCATCATAAAGATAACTTAGTAGGAACGACCCCCGTCTTATGGCTTTCCGATACTCTTACTCCTACCTTGATACCCGGACTGCATCATAGGGATGTAGGTCCACACTCAGATAACCGATATCCAAGGCGCGGGAAAAATTATTGCCTATTATAGTAAGGATAGATACGTCCAGAGTTAACCATCGTCCCTCATCAGCTTGTGTTCCTTTTCGTGTAGGAAAAAAAACCATGCCTTCGAAGAAACGTAACCAATCCGCTGGCAAGAAATTGACTCCCCTATTCGATGAAGCTACGTTCCAAGTTGCAGTCTTAGCAACCGTAGCAGTTGTCATGGCTCGTCTGAATGCTAACAACGCCAATGTTAGCAGGAGCCCTATCGGGATTCCCGATCAAAGCAATGGACAGCAGCAACCAACACCGGCGTGCCCAGCCACCCAAGAAGCTCAACCAACACCAGTGAAGAGAAAGTTCAAGAACGAGGAAGGAAGTACCTCGGCTCAAGGACCTTCCGAAGGACAACGAGCTGAGATAGTCAATACCCCTGTCAACCCTCCCGTCCCAACTCCAAGAAGACCATACCTAGGGAACCTTCCCCATTGCAGCAAGTGTAGCTACCATCATCATGGTATCTATCGAGAACTCCTTTGTGTTGGGTGCAACATGAAGGGGCATACCGCTCACGTCTGCAGAACCCCGGTTGAGTTCATTACATCAATCACCAATGTGGCGACCAATCCAGTATGCCATCTATGTAGTGAGATTGGGCACCTAAAGCGAGACTGCCCAACTGAAAGAAACGACAAAGGCGCAGGAGGAGTCTAACTCTAATACCTAGGAGAAGCGTCAATGAACTCGGTAAAATTTTGGTACGTCTCTCAATCTCTGATAACTAACTGAAAACATTAAAAGGCTAATTCTAAATGTAATTACTCTCCCATTAAGGCAAAAGTCGCAGCACTGTTGTAAGAATTCAAAATTTTATCAGGTAAATCTATAATGGCTCGGTATATACGTTAATGCCATGTATAATTAAGATGGATATACCTCGAGTGAGTGATGCTGCCTTATTTCCTGTTCCTCGTTTGGTTGTGGATTTGGGGCGGAGTCGCTCAGTCAACAGTCGTTCCCACCTTAATTATACATGACTAGTGTATACTAGGCGATTATAGAGATGCCTCGTGGGAATCCATACATGAAAAGTACATTATTCCAAAACCTTAGGACCCTCTATAGTTCCGCGTCGACTCTATCGGTCCAAGTATCCGCGACAGTGATACACGGGACGAAACTCGAGACGCCAAGAACTTGTGTGACCGTTCAATACATGGCCCTATCGACCCTCATTCTATGTCATGTCGATGTATGCCAACTTCGACGCCTCTATCAATCATGGTTCGACTTAGTGCAACCATGTGTAAACTCCTAGTGCTGTGTAAAAGAACTTTCACCATAGCCATTTCGGCAAATAAAGGTCCTTCCGAACATAATAATAAAACCTAATATGATCCGCCAGTCGTCTCTCTTATCTAAAACTTTCCGAAATACCCCCGAGTAGGGTATCGCGCGTTGTTAACCAAACCTTTCTTAGATAGATAGGACCCGAAGTGAAAGACACTGCAGATATTCCAGAAGACGATAACCACCCGAAACTTACTCCGTAGATCCCCCCAAAAGACCCTTCGCACCTCACAATCAGGTTCGTGAATCAAGAGGATAGAACTCATGGGTCTGACTACTATAACTGAGTATATGCATAAGGGTGGTATATAATTGAGATCAAAAAGATTTAAGATGTGAGCTTCCTCCTACTCCCTGTTCCTCGTTGGGTTGTGGGTCTGGGGTGGAGTCGCACAACTGAACATCCTACCGACCTCAATTATGTACGGCTTGCATACACCAAGTACTAGTGGTTAAGCCAAGTATGAGCTTTGCCACAAACCTCATAGTAAAACCCTTCATCCTATCCCATAGAATAGGAACTAGAGTCAAGAGAACCACTGCGGGTTGAGCTACTATAATGACCACAAATCTGAAATTTGTTGTCATCCCGGTTAAGCCAATATAGTAGCTAACACCCTTAGTTGGTAAAGAAATATGAGTCGTAAGAGTCAAGGACATTGACTACGAACCATCCATTCACGCTTAATCCCACGAATTAAGCATCTCAGCGGATATCCCGGAAACCTGGAAGCTGCGATGAGTTAAACTCTGAGAAGAGTGGATGAAGAGACTAGAAGTTCCGAGTGACGGAATCCTATACTTCTAGACCTAATCTAAATCAAGGAAACTCAGAACCACCGGAAAAGTAGCTACAGAAGATGCTCGCACTACTCAGGCACTCCGTCCAACTTGTTATTGACAAGTATTGTCTGGGACACTCTGCCTCCTCACGTGGAAGAAGTCACAGTCGCCCTGTAGACGATAGAATTCAATCTCCAAAGTGAATACCAGAATGCCAAGAACCACATGATAACCTCCTCGTCCAAGAATACTTGAATAATGTACGAAAGTAGGTGGCGTTAAGCCTTATAACTCGGATCCCGAAGAGATTATAGACTTGACACCAATCTAGGTGTTAGTCGATGGGTTATACAAGGGCACGCGCTGTCTGCAACTGAAATAAACCGACGCTTTAGAGAATAGGGCATGTCTTAGAGATTCATTGGAATACTAGGTGTTCCAAGAATACTATCTCACACATAATTAGTAGAACCACCTCCCGAGATAGTCCAACCCTCCAGAAAATCTCTAAGGGCTAAGTTAGCCCGAACAGAGACTACTATCCATGAAACAGCGAAGCGAGTAAGTGCATGATTCTTTCCAGTTAGGAATCATACTGTGAAAGCATCTGTAAGACAATGATGAAAAATTAAAACTTTCTAAACATCGTCTGCTAAAACCCTATCTCACTAACTTTTAGAGTTTCCGTTAGAAACACCTCAAGAATCAGAAGTGCAGGTCCATTTTGCACTAAGTCGAGATAGCTGCCACAAAACCAATTACATGCCAGTGTGTAGCCAATACATCCGATGATCCAAAAAACCTCTGAAAGCCAAGCGGCAGGAAACACGAATCCGAGGATAACCCGAGCCTTCTAAAAACCAACCCGAAGACCTACACCACCGGTATGAGGGCACGTTTGGAACTTCAAAATGGCGATCACGACAGTGATGATTCCACCATAGAAGTTCATTATGTTCTAAGTACTGAAAAGCTCTATCTTTTCGAGAGCTTAGGACCATTCGAGATTCTTTATAAGAATTGGTCCAACCCTTGTCAAACCACGACTACTTTCGGAATTCCATAAGTTTCACCCCAGATCGATCCACGTCTTCGACTTGAAAAAGTACTGGCCCGACGGAACTCTCTAAATCCCACTCGCCGTGATAGCAATCATTAGGAACCCTAACTTCGTAGAAAAACCGGTAGGAAACCGCGAACCGAGGAATCAAGCGAGCGTAACTAATCCACATCCCATCAAGTGAACGTTCGTTGGATCGCCCGGCGAAGGTCTAAGTTCACTTGGGAGCGCGAGGACCAACCGAATAGGAAGTACCCTTATCTCTCTACCCGATTGTTCATGCCTACTTCCTTGCCTAAACTCTAATTTCGGGACGAAATTTCCTCTAATGGGGGGATGATGTGACAACCCGAAATTTCCGTTTGTTTTAACTCCGTAATAAAGTACGTCAAAAATTAGCCAAATTTATCCCAAAATATTTTTGACCGGATTTAAACCCGTTGGAATGTTTTAAATAATATTCGTCAAGCGAACATAAAATAAGGAGGTATAATTTAAAATTTGTCGTGTTTAACGGAATTCGTGTAAAACCCCATTTGCGGTTGGTGTTGGGTGGACCCCCACCCAGGCTGTAAACTCAACCCTATATAAGGGTTGAATGGGTTTCACCCCAACCTTTTTCACACCTTAGACACCTTCTCTCTCTACAAATCGGGTTTGGTCAAAAATCGCCCCTTCGAGCTTCAAAATGGTAAGCTAACCTTCCTAGCTTGTTTTGGATAAGGTGTCTAAGTCCATAACTATTTCTGGTATGTACTTGACCCGACCCTGCATGGTCTATTTGGGTTGCATGGCACCATGCAATTGGATGGACTAAATGAGAGAAATAACACTTGTGGTTATTAATATATTATAAGTTCTAATATATTAATAATATTATTTATTTAGTTTGATCAAGAATTAATTTTAGAATTAATCAAGTGATCAAAAGATAACTAATTAAATATATAGGTTGATTATGTAAATCATCCATAACTTATATAGTGGGCTAAGAGGTTCCATGGATAATCAACTTGGGTTAAACCCATTGGATTCTCCATGGAGGCTCCATGGGAGTTACAAACCCATGGGTCATGGAAATGAAGAGTCATGACACATTAGGGTTTACATGGTGTAACCCTAGATGTGTCAACACTATATAAAGCTCATGTATTCTCCCAAAATCGGCACTACGAGTGAAACAAGAGGGCTTGGCCGATTTTAGTGTGTTATACTTTCTCTCCAAGTTTACTCCATAGCATTTGGTGTTGTGTGAAGCATTTGAGGCATCACACTTGGGGTGCTAGGCTCACAAGGTTTCAAGGAACATTTACAACAACAAGGTATGTAATTCTATCTATTCTTTAAGTTAAAATTGTTCCCCATGTATGCTAGATAGGATCATAGCCTTGGAAATCAACTTTGCATGATAATTAGACAAACATAGATCCAAGGTTATTAGGGTTGCATGTACACTTAGGAAGTGTTAGAATGCTGAAAACCCATCAGTGGTATCAGAGCCTAGGTTTGTTTGTTTGTTATTTGTGCTAAAAAGTTGAAAAAAGTCGAAAAACTTGTTGTCTGCCTGATGAACTCGCCGAGTCCATGGGGGGACTCGCCGAGTTCACTTGTATCTTCAACCTACTCGCCGAGTAGGTTCATGCACTCGACGAGTATGAGCGACAGAGTGCAGATTTTCGACTTTTGCTGCTGGAAATGGACTAGAAACATTACCCTAAATTGCTTTGGTGTTATAAAACTTATTTTAGATGGAGTAATGTTTGTTCAAATCCATTTACAATGGCTAATATCAATTTTTCATGATTATATGTGTTCATATGATCTTGAAACTTTGATATGAATATTCATGTTCTTGATCTTATGAATTTAGATGATCATAGGGATTACTTGTAACCTACTTGGTAGTTTAATTCTTGATCATAATGTGTTTTAATGGAATCCATAACTTGTCCTCAAGTTATGAAAACCCAAGAGTCACACTTGAATTAAAACCATTAAAAGAACACAAGAGTTAGAAATATGAAGAGTCTTCATTTTTAATACTCTAATTAACTCATAAGTTACAATAAATGAAAAGTTTTTAAAGTTTACAAAACTTGCCCTCAAGTTTTGGAACAAGTAAAGTCTTGATTAAAACTTCAGTTCCAACCCTTAGATTTTTAAAAGTTAAAATTCTAACCTTCTACTTATAATATTATAAAGTTATTAATAATATATACATGTATAAGATCAAATTAAGTCGTCTTACCACTAGTACGCCTCATTCACGAAGCCGGTCTATAAGGTGGGTATAAGGTTGTTGCCTATAAAATGGCAACTTGATGGGTGTCCACTCTCACCCACCGCTTGCTTGACCGGTGGAGGGTCGTTAGCCGAACGGGTAAGACAAGGACTTATAAATTCTCATTAAAAGTATAATGATTATTATAACGTAACTAAATGTTTTATAAATTCTCAATCTTAGTTACTTTAGGAAAAATGTGAATAAGGTGCTAATCCATGAAATTACACTTTGCACCTTGTCTAAGTCGTTGGTAGAGTGTGTGTGGTTTACCGGCACACTAACTTGGACTTAACAAGGAAGGCAAAGGGTGACTTAAGTTTTTCATGAGGTCGGAAGGAGCGCGTGTGGTTTACCGGCACGATGATTAAGTGAAAAACATTAAGGGTACCAAGTAATTTGCATGGTTACTTCACACCTTGTTTTGTGATCCTCGGTATCCCAATCACAAAACATGCAGGGCACACTCAAGATTGAAACATGCCATTGAAATGTTCAATGAATCTCAAAGAATCTACGAATATCTAAAAGCCAAATAAAACCTAGTAATTTATATTTCATTTTCATGGTGGAAATTGGTGAATCGTCATTCACCTACCATTCAAATATGTTATAACTTGGATTACGACATCCCTCTTCTAGGTTATAATATATTGTGATCGTATCCTAGCCTTAATACTACATTTGGGTGCTTTATTAAGGACTATCTCTATATCTAAACTAAAACTTTTCCTTCTTTTCAGATGTCTTCCAACAATGCTACTCCTGGCTCAAACCCTACTGGCTCCTTCTCTCTCATGAACCTTTGTGGGAGAGTCATCTTTGATGGATCCAACTTTACTGATTGGATCAGAAACATCAGGATCGTCACTCGTTACGAGAACAAGGAATATGTTGTTGACAAGGAGCTCAAGGTGCCTGAGCCAAGTGCTACTCTTGAGGAGCTTGCTGAATATGAGGTTCATGAAAGAGATGCTACCAAAGTGGCATGTATCATGATGGCCACCATGAGAGCCGAGCTCCAAAAGTCCTATGAGGACTACTATCCTTTTGAGATGCACCAGGATTTGATGGACCGCTACCATCAGAGCGCTCGTCAAGAGCGATATGAAATCATCTCCTCTATGAGCACAACCCGAATGAAAGATGGTGAACCCATCACAAGCCACATGTAGAAAATGCAAAGGTGTGTGGATCGTTTGATGAAGTTGAATGTGAACTTCCCTGAGGAGTTAGCAATAGATATTATTTTTCACTCCTTACCTTCATGTTATGATCAATTCCGCATGACATACCACATGAATAAGGAGGAAGTTACACTTAGCAAGCTTCAGGGACTCCTAAAGACCGCGGAATCAGGTCTTAAAGGTAAGTCGGTTGTGACCACTCCTGCTACTACTCTAAACTCAGCACCTGTCCTGGCAATCGGGAAAGGTAGAGGGAAGAAGAGAAAGAACCCTTCGAAGAGTACCAAGAGTAAGACCCTTGATGGCTCCTCTTCTAGCGGAACCAAGAAAGGTTTCGTTACACCTTCTTCTGATCCCAAATAGGCTGAATGCTTTTACTGACACGAAAAGGCGCACTGGAAGCGTAACTGCCCAAAGTACCAGCAGGATTTGAAGGATGGGAAAGTTAAACCCAACCATGCAGGTACTTACACTATCTCATCTAATAATTCACTCTATTCTAACTCTTGGGTCCTTGATACCGGTTGCGGTATTCATATATGTTCTGAATTGCAGGGACTAAAAAAAAGTGAGAATGTGGAGCATGGAAAGATAAACTTAATCATAGGGAATAGGAAAGTTTCACATGTCACCAAGATTGGAGTTTATACTTTGTTGCTTAGTAAGTGATTTACTTTAGATTTGAATAAATGTTGTTACTCGCCAGAAATGGCAAGAAATGTTATTTCCCTTCATGCTTTGTATAAACAAGGTTTTACCTTTTTCTTTTGATAATGAAACTGGCGGAATAAATGCTTTCTTTAATAATGTGTTTTATTTTAAAGCATTACCTTGTGATGGTGTGTATGAAGCTGTGTCTGTTGTAGATAACTTAGGAAATAATGTATTGTGTATTGATTCTTCTAATAACTTGGATAAAGCATCATTATGGAATTGTCGTCTTGGGCATATAAGCAAGAAACGCATAGGCCAACTCCAAAAGGATGGAGTCTTGGAGTCATTTGACCTAAGGTCAGATGATAGCTGCGAATCATGCTTGCTTGGAAAAATGACAAAGTCACCCTTTACTGGTTCATGTGAGAGGGGTGAAGGTTTGTTAGATCTTGTACACATGGACGTGTGTGGACCCTTCAAACATGCCACAAGGGATGCTAATCGTTATTACATGACTTTTACGGATGATTATAGTAGATATGGATATGTCTACTTAATCAAGCATAAGTCAGAGACTTTCGAAAAGTTTAAGGAATTTAAATAGGAAGTCGAGAATCAATTGGGCAGGAACATTAAGATGCTCCGATCCGATCAAGGTGGTGAGTATCTTAGTTCAGAGTTCCTCGACTATCTTAGGGAATGCGGGATTGTCTCATAATTGACACCTCCCAGGACACCATAGTTGAATGGTGTAGCTGAGAAGCATAATCGAACCTTGTTGGATATGGTTTGTTCCATGATGAGTCGAGCTACGCTACCAATCTCATTTTGGGGGTATGCCTTAGAGACTGCCACCCATATCCTTAATCTGGTCCCTACAAAGAAGGTTGCCAAAACACCTCACGAGATGTGGACTGGAAAAGTTCCTAGTCTAGCCCACATCAAAGTTTGGGGTTGCGAGGCTTTCATGAGACGTGAGACTCATGACAAGCTCGAACATCGAAGCCAGAAGTGTATTTTCATCGGCTACCCACAAAAATCCTTTGGTTACCAATTCTATAGACCTAGTGAGAATGTGGTCTTTGTAGCAAGGAGGGTTGTCTTTCGAGAGAGAGAGAGTTCATAAGCCAAGGAGGCGGTGGGAGGCTAATTGATCTTAAAGAACTTCAAGAGTCAAGTGGTGAAGGAACCTCAAACCCTAGCAATCAACTTGAGGAGGAACCTCCTTTTGATCCAATTATACCTCCAGTTGTACCTCTGAGGCGTTCCACAAGGGTTAGGAATGTACCTGAGCATTACTATGGTTTCCATATTACTCCGGAAGGTGAGACAGTTATTAGTGATGAGACACTAGTAGGTCTGGATGAACCTAACAGCTATGCGGAAGGCATGGTAGGCCCTGAGTCTGCTAAATGGAAAGAGGCAATGGAAAGTGAGATACAATCCATCTATGACAATCAAGTTTGGAACTTGGTTGATAATGTACCAGGTCGAAAGACTGTAGGGTGCAAATGGATCTTCAAGAAGAAGACTGACATAGATGGTAATGTACACACTTATAAGGCTCGACTGGTAGCAAAGGGCTTCTCTCAAACTCCTGGAGTGGATAATGATGAGATCGTTTCTCCAGTAGCTAAGATTAAGTCCATTAGGGTATTGCTAGCCATAGCTGCATTTCATGACTATGAAATATGGCAAATGGATGTCAAAACCGCTTTCCTTAATGGAAAGTTGGCTGAGGATGTTTACATGAATCAGCCAGAGGGTTTTGTCAGCATTGAGTACCCTAATAAAGTGTGTAAGATTGAGAAATCCATCTATGGATTAAAGCAAGCACCTTGCAGATGGAATCTTTGCTTTGATGAGAAAGTCAAGGAATTTGGCTTTTCTAGGAGTGAAGATGAATCTTGTGTATATGTTAAAGCTAGTGGGAGTATAGTTAGCTTTTTGGTACTGTATGTGGATGACATACTACTCATAGGAAATGACATCCCAACTTTGCAGGAAGTTAAGTCTTGGCTTGGGAAGTGTTTTGCTATGAAGGACCTAGGAGAAGCTGCCTATATCCTAGGGATAAGGATCTTGAGAAACCATAGTAAAAGACTAATTGGACTTGGTCAAAGTACCTACTTGGATAAGGTGTTGAAGTGATTCAGCATGCAAGATTCCAAGAAAGGAGAGTTACCCATCCAGAGTACCACTAGACTGAGTAAGACTCAGAGCCCGAGTATTGAGGATGAGATAGTAGAAATGAGTCGGATACCTTATGCTTCGGCAGTAGGCTCGATCATGTATGCTATGACTTGTACTCATCCTGATGTAGCCTTTGCTTTAAGCATGGTTAGCAGGTATCAGTGGAATCCTTGTAAGGCTCACTGGACAACGGTAAAGAACATTCTCAAGTACCTGTGGAGGACTAATGACTGGGTCCTTACCCTCGGTGGGAGTGATGACTTGAGAGTTGTAGGGTATAGTGATGCTAGCTTCCAGATTGATAGGGATAATTTCCGCTCTCAGTCGGGCTGGGTCTTTACCTTAAACGGAGGAGCAATCTCTTGGAAAAGTTCCAAGCAGCAGACAGTGGCTGATTCAACTTGTGAATCAGAGTATATAGCGGCAAGCAAAGCGGCAAAAGAGGCTATGTGGCTAAAGAACTTCATTGGAGACCTTGGAGTTGTACCAGCTATATCGGAGCCTATAGAGATTTTCTGTGATAGTGAAAGTGCAGTTGCCTTAGCAAAGGAACCAAGGGATCACGGGAGATCTAGACACATTGACAGAAAATATCATTTCATCAGACATCGTATAGAAGAAGGACTTCTCGTGGCAAAGAGAGTATCATCGGATGAGAACCCCGCATATCCCCTCACAAAGAGACTGGGTAGGGTTAAGCATCTCCAGCATGCTAGGAACATAGGGCTGAAGGATGATATTAGTCTTAGTAGTTAGATAATTTTGGAAATTTGTAAAATGTAATTGACATTTGATGATGAATAAAAGTTGTGTTTATTTATGAGTAAAGCGTTACTATCTTTTGTCAATCGTTTACTATTCTTTCTTTTGCATGTTTTGACTTCCAGAATATTTATGTTCTTTTTCATATTATTCAAATCTCCACAGTCAGTCATATGTTAGAAGTAGATATGAAGTAAGACTATCATGAGTTGGTTGTAGAGGTCTAAGATGTTGGACATGGCCTCAACACTCATGAGTGCTCATAAGTTTTAAGTATTGGATTCAACCCACGCTCGCTGGTATCACTTCATGGAATTTATCTCGAGTGATCGTGGGACGGTAATAGCATATAAATCTTCAAACCTAGAGATATGACTTGTTAACTATGATTTAGTTATGCATTGAACGTACGAAACCGCATTGGTAACTCGATGTTATAAAACGTGCGTTTGTGTGTAATTTAACAAGTAGTAGAACAAGCATATGAGTCGAAGTTTATATGTTCCTTCTTGGATTAGAAGCTGATATATGGGCCCCTCGATGATTTTGTTTTGACCTATGTACCGGGCCCGGTCAGAACTCAGTTGATGTGTTCAATTAAGTTCTTTGTCAAACAAATCAGAAATCGGGAAACAAACTGTTGGGCAATAAGCAAGACAATGTTCCATGTGTTTGTCCGACTGATATCTAGATCAGAGGATTATATGATTCCTTATCTGAAATGGCGTACCATCATCTTCTCAGTTCCGAGAAACCTTGAAAGAGCTACGATTACCGATCGGTTTCTGAAGTCATACTTGCAGTTATAGTTATTTGACTTATCCAAGTGGGAGACTGTTGGATAAGGTGTCTAAGTCCATAACTATTTCTGGTATCTACTTGACCCGACCTGGCATGGTCCATTTGGGTTGCATGGCACCATGCAATTGGATAGACTAAATGAGAGAAATAACACTTGTGGTTATTAATATATTATAAGTTCTAATATATTAATAATATTATTTAATTTGTTTGACCAAGAATTAATTTTAGAATTAATCAAGTGATCAAAAGATAATTAATTAAATATATAGGTTGATTATGTAAATCATCCATAACTTATATGGTGGGCTAAGAGGCTCCATCAATAATCAAGTTGGGTTAAACCCATTGGATGCTCCATGGAGGCTCCATGGGAGTTACAAACTCATGGGTCATGGAAATGAAGAGTGATGACACATTAGGGTTTACATGGTGTAACCCTAGATGTGTCAACACTATATAAAGCTCATGTATTCTCCCAAAATCGGCACTACTAGTGAAACAAGAGGGCTTGGCCGATTTTAGTGTGTTATACTTTCTCTCCAAGTTTACTCCATAGCATTTGGTGTTGTCTGAAGCATTTGAGGCATCACACTTGGGGTGCTAGGCTCACAAGGTTTCAAGGAACATTTACAACAACAAGGTATGTAATTCTATCTATTCTTTAAGTTAAAATTGTTCCCCATGTATTCTAGATAGGATCATAGCCTTGGAAATCAACTTTGCATGATAATTAGACAAATATAGATCCAAGGTTATTAGGGTTGCATGTACACTTAGGAAGTGTTAGAATGCTCAAAACCCATCAGCTTGTTGTTTAACTTATCACACTTGCAAATTCATGGCTTAAACATCCAAAAACCCCAAGAATAAGAGTTTACGGTTTGGGAATATCCCAAAACCGTAAACACCTGGAAAGAGGGTTTTGATGCCCAAAAACCCTCCCAAAACCTTTCCAATGTTTAGTTATGGCTTGGGAACTTACACATATGAGCTTAGAACACCAAAACCTTGTCTTTTGAGGAGTAAACATGAGTTTACAGCCCAAGAACACTCTTGGACCGTAAACCCTCTTCAAGGGCCGTGAACACCTCTTAAGGTGTTAAATTTGCCCTTAAACACCTCCTATGGCTTGGAATAATGTCTAGAACCAACCACCATTGCATTAGCGACCTTAAACTTGAAGGAAACCATGAATCTAGGAGTTTACGACTGTAAACCCCCCAAGGATTGGTCCAGGGGCCGTAAACTCCCTTAAAGTGGTCAAATGGTGCCCTAACTTCCTTCCAATGTTTGTTTAAGTGACTAGAACCTTGCCTACATAGCCTAGAACCACCAAAACACAAAAGAAATGGACTAACATGAGTTTACGACCGTAAACTCATGTGCTTACGGCCATAAACTCCCTAAGGGGTGGTTCAGAAACCGTAAACTCCTTAAATTGGTCCATTTGATGATTAAACCACTTCCTACGCCCTAGAATTGAACCTAGCCTAATTCCACAAGTATTGTAAGACCTTTAATCATCCAAGAACACACTACCCATGAGTTTACGGCCGTAAACTCATGGGGGATATGGTTCCAAAACCGTAAACACCCCTAGACACTATTATGTGGGGAGTAAACTCCAATGTGAGTCCATACACACCTTATATGGAACCCTTGGTACTCCTAGCACTTGTAGCAAAGTGTTTTCATGTAAGAGGACATCCTTACTTACTTAATTAGTTATTAAATGACTAATTAGATACTTAAATGTATCATTACATGTTAAAAAGGATTCGCGTGTGTGGTCAAGTCCTCACTTGACACTTTGCATCCTATACCGTCCATTCATCCGAATCGCCAACGTCAAGTGAGTTCATACCCCTGAATTAACCTTTTAAATGATTTTAACTGCTTTTATGGGGGGGATACAAGTTGAACAGTACAGTTATTAGATAAATCACGTGTGATTGATAACTGTATAGCAAAATATATTTTGCATATTAAACTGTTTATCCAGCTTAAAGGTTATCCAAAGTTTTTCAAAGTTTGTTTACTTAAGAGACATCCAGTCGTAATTTCTTAGCAAAGGTTTTCTTCACTTAAACCGTTTTATACACATCATTTTTCAAAGTTGCTTACGAAACCCTAAACCCAAAAATTTTCAAAGCTTGTTTTAAAAAATGACATCAAGTCGTAAATTCTTATTTTTAAAGGTTTTCCAAAGGTTTTACCGAAGTTTTCTTCTATGCTTCTATTTCGTTAAATGCATGCCTATATTTGTATAGTTATATAAATAATGTTTAAAGGACTTAGGAAGGCTAGTTCGCCCTATTTGCTTTTCCTCGTTGGTATGTGGTCTGGTGGGTATCGGATATCCGTCCGAAGGTCGTTTAAACATTAGTTATATATCATGTATATATGTATAGACATAAAGGTTACATCGACCAGTTCATTTCCCTTGGGTAGCAAGGGCATCCTTCCATTCATCATTCATAGACCAGAAACACTAGCAACTATTGTAGGAATAGTTAGGAGATTTTATTTACTCTTTCTAGTATAGAGAATTCCAAAGGAGTCAGTTCATATGTGAGTCTATGTCATTATTCTAGTACTTAAAATAGAATTCAAAATACGAGATGCATCTTCAAGACACGGATCTCCCCGTCGTCAAGTTGGTAACCAGACTCTCTTGGAGGGAGGGAAGGCATTGTGTGTATAGATCTATACGAGACTAACACTCCCACACCCTGACTGCTAGCTACAGTCCCCGGCCTACCAAGTCAAGGGGTGACAAATGTCACATTCATTCCGACGCTTGCAGGGCGTCAAGTACTCTATTGTTGATCAGTATGGTTACGAGTATCTCTATGTTTACCTTATAATTCATGGCCTTAAGGTAACACAGTATTTTTGAAACAACACACTTAGGATTACGGATGTTTTAGACTTTGCTAGCTGTGTCGTTCATTCGATACTATCTGGAGTCTGTATATAATTTTTATCAAAATCTTTAAGTTGATCACATTAAATCCCATCTAAATCACAATGAAATTTTACTTTGATCATATTTTTTTTGTCAAAATCTTAACTTTGATAAAATAAACCCAAGTTCACCTTTTTTTTCAAAGGAATACATACTTATTTATTCACCAATTAAAAAAATAAAAGATAAAACTTTTAAATGGTCCAAGTGGTTTCTGAAAATCTGAAGTTTAGTCCATAATTTTAAAAAACCTCACAGATGGTCCTATAGTTTCAAAACTTTTAACAAATGGTCCTTTTCGCTATTTTGGTCGTAAAGTGAAGGGCAATTCTGTCATTTCACTACCATAGGGACCATTTAGGAAGTTTTGCGTCATTAAAAAAGGGAAAAATAATATAATTATTTAATATTAAAGGGTCTCCTCTCTCTGTCCACTTTTTTTTGGTGAGTGCTTTTCCATTGATATCACCAACAACCACCATTAGTCACCTCCACAACCACGATTAGCCACCACCAGAACCAACTCAAACAATAACAAAACCAAAGAAAAACATACAATCAAAATCAAACTTGTGTGCATTTTGGGCAGTAAAATCGAACTTTAAACACTTGATCCACCCCATGCATCTAAGACCCACTACTACCTCCATTCATCATGCTTTATCACTAAACATCAAATTACCCACCAATGGATTTCTCAAATTTCAAAGCCCATAAAAGAAAATCATTTCTCTATATGGGCTTATTCAGATTTGATCCGATTTAGTGAAAACAACCCCAATAAATACACACACACAGATGATGGAGAAGGTCTATGTTAGTATGTAGCAATCGGAAATGATGTATAAGAAGGGTTTGCAACTCTCAAATGGACACTAAGAAAATGGCATTCTTCTCAAATCTCCATTTTTATCCTTCATCCAGATATCAACTGGGAATATGTTTACACATACTATAAGTTCATCGCACAGTTCTTAGTGTTGACTTTTTTCTGTATCTTTTTGAGGGTATGATTTAGATGAGATTTTTCTTTCAAGCATTTCATCAAAAATATGTTGTGCAAGACTTGTTTTCCCTTCTTTTATATGTTTAGTGCACATGTTTTGGATCCATCCTTGTCTTCAAATATACACTTTAGTAAACATATGTTGTTGAACGTCTTCAATCTGATTCCAAATTGTGAGACATCAAATCTGAATTCATGTTAATAGATTTTGGGTTATTTTTGAAAAAGGAAATTTGATTATGAATGAATGAAGTATGAATAGAATCAACAGAAGTTGATATATTCATTGAAATTACCCTGGAGAACAAGTGAGTGAGGAACGGACAACCACATCCAACTAGCAATGTTCGAATTAACTGGTCAATCTAGTTTTGCAGGAGTAGTCATTGAACATGTTGATCTAGTTTCAATCGAGATCTGATTAAGCGAGCTCGAGACCATCAGATTAACTAAGAGCTGCTTTTATTGAGCTTACGATGATTAGGCTCTAGTGGACGGTGGCTCGTCTACTTAGGTTCACGTGTAGGTGCAACAATTAGCGATGAGGATTGTGGGGGGAGACCAGATAAACTCAAGGTTGACGAAGATATCAATTTTCTTTTCTTATTTCATATTTTTGTAGGTATGTGTATGTATATGTTCTCTTGTTTGAAGAACAAACGAGAGAGAGAGAGACCCTTTAATATTAAATAATTATATATTTTTTCTTTTTTTATTAAATAAGGAAAAGCTTCATAGATGGTGTCTGTAGTAGTGAATTGACATAATTGTCCTTCACTTAAGGGCCAAAAGCTAACGGAGTTAGCAAAAAGGGCTATTTGATTAAAGTTTTGAAACCATAGGGACCATCTGTAAGGTTTTTTAAAATTACGGACTAAACTTTAGATTTTCGGAAACCACAAGGACCATTTTTGAATTTTTGTTAAAATAGAATTAAAGCTTGGTTACTATAATACTTGATTATTCAACCACCAAGAAAGCTCAAGAAGAGTGCGGTCAATGTCTGCTTCAGTGAATCCTTGTATTACAATCCTTCAATTAGGGTCCGAGTTGCTAAAAATCATAAAATTTTGAATTAAAATTCACAAATCATAAATAAGTTATAAGATATTGTCACACCCCCAAACCAGAAAGGTGGAAACGTTCAAGTGCGGAGGACGTCATGTACAATATCATAACAATGCTCAATTGTAAAACAAGCAGCAACATCATCCATTGCATTAGTAATATAGTTTATACATGTGCGTTTTGTGTAAAGTAATATGACACCAAAAATGTATATATATAAAAAATAAGAGATGAGTCTTGGTCCTGCTCTGTCTTTTCAAAACAAGTGCAAATGTACCTTTCTACTGGTGACCTGAGAATACAAGTTATTTTGAAAGAGTAGATCAGCATTTAAGCTGGTGAGTTCATAAGTATTTTAGTGTCAAAAGTTTGCATCTATTTTGTGAAAAATTTTGTAAGTGTTTTGATGTAAATCTTTATATACATCCTAGAAAACCCTATATTTTCTACTAAAATGAAAAGTAGTCTCCTACCAACACTCAACCGTTTTGTATATTTGTTCTCTTGTAAAAATGTATGTTTTTCCAAGTTTATGGCTATCTTTACTAGAAAAATAGTTTGTATTCCTCAATGTGAGAATATCACTATATGTATGTAATGGAAAAATGAAGACGTACAGTAGGGTTATATGAAATACCCTGCTGAAGCACTAACTACCTTAAAACCAAATTGTTAACTAAGGTAAAAAGGTGACTAAGTTATAACCATGCTTGATTGACTAGTATAAAACACAACGTTCTTAAGATGTCGAAAATGGTATCACATTTTTCACCGGTACACCTGCAGGTCCCACTGTAGCTAGCAGCAATGTGTAGGATGGTCAATCCCGTATAGATCTATACACAAACTCACGCTCTCCTTACAGGAGACTCAGGTTACAAAACGTGACACAACAAGTATATTGCTATGCCATGAAATAGTGTTTTACATTTTAGTTGTTCTGTTCTTGTTATAGTATGTATACTCCTTTCTATTCTTATTATAGTATGTTTTATAATGTATAGCAATGGCATGAATGAACTGACTCGTGTATGTTTCTCTGTTCTAGAAATAGTATGTAATGAACCTCTAAACTATACCTATTATAGTTTACTAGTACGTTTGTTTGAACTCTTACTAAGTCAAAGAAAGACTCAATTACTCACAATAAGCAACTAAGTTTAAGTATGTTCCTTAAAAATGGGTTTGATATTCATATATGTATTTAATTAGTATAACTTCGATTTAGCCGACCGTCGGACTAGTGATCCTACCCTAAGCCCACAACAAAACAAGGAATAGGAGTCAAGGAATCTAGCAGTATTCCTAAGTCCGTTAAAGCATACTTATACGTAAATAGATAGTTGGATATTATTTGATATAAAAGAAGCTTAAAATAGTTTAAAAGAGTTTTAACAAGTTTTTGGAGTATAAGAAATCCTTTTGGGTGTTGTTTTCACATGTAAATGGTTAACACAATTTTATTGTGTTCTACTTGTATTCTCCCCCTAAAAGCATTTAAAAAGCATTTAAAAGTATAACTGTAGGGGTAAGAACTCACCTACAGTGAGTGATTCGAATGAAAGATCGATATAGGATGCTTGGTATGCCAAATGAAGTCCTGAGCACAAATGGATCCTATTTAGCATATATTAACATATATATGTATGAAATTAGGCCCTATAACAACTAATATGTAAATGAAACAACCTTAGGAACTAGGAAACACTTACAATGAAGTGTTAGAACTGAAAATGGGAGACTGAATGATGATCACAACCCAAGAAGATGGGTTCACGACCTAATGATGAAGTGTTCATGGCCTAAGAACACTTGAGGATCTTAATGAAAGATGGCGAATCTGATGGATTTTAAGAATACAAACACTCTTATGGTGTACATGCAACCCTAGAAACCTTGGATCTATGTTTTCTCTAAAATACATGCAAATTTGATTTCCAAGGTTCACAACCTAACTAGCATGTTATGGGGTACTTGTAATACAAAACTTGAAGTAGAATAACATACATTTCTTTTGTGGTTCATTGCTTGGAGTTTATGAGCCTAGCACCAATAGTGTGGATGCCTCAAGTGGTGTCACAAATCACCAAAAACAAATTGGAAGCTCTTGACAAAATTAGAACACTTATAGAAATCGGCTCAGTCCTATGCTCACACACACTAGTGCCAATTCTAGAACCAAAGACTCCTTTATATAGTATGGAGGATTAGGGTTAAACCCTAATACCCATGACTCTTCATTTACCTAGGATCCATGGGTTAAAAGCTCCACGGACTCCATATACTCATAGCCCATCCTAAATAAATATTAGCCCAATCCAAATATATAAATAAGAGTCCATATTTAATTAGCTCCATTTTGATCACTAAATTAATTCTTGATCAATACTAATTAAATAATTATGATATCATATTAATATATTATAACCAATAATATATTAATATATCATAAACATCTTATTCTTAAAAGTATATCCAAACAAGTTGTTAAGTGAAGTGCAACCCAAATGGACCATGCCGGGTCGGGTCAAGTTGATAACAAATATAGTTGTGGAGTTAGACACCTTATCCAATAGAATCAAGGATGAAATCAAAGCATTTCATAACAACAACAAGAAAGGGAAGTGTTTCTATTGATTTAGAGGAGAATGGAGGGTTTTTGGGTGGATGATACTTGAGAGAAAACTTTAGGTTCACGGCTAGAAGTGGAGAAGTGAAGTGAAAATCAAAAGAAACTTGTATATATAAGGAGGGAAGTGTTCACGGCCCAACCGAGGTTCACGGCCCAAAGGGTCGTTCACCGCTCGAGGCTTCGGCCCAAATGGTTCTGAAGGCTATCCTTTCCAAATACATAACACTTAAGAAATTCTAGGTCCAAACACTTTTAGCTCTTTCGTCTAACTATATTAAGATAACAAAATGAAATAAGTTTGACCCATGATCAGACATTTGACTTTCGTTGACCAAGTTTGACTTTTACAAGAAAGAAATTACGGGTTGTCACATCATCCCCCTGTTAAAGGGAATTTCGTCCCAAAATTAAGACTAAGAAATACAGATAGACTAAGGGAAAAGATGAGGATAAATAAGTTTCATTTTATCCTCCTGCTCCCAAATAAAATCGGGTCCCCGCTTTGCATTCCAACGAAGCTTCACTATCGGGATATAGCTTTGTTTCGTTTGCTTGACCTTCTTTTCCATGCTTTCTACTGGTTCTTCCATGAAGTTGAGTCTCTCATTGATCTCGATTTAATCGAGTGGGATAACAAGAGTCTCATCAGATAGGCACTTTTTCAGGTTCGAAATGTGGAAGATAGGGTGTACGTTGCTAAGTTCTTGAGGTAGAAGAAGTTTGTAAGCCACTGGTCCGATTCTAGCGAGAATCTCAAAAGGCCCAATGTACCTTGAACTTAGCTTCCTACACTTTCCGAAGCATATCAAGGCCTTCCAGGGTGAGACCTTCAATAGAACGAGGTCACCAACCTGAAATTCTAAAGGTTTCCGTCTCTTGTCAGCGTCACTTTTCTGTTGGTCTCTAGAGGCTTTCAATCGTTCACAAATCTGAACAATCTTCTCTGTCGTTTCCCGAACGATTTCCGGACCTGTGAGAGTGCTGTCAAGAACTTTTCCTTTAACTAGTTGCGTGTCACCCACCTCAGCCCATCACAGAGGGGATCTGCACTTCCGGCCATAAAAGGGCTTCAAATGGAACAACTTTGATACTAGAATGATAGTTGTTGTTGTATGAAAACTCGACTAACGGAAAATGGGTATCCCATGCTTTACCAAAGTCGATCACAAAAGCTCGCAACATGTCTTCCAACGTTTGTATCATCCTTTCACTCTGTCCATCAGTTTGTGGGTGGTAGGTTGTACTCATGTCCAACCTAGTTCCCAAGGACTTTTGTAGTGACTCCAAGAATAGTGAAATAAATCTACTGTCTCTATCAGATATGATAGATATGGGAACACCATGCAACCGTACAATCTCCCTAATGTATGTTCTTGTTAGCTTTTCCATCTTGTCAATTTCTTTTATAGGCAGGAAGTGTGCGGACCTAGTTAACCTGTCTACGATCACCCAAATGGTATCGGGACCACCCGTTGTCTTGAGAAACTTGATTATGAAGACCATTGTAATCTGCTCCCCCTTCCACTCAGGTATCTCCAGTTGTTGTAGTAAGCCTGAGGGTTTTTAGTATTCGACCTTAACCTTGGCACAAGTAACACACTTGCTCACAAAGGTAGCAATCTCTGCTTTCATGTTAGGCCACCATTATAACTTTTTGAGATCCAGATACATCTTATTTAAACCTGGATGAACGAAGTATTGAGTATTGTGCGCTTCGTTCATGACAACGTCTCTGAAACCACCGTGATTTGGTGTCTAGATTTGATTCATGAGGTATAAGGCTTTGTCACCCTTGACTTCTAAGTTCTTATCCATCCCTTTAAAGGATTCACCTTCCACATTTTCAGGCTCCAAGGCTTTTATCTAAGCGTCCTTAATTTGTGTGGACAGATGTGAATGAATTGTCATATTCAATGCCTTGACTCTATGACCTGAGTATTCCTTCTGACTTAGGGCATCATCTACTACGTTGGCTTTACCGGGATGATAACAAATTTCGCATTCGTAGTCATTGAGTAGCTCGACCCACCATCGTTGATTCATGTTGAGCTCCTTCTGGTCGAATATATACTGAAGGCTTTTGTGGTCTGTAAAGATAGTGCTTTTAGTACCGTACAGGTAGTGTCTCTAGATCTTCAGAGCAAATATCACTGCTCCTAACTCAAGATCATGTGTAGTGTAATTGAGTTCGTGTGTCTTAAATTTTCTTGAGGCATAGGCGATGACCTTTGCTCGTTGCATAAGAACACAGCCAAGCCCTTGGTTGGACGCATCGCAGTAAGCCATGAAATCTTCTATCCCTTCCGGGAGGGATAATATCGGTGCGCTGCATAAGGCTTGCATCAGTGTTTGTAACGTCTTCTCTTGTTTCTCTTCCCAGTCAAAGGTCGCACCCTTCTGGGTTAATGTAGTAAGCAGTTTCAAGATCCTAGAGAAGTTCTGAATCAACCCACGATAGCAGCCAGCGAGGCCTAGAAATTGACGAATTTTTGTAGGCGTCTTTGGTGCTGACTAGTTCTCAATGGACTTTATTTTGGAGGGGTCCATGTGAATTCCCTCTTTGCTAACCACATGACCCAAGAATTCGACTCTTCAAATCCAAAATTTCGTATTTGGAGAACTTCGCATAGAGCTTCTCTGCTCGTAGCGTTTCTAAGATATGTTGTAGATGTTGACTATGCTCCTCCTTACTCCGAGAGTAGATGAGTATGTCATCGATGAATACAATAACGAAATAATCTAAGTAAGGGCAGCATACCTAGTTCATTAAGTCGATGAACACCACGGGCGCATTGGTAATCCGAAAGGTATCACTACAAACTCGTAGTGTCCATAACGAGTTCGGAAGGCTGTTTTGGGAAAATCTTCCTCTAAAACTTGTAACTCGTGATACCCAAATCTCAGTTCAATATTTGAAAAGTAGTTTTCTTCTTATAGTTGGTCGAACAAGTCGTATATACGTGGTAGAGGGTATCGGTTCTTACCAGTCATTTTGTTTAGTTCTCGGTAGTCGATGCACATACGGAAATATCCTTCTTTATTCTTTACGAACAAGACCGGTGCTCCCCAAGGTGAGAAGCTTGGTCTAATGAATCCTTTGTTGAGTAGTTCATTCAGTTGACCGGGTCGCAGCTGGTGCTAGGCAATAAGGTGATTTGGCTACTAGGGTAGCTCCTGCAACTAAGTTGATTTTGAACTCGACTTGACATTGTGGTGGTAATACTAGTAGTTCTTCGAGAAAGATGTCGGGAAGGTCGCGTACTTCTGGGATGTTCTTTATGTCTTTCATCTCCTGACTCATATCAACCACATGAGCGAGGAACGCATGATATTCTTTTCGTACGTACTTCTGGGGTTGTATACTTGAGATGATCCGAAGGTTCGTGCCTGGTTTGTCGCCATAGATAACTAGGGTTTCGTTATTCGGTGGATTAAAACGAACGGTTTTCTCAAAACACTTGATGTCAGCACGATGAAGATTTAGAAGAATTGTATTCGGGAAATCGATTAAGAACAAGATCAATCAATGTAATGAACTCAGAAAGTAAATAAGACTTTGAAGTTTGTATTACTCTCAATAAGCTCGATTACAAAATAGATAACGAAATTGGAAAACTCCTATCTCTGAATCTAAGCTCGGTCCCTATTTATAGGGAAACACAGAGTACAAAAAAATACTATGTCTAAAACTATTAAGCTTCGTACGAAAGTGACTTAGCAAATATGTTACATATGAAATTTGCTAAACACTATTCGACTCTTTACAAGACTTCGACCCTTACAATCTCCCCTTTTGTAAACGAGTCGAACTACTCAGTTTATAAGAATCTGATCAGCGAAGTGCATCATCCTTCGTATCTCCGAGTACCAGGTTAAAACCATCCTTAACTCCTTTTTTTGCCTTCGTAGTTTTTCGTCCAGTTGTTCATATGAACTATAAAGTTCTAATATTGCGATGTTGTATATCTTTCAATCCCAACAACTTAAAAGAGAAACCTCTTAGCCTTCCCCTCTGTGTCCTTCCCAGCAATAACTAAATTAAATGGTTTCAAATGTCTCTCCATCAGTATACTTCTTCAACTCAGCTTGTGGCTTCGAAGGTTCCATAGCTACAGTTACCTTCCTTCCAAGACCCGAAGCCAACTCTTCGTCAGTCAACGCCAAATAGTCATAATAATTATCAATGAATATTTTGATATGTGATAGACCAATTCGAAAAACGTCTGAATCTATTCCATTGAGCTGAGTTTCTTCCATATCTTTTAAAAGCAATACAACTTGAATAAGATCATTCAAGTTCATTAAAGGGAAGTTTGCAACGCTGGAGTCGAATGATTTGTTGTTTGCACGAACAACATGATACCTGAAGTTTTGTATCATGTCTTCGAACATGACATCCTTCGTAATAGCAGTAACTTTCTTGATCTTGACCAGAGACCACAGTTCGTCTTAATATTTTCCAAGTACAACATGAAAACAAATTTTCATGTGTGTATAACCATATGGGTTCTTGAAGTTCTCCTTGATTTTGTATTGTGTAGTGATAAACATCATTTCGTTGATCGGGAAGTCCAACTGGCTGAAATCTATGTTAGCAATCGAATAACTCTTTCTCGGTTTCTTCTTGAAAGCATACATGTGATTGAATGCAACTCTCGACTCGATTGATTCATGCAAATATAGCTTCTTGGGATCACCTTTGTCCATACCAGGCCGATTTCAGCCTCAAGTTCTACTTTCTTCTCCTCTTTCGTCTTTTCTATTGCAACACCCTTCCCTTTTCCTTCAGCAGAAGGGTTCGGTTTTGCAGAACTTGAACTACCCCCTTCTGTAGCTGAACCAATCACAATCCCTTTCGGTTTTGTAATCGGTTTTGTGGTTATGACAGTTGTTGAGATGGGGTCAGACTTCATTGGGATTTAAACAGGGATATGTGTGGAAATCACCATTCCAACAACTTTCGAATCTTCAGTTTTCTTCTTCTCACCTTCTCCCTTTGTATTCACATTCGTTCCTTTGCTCTCCTTCTTTTCTCCCCCTTGCACCCCTGTGACAACAGGTGGGGCATTATGTGGAAACATTTGAGCAAACTTCCATATGGGAGCAACAACCTTCTGAATGACTTGGTCAAGCACATTCAGCTTCTGAGTAACGAACTCAGGAGTTAAAAAATACTGTTGAGTAGGCTTCGATACAACATTTTTTAATTTCAGCAAGTAACTCGATCAACTTCGCAAACTGATCCTTGTCTTCAGTTGCTTTAGATTCGAACTTCGTGAGAGTGTCTTGAAAAGTCTTGATAAAATTTGTAACTGCCCCAGCAATTATATCGAAGGTCATTATTATGATCAGATTCATCTATCTTTTCAAGAAGTGTTCATTCGGCAGCTTTTAACATAACATCTACTTCAATACCTGAAACCGAGTGTTTTGCTCCAGAATCAGCGTGGGACTGAAGAATAGAGTTTAACTTCCTGATCAAGATTTTGAATTACCTTCCTGACATTAACATATGACCAAGAATCTTCTCTTCTTTCGAATCGAAATGCAATTCGTCGAAAGTTCCTCCGAGAAACCTCCTCCTTTTGTTTCATCATCGGAATGAGATTTGGGTGTTTCTGTGGATTGGGATGGAAAAAGAGTAGTGATAGGTTGTTGATGCATAGTTTCGAATAATGGATATGAACTAGAAGTAGATATGGTTTGAATGAATGGTGGTAATGAAACAAACAAAGTTGAACTGATATGTGGTAATGAAAAAGAAAGAATAATAGGCTATGAAGTGTCAACACTCATTGTAACATTTGCCCCCCCCTAAGATACGTTAGTAGTGATGTTAGAAATAGGAACCTCCTCATTAAATGACTTGGTTACCACTATTTCGAGTGGAATGATTGTTATAGGAGAAATGGTAGAAACATGCTAAATTAAAGAAATTATGGGTGTAGAAGTTACCATAGGAATAGTCGAAGCCAAAAGGGGTATCAGGAACAACTTCATTCTCTGAGGAATCGTCTCTTATTACACTCTTTAGCTTGTATCGTTTCTCTATGATATGCTTCACAACATCTTGAGCACGTCTCTTTTTGGACAAAGGAGAAGCAGGAGTAGGAATTTCACGGATTACGACTCCTTTGCCGCTAACTTGGGTCTTAAGTACTCTTGATTTTGAAAAAAACAACTTCCTTAGAAGGCTGAGCGTGATTCTCTTCTACCTTCTTCTTATCATCAACCTTGACTTTCTTGGGTGAAGATTTCGACCTTGCAACTCTTAGTTCATCACCATCAGACTTTGTCTTCTTTGATGGCTTTGAAGATCCTGCTTCGACTTCAAGTAACACCCCAATTTCCACATCATGGTTTGCATTCTTCAGGTACTTTACAAGAATCTTGTGAGTAGGGTTCACCTTCTGGAGCATTGCATCTGGAATACGTGCAACACTAGTAAATATATGCTCATCATCTTCGACTGTCTTTGGGAACTGACACTTCGTGAATTCAACAGTATCCCCACCCTCAGGGACTTAAATTCCCTCTTTCTCATATACTTTCTCCAAGATTAAACTCCAGTATTTGGCACAAGAAATTACCTTATCCACACTTGTACTTTCCAAACTTTTCGTGAACTCCTTCCACAACTAAGTGGCATGGTCCACACTCAAGTCATAATATAATCCCATTACCATTGCATATACTTCTAGTCTTACCTTGTCAAGACCCACACTTCTGCCTGTTAAACATTGGAGGAAAATCCCAAACAAGAAATTCCATATACAGGGAAGCCCAGAGTTCTTGAAATCGCTAATCTTTTCGACTGGTGGCTGGTGACCCATCTCGTTAAACATATATATGATTTAAGGGTTGGTAGGTTTGAAGAATGGTGGTGAATTGGGAATCTCCAAGAACTATGAAAGCATCTTCTTGGTGAGACGAATACGTTTCTCATCCACCAAGTTAAATGTAATCACCTATGTGGCATTGTTGTATGTTGCAGTAGAAGCAACCATGTTCAACCAAGACATTGGAACTGCGAAGGAGTTGAACATCGTAGTAGCCAAAACAGATCTCTTAAAGACAACGATCAGCATTTTGAGTTCTTTTGGATATAACGAAACATTGGATTCAACCTGATAGTTTTTTCGTTGAATCTTCATCATCGGTTGAGAAGCAACCTCTTCAGTGTTGGAGTTTAGAACAACAGCCATTGTTGAGTTGTTTGAAAGCTTTGAGAGAATTAGGGCTTTTTCAATTTTCAGGAATTTTGAACGCGCAATGAGCAATTGAAAAATAATTTCCTTTTATATGTTACTTCAATATACGGTGAACCGTTTATCATTAAGATCATGCCACGTCTCGCCTTGAATTACGCACCAGTAGCCGTTATTGTAGCCATCTCAAATAAAGTTCCTTGAAACTAGGACCAAGTTTCCAAATGGTTACTTTTAGACTGTTCGTGAGTACTTGTGGATAAGATCAAACCCTTCGGAATGGAGGCTAGGCTCTTTCGTTTTTAGGATTCGAAACAAAGTCATTTTCTAGTCTTGTGAAATCTCCAACCTAAGTTGGTATTACTTAGAGCCACAAGGATTTCGTGAGTGTAGTGATTCAATGGAAAGAGATAAGAAGCAATTTAAAAAAAATTTGGGATCTGTGATGTCAAATGTTTTGACACGAAAGCAGTTAAACCCCGGGCAAAGGTTTCTTCGTTAATTATCAAGAGAGATAACTAACAGCTTGTGCATTTTCCCGTTAATTACAATCGAATACTTATAGAGAAGTATTGAAGGGCTTCTTTTTAAAGGCTTAATGGGTGGTATACAAATTTCGTTACATATCAGCCTAAGCATAAGGTGAGTAATTGGAATCGAAATTACTTGTTTGACCAGTGTAGTCAGTGACAAGTGGCTTTGTAAAATTTGTTAAAGTGACTAAGGAAAAGAATTGATAGTCACACAGAAATCACATTCCAAGAAAAAAAATAGTTCAACTGGATCTTGTTGGGAAACAAATGTCGAGGGCTTTGAACATTTGATCAAGACCACTCATACGAAAGAATGTGATTTGGAGTATTCGAAAAGGGTACTGAAACAAGTGTTTCGTAAGAATCTGGAACAATGTTCCCCGTCAATTCATTGATAATTTTGAATATTTAGGTTTCACTTGCATCACGGTCTCATGAATTAAAATCATTAACACAGATGTTTGACATGTCTAAGTCACGATTGGTTTGATCAATGACCTCATAAACATGTGTCTTTGTGTGTGAAATGTGTTAAGAAATTTGTGATGAAAAAGATTGGTTAAGATACGAATGTACCTCTGTTATATATAGACAAAACAGAAAACTCTTAACTCATTTGAGAAGAGTAAGGTAGCTCATTGGACTAATGCGAATGTAAGCCTAATTGGGAAGAAATTTTTGTACGAAAATTTCATTAAGGCTTTCGTAACACACATAGAGTCAATTGACGCTTGTGTCGACATGTTGCAACATGCTTCTAGGGACATCTTAACTAGTACAAAGATTTAAGAAAATTACCTTCCCGTAGAAACATAAGCATGACCCTTTGAAAAATTGTCGTGAAAATGTTCTTGAAGACCTAAAAAAATAACAAAGTAACAAAAATCTTTTTGTGATTTTATATTTTTGAAAAGAAATACAATATTTTTGTGATTTTAAAATTTTTCGAAATGAAAACAAATAACAAAAGAAAATCTTTTTGTTGTTTTTGAATTTTTGAAAATTAATGCAAAGAAATAATAATATTTTTGGTTTTTCAGCTTTTATCAATGAACAAATGCTAAAATAATGAAATGAAATGTTGTTACCAAACACGCGAAAAGTTTTAGTTACAATCTAAGAAAACGAAGCATGTCGAAGCCTCTTAATGCACAGTAATCTTTGAATGGTTAATATAGAAAGCCTCTGAATCGACGCCTTTTTCACCAACATCATTTCGTTAATCTCAAATATTTGATCATGGTACTGAATCCGCATCTAACATTCCCAAACCTGCTAAAATTCTCACAAAATATTTTTCATCAAGTGGTTTAGTGAAAATATCAACAAGTTGATCAGTAGTTTTCACAAAATGAATTTCAATGTTACCATCTTCCACATGATCTTTTATAAAATGATAATGAAGAGCAATTTGGTTTGTTTTTGAATGTTGTACTGGATTATTACAAATGCGAACAACACTCTATGAATCATAGTACAATGGAATCTTTTTCATGTTAATTGCATAATCACGCAATTGGTTTTGAATCCAAATGATTTGAGAACTGCAAGTAGAAGTAGAAATGCATTCAGCTTCAGAAGTAGAAATAGCTACACAAGTTTGTTTCTTTGACTGCCAATTCACCAACTTCCCATCCAGTAACTGACATCCTCCAAGGTCTGCGTCCGAAAAGGCTTGAATATAAAATCCTCATTTCAAAGGATACCACAATCCTAACGAAATTGTTCCTTTAAGATATCGAAAAATATTCTTCACAACTATTAAATGTGGTTCTCTTGGATTTGCTTGATACCTTGCACAATTGCAAACAGAAAACATGATATCAGGTCTACTTGCAGTTAAGTAAAGTAGAGAGCCTATCATGCTTCGAAACAAATGAAGATCAACAGCAGGTGCATCTAACGAAGGTGTTAACTTCGTTCCTACTGCCATTTGCACTCGTAGCTTCCTGCTATTAGTCATTCCAAACTTTTCAAGCAAATTCTTCGTGTATTTCTATTGATTGATGAAAATTCATTCTCTGCTTTTTCGAATATTCAAAACAAGAAAATTATTGATTTTACCAATCATGCTCATTTCGAATTGACTTTTCATCAAATTTTAAAATTTTCTAGACAAAGCTGGGTCAGCAGAGCCAAAAATAATATCATCAACATAAATTTGAACAAGCATTAGATGATTCCCAACTTTCTTACGAAATAATGTGGGGTCGGTTGATCCTTGTTTAAATTTTGATTGTTTTAAGAAATTGGTAAGAGTTGCATACCGTGCTCTTGGTGCTTGTTTTAACCCATACACAGCCTTATCTAAAATGTAAACATGATTAGGATATTCTTCATTAACGAAACCTGGTGGTTGTTCAACATATACTGTCTCTTCGAGCTCTCTATTCAAGAATGCACATTTGTCATCTATTTGATAAACTTCAAAGTCTTTGTGTGATGCATAGGCTAAAAATATTTGAACAGCCTCGAGTCTTGCGACAGAGGCAAAAGTTTCTTCATAGTCGATACCTTCTTGTTGCGAATAACCTTTTACTACAAGCCTAGCTTTGTTTCGAATAATATATCCATCTTTGTCGGTTTTATTTTTGAAAATCCATTTTAGACCGACAATCGAAACATCATATGGTATTGGAACAAGTATCCAAACCTTGTTTCGTTCGAATTCAGCAAGTTCAGATTGCATAGCAACAACCCAATCTGAGTGTTCCATAGCAACCTTAACTATTTTTGGCTCTATTTTTGAAATAAAAACATTAACCATGCAATAATCTTGATTTAAATTTAATATCTCATTTTTTGCACGAATCTGAGCTCTCATTAAAACTCCATCTTGTGGATTTCCTATTGTTTGTTCTTTTAGATGATTCTTCATCCATTTCTCAAGTGGTGGATATGCTGGATCAAATTCCAATGGTGCATCTTCGTACATTTCTTCATTTTCAGTACATGTCACATAAATATTATCATCAAATTCATGAAATTCATTATTTTGATCAAGATTAATTGTATCTGTATCATTATGCTCCCCCTCGAAAGGATGATCCCCCTCAACATTTAGAGGTATATTCGTATGCTCCCCCTCCATACGAGCATCAAGCATACTTTCGCCATTCTCAGTAGTATCCGAAGTGAGTGTTGAATCATCAATATGTATTGTGGATTCGCGTGTTTGATTATCATCAGCATGAACTTCTGCATCAATTGCCCTGTCTGGAACACCAAAAATTAGATCATAATCAAAATTTATTTCCACTAGTTTAACATAGTAATCATCAAAGGTAAGATTAAAAGTTTCTTCAACTTTGCGAGTTCGTCTGTTCAACACTCGATATGAAACTGAATTATGAGAATATCCCAAAAATATTCCTTCATCAGCTTTAGCTTGAAACTTGGAAAGATTGTCCTTAAGATTCATGATGAAACATCTGCAACCAAAAACATGGAAAAATTTGACATTAGGTTTTCGATTATTTATGATTTCTTAAGGAGTGATATTAAATCTTCTATGAATAAGAGAACGATTCTGAGTAAAGCATGTCGTGGAGACGGCTTCAGCCCATAGATATTGAAGAAGATTCGCATATGTCAACATTGTTCTTGCAGCCTCGCACAATGATCTGTTCCTTCTTTCAACAACACCTTTTTGTTGTGGTGTATATGGTGATGAGAAGTTACGCGAAATTCCTTTTTCAATTAAGAATGAATCCAATATGTTTTTCTTAAACTCAAACCCATTATCACTCGTTATTCTTCGAACATTCTTCTTCAGACTCATCTCTATCTTTTTGATAAAATCAATCATTGTTTGAGCAACTTCAGATTTTAACCTGATAAAAAATACCCAAGAGAAACGTGAAAAATCATCAACAATAACCAAAATGTACCGTTTCTTGTTAAGTGTTTCAACAGTCGAAGGTCCATAAAGGTCAATGTGATGAAGTTCCAATGGTTCAACAATTTTCGAATCTATCACGATAGGATGTCCTTTGCGATGTTGTTTTCCTTGTTCGCAAGCAGCACAATGTATTATTATCAAATGCTAACACAGGAAGACCACGAACTAAGTCCTCTGTAACCAACTTGTTTAGATTTCGAAAGTTTAAATGTGACAAACGTCTATGCCATAACCAGCTGACATCATTTGAGGCTTTCAAAAATAGGCAAACAGATGGTTTTCCCACAATTGGTTTAATATCCAGTGTGAACATATCGCCATATCGTTTCGACTTTAGCAACACTTCGTTCATGTTGACTTTTGAGATTATACTCCCTTCTTCGTTAAACACCACTTGATTTCTAGTGCCCACAACTAATTGTGAAACACTAATCAAATTATGTTTAAGACCTTCCATATATGCAACTCGTTTTACTGTGAATTGCCCATTCGTTACTTTACCATATCCTTTGATTTGACATTTTTTATTATTACCAAACTTCACCATTCCACCATTTTCAAGACTTCGAAAATCTCTTAAGTTCTCATTCCTTCCAGTCAAGTGATGTGAGAAACCACTATCAATGTACCATTTCGTATCATATTGCTCGTCACATAGTACCTGCATTCAATTAAAGAATTTAAGTACCCAAGGGTTTTTGGGTCCTTGGTTATTAGCCTGAAACAAAGAGTGAATTTTAGAACTGAAAGCCCAAGTTTGAACTTTTGCCTTGACACTATCAATTAAATCAACATCATTATCTAAAGATATTGAAATATAACTTTTTGATAGTTTTGGATTTTCATTAGATTGCACCTCAGGCTTCTCAATTCTTGTTGATTTGTTGATTGGTTTCCATCTCTGAACCGGAGTATTCGAATCTTGAGAAGATAATCTTCCAGTTGTTAACACATTCAAATACTTTTCGTAAGATGTTGTGATCTGAACTTGAGAAAACCTTCCAGACTGATACCTTTTTCCTTGTCCCTCAACCCAATTGTTGATAGAATGAATTTCTGATTTTCCATTTGAACACGAAACCTTTGTTGGTTTTGTGATTGAAGGATTTGGAAAATTTGGCTTTTGTGCTGTAAATGTTACTTTTGATTTGGAACTTTTGTTTGTAATGGGTTGACTATTCATTGGTTTTCGAACATTGTTAAGTTTTCGATCATTCACAACCTTTTGTGATGTCTCATACTTTCGAATGTTATCAAATTTTCGAATATGTGCAACCTTTTGATTAATTGGAAAGTTGTCTATTATATTCATTGGTTGATGAAAAGACGTGTCTCTTTGTTTATCTGTGAAAAAAGGCTTTTCAAAAACTCTTTGTTTTTGAAATATTTGTTAATTTGGATTTTGAAACACTGATTTTCTCAGACGAAACGTTGGATTTAGTTAGAGCCAGGTTTTTCGTTAGACACTACTTGCCAAAACAATTCCCTTTTGTGCCTTTCTTTTTGAAACTTCGTGTTCTTTTGAAAACTTATCAACAAGCACTTTGAATTCGTTTGAATTAAGTTTCACAATTGGAGTTGAATCAACAACTTCTTTTGTAACAACTTATTTTTCTTTTTCAGATTTAACAACCCATTTTTGTTTTGGTTTTTGTTTTTGAAAAACATATGAATTCTTAGTGAGGTTGTTTTCGACTGTGTTTTGATTTGCAAAGAATCATTCATCTGTTGAACACTTATTGTCTTCTTCGACCAATTTGTTGAAATCTAGCTTTATATTTTCTGCATTTGCAGCAGTGACAAACACTTGATTTGGAAACACAACATTATCAGTACATGTAAAATTTGGATACACAACTATGTTGGTTTCCAGAAAATGTGTTTCTTTGTCACTAATCACTTTGTCGAACTTTTCCGTGTCACTATACACTTGTTCAACAACAATTCTTGGAATTGAAGTTTTAGTTGAAACTTTCGTTTCTGTCTTACCAATATTCAAAGCTTTGAATTCGTCCTCCTTATCATCAATACTATCTGTCTGACTGTCTCGAACTTCCACATCATCAAAGTCAAAAAATTTCGAAGTAGAGGGTTTTCCAATGTCATCCTCAACCATCAAATCAATAACAATTTCTTTACCTTTGACCTTAGATGTGATGTTAATGATAGACAACTGAGAACAATCAATACTTTCTTCTTCTTCAATTTCACTGATTTCGCTAAGATTATCTGAATTCTCATCAACATCAGAAAAATTGAGTAGTGAATCAAGTTTCGCATGTTAAGTTCTTTTCAAAATTTTCACTTGTTCATCTTTTGTCAAACATTCATTAAACATATTAACCAAATCATCAGCATTTGAAAACTTATCTATCTTAAGAATGTCATATGCAAACCTATCGTCTGGTGCTTTGTTAAAATCAGCTATTGTGTTTTTAAAATCATATGACATGACATCAACTTTTTCTCTTTCAAATGAAAGGAAAGGCAACAATTTACGATGTTGTTCTTTGATAATGTTAGAAGAACGATGTAAAATAATTAATTTGGCATATAAATGTTTTGCAGAGTTACAATAGATGTTATGTTGTGCCAACAACATCCTTACATTTTTATCTAGATTCTCTCTATCATTATTGACATTTCCTAATTGTAACTATAGATACTCTAACGTGCAACATTTCGTGTATAGCAACTTTTGAGTCTCAAGCAATTGATTATTAAGTTTCTTTGCCTCGTTACTAGCAAACACAACAATAGCATCAAAGTAAGCAACAATATCATCAAAAGCAATTACTTCAGAACCATATGCATGTAAAGGAATATTAAAAGATTCGAGTATAGAACATACCTTAGTTGACATAGGAGATTTGTCACTTGACTTTGAAACGAAGCAATGTCCAGATAAGTGCCTCATCTCCTCATCATCAAACCCGGATGACCAAATCTGATAAGTACCACTTTCTTCATCTTCATCCTCTCCTCTTGCCACAAGGGACAATCCCTTGGCTTTCGCACGAACTTCCTCCAGCTTTTCAGCATAATATGATTCATCCTTCACTCTATTCTTCTTTTCCTCTTTCTTTCGAAGCATACAATAAATTGCAAAGTGATTCGCAGCATTGCAGTGATGACAATCTACACCAGAATCCCCTTTCAATTTCTTTTATGCCTTAAACTCTTTCACCTTGTCATCATTCTTCTCAGACTTTTCAAATTTCTTTTCCTCTTCTACACCAGACTTCGTAAAATTTCCTTTCACCTCACTCTACTTTCCCTTAGGATTAAAAGGCTTTTTGAAAAATATTTTAACTCGATTATTGGAGTAAAAAGCAACAACTTCATCATCCGAATTCATGATAAAACCTTCTTCATATGAATTCTCCTTTTCAGCAAATTCCACAGCAGACACTTTTGAAACCAGAGCCAGTGATCCGCCTAAACTTTGTTTCGCTTCTTCCATTATTTCAGAAACTTCACTTTCGTGTGTCTTCAACCGATTGTATACATCATTCAAAGATGAAATGTCGAAGCTCTATTGATTTTTGATCATCATACTAACACTCCTCCATTCCTTCCTAAGTCCCATAACAAAAGTAAGATTATACTCCATTAAGGACCTTGTGATTCCATAGCGATTGCATCTGTAGATCAACTCATTCAGACGATCGTAGTAAACTTCAATTGTTTCAGTTTCCTTTTGTCTGAACTCCTTCAGCTGAACCAAACACTGCTTAACAGAATTGATCTTAGTCTTCTCACTTCCTTGATACTTTTCCTTGAGAGTATTCCAGATCTCCTTGGCAGTTTTACAACCACGAATGTAGTTGTAAACAACAGGTGGCAAAGCACCTCTCAACTCTCTCATGCAATGCTTTTCGTTGTTCTTCAGTCTTTTTTGTTGCTCTCCAACAACAGAAGTAGTTCCAGATGAACCTATGTTTTAAACATTCAATGGAGGTTGAACTGTTCCATTGATGCAATTCCACAACTCTTCATCCAGGCCATTCAAGGAGTCTTCCATACGATCAGCCCACTGATCGTAGTATTCTGGAATAAGCATTGGAATTTTGGTTGATGATCCGAGCAGATGAGAATATGAAGTCATTGTGTTCATGTTGAAGTTCACCATTGATGAACACACGAGAAAAATTCATAAATCACAGAAAACTTGATGAATTTGAAATTTGATCAAACGAATTGATCAGAAACTTATAATAAATCACTCGATTATACAATTTGAATGCAGACTCTAATCAAATTTGTAGATCAGATGTGATTTTCAGAACCAAAAGTGCGGAAATTTTTTAAAACAAAAAAATGACTCAAAATCAAATTATTCGGAATGAAAATCAGATCAATGCAGTTTGATTCCTGCTCTGATACCAATTATAGAAGAATTGTATTCGAGAAATAGATTAAGAACAAGATCAATCAATGTAATGAACTCAGAAAGTAAATAAGACTTTGAAGTTTTTATTACTCTCAATAAGCTCGATTACAAAACAGATAACGAAATTGGAAAACTCGTATCTCTAAATCTAAGCTCAGTCCCCATTTATAGGGAAACAGAGAGTACAAAAAATACTAAGTCTAAAACTATTAAGCTTCATATGAAAGTGACTTAGCAAATAGGTTACATATGAAATTTACTAAACACTATTCAACTCTTTAGAAGACTTCGACCCTTACAGAAGACTCAACCAATCCATGCTGATAATGAAGTCAAAACTTTTAATTGAGACAAGCATGAGGCTGATTGGAAATGAGTGGCTATCTAGAGATAGGGTACATCCTATGTATATATTGCTAGTGCTCTCAGTCTTTCCGTTAGCCATTTTTACGATGAACGGTTGTTTTAGTGCTCGTGGTTGTTGTTTAAGTAAGTGTGCAAATTTTTGGTTCACGAAACTCCTCTCCGCTCCACTATCAAATAATATGCATGCATAAGTGTTATTGAGGAGAAACATACCAGTGACCACTATAGGGTCTGCCACACCTTGCTCATGGCCTATCGCTAAGACTCTTCCCACTCCACCAACATTCTCTACTTTCGAGCAGTTCCTCTTGTAGTGACCAGCCTCACCACACCCATAATAGGCCTGGCCCACTCCAACGCCACGGAACTGGGTGATTGGTCTAGCCGAAACTTTGCAAAAAACAAGCGGTACGCCCTTTCCTGTTGCAGTTCGCACAATGCATTTCCCGACAGGGTCCATTGTGGTGGAAGTTGCACTTGTTGCACTTTGGAAAACTCTCATCATATTGTTTCACCAGCGCAGTGGTAGCAGGTGCTGTTGCGGCATGGACAGCTATGATGTACTTCTTCTTGGCAAAGTTTTGCGCCGCGTTTTTCTTCTTCTTGTCCCAAAACTTCCGCTTGTTGTCAGCGATTTTGGCTGGTTCTGGGACAACAAGGGTTGTTCTTGGTGTGCAGACTCCATGATCAATGAGTCGATGTGTCAATCGTTTGGCACTGTCAAATGTAGTGGGTTTTGAAGCCAATACATTCCCCTGAAATGGAGGTACCATCCCCCAAATGTACCTCTTGATCTTTTTTCCCTCAGCGGGGACCATCCCTAGACATAGAGCCACCCGATCACTGAAACTAGCAGTGTAGGCTACTATTGTTAGATAAGGTGTCTAAGACCATAACTATATTTGAGATGTACTTGAGCCGACCCGGTATGGTCCATTTGGGTTGCACTTCACCCGAACAATTTATATGGATTATCTTTTGAGAGTACTATGAAATCATATTATTTAATTAGTATTGATCTACAATTAATTTAGAATTAATCTGGTGATCAAAAAGGTGACTAATGAAATATGGTTTCTTGTATTTATATAGTGTGGGCTAATGCTTATTTAGAATGGGCTAAAGTTGCGTGGTAAGTCCATGGATAGTCCATGGAGCTTTAACCCATGGATCTTATGGAAATAAAAGGTCATGAGCATTAGGGTTTTAAATGGATGTAACCCTAATCCACCACACTATATAAAGGGGTCCTTGGCACTTGAAATGGAATTAGTGTGTGTGAGAACTAAGGTGTGGCCGATTTCTAGAAGTGTGCTACTACTCTCTCAAGTTTCCAAAGTTTGTGGTGATTTGTGATTTCCATTTGAGCCATCCTCATTATTGGTGCTAGGCTCTCAAACTCCAAGCAATCACCCACTACCAAAAGCTATGTAATTCTACTAGTGTTTTATTATTCAAGTACCCTATAACATGCTAGTTAGGATGTAAGCCTTGGCATCTTATTATTTGCATGTATTTTAGAGAAAACATAGATCCAAGGTTTATAGGGTTGCATGTACACCGTAGGAGTGTTAGAATGCTCAAAACCCTTCAACGGTATCAGAGCCTAGGCTTGTTTTCTTGATACTTGATGCAAACTTGTTAAAAAATCGAAAAGCTTGCTGCCTGATCAGTGAAATCGCCGAGTCCATGTGTACAATCATCCTACTCGTCAAGTAGGTTCTTGCACTTGTCGAGTAAGAGGCCCAGAGTGCAGTTTTTTGAGTTTTTAAGCTGGAATTGGACTATATTCATTACACTAAACTGTTTTGGACTTGTAAAACCTGTTTTTTGATGTTGTAATGATTATGATAATCAAATTTCAAATGCTATTATCAAAATTTCAAGTTTTGTATATGTTTGTATGATTCTTGAAATTGTTGATATGAAAGTTCATGAACTTATGAGTTTTAGTAGATCATAGGAATTCTTTCCAAATTGTTTGTTAGTTTAATTCTTGATCTTATTGTGTTTTAATGGAATCCATAATTTGTCCTCAAGTTATGCATTACCAAAAGTCATTCTTTTAAAGTCCATTAATGAACACATAGGTAACATAAAATGAAGAGTCTTCATTTTAATAAACTATTAACTCATAATTTATGAAATGAAAAGTTTTGAATAGTTTCAAAACTTGCCCTCAAGTTTTGGAATTTGTAAAGTCTCACACACCTTAGAAAGCTTTAATTCCAATCCTTAGTGTTTTAAAAGTTAAAATTCAACCCTTATACTTTATAGTATTATAAGCTAATAATATATATATATATATATATATATATATATATATATATATATATATATATATATATATATATATATATATATATAAGATCAAGTCGTTTTACCATTAGTAGGCCACATTCATGAAACTAGTCTATAAGGGGGTATAAGGTTGTTGCCTATAAAACGGAAGCTTAATGGGTGTCCACTCTCACCCACCGCTTCCTTGATTGGTGGAGGGTCGTTACCCAAACGGGTAGGACAATGACTTTAATTCCCATTAAAAGTATAATGATTATTACAAAGTAACTAAATATTTTTATAAATTCCCAATCTTAGTTACTTTAGGAAAATGTGAAATTGGTGCTAACCCATGAAATTAACACTTTGTACCTTACCAAGTCGTTGGTGGAGTGTGTGTGGTTAACTGGCATACTAACTTGGACTAGTAAGGAAGAAAAAGGGTAACTTAATATTTATCATAGATCGGTGGAGCGCGTGTGGTTAACCGGCACATCGATTAGGTGATAATATTAATGGTACCAAGTTAATTTGCATGGTTATTCACACCTTGTTTTGTGATCCTCGGCATCCCAGTCACAAAACCTGAAGGGAACAATCGACATTGAAACATGCCATTGAAAAGTTCAATGAATCTCAAAAGAATCTAGGAGTTTCAAAAACAATTAAAACCTAAAAATTTATTTCGTTTTTCATGGTGGAAGTTGGTGAATCGTCATTCACCTACCTTCAAATATTTTATAGCTTGGATTACGGAATCACTCTTCCAAGTTATAAAGTATTGTGTTGGGTCCTAACCTTAATATTACATTTGGGTGTCTTATTAAGGATTCCATATCTAATCTAAACTTGTCTTTATTCCTTTTCGATGTTTTCCAACAATGGTTCAGGCTCAAACCATACCGGCTCCTTCTGTCTCATGAACCTTTGTCGGAAAGTCATATGTTGGGTTTTGAGCAATCTAACACTCCTAAAGTGTTCATGCAACCCTAAAACCTTGGATCTATGTTTTACTATGAATACATGCACCTTTGTTTTTCCAAGGTTCATAACCCATCTAGCATGGCATGGGGAACATTAAACATAATGGCTAGAAGAATTACATACCTTTCAATTGTGAGTTGATTCCTTGGAGTTTGAAAGCCTAGCACCAATAATGTGGATGCCTCAAATGGATATCACAAATGACCACAAACTTGGAAAAACCTTATGAGAGTGTATGCTTGCTTATGGAAATCGGCCACCACCTTTTACACACACAACTAGTGCACTTTCAAGCATCACAAGCTCCTTTATACAGTGTGGAGGATTAGGGTTGCATTCATGTAAACCCTAATACCCATGACTCTTACTTTCAAAGGATCCATGGGTTAAAAGTTCCATGGACTATCCATGGACTCCCATACATGCCAAACCCATTCCATATGAGTATTAGCCCACACTTATATAAATACAAGAGCCCATATTTAATTAGTCACCTTTTTTTATCACCAAATTGATTCTAAATTAATTTATGATCAATACTAATTAAAATAATATGATTTCATATTAATATATTATAACTTATAATATATTAACAAATCTAAAACATACAATTCTTAAAGGTTTAACCATAAATCGTTCGGGTGAAGTGCAACACAAATGGACCATGCCGAGTCGAGTAAAGTATATACCAAATAATGTTATGGACATAGACACCTTATCCAACAGTCTCCCACTTGGATAAGTCTAATAACTATATTTGCCTATATTACTTCAGGAACCAACCGACAATCGTAGCTCTCAAAACTCTATTGAACTATGAAGCGCCATTTTAGATAAGTGATCATATAATCCTCTGTTCTAGATATCAGCTGGACAAATACATGGAACAATGTCTTACTTATTGTCCAGCAGTTTATTTCTTGATTTCCCGATTTGTTTGACATAGAACTTAATTGAATACATCAACTTAGTTTTGACCGGGCCCGGTACATGGGTCAACACAAAATCATTGAGGGGCCTAGATATCGCTCCTAATCTAAGAAGGAACAGATAAACTTCAACTTATATGCTTGTTCTACTACTTGTTGAATTATACACAAAGGCACGTTTTATAACATCGAGTTACGAATGCGTTTACGTACAATCAATGTATAACCAACTTATAGGCCACAAGTCATATCTCTAGGTTTGAAGACTTATATGATATTACCATCTTACGATCACTCGAGATAAATTCCATGAAGTGATGCCAGTGAGCGTGGGTTTATTCCAATACTCATAACTTATGAGCAATCATGAATGTTGTAGCAACCATTGCTTTGGCTAAACACCCTTAGTCATCTACAAGCCTAATTCATGACGGTCTTAATTCATACCTACTTCCGACGTATGGCCGACTGTTAAAGTTTGAATAAATTAATTTATTCTGGAAGTCAAAACATGCAAAGCTAAAACAATAGTAAATAATTGACAAAGATAGTAACACCTTACTCATAAATAAATACACCTTTTATTCATCATCAAATGTAGATTACATTTTACAAGTTTCAGAAATAGCTATATAATATTTAAAACTAATATCATCCTTCAGCCCTATGCGTCTCGCATGCTGTAAGTGTCTAACCCTCGTCAGTCCCTTTGTAAGGGGAACTGCAGGATTCTCTTCTGATGATACCCTCTTTGCCAAGAGGAATCCTTCTTCTATCTTGTGTCTTATGAAATGATATTTTCTGTCAATGTGTCTGGATCTGCCATGATCTCCAAGGTCTACTGTCACAACTGGAAATTTTGCGTCATGTAATCTATACACTCAAGTTAATGTGAATCAAAAACTTAAGAACATGTGTGACACCTATGATTATGACATCAACAACTTCAATCAAATACATCATACAATTACTACAAATAGTCATCAAACAATTGGAAACTATAGAAGTTCTTACTTAGGTCCACATTGGACTAGAACTTCCTTTATTGGATCCAAATGGACCAATAAGCTTCCAATTTTACTATCATGGGCTTAGAACCCTAATTAGGCTCTAATTGGACCCACATTAACTTATTTCAACATTTTGGGCCATATGGGGCCTAGAATGAAATGAATTAAAAGCTTTGATTCATGAATAACCCAAACTAGTCCAACAAAAATGTAAAAATCACTATTTTGTACTATAAGGCCAAGGAACACCCTAACTAACTCTAATATTGGGCTTAGGAGCAAAAAGCCCAAATTTTCCTTTTTCCTTCCATGTTTTCGGCCCAAAACAAGCCCAAGAGGAAGGTTTGACTTTCTCATGCCACCTCACTTTTGCATGGGGGATATCCAAGCCTTTACACCCCAAACATCCATGCAAGACTCATTTCTCCAAGAAATCTATCCTCTTATTCTCTCTCTCTCTCTTGCTCTCGGCCATATTCAAACACACACACAAAATTCACTCATTCATCTCTCAAAGAAACTCTCTCATTTCTCCTCCATAATTTCGAGATTTAAGAAGCTTTCAAGAGGATCCTTCCACAAACTCTTCACCTAAGGTAAGATTATGCTTGGATCTATGACTTAGGTTCTTTGTATTATCAAAATCTTTTCTTAATCCATGCAAAAATCGTGATCTTACCTCTTAGAAGCATACCAAACTCGAGATCTTCAAGGAAAGGGTGCTAAGGCCAAAAATCACCAAGTTTTCTTCCATCTTTTCTTCAAAAACCGAAATCACACACTAAGGTGAGCTTCATACCCCCTATTTTCTATTTTTATGAGTTTTATGGTGGGGGGGGGGGGGGAATACAAGTGAAAGTGTAGATCTATATGTGTTTTGTATGCCTTGTATGATTTCCATGCTTATATGTGTGTTTTTGTGTGTTATAATGTTGGATCTAGCCATAAAACCCCTCAAAACCGAGATATACTTTATGTTAAATGATTCTAGGATCAAGTTTATTTCTACATACAAAGTGTTCCAAGAAAAAATAGCTAAATGGCTTAGTAACATTTTCTTTGGGCTAAAAACACAATTTTTGGATATAAAATGTGAAAAATATAAAGTTAAAGGGCCCAAATTGACATATCACGAATTCTGATGGATGGGGAGTGTCAAAACAGTTTCAATAAAACATTTTCTGGAAATATATTCATTTGGAGGATTAAAAAGATAAATTTCAAGCTTAATGGGCTAAAAATGACATTTTCGGCCCAATAAGGCCCATTAAGCGAGATTTTCTGTTTTGGAGGGCCAAAACTATGTTTTTCTGTAAAACAGTGGACTATTAGTGTTTCAAGTCCTTTTCAAAGGTCTAAAATGCTTTTTAAATTTAAAAAGGACCAAAGTTGCAAAAATTTTACTATGAAAAATATGCTGAAAAATACTAATTTCAATAATTTTTGGTGTTAAAATGTCAAGAAAACTGATTTAAGGACCAAACCGGAAAGTATTTAATTAAAAGGGTTGAAAAGGTAAATTTTACAAACTATGAGGGGCTGAAAACAGAAAACTTTCAAGGCTAATTCAATACACGCAATTTGATCAAATAATGGCACCGCGACTATCGACGAAATACAATATACAACAATACCATAAAGTCGTTGTTAAACGAATTGGTTCGGTCTCGAACCAATAAAAATCTGAAACTACTAACACGACGATACTACGATTCATACAAGTAACGTTTGGGAATTCAATATACATGCGAGTGTGCACAGACGTCTACGCACCATCTTTGGGCCCCAAAAGTGTAAAATCTTGTTTGTTGGGCCTAGCTAGCCCAATGACCTGATCTTAAGGCCCGAAGACCTCTACCTTACGAAGTGTTGGGTTTTACCGATCTAACACAACGTAAAAGGACTTTCAATGGCTTGTATACTACTGGTCCCCAAGGATCCTTTGGTATTGCTAGTAAAGTCGACATTTCATGCGAGGTGGGTCAGGGACCCCTCGTACATTTTTTTATCCCTAACCGGTTAATGGAGTCACCGCGGTCTTCGTGTCCTCTTTCTCCTCGGATGTGGGACTACACGTAGTCAGGGCGGTTGGATAACGTGAGTAGTACGGACGATGCCTACGGGATCGTTAGTATAGCTACAAACTGGTCGTTTGTGTAACGCGTGTTTGTAGTAATTAATCATGCTCAAAAATAATCCAACGTCGCCTGGGATTGATACTACACGCGTTGCAATGGTTTCACTGTAAATTCATGGAATTCAAAGAATTAGTAAAACATCGGGTTTTCCTAGGGTTTTCAATACATACGGATTCGAAATGCATACAATTTTAAATGAACAATTTTTACAAGTATAGAAACAAACAAGCATACCTATGGATCTTCACAAACGTTTTCAAAAGCATTTCTTTTCAGAAAATATCGGATTTTCTGGTGGTTTTCAAACGATACGAAACATGGTTTTTCAAATACCGCTTATGAACTCACCAACATTTCACATGTTGACGTTTTTCAAAATACTTGTATTCTCAGGTAACCAGTGAATTCAAGGATAATGCACTCAGTGATGGCTTGCAGTTTACTTACTAACGAATCGAACAATTTATTTTGGGAATGTAATGTTTAAACAATGTACTTCATGTAAAATTTATTGGTTGTATTATATTAATGCATGGTGACGAATGTTGTTACGTTTCATATATATTCAATGTTATGGTATTCAATTAAGTCACGACAGCTCCCGAACGTTTCCGCCGCCTGGTTCGGGGGTGTGACAGGTTGGTATCAGAGCTTTGTTTATAGTGAACTAGCATGTCGAGCCACACATTGATATGCAACTATAAACCAAAAAAAGGGACTAACATAACTCTGAACAAAACAAGTAAATAAAACACACTTGCTTGCATTAGGAATAAGGACCTAACGCCGAATCAAACACAATAATGCTAGTATCTCGGTTAATTCGGGACTGTTCTTAGTGATACCAAGGAGTGAATGTAGCCTGATCAACTACATTCCCTCCAAAGTAAAACTAACACACGTCTTGATGAGATCGGGATAGCTAGGGAACCTAAAACTATACCCTTTATCACTAAAAAGAGAACGCTTGCTTAGTCCGTACAATAGTCATAGCATCCTAGGAATAATGTTAGCATATTTACCTACCCGCGCAGACAGCATGGCTGGTTTTCATCACCCTGGAGACCCCTATTTCCCTAATCAGGGAAACAACGGGTGGCTAGAGGAGGAGCCTGAGGAAGAGCCCGAAGAGGAACCTAAGGAAGACCCCGAAGAGGAGTCCGACGGGGAACCGGAGGCAGAAGTCGAGGGTGATCCTGCTGAGCCCGAAGAAGACGAAGAGCATTTCGAAGAGGAGCTCGATGACAGCGAAGGGGGTGATTCGGACGCGGAGTCCGAGGTCATCGACCCCCCTTACACGATCAGGGTGCCTGCGTATCGTGTGGGCCCTACTGGTCCTACCCCTCCTTGGGGTATGGATCTTTGGAGATGGAGCAGACATCAGGGACAGCGACCCCCGTTTGGCACGTCACGTGAGTTCTTTGACCTGAGGGACGGAGGACCGGCCGACCGAGCCCTAGCGGTCATGGTGAGACGATTACGGGACACCGGCGACCTTGCTCAGGGCACTGCTGATCAAGTACGCCAGTTGTGGACTAGAGTCGAGCGTGCGGAATAGGAGACGCGTGACGTCCTTCGGGAGTTTCACATGAGGCAGGTAAGGTGGGAGTCTCGACTTCGGGACGCAGAGCGCTTGGTGGCTCGTCTTCAGGGAGCATCCACATCTTCGGCACCACCTCCAGACGCAGCTCATCACGGTTAGGGATGGACTTATCATAATAGGCCATTAGGAACTATGCTATGTACTCCGGCTCTATGTTTAAGTGACTACACTACTCATGGAGCCGTTATGCTGTCGAATTAGTGTCACTTATGTGTGCTCTTACGAGCAAATTTTCTTGTATTAAATGCGGATAATATTAATGAATTTTTGTGTGTTTTGCTATGATATTACAAGTTGTTATGTGTTGAGACGTTATGATTGTATGTCCGATGGTAGTAAGGTCTGAGTTCGTACCATACACCTAGTTAGTAGGATCACAACCTCACAGAAACCACATACACCCAACATCTTTCCGTTTCATGACAAAAAGATGCCTCGCCGAGCTACTCGCAGAAATCCCGAACCAACCCCGCCTGAAGTTGACACCACTGCTTTCCAGGCAGCCGTGTCTGCTGCGGTCACAGCAGCTATGGCACAACTTCACCGAGGGAACAACGGAGGAGGCAACGGGCAAGGATCCGGAAGTTCGAACAACGGGACGAATCAAGGACCCACTAAAACGTGCACCTACAAGGACTTCACAAACGCTAAACCACGAACTTTCAACGGCACTGGAGGGGTGATCACTCTGAAGCGATGGATCGAGAAGGTAGAGTCGGTATTCGAGATATGCGATTGCCCCGAGCAGATGAAGGTGAAGTTCGCGGCCTGCACTTTTGTGGACCAAGCACTCACTTGGTGGAACGGACACGTAGAAGCTATGACGCTCCCTGTCGCCAACTCTATCCCATGGGCTGAAATGAAAGAAATGTTAATGGCTGAGTACTGCCCCCGAGGCGAAATACAGAAGATGGAGCAAGAGCTATGGAATCTCACTGTGCAGAATGCGAACATCGATGCCTACATATCGAGATTTAGCGAACTATCTCTGTTGTGCCCGGGTATGATCACATCAGAAGGAAAGAAGATTGAACGATTCATCTGGGGACTGACATCCCCCATTCAAGGGAATGTGATAGCTGCGAACCCTGAAATGTTTGACAGTGCGAAGAGATTGGCGAAGAGGTTGTATAATCATAACAACAAGAAGGGCGAGAAGCCAGTGGAGGCTGAGAAGAAAAAGGAGGGTGATGGCAGGAAAGGGAGGAACAACAAGAGAAAGGGGCGTCAAGGCCCCGAGACCTCTAAAAAGCAGCAGATAGTGGCAGTTAACGCTGTCACCGCACCAGTTCCAGCCACACAACATGCTCCAGCCTCAGCTGCTCCAAATGCTTCAGGATCCTATTCTGGTAATCTTCCCAAATGCAATAAGTGCGGTTTCCACCATCACGGCGAATGCAGGGAATTCCATTGCACCAGTTGCAACTGAAGGGGACACACTGCAAGGTTCTGCAGGGCTTACCCTCCCCAGAATCAAAATCAGGGAAACAACAACAACAACAACAACAACAACAACAACCACCGTAATAACAACAACACCAATGCCGGCGGCAACAATGCAGGGCCTAGCCACACCTGCTTCGGGTGTGCAAGGACGGGGCATTTCCGCCGAGATTGCCCTAACAACAACTCAGGAAACAGAGGAGCAGGAAGGATGCTGACTATGGGTCAGGGTGAGGCAGTTCAGGACCCCGCAGTTGTGACCAGTACGTTTCTCCTAAACCACACTTATGCATGCATCTTATTTGACACCGGAGCGGAGCGAAGTTTCGTAAGCGAGAAGTTTAAACATTTATTAAAACAACAACCCCAAAAGCTAAATGAAACCTATACGGTGGAAATGGCCAATGGAAAAACCGAATCCACTGGGGAGATCTACATCGGATGTACCCTAACCCTTAACCAACACGTCTTTCGAATAGACCTAATGCCAGTGTCAATTAGGAGTTTCGATGTGATTATCGGCATGGATTGGTTAAGCCCCCACCATGCTGAGATTATGTGCCACGAGAAGGCCGTTCGCCTTCGTCTCCCAAATCACGAAGCCCTAGTAATTTACGGAGACAAACCCAGCACGAATCTTCGTCTCATCTCGTGCATCAAGGCACAAAAACATCTGCGAAAGAACAATTTGGCGTTCTTGGCTCACATAGTGGACAAGACCAAAGAAGAAACTAACATTCGAGATATTCCGGTAGCGTGTGAATTTCCGGACGTGTTTCCTGAAGATCTTCTAGGAGTACCCCTAGAGAGACAGGTTGAGTTCCAAATCGACCTCGTTCCAGGAGCAACTCCTCTCGCTAAATCACCCTATCGGTTGGCTCCTGCTGAAATGCAGGAATTGTCCAGCCAACTCAGTGAGCTTCTGGACAAGGGATTTATCCAACCTAGCTACTCGCCATGGGGAGCTCCGGTGCTCTTTGTCAAAAAGAAGGACGGATCTTTCAGAATGTGCATCGATTACAGAGAGTTAAATAAGCTCACTGTTAAAAACCGCTACCCACTCCCACGAATCAATGATCTATTCGACCAGCTCCAAGGAGCTAGTTATTTTTCTAAAATAGATCTACGGTCCGGATACCACCAACTCAAAGTCCGAGAAGAGGATATTCCTAAAACCGCTTTCCGAACCCGCTACGGACATTATGAATTCGTCGTAATGCCCTTCGGTCTAACAAATGCACCTGCCGCATTTATGGACCTAATGAATCGAATCTGTCGACCGTTCCTTGACAACTTCGTCATTGTGTTTATCGATGACATCCTTGTTTATTCTCGAAGCAAAGAGGAGCATGGCCAACATCTCCGACAAGTCTTAGACACTCTACGATCGGAAAAACTGTACGCCAAACTCTCCAAGTGTGAGTTCTGGCTCCGGAGTGTGAATTTCCTAGGCCACGTAGTTAGCCAAGACGGAATTCATGTGGATCCCTCTAAGGTCAAAGCTGTGGAAGGATGGGCAACTCCGACCACACCCACAGAAATTCGTTAGTTCTTAGGCCTAGCAGGCTACTATAGGAGATTCATTCAAAACTTCTCTAAGATTGCCAAGCCGCTTACCTCGCTTACGCAAAAGGGTGTGCCATTCAAATGGACGGACCGACAAGAGATTGCGTTTCGAACTTTGAAGCAAGCTCTCTGTAGCGCTCCTGTACTATCTCTACCTGAAGGAACGGAAGATTTTGTGGTCTACTGTGACGCGTCGAATCAGGGCTTAGGTTGCGTTCTCATGCAATGTGGAAGAGTGATAGCATACGCGTCCCGCCAACTAAAGACACACGAAGTAAATTACACGACCCATGACCTAGAACCGGGAGCCGTGGTCTTCGCTCTGAAAATTTGGAGGCACTACCTGTACGGTACAAAGTGCACCATCTTCACGGACCACAAGAGCCTCCAGCACATCTTGAATCAGAAGGAGCTGAACATGAGACAACGAAGATGGGTGGAATTACTAAACGACTATGAATGTGAGATCAAGTACCACCCAGGCAAGGCCAACGTGGTAGCTGATGCATTAAGTCGGAAGGAGTACTCAAACCGCCGTACGAAAACCCACTCGATAACCATTCAATCTCATCTGGCCACTCAAATTGCATTAGTCCAGTCAGAGGCTGTGAAAACGGAAAATAGAGCTAGCGAGGCATTGCGCGGGATGGAAAAGAACCTAGAAGCAAAGGGAGAATGGAGTATACTACTTCATGAACCGTATCTGGGTCCCAAAAATCGGAGGATTTAGGGAGGCCGTTATGAAGGAAGCCCACAAGACACGATACTCCATTCATCCCGGTTCGGACAAGATGTATTTGGATATCAAACAACACTATTGGTGGCCTAACATGAAGGCGGAAATCACGACCTATGTTAGTAAGTGCCTTACGTGCGCCAAAGTAAAGGTGGAATACCAGAAACCTTCAGGATTGTTACAGCAACCGGCAATCCCTGAGTGGAAATAGGAGGGATTTCTATGGATTTCGTGACCAAGCTACCCAAGACGTCGGACGGTCTGGACACCATATGGGTAATAATCGACCGACTGACGAAATCTGCCCATTTCCTGCCAATCAAAGAATCCTACAAGATGGAGAGACTGACGCGGTTGTACCTACAAGAAATCATGAGACTCCATGGAGTGCCAAAATCTATCATCTCGGATAGGGACAGTAGGTTCACATCGCACTTTTGGCAATCACTCCACAAGGCAATGGGAACTCATCTCGACATGAGCACCGCGTATCACCCACAAACGGACGGCCAAAGTGAACGAACCATTCAAACGCTTGAAGACATGCTTCGTGCATGTGTGATAGACTTTGGGAAGTCTTGGGATACCCACCTACCGTTGATCGAGTTCTCATATAACAACAGTTATCATTCGAGCATCAAGGTGGCTCCTTTCGAAGCACTGTACGGGCGTAAATCTAGATCACCGTTGTGTTGGGCTGAAGTAGGTGATACCCAGCTAGCATGAACACATACGTCGGATAGGGCACTAACGGGACCGGAGATCATTCGCGAAACCACAGAAAAGATCGTCCAGATCAGAGCTCGATTACAAGCATCGCGTGACCGACAAAAGAGCTACGCCGACAAACGGCAAAAGCCCTTAGAATTTCAGGTCGGCGATCGAGTACTGTTGAAAGTCTCACCCTGGAAAGGGGTTATACGTTTCGGAAAAACGGGGAAAGCTGAACCCGCGATACATTGGACCTTTCGAAATCGTCGCCCGAATAGGTCCGGTAGCCTACAGACTACAACTACCCGCGGAGCTAAACGGTGTACACCCCGTGTTTCATGTCTTTAACCTGAAGAAGTGCCTATCAGATGAAACCCTTGTCATTCCTCTTGACGAAATCGAAATCAATGAGAATCTCCTGTTCGTTGAAGAACCAATCGAAATCATGGACAGGGAGGTGAAGCGTACTAAGCAAAGTCGCATCCCGATCGTGAAGGTACGGTGGAACGCAAAGCGTGGGCCAGAATTCACGTGGGAACGCGAAGATCAAATGAAGCAAAAGTACCCTCACCTATACTAGCATTCTCAAATCTAGCTTTCAAACAGAATTTCGGGACGAAATTCCCTCTAACGGGGGGATGATGTCACAACTGGAAATTTTGCGTCATGTAATCTATACACTCAAGTTAATGTGAATCAAAAACTTAAGAACATGTGTGACACCTATGATTATGACATCAAAAACTTCAATCAAATACATCATACAATTACTACAAATAGTCATCAAACAATTGGAAACTATAGAAGTTCTTACTTAGGTCCACCTTGGACTAGAACTTCCTTATTGGATCCAAATGAACCAATAAGCTTCCAATTTGACTATCATGGGCTTAGAACCCTAATTGGGCTCTAATTGGACCCACATTAACTTATTTCAACATTTTGGGCCATATGGGGCCTAGAATGAAATGAATTAAAAGCTTTGATTCATGAATAACCCAAACTAGTCCAACAAAAATATAAAAATCACTATTTTGTAATATAAGGCCAAGGAACACCCTAACTAACTCTAATATTGGGCTTAGGAGCAAAAAGCCCAAATTTTCCTTTTTCCTTCCATGTTTTCGGCCCAAAACAAGCCCACGAGGAAGGTTTGACTTTCTCATGCCACCTCACTTTTGCATGGGGGATATCCAAGCCTTTACACCCCAAACATCCATGCAAGACTCATTTCTCCAAGCAATCTATCCTCTTCTTCTCTCTCTCTCTCTTGCTCTCGGCCATATTCAAACACACACACGAAATTCACTCATTCATCTCTCAAAGAAACTCTTTCATTTCTCCTCCATAATTTCGAGATTTAAGAAGCTTTCAAGAGGATCCATCCTTCCACAAACTCTTCACCTAAGGTAAGATTATGCTTGGATCTATGACTTAGGTTCTTTGTATTATCAAAATCTTTTCTTAATCCATGCAAAAATCGTGATCTTACCTCTTAGAAGCATACCAAATTCGAGATCTTCAAGGAAAGGGTGCTAAGGCCAAAAATCACCAAGTTTTCTTCCATCTTTTCTTCAAAAACCGAAAACACACACTAAGGTGAGCTTCATACCCCCTATTTTCTGTTTTTATGAGTTTTATGGGAGGGGGGAATACAAGTGAAAGTGTAGATCTATATGTGTTTTGTATGCCTTGTATGATTTCCATGCTTATATGTGTGTTTTTGTGTGTTATAATGTTGGATCTAGCCATAAAACCCCTCAAAACCGAGATATACTTTATGTTAAATGATTCTAGCATCAAGTTTATTTCTACATACAAAGTGTTCCAAGAAAAAATAGCTAAATGGCTTAGTAACATTTTCTTTGGGCTAAAAACACAATTTTTGGACATAAAATGTGAAAAATATAAAGTTAAAGGGCCCAAATTGACATATCACGAATTCTGATGGATGAGGAGTGTCAAAACATTTTCAATAAAACAGTTTCTGGAAATATATTCATTTGGAGGATTAAAAACATAAATTTCAAGCTTAATGGGCTAAAAATGACATTTTCGGCCCAATAAGGCCCATTATGCAAGATTTTCTGTTTTGGAGGGCCAAAAATGTGTTTTTCTGTAAAACAGTGGACTATTAGTGTTTCAAGTCCTTTTCAAAGGTTTAAAATGCTTTTTAAATTTAAAAAGGACCAAAGTTGCAAAAAAATTACTATTTGGGCCAAAATTGTCAAAATTGCGAAAAAGAGGGGTTATAACCGAGAAAACTGCATTTTCAGGGACTTAAACTGTTTTCTATGAAAAATATGCTGAAAAATACTAATTTCAATAATTTTTGGTGTTAAAATGTCAAGAAAACTGATTTAAGGACCAAACCGGAAAGTATTTAATTAAAAGGGTTGAAAAGGTAAATTTTACAAACTATGAGGGGCTGAAAACAGAAAACTTTCAAGGCTAATTCAATACACGCAATTTGATCAAATAATGGCACCGCGACTATCGACGAAATACAATATACAACAATACCAAAAAGTCGTTGTTAAACGAATTGGTTCGGTCTCGAACCAATAAAAATCCGAAACTACTAACACGACGATACTACGATTCATACAAGTAACGTTTGGGAATTCAATATACATGCGAGTGTGCACAGACGTCTACGCACCATCTTTGGGCCCTAAAAGTGTAAAATCTTGTTTGTTGGGCCTAGCTAGCCCAATGACCTGATCTTAAGGCCCGAAGACCTCTACCTTACGAAGTGTTGGGTTTTACCGATCTAACACAACGTAAAAGGACTTTCAATGGCTTGTATACTACTGGTCCCCAAGGGTCCTTTGGTATTGCTAGTAAAGTCGACATTTCATGCGAGGTGGGTCAGGGACCCCTCGTACATTTTTTTATCCCCAACCGGTTAATGGAGTCACCGGGGTCTTCATGTCCTCTTTCTCCTCGGATGTGGGACTACACGTAGTCAGGGCGGTTGGATAACGTGATTAGTACGGACGACGCCTACAGGATCGTTAGTATAGCTACAAACTGGTCGTTTGTGTAACGCGTGTTTGTAGTAATTAATCATGCTCAAAAATAATCCAACGTCGCCTGGGATTGATACTACACGCGTTGCAATGGTTTCAATGTAAATTCATGGAATTCAAAGAATTAGGAAAACATCGGGTTTTCCTAGGGTTTTCAATACATACGGATTCGAAATGCATACAATTTTAAATGAACAATTTTTACAAGTATAGAAACAAACAAGCATACCTATGGATCTTCACAAACGTTTTCAAAAGCATTTCTTTTCAGAAAATATCGGATTTTCTGGTGGTTTTCAAACGATACGAAACATGGTTTTTCAAATACCGCTTATGAACTCACCAACATTTCACATGTTGACGTTTTTCAAAATACTTGTATTCTCAGGTAACCAGTGAATTCAAGGATAATGTACTCAGTGATGGCTTGCAGTTTACTTACTAAAGAATCGAACAATTTATTTTGGGAATGTAATGTTTAAACAATGTACTTCATGTAAACTTTATTGGTTGTATTATATTAATGCATGGTGACGAATGTTGTTACGTTTCATATATATTCAATGTTATGGTATTCAATTAAGTCACGACAGCTCCCGAACGTTTCCGCCGCCTGGTTCGGGGGTGTGACATTTACGATGAAGTTTTTCAGTCATATCATCTCCTTTGCCGCTTCACTCACTGCTATGTACTCTGATTCACAGGTCGAATCAGCTACCGTCTCCTGCTTGGATCTCTTCCAAGTGATTGCCTATCCATTTAGGATAAAGACCCAACCCGACTGAGAGCAGAAGTTATCCCTATCATTCTGGAAACTAGCATCACTATGCCCATGCACCAACCTCACGGTTTTGCTGACCCTTCAAAACTAGTCCACATCTGTTGGCTTCAAAAGTCATTATACAGCCTCAAGCAGGCTCCTTGGGCCTGGTTTCCGCGCTTCACCACTCAGGCCATGCGACTTGGTTTCAAGCACAACAAGTCAGATTCTTCTTTATTTATTTTACAGTAAGGAAAAGACTTAGCTTACTTACTACTATATGTTGATGACAACTTCTTGATAGCTTTAAGTTATATGCTTTTATGTCAGCTCATCTCCTCTCTTAGCAAAGAATTCTCCATGACAGATCTCGGTGACCTGAACTACTTTATGGGAATTTCAATAACTAGGTCCAAGATTGGCATGTTTCTTTCTCAGAATAAATATGCATATAAGCTACTTCAGTGCTCTTATATGACCGATGTGAACCTTGGCTGCACTCCTGTCGATTCCTCAATCAAATTGGGAGATTGCTGCACTCCTGTAGCTGACCCATTAGTGTACCGTAGCCTTGTCGAGGGATCACATTATCTCACGTTCACTCGCCTAGATATCTCCTTCGTTTTTCAACAAATATGTCTCTACATGAATGAACCCCGAGAACCACATTTCAATGCTCTAAAACACATCCTAAGATAAATCAAAGGCACTCTTGATCATGGTCTCCAGCTGTACAGCTCCTCATCTATGACTCTCACTGTCTACTTTGATGTTGACTGGGGGGATTCCCAGTCACTCGCAGGTCAACCTCTGGTTACTGCGTTTTCCTAGGAGAGAACCTTATATCATGGTCATCAAAAAGACAACATATGACATCTCAATCCAGTGCCGAGGCTGAATATCGAGATGTATGTCACACCCCCAAACTGAAATGGCAGGAACATTCGGGGACGGAGGACGTCATGTAAGTATCACAATAGTTGTATAATAGTAAAACAAGCAACAACATCCATTGCATTATTAGTATAGTGTTTACATTGTATTTGAATCGCATATGATTAACATCAAAAGTAGATATCAAAATAAAGACGACAAGTTACTATGCTCTGTCTTCTAGAATCCCTGAGCGCACCTGTCTAATAGGTTTCTGAGAATACAAGTGATTTTGAAAGAGAGGATCAGCATTTAAGTTGGTGAGTTCATAAGAAGTTTGTTTTAGAAGATATGTTCTTTGATCTTGTGAAAACCTTAGTTTGTTCCTCCATAAAATCCATTATTTCCATATGTAATAAAATGTGACCCATAATAGTTCCTTTTACAGTTACCTAGTGTATACAAGTTATATACACTACAAATCACGCAGACAGTCAATTGTGTTATTCTGCCCTAAGCCCACAACCAAACAAGGAACAAGAAATGAGGAATCCACACATCCAACTGTTTTTTTGATTCCTTATATATAACCCTGATGTGCGCACTAGGTAATTATAGAATTTACTGTGTTGGTCCTTTTGAGTGATATCTTCATTTAACTTTAGAAATTAGAATAGTATTGTTGTGTTTTATGCAATCATTTGTATATGTATGCACCTAGTGTTCTATTCTTTCCAAAAAGTATGTTTTGTACTAGAAAATAGAGTGGTGTTCTTGTATATGTAAATGTATGTTTCATTTGTTCTTGTATATGTGTATACCTGACCTATCCCTGACTCCTCCTATGATTTATTAGTGTATACGAATTATACATAACTAAGATCGATTAGATAGTAGACTGTGTGTATCTACTCTAAGCCCACAACCAAACAAGGAACATGAAATGAAGCGGAAGGCACCATACTAAATCTGACTAGATATGAAACACTACGTATTATAGACGTCGAAAGCTGGTATGACATTTGTACACCAGTGCCTCTGCAGGTCCCATTGTAGCTAGCAGTGAGGTGCGGGATTGTCAGTCCTGTATAGATTTATACACAAATTCACGTTCCCCCTCCAGGAGACTCTGGTTATAATTGTTTGGACTTCGATATTTTACCCTGATGGGTACTTACAAATTAGTAGTCACAACCTTTGAATTAACTAGACTTGTAAAGAATACTAATGTTCTTTTTGTACTTTAATATGTTCTCTTGTACTAGTAATGTTCAATACTTATAGTTTTGAAATCCTTATAGTATGATAACCATGACTCAGTAAGGTAGTTTTAGTATACTGTAAACTATACCTGTTATAGTTTACTTTATGTTCTGGATGCTATGTAGAATCTTTAATAATTAAACAGTTTATAACAAATGAAATAACCTAAGGAAATTACCTTTTGGTCGACATGTTACAAAAGGTTTTAAACTTTATTTAAATACATTTCATGTCCAATATACATATAACATGCATATGATTGAGATCAATCAGGCAGTCAGACAAATGATTCCTATCTTAGTCCACAACCAGACAAGGAACAGAAGATAAGGTGGGCACACCAGTCCTAAGCCGGTTGGATCTTAATTATATATACATATATATATATATATATATATATATATATATATATATATATATATACATGTATTTTTGGGAAAAATATAAATATAAAACAGTTTAAGTAGTTTTGAAAACACTTTTAAAATAGGTTAATACAGTAGAAGAAGTTTACTATGTTTGAAACTGTTTAAAATCTTTTGGGTGCAAACACAAGAGTTACTTGTGTTTTTACTTGTATCCACCCCCCCCCCCCCTTTTAAAACATTTAAAAACATTAAAAACATAGGAGTATGAATTCACCTGAAGTGAGTGACTCTATTAAAGACTGGAGTAAAGAGGTTTGACTCATCGGTGAAGTCCCGAGCACACACGGGTCCTATTTAGCATATAATAGCATATATATATATATGTAAACAATTAGTGAATTTAACACATAAAGAGTAAGAGAAACAACCTAGGATGCAAGGATAACTCACCAAAAGAGGACTAGAAGCAAGTTTGGAGGCTGGAAGGATATTCACGGCCCTAAGGATTTTTCACGGCCCAAGAATACATGAGGTGTTCACGGCCCACTGGGTGTTCACGGCCCAAATGATGAAGGTTTCACGGCCCAATGAGTGTTCACGGCCCAAAGAACACCAATAACACTGGAAAATTTCAATGGATTGGTGAGTGTTTTGTGACAACCCAAGAGTTTCCATTCTGTAAAACCATCCACAGAAAGCGAAGTCAAATCCGTTCTCCGAACTTTCAAACTTTTGGGATAAGTTTGAGCATTTCAGGATTTACACTTAAGGAGATATCAGGAGAGAGGGTGCACTAGGGTATTGTGGAACTCTAATTTTCCAAAACTCGTTGATATTAGAGTTCAATGACGGAATAAAATATTTTCTGCCAAAAACCCTAGGGGTATATATATGGTTCTTAACCATATATATATATATATATATATATATATATATATATATATATATTCATTTGTTACATTTCCAACTAGAGAAAATCCGATTTCTCTCTCAAGGATCTTCACCCGATCACCCCGGATTGTAAGTACTTCAACCTAGAGTGTATTTAAGTGTGTTATATGCCTTGATAACATGAAAAATCAACCAAAACACCAAGGAAATGGTGTTCACGGCCCAAGATCTTCTTGGACCGTGAACACTAAATGTGAGGGCCATAGTGTGCCCAATGACCCTCCAAACCTTGGAACTGAACCTAGAGACTACCATGACTTGTTTAGACCTCAAAATCATTAAGAAACAAGGGCTAGAAGTGAGTTCACGGCCAAGGATGTTCTTGGGTCGTGAACTCTATTTTAGGGTGCCAAAATGCCCTAAATGCCTTCCTTAAGCCAAGAGACTAGCCTAGAACTTTACCTTGATGTGTTTAGGACTCAAAGCAACCAAATACCAACACCCATAGGTGTTTATGGCCGCAAAAACATGACCAAATGGTCCATGGGTCGTAAACTCAAGTTAGGGGTGTTTTGATGCCACAAGCACTTCCTAAGGCTTAGACTTGAATTGAGGATGCTTCCTTATGACCTTTAGGACCCTCATAAACATAAATGGCCATGAGTTTACGGTAGTAAACTCATTAGGGCCGTGAACTCCTCAAAAACTCCAAAGAAAGTGGTTTTCTTCATCCAAGGAAAGAGCTAAGGTCCCTAAATCATTCCCTAGCCTTCAAACTTGCATTCACACATGAGTAGCCATGAGTTTATGGTCGTAAACTCCCTTGGGCCGTAAACCCATGGTAGTAAACTCATGTGAGTGTCTTTATACCATCCTATGTTGAATTACATGTGATTCCAACACTTGGTAAAGGTGTTTCTTAGTCCCGGAAAGTGTTTCCTTTCATATACTTGTTGTAAACACTATATTCATGTCAATATGTGTCCTTGTATATCATTTAGGACTTGTTGTGTCTCAAAACTTCATTCGTGGAACTTCTCATCCTTACACGCATACTCGTTTGAATCACCCACATCAGGTGAGTTCATACCCCATAATGAATCTTTTAACTATTTTAACTGTTTTAAGGGGGGGGGATATAGGTTGAACACAATGTTAATTGTGTAAATGTTTATTGTTAAACATCTTTCAAAATGTTACTTACGTTAATTATAAGTTGTAAAACAATTCAATAACTCGTTTAAAGTTATGTTACTTGATAGTTATACAAAACTCCGTTTGTAGATTAAAAGCATAACTTAGTAGAGAAATGAGTCATTTCAGTAATAGTCCAAGTAGAGCATTAGTAAACTATAATAGGTATAGTTTAGGAGAATGCTATTCATTACTTCTAGTACAATGAAGAACACAAAGAATCAATACCAGAACAGAAAAAACAGTGAAGAGAATCAAACAATACCATAACAGAACAAACAGTGAAGAGAATCAAACAATACCAGAACAGAACATAACAAACAAATTAAGTTGCTATAGCATGATAACACACAAACAGGATCTAATTATACCAATGAATCACTAACGCATTAGTGATAGTTATATTGGGTATACATGATCATATAACTTTAATTTGAATTACACGGCTTGCATGGAATTGCTAGGGTCGCGTTGGGTTCTCTCAATCTCTTTACAATGAGAGCATTTAGTAGGGTTTCTAGCTTTCACATTATGACCATAATAAAACAAATATGTTTTTAGGTTATTAGTACCTCCGCATGTCATTATAAACGACATCAGTGTACTCACTTCTCCCATTACTTTCATAAAGTGTCGGTAACACTTGAAAGTTGATGTATTTTCTAGTCGAGTTTGTTATAAACTAGGGAGAATATACTTTTACATTTGACAAAGGAACAGTCGGGTTTCACTCAGAACAAAAGATGCCTTGGTAGAAGGCTACGATTAAAGGTTAGGATCATGATGCTAGCTTTATGATTCCTTAATATATACACTATAGGATACATATATGGTAGTAGATTCTGACAGCTAATAGGATGTGTGCTCTTCGTTGTAATTCCTGTTCCCGTTGGATGTGGGCTTGCACCGAGGTCACCCAATCTATTATCTACCCGAATATATATATATATATATATATATATATATATATATATATATATATATATATATATATATATATATATGCTTAGTATACATTAAGTCATCATAAGGGTACCAGGAATGGATCAGGTCATAGGACACAGAGTCAACACACAGTTATTCTAGTACAAAACTTACTTATCAAAGTCAGTATTTTTGGTATACAAAACTAGAGGTTTTCCCAGAAAAGGGCTTAATCCATTCTATTAAGCCAGTACAGTTTAGAGACATTAGGTGAATTAACTCTATAACACCTTAGTTTATACACCATGTTTATATATAAAACTAATATCTGATAGATAGCTAAATGTGTGTTTTCCCCCGATGTCCTGTTCCCGTTGGATGTGGGCTTAGGGCAGATTCCCCCAATTAACAATCTACCCGTTATCAGATTATATATAGCAGTATAAACAAAGCTATTATAAAAGTAATTACCGTAGTCAATGTTTTAATACAAGAAATATAGGTTTTCTTAAAAGAACTCTCCATTAGATATAAAGGAACCATTACAAATAACTCCATGAGTAACAAGTGAATACACCAAGGTTATATATGACAACGATCTAACAACCAATGGAATGTGTGCTATCCGCCTTACTTGTTGTTCTCCATTGGGTTGTGAGTTTAGGGCAGATGCGCACAATCGATTGTTTATTTACTCCAAGTATATATAACTTGTACCCACTTAGTACGCATAGAAAGGCTTGTAGTGTCATTTTACTTAACTTCCATTAAAGTAGGAAATATAGGATTTTCTAGAGGAACAGGCGATCATTTCAAAACATAACTTACATATTACATCACTTGTGCTTATACATTTTCAACCACATTTTACAGCTTACTCACATCACTAAAATCTTATGAACTCACCAGCTTAATTGCTGATCAACTCTTTCAAATAACTTGTATTCTCAGGAGACTATTAGACAGGTGCTCGTGCTGGGAATTTACAAGATGGAGCATTACAGCTTCAAGTCTTGTTTTGTTATTTGTTTATGACTTCTATGTTTTGTGAACACACACATTGTAAACACTTTCTTTCTTAATGAAATGGTTGTTCATTACTTGCTTACGATATGCATATCTCGTGATACTTGACATGACGTCCTCCACCCCCGAACGTTTCCGCCGTTCCGATTTTGGGGTGTGACATGTTTGAAGACCCTTTGATGTGTTCCAATAAGATGGACAAGAAGAAGGATGAAGAAGAGTGAAAGATGAAGATCTTGAGGATGATAGTTGAGAGAGTTTTGAGAGGGATCACAGCCAAGGGAGGAGAAATGGCTGAAAATGAAGTATACTATATATAAGGGTAGTTCACAACCCATGAAGGGTTCACAGCCGTGAACCTCACTTAATGTGGTTTCGGGCCCGAACACAGTAATCTGATCCCGATTGTTTAGTAGTTCACTTCCTAACACACAACCCCAACTTGTACTAGGCTTAGAAACCCATAAGTTTGACCTGTGGTTGCTGTGTTGTCTTTATAAGTCGGAAATTTCGGGTTGTGACATCATCCGCCCGTTAGACGAAATTTCATCCCGAAATTAGCTTTCTGAGCTCGGCTTCAGGGTTTGAGGAAAGGTGGTTGAATTTTTGTTACATTCGATCTTCTATGTCTATGGTGAATCCTAATCCTCGCCTAGCGTTTTAGTGGATCTTCACTATTACATATGACATGCTAATCTATACGGAGCGTATGGGCTCGGTTTATTTGTCAATGTTTATCTGAATGTTGGATTTCCTACTTGTAGTCCTAGGCAGCTTTGTCATGCAGTTCATGGTAGGATTCATATATGGTTCATCTATCATCACCTCGTGTATACAAGTCGTATATAATTATGATTGGTAAGACAATCGGATGTCCGACTCTGTCCCAGGTCCACAACCAAACAAGGAACAGGAGATAGGGCAAAAACACACATACTAAATCATCATAATCATAATTATATACCACCCTCGCGTATACACTTAATAGTGAAAGGTGGGTCGTATTCGTCCCTAGGCTCTGTGCTAGAACATGACTTGCTGCTCGAGCGGTATTTTCGAATGGTCTGCTGAGGATGATTCGGGAGGTTTCGGAGGGTAAGGTGCTCTTCACATGGATACTTCGTAATTTGGAATAACGATAGATAATTCTGAGGTCTAAGTCGGGTTTGTCGCTATGAATGATGAGGGTTTTGTTAGTCAGTCGGTTACAGCGAAAGATTTTCGGAGCACATGAAAATGGTATGGGGAGGACCACGCCAATCCATGACGAAAAGACATCGTCAAAACTCTTTAGAGAAACAAATGCTAGGCCCATTTGAAAGAAGCGTTGGCTAGAGTGATAGTGCATCCAGCGGTTACTCGATAGTGCTTTCGATGTGTACTTCTAGTGCTTTCTATTTTTACCCTTATAATAACTACTGTGAAAATAATTCGTACCACAATAAGCGAGTACTAGCAGTAAGAGTGTTCTGATGACTATCAGATAAACCATAAGCTAAGAAATTGAAATTGGTTTCAGTTTTTACTTTCCATATACATGGTTTTTCATTTGCATCCCATGATTTCCACTTTAACCATAAAAAAGTACTCTATCAAAATGTTTTGAATTTTGAAATTGTAAAAGAAACATTACAAAGAATGGCAAAACGTTTGTTATTGACATTCACACAGTCACATACACAATTTACAATTTATTGACAGTCACATAGTACAATGGAAAAAATACAAATATAGTTTCTTAACTTACTACCATAATACATTTTCCCTTTATTTAAGTAAACAAATACTTATTAGCCTTAAAGCTTGAAAAAAATCAAACTAACTATTTTAATCCTTATTAAGTATGTTTAGGCTTAATAAAAATTTAGTAACCAAATGATAAACCTTATAGTATAAATTAGATAACACAAAATTTAGAAATATAAATAATAAAAAACAAATAAAACCTTATAGTTTAAATTAGATAACACAAAATTTAGAAATATAAATAATAAAAACAAATAAATAGGTTCAAGCCTTATCCCTAAAATCAAAAGTTCAAAATAGAAAACAAAAAAAAGGTTGTCGCAGGCGCGGTACAATGCCCACGCTTCACTCTTTACAGTACCGTGTTCTTTTTATGCTTCACTCACTGTTTTCTCTTTCCCTCACGCAATCATCTAGGTACGGTACAACCTCTCTATTTTATTGGAGATTTGATGATTTTTCCACCAGCTACTCCTTATTACGGGATAAAAGGCTCCCTCATGTCACTTTTTCCACATATCGGCTTGCTCTTTTCCGGGTTAGTTTTCCTCATTAATCAATTTTGTCGAAGCTACATTTGTAATATATTCATGTTTAATTTTGTTGAAGCTACATTTGTAAAATAAAGTAAAATGCTTATAATTGGTCCCTAATTATAGTTTTTTTTTTCAAATAAGGGTCAAAATTCGTTACACTCCAAATAAGTAATAAAATAAAAAATTAGGAATAAAATTAGAAAATTTTAATTTTGGTATAAAAAATTTAAAAAAAGTCAAAAAAAACTATATTCAAGGACCAAAAATGTAATTTAGAAGTTATATGTTTTAAAGTAATTTAAGACAACTTAGTTTGGAATTTAGTCCTTAATTTAAGCCAAATTCTTCTGTTTTGGTCCCTAAAATTTCAGTCTATAACTTTTTTTAATGTTTTATAAGGATTTTAGTCTCTAAATTGTTAATTCTAATGTAATGATAAAAAATATATACATAAGTATTATAAACGTAGTCTTTCTTTTTACCTTGTAAGAACAATTTTTAAAAGGTCTAACCGGTTTTTTTAATACTTATTTATGGAATTATAAGAATTTTTAAGCCAACTTTTAAACACTAAGCAAGGGCGATAGCAACATACTTTTATACATCGAAGCTGTAGGGTTATTGTGCTTAAAGTTTTAAATTAAAATATGTTGTTATTTGTTACAGATTTAAAGAAATAGTCTTTGCCTTATTATTTTTAAGATTTATAGAAAAAGACCATGCCTTATTATTTTACCCTATTATAGAATTACATAAATAGTCCCCGACTTTAAGTTCCAGTTACTAAGTAATAAGTATAATCAAACAATGAAAACAATAAATAAAAAATATAAGGAATAAACAAAAATGAATATCATGTACTTTTTATATTAATAACTAAATATCAACAAATTTTAAACAATCACTACCTTATTTTTCATTTATTTTGTAGTTAACTACATTGTTATGTTTCTTTTTCCTTTAACATGAAGCTTGCAATATATTTACATCAACCCGCAATTCATGAGGTTACTTTAATGGCTGTTGAGTAAGTTGAGTACTCATAGTTAAATAACTCTTAACATATCTTACAATTTATTTTCCTTTTTAGGTTTGTCAAACGACATAATCAAAACCCTATACTGGAGATACAATACCAAAATAATAAAAATGTAGAATTCGAAGAAAAAAAACAGATTTGCATTTGTAGACTTGCTATCTCAAAACCCAAACCGATATGCAATAAGCCGTCAAAGCTTTTGTTATCTAAAAATATATGTATAAATTTTATAGTTTCAAATTTAATATAGATAATATTATAGGGAGCTCAATTCACTTGCAAAGAGGAAACATGCTTACGTATGAAGATCACGATCAAGTCACCAAACCAAACAGTATGTAAGTATTATGTTTTTATGTTAACTACTTGAATAATCATTTTAACATACACATATCTAATAATTGTATCAACAGGTTCTTCATCATAGCACACATAGTAGATGATACAGCTCAAGCAAAGAGTCTTTTTTTTCATGTCGCAGTTAGAATGTTGTTCCAAACATATTGAAACACACTAATTGATCATCATATGGATATGGACACACATTGCATGTACCACTCAACTTTCTCATAGGCCAGCCAAAAATAATTCAATTCCAATTCGTAAGATTCTGTAGGCTTGGCTAAAGACTTTGTATCAGATGATGTTAAAGATATAATAAAGAAAGCCACATACAAACATACATTATCAGCCAATCAATCACATCAGCATCAATATCTACAAAAAAACACCCACTGCAACAACTGATCCTCCATGCCACTCCAGTAAAAGCCTTTCAAGAGCATCTCGCAACATTACTTATCACACCAGTTGTGCTGAAACTAAACACTGCCACCTAACATCTGCTCGAAAACAACTTTTCCAAGCATTCATCTGATGTTACATAATCTTCCTAATTGTTCCTTTTACAACCTATTTTAGGAACATATATATATATATATATATATATATATTAATGGTTTTTGCAAATTCTACAGGCCAAACAGATGGTAAGTCGGTTAAGAAGCAAAAGAAATTTGTTGATGTAGTAGATGTGAACAACAAAATCCATGTTGGTTCATAAGGAAAATACAAGTAGTTGTACATGTCATGCAGTTCGCTAAGGTATAGTTGTAACATCATGATTTGTCACTATCAACTATTTAGTATTAACTATATTTAATATTTAGTTATGCTATTTAAACAATGTCACGGGAAATATGATTAATTTTTAAGGCGCTATCATATTTTGTACAATAGTTTTTGAGAACTTCCATTATATAGAAAAGTTTGGGACAATTGTCACTACCATATTCTGTTACATCATTGGCTGTCACTACTACATTTTATGGAAACTTTTGAAGAACTACTATTTCTGCCCTTACTTAAAAATGTTTAGAATCTCAATGTCCTTTCTAATATGTTCATAACTATGTAAATTTGTTTATTTAGATTTTGTTTATATTTTAAGTGTTATATCTTTTTGCTTGATCCTTTAACAAATGTAACATACTAAAATACATAATTTATGCACTTTTCACCAAAATTCTAAAATGAGATCTATCAAACAATGTAAAAGTTAAACTTTAACATATTATCAAAAAAATCTTTGGTTAAACTTCCGCTGCAACATGCGTCCATAAAACCTCGTTTTTAATAACTACCAATCAGGTAATTTTTTATTTTCTATTTTTATTTAGATGTACTTTATTGCTAGTGATGCCTTCAATGAATTATGAAGAAAAGGTTAGAGAAACTAAGCTTTCTCGGATGTGTTGGCTTAGATACATTTTCTGGTGATATGTTTTCTTTGGCCTCACTCCCATAACTCGACTAGGCATGCCTTTGACTCTTAAAAGTCAAACATGAACTCTTAAAGGTAATCTTTTATTTTCATTCTTCATGTTGTGTGCTCATATGGGTTCTGGCTTTTATTTTATCAGCTTGAGGTTGCTCTGGTTTGAACTATTAGACCAATTACATTGCTAGCAAAGATGTTCATCTATTTTACTTTCTATGTTTCACGGTTGCATGTTTCAAATGAATTGCCCACAAGCTCTTAATGAGTAAATCAGTACATATGTGCATAACACAAATTAGTGCAAGTTCCTATATGTTTACAAAAGTTGTTTTACCCTAGTTATATTTATTATTTTGGTTTTGTGCAAGCTATCAGAGATCAATCTAGGTGATACATTTTTTTTTCTTTCAGAGTTGGTCATGGTAGAGTACATTTTTACCAACTTGGTACTCTAATTTCTATAGTTTGTTGAAATCAAATGATATTGACGAGTTTACGGTATATGTTGGTTAATTCATGTTTACATAGTTGCTAATGTTATTTTGAAAAAGCACCATGTGTATATTTGTTAAAGGAGCAAAACATGTTGCCTTTACAGTTTCGACTGCTTGCATAATAATGAATCTTTATGGAAGTCATCAAGAAACAAGTGATCGCCATTATTTTACATCTCAAATCACTTGTACTGAAATAATAATAATAATAATAATAATAATAATAATAATAATAATAATAATAATAATAATAATAACACTTACGTGACTCTTAAATGTACAAAAATCAACTCTTTCCCTATCCTACTTCAATAACTTTGTTTACATAATAAATATCTAACCAGTAATTGTAACTTTATCTAGATGTCGTCTTCATGTCTAACATAGCATGACAATAGGCCGTGCTAAGCACAACCTTCATATTTACCTTGTTATGTATAATTGATCATACATTTTTTTTGCCAATTCTTTGAGAGTGTTATGATGATCTACCATATATATATATATATATATATATATATATATATATATATATATATATATATATATATATATATATATATATATATATATATATATATATATATATATATATATATATATATATGATTAGGTTATTTTGTTTTTACTAATTATTATGTGCCAAAATGTACAGATCTTGTCACACCCCAAAACCGAGAACGGCGGAATACGTTCTAGGGTGGAGGACGTCATGTACAGTATCATAACAATTGCATAATAATAAAAACAAACGACAAAAACCATTGCATTTATATAGTAAATTTAATTACAAGTGTGTTCTATATAGTAAATAGACACCAAAAGTATAACAAAAATAAAAGATGGGTCTTGTATATGCTCCATCTTCTCAAAAGTTGCACCAGTACCTGTCTATCTTTGACTTGAGGATACAAGTTATTTTGAAAATGAGTATCAGCATAAAGCTGGTGAGTTCATAAGAATTTAGTGTCGTTGTCTGTGTAAAAGTGTTTACAAACATGTAATATAAAAACTGAAATTTATGTTTGTGAGTAGTAGAAATCCCTAGAAAATCCTATATTTTCCAAAAATGTACATTTGTAAGTTAAACCCTTTGAGTGTGTAAAAGTATTATTATTGAAACCTTCAGTTATAATAATAAAGTAATAATTCTCATGTAAGTAACGTAGATGAGGAAAAGTTATGCTTGTTGACTGTAGTAGTGTTGCAAACTTCAATTTGTAATAGATAATTATTTACTTCGGGATATTAGCTTAGACTTTAAGTCTTAGTGTATTAATTTGGATATGGGTGTAACCCCTCATGTAACCAAACTGAATGATAATAGAGAACCCGATGACCTTCTCGGTCATACGTAGTGAAGTGATGTAGTGCCACCCTTGGGCCTAGTCGGCTCGGATTGTAGGTAACAGTCGGGATGTAATAGCGTCCGTCCTATATAGATCTATACATGTAGTGTTGCTTTCCTTCCTGGAAGCCCTGGTCACATGGTGTAAGCGCGGTAGAGTGCCTTATAAATGGATAGTGTGTTATACTCTGGATTAGTGTCTTCTCTTGTGTTATAGTATAGTAGACTTTTAGTATAGTACATAGAGTGTTCTCTTATACGTACATTAACTTGTAATTGTAGCAGTTATAGTGAGCATAGTAGTAATAGAGGTAACGAGCAGTAGTCTTAAGTATACCTATTATAGATAACTAGAGTGTGTGAATTCTTGCCTCTGATCAACAAAGGTATTGAATAAGATGAAGACTTTCATATCTAACACAAATATATATGATATATAACTAAGAAATCAACGACAGTCGGACGGATAACAGATACCCTAAGACCACATCAAACAAGAACAGGAAATAAGGTAGGCTATCGGTCCTAAGTCCTTCAAGTCTTACTAATATAAATATATTAGTGCAGATATATTTTAAAAGAAAATTAGTTTAAACACAGTTTGAAAATAGTTTAACGACAATTTAATCTTAAAAACGCATTTGATAATTATTTAAAACAGTTTTATTGGTAAGTAGCTAAAAGTATAGAAAAATCCCTTTTTGAAGGTAAGTTATAAATCACATATGATTTGATAATAAAACTTGTTGCATTATACTTGTACCCCCCCCCCCTAAAACATGTAAAAACATTTGAAAAGGTTCATTAAGGGGTATGAACTCACCTGCAATGAGTAGATCAGGTGGGAGTGTCGGATGAGCGTTTGGTGTCAAGTAAAGACTTGCACACCCTTTATGACCCTAGTAACATATGAAGACATATGTTTACAAGTAATTAGTGATTTAAAATCTAATTAAAGACATATAGACATCCAAATGTGAATAAAAGCTCTATGGTTGAGTGCTAGAAGGCTAATGGGTTGCTAGGAAGGAGTTTTAGGCCTCACTATGGAGTTTACTCCTCACAAAACCCACCTGTGGTGAGTTTACGGCTGGGAGACCACCTCCCCCATGAGTTTACAGTCGTAAACTCATGGGAGGAGTGTAATTGAGTGATTTCAATACTCTTGTGGTTCTAGAAGGGATTCCAAGGCAATATACAAGGCTATAGGGGTGTTTAAGGTTCCAAAAGAGCACTCCCTTGGAGTTTACGGCCCTAGGACCACTCCTTGGGATTTTACGGTCGTAAGCCCCATGGCTTAGGCCGTGAACTCTTGGACACCCTCCATTCTTCGATTTTGAGGTCCTTGGCTCATTCCTAACAACTTCTAGTGAAGGTATAAGGCTATTTAGGGGTTTAAAGGTTCATTTCGCATGGTTTAAGGGAGTTTACAGTCTAAGCATATGCTTGGGATGTAAACTCTTGTTTACCCTTCAAATGATAAGGTTTAGGTGTTCCAAGTCCGAAATTGTAAGTCTCTAAGTCATATCTAAGCTCCAAATTTGGTTTAGGAGGGTTTTGAGGCTTGATTTGCATGTTTAGAGGGAGTTTACGGCCTAAGGATGTTCTTGGGCCGTAAATCCTCTTTCAAACCCCCAAACTTGATGATTCATGACTCAAACACTTCAAAGTTAAATCCAAAACTAGTTTCTAAGCCTAAAGGGGAGAATTTGGGCATGTTTGGCATCTTTTTAGCGGTTTACGGCCTAAGGATGTTCTTAGGCCGTAAACTCCTTATATTTGGCCTTCTTGAATGATTTTTGAGCTATAATGACATGCAATGGGTTGTAGAATAAGTTAGGGTGAGAGAACTTACGATTTGGAGCAGAAACTTGCGGTTTTTGGAGAAAAACAACCTTGAGGAGAGAGAGTAGAGAGAGAAAGAGTTTCTAGTGTGGTAAAAGGTCCAAAAGAGTGATCACTCACCCTTATATAGAGCTTGAGTGTTGTACCCGGTATACATCTACCCGATACTTATGTTAAACGAGGTTTAAAGTTTTACCCGATTATATGGTCGTAATTAAAAATAAACTTTTTCCAACTAAATGGAAGGGTAATTCACGTGTTTTTATTTATTTCATCACGACGTTAATAACATAAAATGAAATAAGATAAAATATTCATTGATTTGTCTACCCCAAATTAACAGAACGTTTATCAAATAGAATATTCTATTAACGGAAACGGGTTATAACGATTGAATAAATTTTGGGTTGTCACATCATCCCGCCGTTAAGGAAATTTCGTCCCGAAATTTAGAATTCAAGTAGCTATGTTATTACAGTACTACTAAGCAAAGAGATGGGGATATTTAAGTTTCATTTGACCCTCGCGCTCCCAAGTGAACTCCGGTCCTCGTTTGGTGTTCCATCGAACCTTCATAATTGGGATGCGGCTTTGTTTCGTTCGTTTAACCTCCCGGTCCATAATCTCCGCAGGCTCTTCCACGAAGTTGAGGCTCTCGTTGACTTCGATCTCGTCGAGTGGGATTACGAGAGTCTCGTCGGACAGGCATATCTTCAAGTTTTAGACATGGAAAGTAGGATGTATGTTACTTAGCTCGTGGGGTAGGTTGAGTTTGTAAGCTACGGGGCCGATTCTAGCGAGAATCTCAAAAGGCCCTATGTACCTTGGGTTCAGTTTTCCACACTTTCCAAAGCGTGTCTTGCCCTTCCAGGGTGAGACTTTCAAAAGGACTCGGTCTCCCACCTGGAATTCCAAAGGTTTTCTTCGTTTGTCTACGTAGCTTTTCTGTCGATCCCTAGCGGCTTTTAATCGATCGCGAATCTGTACAATCTTTTCGGTCGTTTCTCGGATGATCTCCAGACCCGTGAGAGTGCTGTCAGAAACTTGTCCTTTAGTTAACTGAGTGTCACCCACCTCAGCCCAGCACAGAGGGGATCTGTACTTCCGGCCGTAGAGGGCTTCAAATGGAGCTGCCTTGATGCTCGTATGATAACTATTGTTGTAGGAAAACTCCACAAGGGGTAAGTGTGTATCCCACGCTTTACCAAAGTCGATCACATAGGCTCGCAGCATATCCTCTAAGGTTTGGATCGTCCTCTAACTTTCTCCGTCAGTCTGCGAATGGTAGGTTGTACTCATGTCCAGCCTCGTCCCTAATGCGTTTTGCAGTGATTGCCAAAATCTTGAAGTAAACCTACTATCTCAATCAGAGATAATAGATATAGGTACACCATGCAGCCAAACTATTTCCTTAATGTATGTTCTTGTGAGTTTCTCCATCTTGTCTGTCTCTTTGATGGGTAGGAAGTGTGCGGACTTGGTCAATTTGTCGATGATGACCCATATGGTATCCAGCCCACCCGTTGTCTTGGGTAGCTTAGTTATGAAATCCATAGTGATCCGATCCCACTTCCACTTCAGTATCTCCGGTTGTTGGAGAAGACCCGATGGCTTCTGGTATTCGACCTTGACCTTTGCGCAAGTAAGGCATTTACTCACGAAGGTAGCAATCTCTGCTTTCATGTTAGGCCACCAGTATAGGTTTTTGAGATCCAGATACATCTTGTCTGAACCTGGGTGAACGGAGTATCGAGTGTTGTGTGCTTCCTTCATGACCAAGTCTCTGAAACCATCGTGGCGCGGCATCCAGATTCGGTCCATGATATAATAGGCTCTGTCACCCTTGACCTCCAAGTTCTTACCCATTCCACGTAGGGATTCTTCTGCCACATTCTCAGGCTTTAAGGCTTCGAGCTGAGCCTCCTTAATCTGTGCGGATAGATGCGAATGGATAGTCATTGTTAAAGACTTGACCCTTCGGCCAGAATACTCTTTTCTACTTAGGGAGTCTGCTACTACATTGGCTTTCCTCGGGTGATAACGAATCTCGCAATCATAATCATTGAGTAGTTCGACCGACCGTCGTTGCCTTATATTGAGCTCCTTCTGGTTCATTATGTGTTGGAGGCTTTTATGGTCAGTGTATATTTTGCTCTTCGTTCCATACAGGTAATGTCTCCAGATCTTTAGAGCGAATACAACCGCCCCTAACTCGAGATCGTGAGTGGTGTAGTTAACCTCATGTGTCTTCAGCTGCCTTGAGGCATAGGCGATGACCTTACCTTGCTGCATCAAGACACAACCGAGCCCTTGGTTCGATGCATCACAGTATACCACAAAATCTTCTGTCCCTTCAGGAAGGGATAATACCGGTGCGGTGCATAGAGCTCGCTTCAGGGTCTGGAATGCCTTCTCCTGTTTCTCTTGCCAGTCAAATGTTACGCCTTTCTGTGTCAACATGGTGAGAGGTTTCGCAATCCGAGAGAAGTTCTGAGATATTGACGAATTTATGTAGGCGTCTTTGGTGCTGACCAGTTCTCGATAGCTTTAATCTTGGATGGGTCCATGTGGATTCCTTCCTCACTAACCACGTGTCCTAAGAATTCAACTGTTCGGATCCAAAATTCGCACTTAGAGAATTTCGTGTATAACTTCTCCGATCGTAGGGTTTCTAGGACTCGTCGTAGATGATTTCTATGTTCTTCCTCACTCCGAGAGTAGACGAGTATGTCGTCAATAAAGACGATGACGAACTGATCTAAGTATGGACGACACACCCTATTCATCAGGTCCATAAACATTGTGGGTGCGTTAGTCAGTCCAAAGGGCATCACTACGAACTCGTAGTGTCCGTAACGAGTTCGGAAGGCTGTCTTCGGAACATCCTCCTCAAGCACTCGTAGCTGGTGATACCCGGACCTAAGATCAATCTTGGAAAAGTAACTCGCCCCTTGTAGTTGGTCGAATAGGTCGTCTATGCGGGGAAGGGGGTAGCGATTTTTGACCGTGAGTTTGTTGAGCTCCCTATAGTCGATGCACATACGAAATGATCCGTCCTTCTTCTTCACGAAGAAGATCGGAGCTCCCCAGGGTGAGAAGCTCGGTCTTATAAAGCCCTTGCTGAGCAGCTCGTTAAGTTGACCGGACAATTCTTGCATTTCTGGAGGCGCTAAACGATAGGGGGATTTAGCTACGAGGGTAGCTCCTGGGACTAGGTCAATTCTGAACTCCACCTGACGTTTGGGAGGCAAACCTGGGAGCTCCTCTGGAAAGACATCAGGGAAATCGCATACAACAGGGATGTCTTTTAGATTTCTCGCTTTCTGGATCGTGTCGACAACGTGTGCAAGGAAAGTGCGATATTCCTTACGTAAGTACTTCTGGGCTTGAATACTGGAGATGATACGAAGGCTCGTACCGGGTTTGTCTCTGTAGATTAACAGAGTTTCGTTATTCGGTAGATTTAGGCGGATGGCTTTGTCGAAGCATAGGATATCAGCGCGATGAAGACTCAACCAGTCCATGCCAACAATGACATCGAAACTCTTGATCGAGACTAGTATGAGATCGATTGGGAATGAATGATCATCTAACGTGAGGGTACAACCTATGTAAATTTCGTTAGATCTTTCGGTTTTTCCGTTAGCCATTTCTACGACGAATGTTTCTTTTAGTGGATGTGGGGATTGCTTATGTAAGTGTTTAAAGTTTTGGTTTATGAAGCTTCTTTCTGCACCACTATCGAATAAATTCAATTACAAAATAACTGTTTTTCAGTTTTTGGTTCTTTCGGTACTATTTTCCTTTTTAGCACCGGTCTATAAGAATGGATCATTTTACATGTTTTTATACGTTTCTATATATATTTCACTACAAAGATATAATTACCTTGATGTAGTATATTATTTGGTCAACAAAGAAAAATGAGGTATTATGTATTTTTTTTTTTCATCACATGTGACAAACGTTTCGAGGGAAGAATATTGCCCCATTGTCAACTTGTTGGAACATGCAATATATTTTATGAAGTACTCCATATAGGTACAACATTATCACATGTTGTTGAAGATAATGAGAAATTTCGGGTGTAGTTTGGGCGTGAGGTAAGATATGAGAGGTGAGATATTTGTATCATGTGCATCAATTTTATATAGGCTTCATTTAGTTCTAACTCATCTCCACTTATTCCTACTCTCTAATCATTTTTCTAATCATTATTTTTATTAATTTATTTAATGATTACATACTTTTACTAATCATTAGTAGTTTTAATAATTAATTTATGATTAATAGTTTTTTTTAATTTACAAATAAATCTAATTATTATAATCTTATTTAGTTTATTATATATAACTTAATAACACTATTTTTATAAATAAAAATATATATAAATATTTTTATTTTAATAAAAAAAATACGACACAACAATAATAAATTAATATTTAGATTTAACAAATAATAAAAAAAGTTAAAAATTAATGTTTTTTACAATTTATTTTTATATTTTAAAATTTAAAGAATCTATTAAAAAACTATTTTAAAATTAGTGTTTGTATTTTAAAAAAAAAGGTAAAGAAAAAACATGCAAATGATTATATGATTATGAATAAAATGCTTAATAAGATACGAAAGTAAAAAGAATTCAACAAACAAAAAGCAGGTTATTAATATTTAATAAGATTGTTATGAGAATATTGACATATAATATGAAATTAAAAAAATATAAGTGTGAGGTTATAAAATGTAATATCATAAAACTAGATAGGCTACTAACTTCGTTTCTTCTAACCCTATGTATAAAATTGGTGTTTTTATTAAAAAATATAAAGAATTCATAAATTATATTAAACAACTTTTTGATAAAAAAAAAAAAAGCCAATGTATTTTGTTAAAATAAATATATGCATGCAGTAACTATAAAAGATAAAAAAGCTAAAAGGTAAGAAATGAAATATCGTCAAAATACATAGGCTCTTAATGTAAGTTTGAAGGTTATAAAAAACTTACTTTCTATTAACACTAAAAAAAGATATGCAGCCGCCAGAAAAGTCATTATTGTGGTCTTCAATGAAAAAAAGTTAGAAGTTATGCAAACTTGACATGCATCGGTTAAACTTAACAGTGGACTACCAATAAAGTCATTATTGGAAAATAAAATCAGGGTAGGAATAACATCACTCATTTATATATGTATATAAGTTGTGGGGGTGTAATAATTACCAAGATTTTGTGAAATTTAGGTTTCAACATGGTTGTTTTTTTTTTTAAAACGGCAACAGCATATATTAGAAATAAAAAGCTAGTGTAGAGCTAGTAGACATACAAAGTATTCAGAAAAGAAAAAAAAAAAGGAAAGAAAAAGTAGAAGAGAAAAACAATCGCAAAACAATGCTATCATCCAAAACGACACCCAACCAGCCGTCACATCCGGAGTTGTGGTTATTCAGCATTGTGGCTGCCTTGTTTCCTCAGCAGTCCTGATTATATAACTTGTGAAGCACCTGGGGGACAAATAGAGACCGTTAAATTCGACCATGGCATTCTAGGATTGGGTCATTGCACCACTCGATCCATATAAAAGGACTGTTTTTTTTCTTTCGTACATTTATCCATAGGAAGGATAAGATTTGGATTTCCGTTACTAATGTGGTATGGGATTTAGGATCATTGGAATGGATCTTAAGATTTTTGAAACGCCATAGAACCCACATGAAAGTAAGGATTATAGCTTCTTGCACTTCAACAAATGCTTTTGAATACGATGAGGTAATCTTATGGTTACAAAAGTCTTCAAGGGATGGAGGGTTTGACGGAAGAAATTTCCACCAACTGCATAATTTGGACCAAACATGACATGCTGCTCGACACTCAAAGAAAAAGTGTTTCGACATGGTTGTTCAACATAAAAGATAGGGATGATTAGTGCAGTTGTAAGCTACGAAAATATGAAGATAAAACTATGGTCAAAAGATTTATCACAAATTTCCAAAAATATGATCTGAAATTCTGAATGATGTAGTACATTGATATTATCTACAATTATCCCTATACTGTAATTTCTTAATTTTGCAGCACTATAGTATTTCATGATTGAGGTATATTGACACGTGGTGTTCAATAATGAAGTGTGGAATAGTGAAGTACATGGTTGCAATATAATGTCAATAATTTTTCAAACTCAATGATAGACCGTAGAGTACAACATTGTGAGGGATGTGTAGAAAGAACATCAGTGACCCATTCATGGTTCTTATTATTTTTTGAAAACCAAAAGTAATGAAAAACAATTAATAAAAAAATATTGTTTTTAATCACATGTATTTCAAAACATAATAAATAGGCTCGTTAAACATAACAAATACAAGCCTATGTAATTCTGGAATAAGTTTATTAACTTCTATAAATTTACCCAAGTTTGAAGGATAAACAAAAACCGAAAGACATTTTTTTTATTAAATAGCTGTTTTATTTTTTTAAGAACTGAAATATTATATAAAATAAAAAATATCTAAATAATAAGGAGAAATCTCTAATAAAATCTTAATATTTTGGGTCAGTTTACAGTTTAATCATAACTATTATTTTTTTAATAAAAAAATATGAATTATTTTATATTTTGCCCAAATTAACAAAATAGTCCTTACTTTTTTTCAATAGAAAATGACAGATTATCGTATCAAATTAGATAATAGGGACTTTTCTTTTTAAAAAATAAATATTATGATTAAAATGTAAACTGACCCAAATATTAAGAGTTTATAAAAGATTTTCAAAATAATAAATGTAAAAACGACTATCATAATCAAATAGCTAGATGTCATATAACACTGTTATGTCATTACACAATTCTTCTGAATTTTTTAGCATGTGTGGGGGAAAAAGATTATAAAAGTAAACAAAATTAATTAGAAAATATTTTACTTTATAACTTTTATATATATATATATATATATATATATATATATATATATATATATATATATATATATATATATATATATATATATATATATATATATAAATTTTAAATAACAAATATAAAAGTCCAAACAAAACTTATATCTTATTATTTTAATAAAATCTTATAAATCTTTAACTTTTCATAATCATTTTTAATTATCAATATTGTTTTTCTTTTTACTTATGGTTTCCACGGGTTGTAATATATTATAAAAGCCCTAAATTTTTAACGTGTAACTGGAAAAAGCCCTAATATTTTTTTATTATTGCTATAGCCACAACTTTCATGCAGAATTATCACTCTAACTCACTTAACTAGTTTCATGGTTAACTTGATTAATTTTTTTTGCAAAATCAATCCTAAAAAGTTCAAATTTGGTCCCTGAAGTTTGCAAAAAATTACACCACATGGTTTTTTAACCTTATTTTTCGTTTTTTGTATACTTTATTTATTTTCGGTTTTTTTTATAGATATATATACATTTTTTATTTTCTTTTTTTATATATTTATTTATTTTATTTTTTAACTTTATTTTTCAACAATTTGAACCTTTTTTAACCTTTTTATCTTTCTTTCTATATTTTTTTTCTATTTTAGTTATTTTTGGTTTTTCTAATGTTTTTATTTATTTAGATTCAAGAAGTTGAATTCAATTTAAATTACTATAACAAGTTTTTTTTATTGAGACCGATTATTATTATATTTTTTCTTTTTTCTTTTAGTCTATTATCAAATTGAAAAATAATATCTTGAATTTAAACTAATGATATCACATATAAAAATAAATTTTAATTTGCAAGTTATATAACACATTGCAACACTAATTCTCAATAAAAAATCTATTTTTTTTTTAATTTTTATTTTTTTCGTAACATAAATATAATAGCACTAAAGTAAAAAAAAATATGTTGGACCGAAATTACAAATATAAACATAACTATTTTGTTTACTCGAATAAAAATAAAAAAATTATAAAAACTATAATTTATCAAAATTGTAATATACTCTAATATATTAATAAATTATATATTTTTTGATAAAAAGTCAATTAAAAGTTAAAAATACAAAAAAAGACAAATAATTGAAAAACAAACAATAAAAAAATAAATAAAACGATAAAAAAAATTTAAAAATATAATATGGAAAGAAAAATTGAAAAAACTATTAAAAAAAAAAGAAATAAAACTCTAATATGATCTCTTTATATACACTAAAAAATAGAAAAAAAAGGTAAAAAAATCAAATTGTTGAAAAATAAAATTTAAAAAAAATGAAAATAAATAAAATATATATGAAAAAGAAAATAAAAAATGTATATATATTTATAAAAAAACCCGAAAATAAAGAAACTATACAAAATATGAAAAACAATGTTAAAAAACCATGTGGTGTAATTTTTGAAAACCTCAGGGACCAAATTTGAACTTTTTAGGACTGATTTTGCAAAAAAGTTAACCAAGTTTACCATGAAACTCGTTAAGTGGGTTAGAACGATATTCTACGAAAATTTTGTGGTCATAGTAATAATAATAAAAATATTAAGGCTTTTTCCAATTACGAGTTAAAAATTTAGGGCTTTTATAATATTAGTCTCATATATATATATATATATATATATATATATATATATATATATATATATATATATATATATATATATATATATATATATATATATATATATATATATATATATATATATATATATATATATATATATATATATATATATATATAACATCACAAAAAGTATTATGTGGTTTGGAAAAAAATGGTCAAAGGTTATTTATTTTCGGAAAGAATTACTTCGAGAGTATCTTGAAGATTACTTTTTAAAGTGGTTTATTGGATTTTTGGTTTTCCAACAAGCCAAAAGTTTAAAAAAGTGTTTAACAAATCCAAAAGTTTTTTTCGGATTGATTTTTTGGCAAGAAAAAAAATGAGTTTTTTAAATCATGAATTGTTGATTTTTGCTGTTTGGTTTTTGCCAACACAAAAGTTAATCCAAATACATTGTAAATTTAAAAAAAAAAATCATTTTGGAAAAAACAATAAGTCAAAAAAATCATATTTGTCAAAAATGACTTTTTACGTTAAAAAACAATCTCAAACGCCCCTGAATTTATATATAGTTTAATTGTGAGGTACCTTAGTGAACATTACCTTGGTCCCATTGGCAGATTTTTTTTGTTTTTCTTTCTTTTTTACTGTATTTTTTGGTTGTTTATCCAGTTTTATATTGTTGGTGGATTACACGTGTAAACAACTATTTCTCTAACATCTACGTGGTCGTATTTCACCTTGCTCTAGCAGCTATGTGGTCGTTACGAGTTCTGCTTCCGAAATTTTCCACCGCCCCTCTGCTAAACAGCCTTTTCAAACAAGGGAAAACAAATTGGTCTCCACTATATTGTCTGATATTCCCTACTTCTACTCGTCGATATTCAACATCAAACGAACCCGTTTCCTTTCTCTCTGCCGACATTGACATAGGTGCAGAGCAATACCGAGAAACGGAGCACCGTGATGCACACCGAAGAACTTGAGGAAAGCGATTCCAATTTTTATTCAGGTAAACCCTAAATTGGGTTCTGAGATAGTGAAATCTTTTATGCTTTCTAGCCCAAAATCGGTTGAAGGAATACCCGTCCATTTCCCATTTAGAGGTGAACGGGGACCACAAATGCACCACCGTCCACCTCCTTTGGCCATCTTGCTAAGTAAATTCAATCGACACTGAATTCGTTATCCAAAATGTTACTTTTACTGTTTATTTGGTTTTAATTTCGGTTTTCCTTCCTTACCTTGTTTATCTAGAATTTCTTGGGATTGATTTCAAATTTCATTTTCGCTTTCTCCAGATGTTGTAAAAACTTGTGTTTTCAAAATCGATTTGGGGTAAGTTTGCTTCTGACGAGGATTACGATCTTGAGGCTGTGACTAAGCAGGCAGTCGATCTAAGTTGTGGGGAGTTGATCAATATCAGTATCCAGGGTTTTGGCACCGGTGATCTCCTTCATTACATTGTGCTACGGTAGGCTTCTTCCCCCTCACATCGCCATTAATCTTAGTATTTTAATAATTTTAAGTTGCTAAATTTTGTTGGGTGATATCACAAATAGGGGACTCAAGGCCATTCTTAATGGCTGCCTTCACCCTGAATCCCTAGATGTTCGTATGTGTTATAACATTAATCTTGATGGCAGTTTAGGAAAACTTTGCGTGTAACGGATCAAAGACCTTTAGTACGCTGATGACTCAGTAGACAACCCTTGGTTTCATTACTGGATGCATGAATATGATGAATCTTACGAAAGTGATAGTGGTTAACATTACCGTGCCAGTATCATTTCCATAGAGGATGAAAATGATATCAATCATCATGATTTTAATTTTGATTACGATGAGTGCCGTTAGTAGTCTAAAATTTAGGTGTTCATTGGTGTTGTTTCCAATCTGAACATGGGTTAGCCATTAACTGGTGTGAAGCTTTTGTTTGACATATTTTCTATCTGCCTAGAATTGGTTTAATGTTGGTATTTTTCATTTCCTGTGAACAACCTGGTTTCTGTGGTCAAAATTTACAACTCTAAACTGAAGTACAAGTTTATTTATGTGATATACACATCCTTTTGCTTTTGGAAATGCTTGATGCTCATCTCATTATGGTATTTCTGACATTATAAAGTGAAATTTGATCAAATTGTTTGGCACAATGAAGTAGAAATACAGATCACACACCCATGGGGGCATGAAGTATTGTTGGTTATGAATCATCTTCGACTTTTTGCAAGTGCATACAGGTAGGATGCAGTATTGTCCCACATGCACATCTTGCTGAATACAAGGGTGGTCAAAACTTAAGTTTCCTGCAGGATGTGCACAGTTCATTGATGGTGCTGACCAGTATTTGGATCAAATTTCATAGGTATAACATTAAAGAACTCCTATTATTGATTCATAGATTTTTTTCTCATGCAATTGATACAAATATGTGGAATTTCTTAATGTTGCTTTCAGTCTTAAATCCTATTACGAATGAAGGGTAAAACAACAGTGATATTAATAGTAGTGTATTTATATCCTTTACAATTTTTATCACAACTATTAATTTGCTAGGAAATTTTGTGGTCATATAAACATTATTTTTTATGATACTTGTAACTCTAACTTGGTATATGTATTATGTTCATTTTAATGACAACAAATTCAATCAAGGTTCACCTAGTAAAGTTCAAAACTCTATATAAAACATTTCAGAAAGCCAATTGCGAGTTGAAAACCCTAAAAATCCCGGTTCAAGTTCATTATGGACTAGGATTTTCTTATTGGTCCTAGTGGACCAATAAGCATTCAATTTGACTATCTTGGGCTTAGAACCCTTAAATGGGCTCTAAATGGACACACACTCATAAAAATTTAACATTTTGGGCCATGTAGGCCTAAAATGGTTCATCTTACCTCTAATAGGGCAAGTTGGACCACAATGAATTTCAATAAACTTGATGGGTGTTGAGAGAAAAACTTTGAGACACATTTCAACAAACTTTAGAACAAGTATATAACGGAATAGTTAATCTCGAAGGATCAAAAGCTCAACAATAATATTAAGAGTTAGAAGTTAGAGAGTTAGTTGCGGGAAAGTAAAGAAATGTAAATGACAACAATTGTTATATCAAGTAAACACATAAGCAGATTCATAATGAGGAATGCATTCAAACCAAGTTAATAAGTGAGATCAAACTTAGTGATTAAATCACAAGATACTTGCTCCGAAGAGAGATGATGATTGATTATGACAGTAAGAAGATTGAGTAAGTAAGATAGAATGAGAATTTTGAGATGTGTATTAGAATTGGATGCGATAGATTCACTGTATAGATTACATGAGAATGAGTTCTATTTATAGAGACTCATAAAGCTAACAGGTTTACAACTCTAAGAGTAGCCATGCAAGGCATACTGGACAATAGAGTGTTTTACAGAAAAGATAAAGTAATCTAAATAAAGATAGAGACTGCGGTGTTGAAGACTTCGGATGATTATTGACGAAGAGACTGCTTGACTGCGGTGGCTTGGAGGCTGTGGTAGCTGAAGTTCAAGAGGGTCACTTTTTTGCTTTTAAAATTTCCCCTAAGTGACCTCTTTAACTTGTTCAGCTATCAAGTTTAAGGAACTTGATCAGGATCCACCAAAACTTCCTGATGTTCTCCAACCAGTTAATTCTTCTAAGTATTTCGAACTTGACCTCTGCGGTGGTGTGCTTGGATTTTTCAACTGCGTTTCGGCAGATGTCAAGTTGCTTTCTAGTGAGACGATGCATGGCATTCATAGAGATGAAGTATTTGACGTTGTCTGTCTTTCTCTTGAAAATGACTCCTATCTCAGGATAGTTGGTTGCACCCAAAGATCTTTCTTCAAAGCCTTCGGTAGGCATCGGTGCGGGTTCAAGCGGTGGCAGATCGACTATCTTGGAGATGGTGGGGTGAATGTCTGTGTTGATCTTGGCGAAGTCACAGATTGTTTCCTTAAGAAAGGTACTGGCCCTTTCAAGTGCAATATTCATCTTCGGATGCTTCTTAGACTTGTGCTGAAAAACCTTGGCAATGAGAAAGACTTCTTCAGGGTTCATACTTGGAAAATCAGCCTGAGTGCGGATGTAGTCGTGTTCCCTCCTGGTCAAGGTGTACTGGATGAACTCAGCCTTCATAAACTTCCGAATCTTGTAATTTTTTTACTGCGGATGGTCTATCGTTAGACCATATATGTTCAACGGGAGAGGCATGCTTAGCATAGAATTGGCTAAGTCTCTCAAATTCCATTGGAAGTCTTTTCTCGTTAGGAAGGCCGTGGTCGAACTGCTCAAATATAATGAAGTATCTGGCATTTGGTGAGATTGGGACATCCCAGTAACCGTCTGAGGGGGGTTCCGCATAGGTAATATAAGGAACGTAGTCATCATCAAGTAATCTTCTATGGGGATTGACCCAAGAGTTTATTAGGGACTCATCCATGACCGTGTCAAATCCGCACAGTCTCCATACTTCTTCAACAAGTTTGGCTGCCCTCCAATCACTTTTTCTTTGAGCAGTAGCTGGAGAGTCGTTTGAGCTCGCAGAAGACATATACTCCTCCAGATTCTTGAAGTGCGGGGGAGTCTCTGGTTTTTCAAGAGTATTTTCAATATGAAGAGGGGAGTTGTGAGGTGGAGTGTGATGAGATGGTTGCGGTGAAGATTGTTTTTCAGGTTGCGGTGAAGGTTGTGGTGTGGGAATTTTTTCAGTAGAGACTGGGGGAGTTTGATGGTGTGAGAGGGATTGGATGGAATGATGGACTTCTTCACTTCCCTCTCTTGAGGAGTTCAGAGTCGGAGCCTCCTCAAGCCATTGACGAAGGCCATCTACCTTGTCAAACACCATTTGAAATTGTGCTTTTAGGGCTTCTTCCAGTTGTTGCTTATTGGGAATGGTGGGGTTGAAGAGTAGTTTATGGATCTCCTTGGTGAGTTGAAGAATTTATGACCCATGGAAGTTGGCAGATAGAGATCGTTGCATTCTATTGATTGTTGTTTGGAGAATGGAGATTGCAGACTCATAAGCAGTAAGAGTCTCAACAATCAACTTCTCAGAGTGTGATGCTTGATCCGTAATGGCTGCTAGGAGATCGGTTTTGATTGCGGTAACCTCAGAGATGAGGCGTTCCGAAGCAGCCATAAATTCCTTATGATCAGCTTGACGATTATTGTCAAGCGATCTGATCCCCATTTCAATCTTCAGAGAGATTCGCTCCGCAGCCATTCTCTCTCTGGTTTCCAGCCTTTCGATTCTTTCCATCAGGGATTGCGATCCCGGAATGTCTTCTAGTTGCGGTTGATTTGGCTTGACCGTAGCTAAGATTTGATCAACCTTAGCCTGTAAACTGAGAAATTCCTTCCTTGTCACCGCCTGCTTCTTCTTCTTCTTCTTCTTCTTCTTCTTTTCCTTTGGCTTAGAAGTGGATTGATGAGAACCACTGGACTCTTCATCTTCATCAAACATCACCAGATCGTCATCAAAAGGAGAGGGTTTGTTTACCTCTTGTATTTTGTCATCATTGAAGACAAAAATGGGAGCATAGCTCACTTCGATTTCCGGTTCGTCATCTTGTGAACCTGCAGCAGTGGGAGAAGGGGGAGCTTGAGAGACAAGTTGAGCAGCAACAGCTTCCTTAGCTTTCTAAAGTATTTCGGCCATTGCGGACATCCAGTCTTGAACCTTGAGGATGATGTCTACGGTATTGGCATTGTTTATGGCATCTGCCCAATACTTGGCCACAACTTGTATCTCTTGTTCCTTGAGCTGTTGTTGTTTGATTTGCTGATCCTTGCGAGCTTGGAATGCCCTACGAAAAGCGGCATATTTCTTGGCTTCAGCCTCGTTAGAGGGTTGATACTTGCTCCAAGAATCACTCGAGTCTTCACCGTCAATTCCTGTAAATCGCACCAAGGTGTCCCTTGGGATCACGAATCCTTGCATATTTGTGCTCACCGTGCCTAAACCACCTGTTTCTAATGAAATCAGAGTAGGATTTCCTGAGCTTCCTCGGTCTCCTTGACCCATAGTCAAGTTTGGCCTCGGCTCAGTTCTAGCATGGGCGGAAGAAATGCCCTGCGGATGGGAATGTGTTTGTAGTGTTTGGGTGACGTTGCAACAGGATGGAGTTCAACTCCTCGGGAGAAAACATATGCAGTCGGGAAGCCCTGGAGACTTTGGGGCGAGAACTAGTATTATCCCTTTGGGAATCTACTAGGAGGGAGTCTCCTATTTGCTGTGATTCAGACTCACTTTCTGAATCTGAAAGAAAAAAGATGGTGGTATTGAATGGATGTGCAGGCATCCCAAGGACTACCAGAGCCTGTAGAGAGGCTGAGGTATCAGTCCGGTCATGCATTTGGTTAGTAGGATCAGTTTTTCGTTTCTTGAGGATAGAGATAGGTTGGTTATCCTCTTCAGAATCACTGCTGGAGTCATGGCGACTTGGTTCAACGGTTGTGACTATGGGTAGAGTTTTTCTTTTCTTTGAGGGTTTGGAGGTTTTAGGAGCATCCTTTTTAGGAGTTCCAGATTTCTTTGAATGGCGGGGGCCATAAAGGGCAGGAACCTTGGTTTTTCTTCTTTGGGAGTGAGAGATGTTTGAGAGAGTTGTAGAAGAAGGGACTACGGTACCTTCAGGGTTTAAGGTTGCGGATGGAAGAGGCGGGGTAGGAAGGTATGGGTCAATAGCTTCCGTAGCCTCAATGTGGTCTGAGACATCAGCAGTCTCGAGACCAAGGGAAGAAAGAATATGTGAAGGGAGTCTACGGATAGGACCAAAAATTGTTTGATCAGAGGAAGGGTTTTACCTTTTTAGATCTTTGGTGATGAAGAAGTTGATGTCACCACCCATGTCAATTCCAGCATCCGCATGCAAATCAGAAATGCAGAGAGACCAGAACCTAGCAAAAGTAAGCTCGGTTGGGTTCTGCCTTGGGCTCTACTTGGGAATGTATTGCAGAAAGTCATCCCAAAGGATCTGGCCCTAGTTCACATCATGGCATGTGTAGATGCTCCAAACCAATTCCAAAAGCTTTAGTCCCATGTTATCCGTGCCTCTGGTTTTGTCGGACAGACTGCGGATGATAAAATGACATACAAACTGCCAGACCGCAGGCAATTGGTTCTTTTTGAATTCATCAATTCCTTTGATCTTCTTCTGATAGCCCATCTGATACAGTGCTGAGGTGATGTCTGCCATTGATGGTGTGAAAAACTTAACGGAGGGATGAATCAAAAGGTTAATGGTTGTAAGAAAGTTTTCTTTGGATAGAATGACCAAAGAATCGTTAATGAGGTTTAGGTGAACTTCTTGGGGGTTATCAACTGGGCGATAGGAAGAGAAAGCACATTTAAAGAGAGTCGAGATTGGAACAACATTTGTGAAGGCATCAAAGGGACCAGATAAAGGATGATTCTTCAAGAACTTGATCATCAGTTTTTTGGGAGCAGTGTATGTGGGTTGATCTTCGAAAATTGCTCTGAAATTGCTAGAGGCAATTGAGGGAGAGTCTGAACCAGTTGGGTTTACTAATCCAGAGGCTTTTGACTGTTTCTTTGATACACCAGATTTCACCATTGTTGAGTTTGAAAGAGCTTGAAGAATGCAAAAAAGGATTAAGGGTTTTGAGAGCATAAATGTTTCTTTGTGGAGAAGAAAAGGGTTTTATTATGGTTTATTGGAGCGGGAAACGTTTATATTTTTTACCTAAGTGAAATTGGGTATAAAACGTTTGGGTTTATCTTCGAATTAGCATCTTTAATCTTAACCATAGATTGACAAAAAGGGATAAAGATTAAAATTGGGATTAACTAGAACAAGGACTCTGTGCACTTAATGAAATGTCAGAAGTGTATCACGTCTTGAGAACGTGTGGAGGGGGGGTGAGAAAAATCTGTTGGGTAAAGTAGAAGTTGAAATGGATTTGATGGTTTGGGGTAAGAGGAAAAGACATATTAGAGGATTTGATTTGGAAAATCTTTTTATTTTGTCATCATACCTAAAATAGGTCTGACACGAGGTTTTTGGAAGAAAAAAATGTGACAGTTTCTCAAAGGAATGTTTTTATTTAATGTTTTATTTAATGAAGGATCATTAAATAGCATACTATTTTTGTTTTTCAAAAAGAATGAACCGTCTGTAAATGAATTAATGTGATTGCGGATGAACACATCATTGCGGATGACTGCAGAGGGAGAATCTGAGAAGAGCACTTGTACAAAAAGTTAGTAACAACAAATAAGAAAGACCCGTGAAAGATAGATATAATATATGGTTGCGGTACATTGACTGCGGTACACAAGATGTACCAAAACCATCTGTTATAAATGTCTTTCAGCTAGAATCGCAATGGAGACCAAGAGGGTCTGCGGTACCTATCAATTCAAGAAGAATTAGGGGTCTGGATGCATCATCCCTGCCTTTGTAAGAACGCATTGAGTTTGGTAGAGTCAAGTGTTTTTTTAAAGACATCAGCAATATCTTCATGAGTAGGGACAAAGATGAGTTCGATGTTACCTTTCAGAATGTGGTCTTTGATGAAATGATATTGTAGTTCAATATGTTTCATCTTGGAGTGCTGAATAGGATTATGAGAAATCGCTATAGCACTTTCAGAATCACAATAGATTGGTATCCGCAACATTCTGTATCCGTAGTCTAACAGTTGTGTCTTCATCCATAGAACTTGAGAACAACAACTGGCTGTGGCCACATATTCTGCTTCTATGGTAGACAAAGAAACACATCTTTGTTTTCTTGAGGACCAGCTGACAAGTCTACCTCCCAAAAATTGACATCCACCAGATGTACTGTTTCGATCAAGTTTGCATCCAGCATGATTTGCATCGGTAAAAGCTTGCAGACTGAAATCATTGCCTGCGGGGTACCATAGACCAAGAGATTTGCTTCCTTTTAGGTATCGGAGAATTTGTTTGGCTATGGTCATGTGTGACACTTTTGGGTCAGCATGATACCTTGCACATACACCAGTAGCAAAGACAATGTCCGGTCGGCTTGCGGTGAGGTACATAAGAGAGCCAATGATACCTCTATAAGTCTTGTGATCCACAGATTGGCCAGAGGGATCAGCAGAGATCTTATTGTTGGATTAATGTCTAAGTCCATAACTATAATTGGTAAGACTTGACCCGACCCGGCATGGTCCATTTGGGTTGCATGGCATCATGCATTTGGATAGACTATAATGAGAGAAATAACACTTAAGGTTGGTTAATATATTATAAGTTCTAATATATTAATGAGATTATTTAATTAGTATTGATCAAGAATTAATCTATGATTAATTAAGTGATCAAAAGAAGACAAATTAAATATATGAGTTGATTGTGTAAATCATCCATACTTATATAGTGGGCTAATGCTCCATGGATTATCTAGTTGGGCTAAAACCCATATGATGCTTCATGGATGCTCCATGGTGTTTTTGTACCCATGGATCATGGAAATGAAAGGCCATGTCAATTAGGGTTTACATGGTGTAACCCTAACTATATATGTATCTTATTCTTGACCAAAATCGACACTAGTATCATTCTAGAGAAGGGCTAGCCGATTTCTAGTGTTCTACATTTCTCTCAAGGTTATTCCAAAAGCAATTGATGTTGTGTGAACCATTTGAGGTGTCACACTTGGGGTACTAGGCACTCAAGCTTCATGAAGACTGTCTACATCAAAGAGGTATGTATTCTATCTTGTTATATTCATTGTTTTGTATGCTAGATTAGGATAATACCTTGGAAAGTTCATATTTGCATATATAATAGAGAAAACATAGATCCAAGGTATTTAGGGTTGAATGTACACTTAGGAGTGTTAGAATGCTCAAAACCCAACAGTGGTATCAGAGCCTAGGCTTGTTTTCTTGTTATACCTGCAAAAGTAGCTGAAAAATTGAGTTTTGATGCTGTCTGACAGCAGACTCGCCGAGTCCATGAATGGACTCGTCGATTCCAAGGCAAAATGCATCCAACTCGCCGAGTTGGTTCGTGCACTCGATGAGTTGGACCCCCAGACAGCATAAATTCGACTTTTTTGGCTGGAATTGGACTAGGAACATTATCCTAAGATGTTTTTGGACTTATAAACTTGTTTTTGATGTGGTAATGTTCATGCTAATCCAATTTCAAAGATAATTTTCAATAGATTCATGTTTTGCATTAGTTTAAGGTTTAGACTAATTACATGAAAAAGTTTGATTTGAATTATCTTGTTCTTATGAGTTGCTTAGATTAATAGGAAGTTCTGTGAAATTGTTGTTTTCAATCCAAATTAATCTAAGAGTTGATTCTAAAATATGTTTTTGTAACTTGTCCTCAAGTTATATGAAAAGTTACATTTAAGTTTCATAAAACTCATAAAAGTTGGCAAAGTTTACAAAATGAAGAGTCTTGTCTCATTGAATGGTCTTATGACTCTATAACTTGTCCTCAAGTTATGGAAGTTCAAGAGTCACTTCATTAAGTAATAAAATGTGTAACCTTAATTAATTCCATAAGTTATAAAATAAAGAAAAGTTAATTCTTTTATTAGTTTAAAGTCTTCCATAACTTGTCCTCAAGTTATGGAACTTGAAGAGTTTTTGGATTAAAACTACTTTAAACACATAGGTTATGGAATTAATTAGTTTTGAATAGTTTCAAAACTAGCCCTCAAGTTTTGGAATTTTTAAAGTTTTCTCTTATGAATACTTTAATTCCATGTTAGCCCTTAGAATTTTAAAAGTAAAAATTCAACCCTTATACTTTATAATATTATAAGTTAATATATATATATATATATATATATATATATATATATATATATATATATATATATATATATATGTATGTATGTATAAGAGTAAAGCCATTCTTACCGTTAGTAGGCCTCATTTACGAAGTCGGTCTATAAGGGGGGTATAAGGTTACTGTCTATAAAATGGCAGTTTAATGGGTGTCCACTCTCACCCACTGCTTCCTTGACCGGTGGAGGGTCGTTAGCCGAACGGGTATGACAGGACTATAATTCTCCCTTCATTAAAAGTATTAATGATAAATACTAAGTAACTAAACTCTTATTAATACCCAATCTTAGTTACTTAGGAAAATGTGAAAAGGTGCTAATCCATGAAATTACACTTTGCACTTTGTTTAAGTCGGTTAGTGGAGCGTGTGTGGTTAATCGGCACACTAACTCGTATTTAACAAGGTAGGGAAAGGGTAACTTAATGTTTATCATAGTATCGATGGAGTGTGTGTGGTTAACCGGCACATCGATTGAGGGGTAAACACTTAAGGGTACCAAGTAATTTGCATGGTTACTTCACACCTTGTTTTGTGATCCTCGGCATCCCATTCACAAAACCTGAAGGGCACACTCGAGATTGAAACATGCCATTGAAAAGTCCAATTAATCTAAAAAGATCGAGGAGTTTCAAATCCAATTAAAACCTAATAATACATTTCGTTTATCTTGGTGGAAATTGGTGAATCGTCATTCACCTACCTTCAAATATTTTATAGCTTGGATTACGACATTCCTCTTCTAAGTTATAAAATAGTTTGTTGGGTCCTAGCCTTAATATTTCATATTGGGTGTCATATTAAGGACTTTAGATCAACTATCTTGAATATCTCCCAAAATATGTCTGGTTTAGACATCTATGATCTTCCCAAATCTCTTGAAACAAGCTTTCCTAAATGAAGATGGTGTCCCATGGAAATCATACTTCTTTCACCTCATCCGATTATTCTCCCTAACCCACACGTTCTTGAAAAGTTTAAGGTCACTCAAGCCCTATTGGCAATCAAAGGTCTATGTGTGATCACATCTTGGAGATGTAGTCAGATATTGATAAGCCGGGAGAGTTGGGTGTCAAAGTCTTGAGAAAGTTGGTGGTTCAACTACTTTCTAAGTCACATAGTGAGTCCCTTTGGGACTCCTATGAAACAGACTAAGACAAGACCCTTAATGATCTTATCCATTTGCTAAGATCAACTTCCTAAAACTTTATGGACATTGACAATGATGACATTGGATATCCAGTAAAGCTCTCTCTTTCCAATAGAAAGGGATCGGCGATAGTCAACTTGGTTGACCAAATGGTAAAGAGAAAAGCTAAGTTTGTGATAGTCCCGTGTACCATTACCAAAGGGTCCATATGTTTATATTGCCAAAGGAAGGGGCATTGGTTGCAAAGCTTCCAATTTACCTAACGGTGTTAAAGTAAATAAGTTTGACTCTACTTCAGGTAAAGTCCACTATCTAACTCTGCTAAGTTTCTATTATGAGATTCTTGATACGTGATGTGACTGGGTCACATGTTGATGTTTTAAGAATCAAAGAAAAATGAAGAACCTTAAAGAAAGAACATGTTGAATCTGATCGCGTAGATGGATTTCTATCGCATAGTTTGAAGATCAGACTCTTGAGCTACTTCTTAGGAGTTATGAGATATTGCTTAGGAATAGATAACAACAAAGTTTTCATGCTCTTTTGCATTGTAAGGATAGTTTTTCCACAAAGTTTTTAAAATAAAAGGAAAAATGATGATTTTATTTATTTTAAAATATCCTTACAATGGCATTTGAGGAAAAATTGTTGCTTATCTGATTCCATTAATATCAAGAGTGGAAATATGAAATTGATTCTTTCATTTGTGGTAATGTCTAAATCTACCAAATAAGGAAAGATCCTCATCACCCAAGTTTGAATTGGACCGGAACTTGGAATCATGCAAGTTGTATAACATGATGGATGAGAATTTTTCATCTTTGGAAATTTAAGACTAGTTCCTTGTTCACATGTATATGTGAGTCAAGTGAAGGACTAAGGGATCGAGTACACATTCTTGTCTACTGGTCAACTCCACCACAAAAGATCGATAAGATTATTCGTCATAATTTACTAAAGCTCAGTAAATATGGTTATACTTACAAGCTTAAGTGTAATTCTGAGACATTGGAAAAGGTTCCAATGTAAGGCAGAGCGAATAAGAAGAATCAACTCAGGAAGAAAGATAAAAGTTTCTCAAATCTGAAAAGATGGGAGAGTACTTTAGTATCAGTTTTGTGATCTTCGTTCCAATATAAGTCTTAGAGTCATACTCCAAGATTGTAACTTGAGTGACATGTCTTAAAGAAGGTTTAAAACACTTGTCAAATGTAAGAGTAAAAGTTTTCTACTCTTGTACATTTGAAATTGGTAAGTTGTGATGTTTTGGATAAAACAAAGACCAACTAAGGCCAATTCTGTGAAGTGTTTGTCTTGATTAGAATCCGCACTATCTCTTGGATGTTTGACAAGGGATTCTTATAGGTCAAGAGGACAGTGGGAGTCTTAAAGGTCTTGAAAGTCTCAAGAACTAATCAAGAATAAAACCTGAAGTTCTTCACTAGCACACGACTTGAGGTTTATAACTTATCTTGTTGACATATTTTGTGCCCATTCCAGTTAAAGTTTTTTTTGCATATGAGTTCTTAGAGTTTTCAATTGGTTGCACAACAACTTGGAAGCAATGGCAGGCCCTTGAGTTGCCAGGTGGCAAGAAATTAAGATTGATTTCAGTCCATATGAGCTTGGATTTGTCATTATCCTTGTCACGTGACTATGGTTTTGACAATTCACATGGATAAGAACACATACACCATTAAATCTAAGGGTCATAAGGTTTCTCTCCGATTCATGAAAATGATGGTGAGGAAACACTTCCACCAAGTAGATTTGAAGTAGATAGCAATTGTGATATTTGCATTCTCAAACTCGTTAGTGGAGCTGTGTGGTTAACCGGCACACTAACATGGACTTGTGAGAAGTGGCAAAATGGTTTAAACAATTGAGACTATGATTACGACATCCCTTTTCATAGTTCTTAAAATTGTTTAGACACACCTGTGAATTATCTAAAAGAGGTGTATGATTTTGATAAAGTTTTATCAAAACAATCTAGTATCAGAAATCTGAACTTTGGTAAGAAATTCAGCTAATTTCTGAGTACATGTCAAAGCTAGTGGGAGCATAAGTGTTATGCTAATAATCATCATGTTAGTGGGAGCATGATAATTATGATAAAGTATTGCAAGTTAGCAATGTTAATTATAGAAAACAGAAATTTTCAATTGGGAAAGAGTTGTTTTGCTATAATTAAGGGAGAGAAATTATACTTCATCTCAGATATAAAAGCTTAGATTGAGGTTTTAATCGTATTTAGTCAGGGATATATATATATATATATATATATATATATATATATATATATATATATATATATATATATGAATTTCATGTTGGAATGGCTCAACATAAGGAAATTCTGTGTGACATCCCCAAAATCTCAGCCAGAAAAGACCGATTTTCATTTATGCTTTTAAATAATTTCAGAGTAAATCCTTTTGATTTGAAAGAGTTGCGGAATTTGTTCCCAAAACAAAACATGATAAAATAATATTTATCAAAGCATTTCATCAAGAGATGCATTTTCATTATATAATCAAAACTCGGGATGTCATGTTCCGATACAGACCATAAAGCATAAACGATAACATTACAAGTCATTCAACAAATATGTACATATACAGACTTGTAAACAAAATAACTTGATGATTCAACCATCTTATGCCCTCGCGCCACTACGTGTAATACAAATAAAACTGAGTGGGTCAGGCTTGGGAGCCTGGTGAGCATATAGGGTTTTCAACCCATAATAAATAAATTATATTTAATTTCACCAACCAATCACTATCCCGATTACCCATTCCCGTTATCCTCACTTTACTTCCCTAAAATAACATCTATCTCAAGGGACCTAATCTAGGATTTTCATTGGGACGGACATCACTGCTAAGGGGTTTCCTCAACAATAGATATCCTAAAGGCAACCATGAGGGGGATAGAGTACACCGGTGAACACATCGTTCACAACACCTACGGGTTATGAACTTGCTAGCGTTCCACTGGATTGTCTAGAAAGAGTCCGTGGTCGTTATCCATACTCTGCTGAATAACTAGATCAACAACAACAACAACATCGAGGCCTCTCATCTGTTTATTACACACCAACTATCTACCCATGTTCTACCCAACATATTAGTAGATAAAATATGTATTTTCATACATAGTTTAAAACCTGTATAGCATTTTCATTCAATATATATTCCACATAACAGATGAGGCATACCTACGTAACATGTATTTCATAGAAAGCAATTCAGATCTATGAGATAGAATAAAGTGAATATCCATTCACGCATATAACCACAAAATATACACATAACAAGTATATCGTATAAAATACTTCATAGTTACGCGTTAGAAGAAAGTAACTACGCACTCACACATATAAACAACAATATACTTAATACACTCGAACCATACTTGTATTATTATCGTGTTTATGAAAGGTAGTATACACTCACTTGATCAGAAGATGATCGGACAGCACTACGACTTGCAGAAGTAGTAATCCTCAGCAGATCTGGAAGATCTCTACAAAAATCGAACTTCTCGCGGGCAGAGCTTCGGCTCGGGAACCGCACTTCTCGGGATCTTCGGGATCTCGGGACTTGCCTCGAGGCTCGAGAATGATACCGGGGCTTCAGGGTATTTCTGGCATGCAAATCGATGCAAAACAGGAGAGAGAAGAGAGAAAATGAACAAAAGAACCGGCTGCCCTCCCATCCTATTTATAGGAGGCTGGAGCCTCGGAGTACGCGGGGCGTACTGCTTCCGAAATCGTCACTGCATGCGTCATCCGAAGACTCGAGTGCGAATGTCGGCATCCTCGGTGTACGCGGGGCGTACTTCGGATCGGATTGCTGACTACTCTTCGGATAATGTCGGATTTTTCAATTAAAAAATAAATACAAATTAATTATTAAACTTCAGAAATTCATATCTTCTTCATACGAACTACGTTTTCGACGTTCTTTATATCCACGCGAAGGTGAGACTACGCTCTACAACTTTCGTTTAGACTCCGTCGGCTAATTCTAGCTTTATTTTTATTATTTATTTTTAATAGGCCGGGACAGAAACTTTCGTTATAAATTCATAACTTCTTTGTTTGACGTCCATTCTCGCCTAACTTTTCATCGCTTGGATACCAACAACGAGACCTTCGATCCTCATTTAGATTGCTTCGGCTAAAAACCGCTCGATCTCAAATCGAGTATTTCAGGCTGCATACCGCTAAGCCGAAACTTCGACAAATCATAACTTCCTCATATGAAGTCAGATTTGGGCGTTCTATATATATTCGGAAACCTCGTTTCCACTACTACAACATTATCCAAAGATATCAAGTTTATTTTACACTTTAATTTTGACACTTATTTTTATTCTTAATTAATCAAACCACATAACTAAGCAGTTAAGCACAAAACACATAATACTCAAATAATACACTTCTATTATTTCAAAACGGCTTACAAAGGTTAACCTAGACTATTACATTGCTAAAATTGGCAAGCCCGGAAACACAGGCGTTACAATTGTCTCCACCTTAGAATGATTCGTCCCTGGAATCACACATCAACAAACAAATGCAGATAGCGACCCATCATGTCACTCTCTGTCTCCCAGGTGAGATTCGGCCCATTCGTGTGTTTCCATCGGACAAGCACTAACTCGACCATCTTGCGTCGCAACTTCTTAGTCTTTCGGTCAACAATTTCTTCTGGTTCTTCAATCAACCTTTTGTTCTCATCAATTCTCAATTCAGAAATTGGAATTATGTCGGGAACTTCTGCCGTGAACTTCCTCAAATAACACACATGAAAAGTGTTATGAATTCCATTCAGTACTTCTGGTAGTTCGAGCTTGTAAGCTTGGTTACCAATCCTCTGAAGAACTTTAAACGGTCCAATAAACCTTGGACTCAACTTTCCCCTTTTTCCAAATCTTATAATTCCCTTCCACGGCGAGACTTTAAGCAAAACCGAATCTCCAATTTCAAAAGTCATCGGTCTTCGCTTCTTGTCAGCATAGCTCTTTTGACGATCCTGAGCTGCTAACATTCTTTCTCTAATTATTTTCAACTTTTCAGCAGTTTGATGAACCATCTCCGGTCCCATAAACTGCTTTTCCCCAGCCTCAAGCCAACAAGACGGCGTACGACACTTCTGTCCATACAAAGCTTGATAAGGTGCCATCTTAATGCTCGAGTGGAAACTATTATTGTAGGAAAATTCTACCAAAGGTAAATGTTCATCCCAATTACCTAGGAATTCCAAGGTACATGCTCTCAGCATATCTTCAAGTGTTTGTATCGTCCGTTCGCTCTGACCATCAGTCTGCGGATGGTAAGCTGTACTTAAACACAACTTGGTACCCAATTCCTCTTGTAGACTTTTCCAAAATCGCGAGGTGAAACGGCTATCACGATCCGACACAATCGTTAACGGAACACCGTGAAGCCTCACAATTTCCTTCACGTAAGAATTCGCAAGCTTTTCCATAGACCATTTCTCCTTGGCCGCTATGAAATGCGCACTCTTAGTGAATCGATCAACGACCACCCAAATCATGTCATGACCATTCTTTGTTCTGGGCAGTTTAGTGACAAAATCCATAGCAATGTCTTCCCACTTACCCATTGGCACAGGCAGAGGTTCTAAACTCCCGTACGGTTTCTGATGTTGTGTCTTTACTCTCGCGCAAGTCACACACTCAGCCACATACTTTGCAACATCAAGCTTCATCGTCGGCCACCCGTAGTAGGGTTTCAGGTCCCTATACATTTTAGTGCTACCCGGGTGAATCGAGTACATGGTCTTGTGAGCTTCTTCCATCAGAAGATCTCTAATTCCTCCTGTCTTAGGTATCCAAATCCGATCTTGGAACACCTTCAGTCCATGACTGTTTACACCGAACACCAACGTTTTGCCCAAATGTTCCTCCTTTCGGTCATTCTTTTCAGAAGCTTCCTCTTGAGCTTTCTTTATACTTTCCACAATGGTCGAGACAACTTCAATTCTCAACGCTCTTGGCCTTTTCCTTTCAAGATTGACTTTCCGACTGAGAGCATCAGCAACAACATTAGCTTTACCAGGGTGGTAAAGTATCTCGCAGTCGTAGTCCTTAAGTAACTCCAGTCAGCGTCGTTGCCTCATATTCAATTCCTTCTGATTAAAGAGATATTGGAGACTCTTATGATCAGTGAAAAGTTTGCACTTCGTGCCATAGAGGTAATGCCTCCATATTTCAGAGCGAAAACTACCACTGCCAACTCCAAATCATGAGTCGGGTAATTCTTTTCATGCTCTTTTAGCTGTCGAGACGCATATGCTATCACCTTTTCTCTTTGGGTCAAGACACAACCCAATCCAACCCCAAACGCATCGCTATAAACGGCGAAGTCTTCAACTCCATCGGGTAGAGAAAGTATCGGTGCCTCGCATAACTTCTTCTTTAGCTTCTCGAATGCTTCTTTATGCTTATCACTCCAAACATAAGTAGCTCCTTTGTGGGTCAAAGTTGTCAATGGAGTAGCGATCGAAGAAAAGCCTTGGATAAACCTTCGGTAATATCCAGCTAATCCCAAAAAGCTTCAAATCTCCATGGGACTTTTCGGTTGTTCCCACTTCATCACAGCTTCAATCATTGCTGGATCAACCATTATCCCTTCTTGGTTGACCTCGTGACCCAAGAATTGGACTTCACGAATCCAAAAGTCACATTTCGAGAACTTAGCATACAGCTTCTCCTTCTTCAAGACTTCTAACACTTCTCGCAAGTGTCTACCATGCTCCTCTTGGCTTTTCGAGTAAATCAGAATGTCGTCTATGAACACTATCACGGATTTATCAAGGAAAGGATTACAAACCCTATTCATTAAATCCATGAATGCTGCCGGAGCATTGGTTAGTCCAAACGACATAACCAAGAACTCGTAGTGTCCATATCTAGTTCTGAATGCAGTCTTCTCTATATCCTGCTCTCTTACTTTCAGCTGATGATATCCTGACCTTAGGTCGATCTTCGAGAAATAGCTCGAACCTTGCAATTGATCAAACAGGTCATCAATTCTTGGCAACGGATATCTATTCTTTATTGTTGCCTTGTTCAGCTCTCTATAATCAATGCACATTCTCATACTTCCATCTTTCTTCTTTACAAATAACATCGGAGCTCCCTAGGGCGATGAACTAGGTCTAATGAAACCTTTGTCCAATAACTCCTGAAGTTGCATCATTAGCTCCTTCATCTCCGTTGGTGCTAATCGATAAGGTGCTTTCGCAATTGGCGTTGTTCCTGGCAACAAGTCAATACAGAATTCCACTTGTCGATCAGGCGTAATCCAGGAAGATCTTCGGGAAATACTTCCGGATAATCACACACAACTGGAATATTCTGCATCACCTTCTTTTCCTTCTTAGCATCAATCACGAATGCTAGATATGATGTACACCCCTTGGTCAAACATTTTCTGGCTTTCATCAATGAAATGATTCCAGAATTCACATTGCGTTTGTCCCCATACACCATAAACGAATCTTTCCCAGGCGGGTTTACTTTGACTATTTTCTTCTTGCATAAAATTTCGGCGTCATTGGCGCTAAGCCCATCCATTCCCAACACGATGTCGAAACCATTAAGTTCGATAGGCAATAATTCCTCGTGGAACTTATTCCCATTCAGACCAATTAAGATGTTTTTCATACGATGGCTAACAGGTACAAACTTGCCACTAGAAACTTCGACTAATAAGGCATCATCTAGTCTAACAACAGGCAAAGCTAGCTTTCTACCAAATTCATGCGATATAAAGGAGTAGTTGGCTCCAGAATCAAATAAAATTTGGGCAGGCAATTCGTTAACGAGAAAGGTACCTGAAGCGACATCAGCTTCATCTTTAGCAGCTTCCAGTGTCATCTGGAATGCTCTCGCCTTTGGCTTTGATGGAATGTTGGGTCTAGCTGCCTCCTTCTTCTTCGGGCAGTCCCTCGACATGTGTCCCTCCTCACCACAACCATAGCAAATTTTATTGGTAAGTGTGCATTCGTTGGCATAGTGCCCTGGCTTTCCACATTTGTAGCATGTGTTCGCCACCTCACATCTTCCATGATGCTTCTTCTTACATTTGTCGCACCATTTCGCTTCACCTCCACTTCCCCTCGAACCAGACTTTGAGAACTTGTTTTTCTTATTGGACCCTGAAGTTCCATCGAACTTCCTCTTTTCACCAACATCTATCCTTTCCAGACCCTTTTCCTTCTGATGGGCCTCCACATTCTTAGCTGCTCGAACAACCGTTTTCAGAGTAGTTGCCATCTTGACTGTCGGACCAAAGTCGGCAGGCAGTCCATTAGCAAACCTCTCAATATTGGAGAGTTCCGTTGGCACCAGGTACGGAAACAACTTCATTTTCTCAGTAAATGCAGTAGCATAGTCGTCTATGCTCATCTTCCCCTTCTTCAAGTTTTGGAACTCATTGTTCAGATCAATCAGATCTATTTCTGAACAATACTGCACCCTTAGTTGCTCCAAGAACTCCTCCCATGACATTTTCAGGGCTTCTCCTTATGGCATAGTATCTGCCAACAACTTCCACCAACTCAATACTCCAGTCTTCAGTTGTCTAACTGCAAAGACGGTCTTCTGTTTGTTGCTACAGTCGCAACTTTCAAATACCATCTCCATGTCGGAGATCCAATCCATTATCTCAACAGGCTTTGGGCTTCCAGAAAGACTTGGCGGCTTGGCGCCCAAGAAATTCTTGTACATTCGCCCATCCTTGTTGTTTCTCCTTTCCGGATCGTTCCTTCGTTCTCCTTGAGTCCCAACTTGACTCATAATGCGACTATTGTTCCCTTCCTCCGATTGCTCGGGAATCACTTCGGGTTCCTCAATAGGTATGATAGGTTCATCCCTATTATCATGCAACATCTGTCGCATCTCATCCCTTTGTTCGGCTAACATAGCCCGAATCATGGCTTGTACCGCAGCCATTGTTATTGGTTCTGATGATGCTGCTACAACAGGTATTTGCTCAATAACTGGCGGTTGATTCCTGTTTTCATCCGCGTTTCCAACGCCACTCCTTGTTCTCACCATTTTTGATCTACACACTGAATAAGGTGAAATTTAGATCCTTATTCACGATAGATATTCAAATCATCCTTATTACTCCGAAACGCTACATGCTAGTTCTAATATCGTATACATATGCTTAGAATCCTACACACATAAGGTTTCCAGATAGATAAAATATATATTTTCATACATAGTTTAAAACATGTATAGCATTTTCATTCAATATATATTCCACATAACAGATGAGGCATACCTACGTAACATGTATTTCATAGAAAGCAATTCAGATCTATGAGATAGAATAAAGTGAATATCCATTCACGCATATAACCACAAAATATACACATAACAAGTATATCGTATAAAATACTTCATAGTTACGCGTTAGAAGAAAGTAACTACGCACTCACACATATAAACAACAATATACTTAATACACTCGAACCATACTTGTATTATTATCGTGTTTATGAAAGGTAGTATACACTCACTTGATCAGAAGATGATCGGACAGCACTACGACTTGCAGAAGTAGTAATCCTCAGCAGATCTGGAAGATCTCTACAAAAATCGAACTTCTCGCGGGCAGAGCTTCGGCTCGGGAACCGCACTTCTCGGGATCTTCGGGATCTCGGGACTTGCCTCGAGGCTCGAGAATGATACCGGGGCTTCAGGGTATTTCTGGCATGCAAATCGATGCAAAACAGGAGAGAGAAGAGAGAAAATGAACAAAAGAACCGGCTGCCCTCCCATCCTATTTATAGGAGGCTGGAGCCTCGGAGTACGCGGGGCGTACTGCTTCCGAAATCGTCACTGCATGCGTCATCCGAAGACTCGAGTGCGAATGTCGACATCCTCGGTGTACGCGGGGCGTACTTCGGATCGGATTGCTGACTACTCTTCGGATAATGCCGGATTTTTCAATTAAAAAATAAATACAAATTAATTAATAAACTTCGGAAATTCATATCTTCTTCATACGAACTCCGTTTTCGACGTTCTTTATATCCACGCGAAGGTGAGACTACGCTCTACAACTTTCGTTTAGACTCCGTCGGCTAATTTTGAATTTATTTTTATTATTTATTTTTAATAGGCCGGGACAGAAACTTTCGTTATAAATTCATAACTTCTTCGTTTGACGTCCGTTCTCGCCTAACTTTTCATCGCTTGGATACCAACAACGAGACCTTCGATCCTCGTTTAGATTGCTTCGGCTAAAAACTGCTCGATCTCAAATCGAGTATTTCAGGTTGCATACCGCTGTGCCGAAACTTCGACAAATCATAACTTCCTCATACGAAGTTAGATTTGGGCGTTCTATATATATATTCAGAAACCTCGTTTCCACTACTACAACATTATCCAAAGATATCAAGATTATTTTACACTTTAATTTTGACGCTTATTTTTATTCTTAATTAATCAAACCACATAATTAAGCAATTAAGCACAAAACACATAATACTCAAATAATACACTTCTATTATTTCAAAACGGGTTATAAAGGTTAACCTAGACTATTACATTGCTAAAATTGGCAAGCCCGGAAACACAGGCGTTACATTCTGTATATGGTTTCATTTTTTGCATTCTAAAATTCGATTATTATTACGGCATCCCTTTTCATAATCTAAATTATGAGAACTTGGCAAATAGAAATGGAAATGTTATAGCAAAAGACTGGTTTAGTCTTTATGTGAGACATCATGAATCGTCTCCCATATGCTTCGGATATAGGATCGATTACATGTGCTATATGCATCCTTTCTAAAAAAAATTCCAAATGCCTGGGGCATTAAGAAGGGAAAAGGTATAGAATTGGATATGACTAAAAGGATTAATCAATTGTCGACGACAATCTAAGGTTTACCAAAGATTGGGTGCTCAAGGACAGTTGGAAGTATAGTGATAATTCTGGAAATACCATATTGACATAATCTGTAAGGAGGCAACTCTTGTTCAGAAGTGATAGTCAAAATGGAATCTGGAAATGTTTCAAAGTTAGAAATTTCAATCTGTGTAAGATTAAGGAAACTTAATTCAAGAACGATGTTTCCAAGGAGTTGATCTCCTTTGGAATAATTTGTAATGTTTGTTGTCAAGTCCTTGTGACTTTGTGCATAATCATTACAAGAGGATCAATGCATATAAGTTTAGAATCTAACAAGTTTCAGTAAATGGCATGAATTTGTAATTCTTGCATTTGCAGTAAGGATTTGGGAGTGTGAAAAGAGAATCATTGAAGTTATGTTCAGTTGATCTAGTTCAGAAAGTAAAGATCATAGACAAACATAATATGCATACTTGGTGTATGGCATGACTAGTGTTTAGAAAACATAGTGTACATGACTAGTGTTTAAAATAGTATACAATGAATAATGTGTAATCATATGGTGATAAATAAAAGGTGTTTTATTTATATTCATAAGTTCTGAGACCATATTGGATTCGATTATTATTGTGTTTCACTTTGCATGTTTTGACTTCCAGAATAACTAGGTCATTCTTCCGGAATGACTAAGTTATTCAAACCATCCACAGTTATGTTGGAAGTAGATATGAATCAAGACTGTCATGGGTTGGCTTGTAGAGGTCTAAGATGTTGGACAAAGGGCTACAACACTCATGAGTGCTCATAAGTTCTGAGTATTGGATTCAACCCGCGCTCAATGGAATCACTTCATGGATTTTATCACGAGTGATCATGAGACGATAATATCTTATATTCCTTAAACCTAGAGATATGAGTTGTTACTGTGAGTTGGTTATACATTGATTGCACGAAAACGCATTGGTAACTCGATGTTATAAGATGTGCCTTTGTGTATGATTCAGCAAGTAGTAGCACAAGCCATATGAGTTGAAGTTTATCCATTCATTTTACCTTCGGGATAAAAGTGATATCTGTGGGCCCCTCGATGATTTGATGATGACAAATGGAAGTGCTCGGCCGGGCCAGGACTGATTTGATTTGTTCAATATCATAAATCAGAAATCGGGAAACAACAAATGGACAGAGAGAATGATTATAATCCATGTCTCAGTCTATATGATATCTAGAATGGAGGAATATATGATCCCTTATCTAATGGACAAGTCATTGACAAAGGTCAGAGTTCATCTACAAGGTCAGAGTTCGACAGAAGCTTTTGAGAGCTACGATTGCCAGTCGGTTCCTGAAGTTATACGCAATAATAGTTTTAGACTTATCCAAGTGGGAGACTATTGGATTAATGTCTAAGTCCATAACTATAATTGGTAAGACTTGACCCGGCCCAGCATGGTCCATTTGGGTTGCATGGCATCATGCATTTGGATAGACTATAATGAGAGAAATAACACTTAAGGTTGGTTAATATATTATAAGTTCTAATATATTAATAAGATTATTTAATTAGTATTGATCAAGAATTAATCTATGATTAATTAAGTGATCAAAAGAAGACTAATTAAATATATGGGTTGATTGTGTAAATCATCCATACTTATATAGTGGGCTAATGCTCCATGGATTATCTAGTTGGGCTAAAACCCATATGATTCTTCATGGATGCTCCATGGTGTTTTTGTACCCATGGATCATGGAAATGAAAGGCCATGTCAATTAGGGTTTACATGGTGTAACCCTAACTATATATGCATCGTGTTCTTGACCAAAATCGGCACTAGTATCATTCTAGACAAGGGCTAGCCGATTTCTAGTGTTCTACATTTCTCTCAAGGTTATTCCAAAAGCAATTGATGTTGTGTGAACCATTTGAGGTGTCACACTTGGGGCACTAGGCACTCAAGTATCATGAAGACTTTCTACATCAAAGAGGTATGTATTCTATCTTGTTATATTCGTTGTTTTGTATGCTAGATTAGGATAATACCTTGGAAAGTTCATATTTGCATGTATAATAGAGAAAACATAGATCCAAGGTATTTAGGGTTGCATGTACACTTAGGAGTGTTAGAATTCTCAAAACCCAACACTTATTTCCAAAGGACATAGGGACCTTAGCCGAGGAGGAGTTGTCCATAAAGTATTTCTTCAAAAGTTCAGTGGTGTACTTCTCTTGATGAATGAATATCCCTTGTTGAATTTGTTTGTCTTGAAGACCTAGAAATAAGTTAATCTCTCTATTCATGCTCATTTGAAATTTGTTTGTCATGAGCTTAGCAAAATCATTCATCATTCCTTGATCAGTTGATCCAAAGATGATATCATCCACATAAATTTGTACAAGCATAAGGTGGTCACCGTTTGCTTTTCTAAACAACGTGGGATCAATCACTCCTATTTTGTAGCCTGAAGAGACTAGAAATTCATAACGAGTCTCGTACCAAGCTCTTGGAGCTTGCTTCAGACCATAGACTTCCTTTTGAAGCTTGTAGCAGTGGTCAGGGAATTCAATATTTTCAAACCCGGGAGGTTATTGCAAATAAACCTCTTCTTTCAATTCCCCATTGAGAAAGGCACTCTTAACATCCATTTTGTGACAACCCAAGTTGTCCCGTTACATTTCCCCGTTACCATTAACGGAATATTCCACTATATAAAAGTTCCGTTAATTAGAGGGCATCAGTTTAATAAACATTCCAGTTGATTACCTTTAACATGCCGTTAAGTCGTAATAAAAGGAAATAAAAACACAGGACACACATTTTCATTCATTTGGAAAATGTCAAGTTTTATTATTACGACCACTAAATCGGGTGCGACCAAAAGCCCCGTTTAACGGCAGTATCGGGTAAAATTTCACTGAGCCCCGACTGTGAAACCTATATATGAGTGAGTGGAGTCCATTGGAGACTTTTTACACTCTCTCTCTAAACTCTCTCTCTAGACCCGTTTTCGCCCCGAATTCGTAACCAAACGCGTCCATATTGTAAGTCCGCTTACCCTAGCCTATTCTAAACATATTGATTCATGTTTATGGACCAAAATACGGACTTAGAAGCAATGGAAAAAGGGGTTTACGGCCTAAGCTTTTTCTTAGGCCGTAAACACCTAAAACAAGGCCAAAACGACCCAAACTTGTCCCCATTTGCTAGGAAATAAATTGAGGTAATAGCCTAGGAGTATTTTAACACAAAACTCATGGATTTAGGGGGGTAAAGGAGAGTTTACGGCCCAAGCACAAGCTTAGGCCGTAAACTCCTCAAAAATCATGTCAAAAGTGCCCAAAACACTCCCAAACTCATCCTAGGGCTTATTACATAAATTAGGGACATATCCTCTTGAGTTTAGACCCTTGAAACACTCCAAAATGAATTAAAGAAAGGAGTTTACGGCCCAGACTTGGTCAAGGCCGTAAACACCCTAAATCATGCCCAAAATCGTAGTTTTTGCCCCCCAAATGACCATAGGCTATTTCTATAAAATGCTAGAATGGAATTAAGGGCTTAAACACAAGAAAAATGAGACATTTCTTGGAGTTTACGGCCCAAGCATTATCTAGGCCGTAAACTCCCCTAAAACCCCCTCAAATGTTGGTTTTAATCACCCAAAATGGCATCACACTTCATTAGAAATCACTAGAAAGGCATTAGGGGCTTAAAACTTCACTAAACTCAAAGATTGAGAGTTTACGGCCGTAAACTCCCTTGGGAGAGTTCCTAGGCCGTAAACTCCTATAAAGTACCCTTAGAAGCCTCAAATCCAATCATGCCTGTGAGGAAAAGTGCTTAGAATAATTCTATGAACAAGCTAGAAGCATCAAACACCCAAGAAATTGACCTTGGGAGTTTACGGCCATAAACTCCCTTGGGTTGGGCCATAAACTCCTTGTTTGGTCCATATTGATGCTTTAAACCCCTTTACACACTAGATATGTGAGTATAGCAAAGTCCCACAGCTAATAGGAGACCCTTAGCACCCTTAAACGCTACCCGGGACCCCAAACACTCAACCAGGAGTGTTTTCCACTCCTTTGAGTGTGTATAATTGTTTAATTAGTATATTATATGCTAATTGTATGTGAACATATGTTATCATATGTTAAAATAGGTCTTTGTGTGTGTTCAAGTCCTTGCGTGACCCCGAACGCCTAAACGACACTACCGTCGGACCTACTTACACCAGGTGAGTTCATACCCCTGAAAGAACCTTTTAAATGCTTTTAAATGTTTTATAGGGGGGGATTACAAGTTAAACATGCCAGTTATCATATCAATCACATGTGATTGATAACCTGCATGCGCAAGATTTTACCACTGTACACTGTTTTACCGAGTAGGACACTGTAAATGGCTTTCAAAAAGGGTTTTTAAATTGTTCAAGTTCTTACTTTTATTGCTTATCAAAGATTCATTTTCAAAATGATTTATAAAAGATTCCCAAAGATTTCTAAAGGTTTTCACACTTATTTTATCAAAGAATACAAATGCGATTTTCCTGAGTAATAAGGTTTTCAAAGGTTTTCATGAATACTTTTAATTGTTAATTACTGCTGCTTCGCTTATACTTATTTTACACTCCTACTCTGTAATGCTTTCGCTTATACCTGAAGTCACTTATACCTGATGACGCTTATACTTATTCACCCTCTTACTTGGCGATACGAGCCTACTTCGCTTATACTTGAGATCGACTTTACTTCACTTATACTTGATATGCTCTTACTTCACCTGTTGTCATCCCCACTTCGCGATGCGCTTATACTTATTCAACATTTATACTTCACTTGCGACTGCTCTTACTTCACTTATTAGACACTCCTACTTCACGAGAATCACTTTCACTTGATACCCACTCATGCATAGTTAGATGTATGTCTGTGCTTGTGTAGACACATATAAATAATGATTGAAGGACTTAGGAAGGTTTGTCCACCCTATTTCCTTTTCTTCGTTGAGATGTGGTCTGGTGGGATCGGATATCCATCCGAAGGTCGTTTGATTCATTAGTTATATACTATGTTTACGAGCTTAGACATACAGGTTATTCCAGTCAATTCAGTTAAGAGTCTCAACCCCTATTTTATACTTTCGTTAGAAACCCTCTATTGGGAAGTCTCTACCTCTAGTCCAGCACTTTCATTAGAAACCCACTATTTGGGATGCATCTTCGGGACGCGGCCTTCTCCGTCGTCTAGTTGGTAACCAGAGTCTCCTGTAGGGAGAGCGGACATTATGTGTATAGGCCTATACGGGATTGACAACCCCGCACCCTGACTGCTAGCTACAGTCCACGGCCCACCAAGCCAAGGGGTGACAAATGTCACATTTTATAGATGCTTGTAGGGCGTCTGGAACTCTAGTCAGTATGGTTACGAGTATCCTGGGTTGCCTTATAATTCATGGCTTTAAGGTAACGGTATTTCGTCAGCAATTTACACTGTATGCTGATGTCACTTTTCAGATTCACACTGTTTTGACCTTGCTAGCTGTATCTTTCATTTGATACTGTCTGGGGTCTATTGTCACTGTTTCGACCTTGCTAGCTGTATCTTTCATTTGATACTGTCTGGGGTCTATTGTCACTGTTTCGACCTTGCTAGCTGTATCTTTCATTTGATACTGTCTGGGGTCTATAGTCTCTGTTTCGACCTTGCTAGCTGTATCTTTCATTTGATACTGTCTGGGGTCTATAGTCTCTGCGTTGACCTTGCTAGCTGTATCTTTCATTTGATACTGTCTGGGGTCTGTAGTCCTTGTTTTGACCTTGCAAGATGTACTTTTTATTTGGTATCGTCTTCGGTCTATATTCACTGTTTTAGACCTTACTAGCTGTACCTTTCACCTAGTACCTTTTGGGGACTGTGTCTCCCCTTTGTTAGACTGAACCAGGCGTGTCGTTAGTTCGATACCCTCCTGGAGTCTATGATTCTTTGCCTTAGCCAGCAGTCCTCACTGCTGAGGCATATGTTATTCCCTGATGTCTCTTGCTTTCTTTAATAATCAAATTCAGTATTTTGATAATAATAGCAATTAAGGGAAAATACCTCTTACCACAATACATTGAACAGTCTTGGTAGAAGGCTGCTTTATTTAAAGAAAATATAGGATTTTCTGGAAAGAACACTGATGCTCAGAAAACACTTAAACTACTACTTATCAAAGTTATTTGACTAAATGACATTAAATACTTATGAACTCACCAGCATTTGTAAAAATGATGATACTTGCTTTTCAAATAACTTGTAATCTCAGGTCAGCAATTAGACAGGTACATCCCCGGAACTGCTGATGAAGATGGCTTAAGTACCTTGCTGCACTTTATATATTTTGCTTGTATTACTTTGATACTATGTAATGTAACCATGTAAAATTATTCTATTAATGCAATGTTTTGTTGTACTTTGATTACTATATGCATGTGTTGTGATACTTGACATGACATCATCCACCCCAGAACGTTTCCGCCGTTCCGGTTTTGGGGTGTGACAGATTGGTATCAGAGCATTGTTTATAGTGAGCTAAGTATATCAATTCATAAAAGATATACAGCCTATAAATACAATGGGATAAAACACTCTGACCAAGAATTATACTTTAGAATATAACCATATTTTACCAAAGTATAATAACATCCAGAATCTAAACACTCGAACAAAAGTATCACAAGAAGGACAATAATAAAAGTCTTCGGATGTTGAGCACTACAGTCAAACCTGGGCAATTATGTAAATCGTAAGCTGGGATAAATGTAACCTGATCAACTACATTTATCCGAGATGCGATGAACGTGTGCTCGGGGGTGATAGTGGTGTGCAGCAGATCTGAAACTTACCAAATAGGAATTCTAGAGCCAAAAATAAAGTTAAAATACTATAGCAGTATTTTAGAACGCTAAAAGATCCACACTAATCCCAGAATCATAATCAGAAGATAAGACTCAAACAAGAATTAAAATACCATAGGGGTATTTTAGAATCTATAAACAACCTTGCGTGAATAACCAAAAAGATCCCTATTGATATACCTACAACTACAGAGGGTATACTTCCAAAATTTTATATAATAAGGACCCCATAGGCTAAGAATGTGTGGTTTCGCTCTGTTTCCTTTTCCTCGTTGGGATGTGGTCCTAGAGTAGTATCACATATTCGAAGGCCTATCGGATCTAAGCTATATAGGATTTGTATACCCTGTGTAATCGTAGCAGGACTCGATATGGATCATACAGTGAAATGTTAATAATCTCTTAGCATTCTTTAGACATTTCCGTTCTCGCGCGAACCCCGTAAAAAAAACCCTACTCACTTCAGTGCTTGACAGAAGAGTTAATTCCGACCCTGAGAAGATTCATTGAGAAGATTTCCTGTTCGGAAATGAATGAACTGCGTCGAGACTATTGAATGCATCAAGTGCCCATATCCTCTTAGGGACAGTGGTGAGAGATTCGCCTAAACTTTGGGGATTCCCAGTCATCCATCATGAAGTGATGACACCCGCAGTTGGAATCAGAAGGAAGGCGGAATAGAAGTTCAATAGGTCCATACGAGAAGAGAACCCTAGGAAACTACCCGGAGGAAGCCAATGCCGATTCCAGTCAAAGACACGAGGCAGACCGAGGGAGCCAGTACATGGAACCCGGGAATTGTCTTTTCCTCGTGTTCCTCACGCTAATACACCCTTAAATTAATTTAAATTAGTGAGTTAGTGTCTACACTACTCACGCCATGTGTTAGGTAAATCATCGTTTCCCGTTGCCAGTTACACGAATAGGGCAGATCCCCGCATCTCTAATGAGAGAATTTTAGCCATCCGCCCTTAAGAGTCTCTCTTTCCGCAAGTTTCGTTCCGAACCGTTCTCAATTCTCTCCAGGCCGGAGAGTGAAACCTTTCCCAGTATAAAGGTAACTTAGTAGGAACGACTCGCATCTCATGGCCTATTTCCGATACTCATACTCTTACCTTGATTACCAGGACTACATCATAGGGATGTAGGTCAACACTCAGACAACCAGTACCCGAAACACGGGAGAAATTTATGCCTAATATGTTCAGGACATAAATGTCCAGGGTTAACCATCGTCTCTCATTACCTTGTATTCCTTTCCGTGTAGGAAAACCATGCCACCAAAGAAGCGTAACCAATCCGCAAGCAAGAAACCTGCCCTCTTATTCGATGAAGCTACGTTCCAAGCTGCAGTCTCGGCAGCCGTAGCAGCTGTCATGGCTCACCTGAATGCTAACAACACCAATGTTAGCAAGGGCCCTGTCAGGAATTCCAATCCTGGCAATGGACGGCAGCAACCCACTCTTCCACACTCAGCCACCCAAGAACCTCCACTGAACCCACTAAAGAGAAAACTCAAGATAGAGGAGGGAAGTACCTCGGCTCTAGGACCTTCCGAAGGGCAACGAGTTGAGGCAGTCGATACCCCTGTAAATCCTTCCCTCCCGATCTCAAGAAGACCATACCTAGGAGGCCTTCCCCACTGCAGCAAGTGCAGCTACCATCATCATGGTACCTGCCGGGAACTTTATTGTGCTAGGTGCCACATGCTGGGGCATACTGCTCGTGTCTGCAGAACCCCGGTTGAGTTCATTACACCAACCACCAATGTGGCGACCCGTATAGTTTGCCACCTATGTGGTAAAATGGGATACTTTAAGAGGGACTGCCCAACCGAAGAGAAAGACAAAGACACAGAAGGAGCCTGACACTACTGCTTAGGGAGAAGCAGCAAGGAAACTCGTTAGATTTTGGTACGTCTCTCGATCCCGGATAACTAAACTAAGAACATTAAAAGAGTAAATCAAATGTAAATTTTTTTTCCAGTAAGGCGAAAGTCGCAGCATTGTCATAAAAATTTAAAATTCACTAGGTAAAACTATAGTGGCTAAACATATACGTTACGGTCATGTATATTTAAGATGGACAGACCTAGAGTGAGCGAATGCCGCCTCATTTCCTGTTCCTCGTTTGGTTGTGGATTTAGGGCGGGGTCGCTCAGTCAACAGTCCTCCCCACCTTAAATATACATGACTAGTATATGTGAGGCGATTATAGAAACACATTGTGAGAATTCGTTCATGAAAAGATACTCTATTCGGAAACACTTAGAACTCTCTATAGTTCCGCGTCGACTCTATCGGTCCAAGTATCCGCAGTAGCGATACATAGGACGAAACCCGAGACGCCTAGAACTTGTGTGCCTGTTCGGCACATGACTCTATCGATCTCCACTTTATATCATGTCGAAGTGTGCCAACTTCGACGACTCTATTGATCATGGTTTGACTTCGTGCAACCGTGCGTACATTCTTAGTGTTGTGAGCTTTCTCCATGGCCTTATCGGCAAATAAAGGTTCCTCCGAACCCGAACCTAACACAAATAATCACACCTAATGCAATTCGTCAATCGTCCCTCTTATCTCAAACCTTCCGAAGTACTCAAGTGAGGGTACCCCACGTCGTCGACCGACCCCTCGTAGTCAAATGAACACCGAAGTGAAAGGCACTGCAAATTACCTCAGAAAACGACTACCATCCAAGGCATACTCCGTAGAGTTCCCTGGGAGACCCTTCTCACCTCGCACATCAGGTTCGTGAACCCAGAGAATAGAACTCATGAGGCTGGCCACTATGACCAGGTATACTATTGGCATCCATCAAGTATTGACGGTTAAGCCAAGCATGAGTCCTACCACGAACCTCTTCGCAAGACGCTTTCACTCTATTCCATAACATAGGAGCCGGAGTCAAGAGAACCACTGCGGATTGAGCTAGTAAAGTTCCGAGGGAAGAGACCCTATACCCACTAGATTTGACTTAGACCAAGAAAAGCTCAGAACCTTCGAGAGAGTAGTTGCGGTAGGTGCTCGCACCTACTCCTGCACCTTGTCCACCCAGTTATAGACCAAAGGTGCTTATCATTCTCCACCCTCTCGCAAGGAGGAAATCGTCGTCGTCCTGTAGACGATAGACTTCATTCTCCGAAGTGAACACTAGGATACCGAGAACCACAGGGTAACCTTCGCAACCAAGAATACTTGGTCAAGTGCGAAGGTAGTTGCGTTAAATCTCATGACCCGGATCCCGAAGAGATTATAGACTCAACACCAGCCTTGGTGTTAGTCGAGGGATTATGCAGGAGCACGCACTTTCCACGTTGGAATAAACCACAATCTTAGAGATTCCTTGGACTAATAGGTGTTCCACGAATACTAACTCGGGCAGAGATAGTAGAACCACCTCCCGAGATAGTCCAACACTTGTCTGGTGAAACCCTATCTCCCCGACCCTCAGGGTTTCCGTATCTCAAGGTTCGTTAGTGCAGGTCCACTTTGCACAATGCTTGAGATAGACAATCTATAGCAAACCAATGACCTTAGTCGCGCAACCCACTTGACGATCTAGGAAGTCTCTATCGGCCAGTTGACAGAAAACACGAAACTGAAGACCACTTGAGATTCCTAAGAACCAACCCGAAGGACTACACTACCAGTACGAGAGAGAACGTTAGGAACTTCAGAATGGCGATCACGCCAGTGATGATCTTGCCATAGAAGTACACTATGTTCTAAGTACTGAAAGGCTTTACCCTTCCGAGAGCGTAGGACCATCCGAGAATACTCATGGAGGCTTGGTCCAACCCTTTCCAGGCTGCCACTACCTTCAGATATGCCACCAGATTCACACCCGATCGATCCACTTTTTAGACTTGACACGTGACTTCCCGACAACACTCTTCGTGCCTCACTCATCTGATAGAATCCATCGAGAACCCTGACTTCATAGATACACCAGTCGGAACCCGCTAGCTACACTTGACGGAATCCGCATCCCGTATGTGAGGGTCTGCGAGAATGACAAACACAGACTAGAGATCACTTGGGAATGCAAGGGCAACCGTATAGAAAGTACTCCCTTACCTCTACTTGGCCATTCATACCTACTTCCTTGTTTAGACTTGAATTTCGGGACGAAATTCCCTCTAACGGGGGAATGATGTGACAACCCAAGTTGTCCCGTTACATTTCCCCGTTACCATTAACGGAATATTCCACTGTATAAAAGTTCCGTTAATTAGAGGGCATCAGTTTAATAAACATTCCAGTTGATTACCTTTAACATGCCGTTAATTCGTAATAAAAGGAAATAAAAAAACAGGACACACATTTTCATTCATTTGGAAAATGTCAAGTTTTATTATTACGACCACTAAATCGGGTGCGACCAAAAGCCCCGTTTAACGGCAGTATCGGGTAAAATTTCACTGAGCCCCGACTGTGAAACCTATATATGAGTGAGTGGAGTCCATTGGAGACTTTTTACACTCTCTCTAAACTCTCTCTCTAGACCCGTTTTCGCCCCGAATTCGTAACCAAACGCGTCCATATTGTAAGTCCGCTTACCCTAGCCTATTCTAAACATATTGATTCATGTTTATGGACCAAAATACGGACTTAGAAGCAATGGAAAAAGGGGTTTACGGCCTAAGCTTTTTCTTAGGCCGTAAACACCTAAAACAAGGCCAAAACGACCCAAACTTGTCCCCATTTGCTAGGAAATAAATTGAGGTAATAGCCTAGGAGTGTTTTAACACAAAACTCATGGATTTAGGGGGGGTAAAGGAGAGTTTACGGCCCAAGCACAAGCTTAGGCCGTAAACTTCTCAAAAATCATGTCAAAAGTGCCCAAAACACTCCCAAACTCATCCTAGGGCTTATTACATAAATTAGGGACATATCCTCTTGAGTTTAGACCCTTGAAACACTCCAAAATGAATTAAAGAAAGGAGTTTACGGCCCAGACTTGGTCAAGGCCGTAAACACCCTAAATCATGCCCAAAATTGTAGTTTTTGCCCCCCAAATGACCATAGGCTATTTCTATAAAATGCTAGAACGGAATTAAGGGCTTAAACACAAGAAAAATGAGACATTTCTTGGAGTTTACGACCCAAGCATTATCTAGGCCGTAAAGTCCCCTAAACCCCCCTCAAATGTTGGTTTTAATCACCCAAAATGGCATCACACTTCATTAGAAATCACTAGAAAGGCATTAGGGGCTTAAAACTTCACTAAACTCAAAGATTGAGAGTTTACGGCCGTAAACTCCCTTGGGAGAGTTCCTAGGCCATAAACTCCTATAAAGTACCCTTAGAAGCCTCAAATCCAATCATGTCTGTGAGGAAAAGTGCTTAGAATAATTCTATGAACAAGCTAGAAGCATCAAACACCCAAGAAATTGACCTTGGGAGTTTACAGCTGTAAACTCCCTTGGGTTGGGCCGTAAACTCCTTGTTTGGTCCATATTGATGCTTTAAACCCCTTTACACACTAGATATGTGAGTATAGCAAAGTCCCACAGCTAATAGGAGACCCTTAGCACCCTTAAACGCTACCCGGGACCCCAAACACTCAACCGGGAGTGTTTTCCACTCCTTTGAGTGTGTATAATTGTTTAATTAGTATATTATATGCTAATTGTATGTGAACATATGTTATCATATGTTAAAATAGGTCTTTGTGTGTGTTCAAGTCCTTGCGTGACCCCGAACGCCTAAACGACACTACCGTCGGACCTACTTACACCAGGTGAGTTCATACCCCTGAAAGAACCTTTTAAATGCTTTTAAATGTTTTATAGGGGGGGATTACAAGTTTAAAATGCCAGTTATCATATCAATCACATGTGATTGATAACCTGCATGCGCAAGATTTTACCACTGTACACTATTTTACCGAGTAGGACACTGTAAATGGCTTTCAAAAAGGGTTTTTAAATTGTTCAAGTTCTTACTTATATTTCTTATCAAAGATTCATTTTCAAAATGATTTATAAAAGATTCCCAAAGATTTCTAAAGGTTTTCACACTTATTTTATCAAAGAATACAAATGCGATTTTCCTGAGTAATAAGGTTTTCAAAGGTTTTCATGAATACTTTTAATTGTTAATTACTGCTGCTTCGCTTATACTTATTTTACACTCCTACTCTGTAATGCTTTCGCTTATACCTGAAGTCACTTATACCTGATGACGCTTATACTTATTCACCCTCTTACTTGGCGATTCGAGCCTACTTCGCTTATACTTGAGATCGACTTTACTTCACTTATACTTGATACGCTCTTACTTCACCTGTTGTCATCCCCACTTCGCGATGCGCTTATACTTATTCGACATTTATACTTCACTTGCGACCGCTCTTACTTCACTTATTAGACACTCCTACTTCACGAGAATCACTTTCACTTGATACCCACTCATGCATAGTTAGATGTATGTCTGTGCTTGTGTAGACACATATAAATAATGATTGAAGGACTTAGGAAGGTTTGTCCACCCTATTTCCTTTTCTTCGTTGAGATGTGGTCTGGTGGGATCGGATATCCATCCGAAGGTCGTTTGATTCATTAGTTATATACTATGTTTACGAGCTTAGACATACGGGTTATTCCAGTCAATTCAGTTAAGAGTCTCAACCCCTATTTTATACTTTCGTTAGAAACCCTCTATTGGGAAGTCTCTACCTCTAGTCCAGCACTTTCATTAGAAACCCACTATTTGGGATGCATCTTCGGGACGCGGCCTTCTCCGTCGTCTAGTTGGTAACCAGAGTCTCCTGTAGGGAGAGCGGACATTATGTGTATAGGCCTATACGGGATTGACAACCCCGCACCCTGACTGCTAGCTACAGTCCACGGCCCACCAAGCCAAGGGGTGACAAATGTCACATTTTATAGATGCTTGTAGGGCGTGTGGAACTCTAGTCAGTATGGTTACGAGTATCCTGGGTTGCCTTATAATTCATGGCTTTAAGGTAACAGTATTTCGTCAGCAATTTACACTGTATGCTGATGTCACTTTTCAGATTCACACTGTTTTGACCTTGCTAGCTGTATCTTTCATTTGATACTGTCTGGGGTATATTGTCACTGTTTCGACCTTGCTAGCTGTATCTTTCATTTGATACTGTTTGGGGTCTATTGTCACTGTTTCGACCTTGCTAGCTGTATCTTTCATTTGATACTGTCTGGGGTCTATAGTCTCTGTTTCGACCTTGCTAGCTGTATCTTTCATTTGATACTGTCTGGGGTCTATAGTCTCTGCGTTGACCTTGTTAGCTGTATCTTTCATTTTATACTGTCTGGGGTCTGTAGTCCTTGTTTTGACCTTGCAAGATGTACTTTTTATTTGGTATCGTCTTCGGTCTATATTCACTGTTTTAGACCTTACTAGTTGTACCTTTCACCTAGTACCTTTTGGGGACTGTGTCTCCCCTTTGTTAGACTGAACCAGGCGTGTCGTTAGTTCGATACCCTCCTGGAGTCTATGATTCTTTGCCTTAGCCAGCAGTCCTCACTGCTGAGGCATATGTTATTCCCTGATGTCTCTTGCTTTCTTTAATAATCAAATTCAGTATTTTGATAATAATAGCAATTAAGGGAAAATACCTCTTACCACAATACATTGAACAGTCTTGGTAGAAGGCTGCTTTATTTAAAGAAAATATAGGATTTTCTGGAAAGAACACTGATGCTCAGAAAACACTTAAACTACTACTTATAAAAGTTATTTGACTAAATGACATTAAATACTTATGAACTCACCAGCATTTGTAAAAATGCTGATACTCACTTTTCAAATAACTTGTAATCTCAGGTCAGCAATTAGACAGGTACATCCCCGGAACTGCTGATGAAGATGGCTTAAGTACCTTGCTGCACTTTATATATTTTGCTTGTATTACTTTGATACTATGTAATGTAACCATGTAAAATTATTCTATTAATGCAATGTTTTGTTGTACTTTGATTAATATATGCATGTGTTGTGATACTTGACATGACATCATCCACCCCAGAACGTTTCCGCCGTTCCGGTTTTGGGGTGTGACACATTTGGTGTACCTTGATGTTTTTGTGGGCAACATATGCTAAAAAGATTCAAATTTCTTCCATTCTTGCCACCGGGGCATATGTTTCATAGTAGTCAACACCTTCCAGTTGACTATACCCTTTTGCAACGTCCTGCTTTATTTCTGATAACCGCACGAGATTCATCTAACTTATTCTTGAACACCCATCTTGTTCCAATCAGGTTCCAGTTCTTCTTGCATTGTAGAGATCCAATCAGGTTCCAATATTGCTTCTTTTATCGATCGGGGCTCGACTGCGGAAATGAATGCTACGTAGTGACAATGGTCAGATAAGTCTTTGGCAGATCGAGTCTGGATACCTACGGATGGATTGCGAATTATTTGACCTGGTGGGTGGTCCTTCGTCCATACGTGTAGACGAGGCAACAGATGGTCAGCGGCTGTAGTAGAAGGAATGTTTTCAATGTCAGAGGTTTCTTCGGATGGGGATGGTAGTTCCCCCTGGATTTGAGAACATCCTGTAGAGTTATCTTGGCTTGTTAGAGCGAGAATGAAATTTTCTTGAGCAGCTTGGAGAGGTTCCCCCTGGATTGTTGATGGGAGATCCTATGGAACCAGAGAAGGTTCCCCCTGGATTACTGATGGGAGAGAAATGATTTTTGAATCGGTTCGAGTGTCAATGGTCTCTAAGATTTCATCATCCGAATCCGAAGATGCGTTTGATGGTAGTGATCTTCTGAGGAGAGGAGCTTGAGCATCATCAATTACTGGAACCTCGATGGTTGTTGCTTGATCCAGAGTAGAGCTTTCCCCCCAAACCGGAGAGGTGAAAGTATTGAGAGATGCTACTTCAGATAGAGATGGACCAGAAATATCAGTGTGTTGTTGTTGAGAAGTTGGTGACACAAGAACTTCGGATAGTTCCACAGTTTCAACAGGGTCGAAAAGATCATCATAATTGACTTCAACCAGGTTTGGAGGTCCTGAAGAAGCAGGAATGTCACTTTCCACGATGGCAGTGGTTTCAATAGATGGAGGGGTGTTGCAGATGTAAGAATCATCGAACTTCACATCGGAACTTTCAATGATTAGCCTCGTACGTCTGATAAGAACCCGGTAAGAAACCTTGTTTGTAGAATAGCCAAGAAAAATGCCTTCATCGGACTTCAGTGCAAATTTGTTAAGCTGATCTCTGTTATTGATCACAAAACATCTACACCCAAAGATGTGAAAGAAACGAACATTTGGTTTTCGGTTGTTGAGACCCTCATATGGTGTTTTATTGAGGCGTTTGCACACGATGCTTCAGTTTTGAACAAAACATGCAGTTGCTACGGCTTCAGCCCAGAAGTAAAGAGGAAGGTGTGCGAAGTTGAGCATGGATCTAGCTGCTTCGACCAAGGTATGGTTCCTTCACTCTACTACTCCATTTTTTTGAGGTGTATAAGGAGCTGAAAAGTTATACGAGATACCTTTTACACCAAGAAGTTGTTGAGAGGATGATTAGTGAATTCAGTGCCATTATCACTGCGGATGCGTCATACAGGCAGCTTGATCTGGAGTTCTATTTCTTTGATGAAGTTTATTAGAATCTGCAGTGTTTCAGATTTGAGTTTGAGGAAGAATACCCAAGTGAAGCGAGTGAAGTCATCAACTATAACAAGTATGTACTTTTGTGATGAAGACTGGCTACGGTTGATGGACCGCAGAGATTAATATGTAGAAGCTCAAGTGGTTCAGATATTGATGAGTCAATCACCATGGGGCGACTTGCGTTTGACTGCTTACCACATTCACAAGCAGGACATAGAGTGTCATTGCTGAACTTGAGAATGGGTAATCCTCTGACTAGCTCTTCAGTAACCAAGATGTTGATATACATTAAGTTGAGATGAGCGAGCTTGCGGTGCAATAACCAGCTAACTTCAGATACAGCTTTGCAGAGAAAAGACAACTGCGATTTTCTAATGATGAGAGAGACATCCAGAGGATACATGGTACCCTCGGATCATGACTTGATCAAGCAGGTGCTTCTATCACTCGTCATAACGTAACATAATTGATCATCAAACTCAACTCGATGGCTTGCCTTACATAGTTGGCCAACACTGATGAGATTATGTTTAAGGCTTTCTACATAAGCAACCTTATGAATTGAAAAGTTCCCCGTAGTGAGTACACCGTAACCTCGGATGATTCCATTCGCATTGCTGTTGAATGTAACGTTTCCACCATTGCATACATGCCTGAAATCCCGAAGGTATTCTAACCTTCTGGTCATGTGCAAGGAGTAGGCACTATCGATCAACCATTCTTCTTCTTGATCCTCCTTGCACAAAGCCTACAGAAGTTAAGTGGTTAATTTGGGCACCCATGCGAGTTTGGAGCCCAGAGTAACATGTGATGTTTCAAACGATGCATGATGTGAGGTTGTAGGGACAGGTTTCAAGTCAACTTTCAAGCCTAGGGTCACACCCCCAAACCAAGGATGACGGAAATTTCCGGGGTGGAGGACTTCATGTAGTATCACAATAACGAGTATAATAGTGCTCAAAGTAAATACAACCATCATAAATATAATTGAAAAAGTTGTTGGATTAGTATCTAAGTCCATAACTATTTTGGTATGTACTTGACCCGATGGTGCATGGTCCTTTTGGGTTGCCTTCACCAAAGCAACTTGATAGGATGAATTATGGAGAGAAAAGATTAAATATGATTTAGTAATATATTATGGGAATAATATATTAAAGGAGAAATCATATTGTTTAATTAATATTAGTCAAGAATTAATTAGTAATTAGTTTTGTAACTAAAAGAGATTAATTAAACTTAAGGGACTGGAATTGTAACTATAAGATAATTGCAATTTTGGCCATGGATTGCCTTGTATTAAGGAGTGGACGAATTCTATGGGGAAGCCCATAAGGAAATCGTCCAAGGCCTTAAGGAAAGGAATCCATGGGTTGCTTAGGGCTTAAGCATCCAAATTAGGGTTTCCTTGTTAGATAACCCTAATAGCCTCACTATAAATAGACCCCTTATGACCTAAAAACGTGGCTAAGCATCCTTCTAGGGTTAGAACACGTTTTAGGCGGCCTCCATCCTCTCTCCTCTTCATCCTCTTGCTTATGGTGTTTGTGAACCATTAGAGGAGTGAAAATTGTGACTCTAAGCTTTCTAAAGTCAATACAAGGAGATTTTGGATTGTTATTGCTACATAACAATCAAGGTAACATCTTAAACCTATTCTCATGTTAATATGATTACTTGAATGCTAGAATTAGAGTTTATAGTCTTGGATAACTTGCATATACAATAGAGAAACCTAGATCCAAGCATTAGGGTTTCTATGAGCACATAGGATGTTCTTAGGACCAAACCCCATCAGTGGTTTCTATTGTATTGATGCATTATATGTTTGAAAAATTTGATTTTTTGGTTTCTGGAGGCTGGACTCGCCGAGTCCATAGCTGAACTCGCCGAGTCCATGCTGACTCGACGAGTCCATGCTTGACTCGACGAGTCAACTCGTCAGATGGAGCAAACCTCAGGATTTCTTGCTGTTTTTGCTTAAGGATAGTTGCCTTATCATATTAGATCAATATTAATCCGATTTTATGATATATCTGACTATATTCTTGATCTAATTGAAGATATTTATCAATTAATAAAATATTTGTTTCCTTATGTGATAATTGATTAATTATTTTGATTAAATTGGTAAATTGTTTTGCAAGAAATCATTAAATAAATCAAATATGGATAATTATGTGATTAAATGTTAATTAAGATTATTTGTTATTTGATCCTTGTTGTTATGAAAAGTTTCATATTTTCCCTTTCAGGTTTTATAGTTTAAATTTGAACCCAAAAAGTTTTGTTGTTTTGAAATTTAAATAGTTGAAACCCTAATGTTTTGAAAAAGGTTTCCAAACTTGCCCTCAAGTTTTGGAATTTAAATTTTGATTAATAGTTTAATTTTGATGTATATTTAAATTCTAAACCCTAATGTTTTGAAATGTTTCAAAACTTGCCCTCAAGTTTTGGAATTTAAAAGTTGATTAAAAGTTTAATTAGGAATGTTAAATTCTAAAACCCTAGTAATGTTTTGAAAAGTTCAAATCACTCCCTTATGGTTTTATCAATTAATTAAGGTGTATAATTAAAAAGGTATAATAAATCCATAAAAGTTTAGGTTAACAATTTAATTGAGTTAAAAGTATAGTTGTTAAATTAAACCACCTAATATTTTAAAAGTGTAAAATACACCCTATACTATATATAACATTAAAAGTCTAACATTATATATATATATATATATATATATATATATATATATATATATATATATATATATATATATATATATATATATGAGTAAAATTCAGTCTTACCGTTAGTAGGCCTCATTCACGAAGCTGGTCTATAAGGGGTGTTTAAGGAAATTGCCTATAAAATGGCGATTGAATGGGTATCCACTCTTACCCACCGCACTCTTGACTAGTGGAGGGTTGTTAGCCGAACGGGTAGGATAGGACGAAACCTTCCATTATAAGTATAATGAATCATTAAAGTAACTAAATGTTTTCATAAAATTCCCAATCTTAGTTACTTAGGCAAAAGTGAATTGATGCAATTCCATGAAATTACACTTTGTGCCCTTGCAAAGACATTAGTGGAGCGTGTGTGGTTTACCGGCACACTAAATGGTTCTAAACAAAGGTAGCAAAGGGTGACTTAATGTTTGTCATAGTTCGGTGGAGTGTGTGTGGTTTACCGGCACATCGAATAGGTGACTGTAACATGTGAGGGAACCATGTAAGTTTGCATGGTTATTCACACCCGCTTTGTGATCCTCGGCATCCCAGTCACAAACAAGAGGGGCATATCGAGATTTAAACATGCCATTGAAGTGTTCAATGAATCTCATAGGATCTAGGAGTTTTCATAGATTTAAAACTTAAATTTCATTTTCGTTTTTCATGGTGGAAGTTAGTGAATCGTCATTCACTTACCTTCAAATGTTCTGAAATTTGGGTTATGGCATCCCTCTCCCGAGTTGTAGAATATTGTGTTGGGTCCTAGCCTTAGTATCTCATTTGGGTGATTTACTAAGGACTCACTCAATCAACTAACTTGAATTCGTTTTCTCCCGTTTTGTAGATGTCAAAGTTCGACAACTATGGTCTTCCCAAATCCCATGGAACAAGCATTCCACATGAAGATGATATTCCACGATTCGATCGAGGAACAAGAAATCATGTTTCACTTCCTCCACCTCCTCCTATTATTCTCCCTAACCCACAAGTTCGAAGGCTTGAAAAGTTCAAACTCACTCAAGCCCTTTTGGAAACTAAACATAAAGAAGGAAAGTCGGTGTGTGCACACATCCTAGGGATGAAATCACACATTGATAGGTTAAGAATGTTGGGATCCGTTGTCTGTGAGGAAATGGCTGTTGATTGGGTTCTTCAGTCACTTCCTAACTCATATAGTGAGTTTGTAAGAGAGTATTATATGATGAACCGCGACGTGACCCTTATAGATCTCACCTATATGCTTATTGTTGCTGAATCAGCAATGGTTTGGCGCAATAGAAAAGCAAAGTTGATTGGTGAATCTGCCTTCAAGACCTCTATGGATATAGATAATGGCAACGAAAGACATGCTATGATCGAAAAGTTTGATCATAAGAGAAAGGCAATGTCTGAATTAGTTCCATGTGCTGTTCCAAAAGAGTCAATTTGCTTTTATTGCCAAGAGAAGGGGCATTGGAGACGAAGCTGCCCCATTTACCTAAGAGATCTAAGAGAAGGGAGAGTCGAAATGTATGGCTCTAATATAGGTAAAATCCATTAACTAACTCTTTTAATCTTCTATTTTAGATTCTTAATACATAATGTGATAAGATTACAATTGATGTTTTGTAGGAAAGAAAGAAAGCTTAAGGGAAGAAGTGAGCAGAATCTAACCGTGAAGGAATGGATTTCGATCACATTTCTCGAAGATTAGATTCTTGAGCTACTACTTAGAGTTAGAATTAGATTGCTAAGAAAGATGTATTAGCATAGCTTTTTCAATGAATTGCATTGTAAGGACAAAATTTTTCCGCAATAAAATAAATTTTGATTTTATATTATTTATCTATCCTTGCAATGGCGTATATGAAAAATTGGTGTTTGAATGTTTCTATTATTAGCAATAATGGATTTGGTTCTTATTTATGTTATTTATGGAGAGTCAAGAATTTACCAAATAGGGAGAGTTTCTCATCGCCCAAGTTTCAATTGGATAGAAATTTGGAATCACGCAACTTGGTTGCACGATGAATGAGAAATTTCATATTCGGAAATTAGACAAATTCATTGACAAAATGTCAAGTGAAGGACCAGGAGATCGAGCACACAAAGTTGCGTGTTGATCAAGTCCACCATAAGAGTAACAAAGATATTCGTCATATTTTACTAAAAGTTTAGTAAATATGATTATACTTATAAGATTAAGTATAATTCAGAATTGATTAAAAGGTTTAAATCAATAGCAAAACGAATAAGAAGAATCAAGTAGGCAGAAAGATAAAAGTTTCTCCATTCTAAGAAGAAGGGAGAGTAGGTTTTATGCTTTATGATAGGTCTTAATGATTAAGAACCATATCTCAATTGATCCTCTAAGTGAGTCTTAGTACAATTGTATGTTTAAGAAGAGGAAGCAAGGTTTGAAGAAATGGTTAAATCAAGAAGTCAATCATACTTCGTTCCAATAACAAGTCTTAAAGTTAAGATTGTGACATTGAGTGAAAAGTATTAAAAAGGTTTGTAACATTCATCAAATGTGTAAAGTTGTGATGTCTTGGATAAGACAAAGACCAACTAGGACCAATTTATGAAGAGTTTTGATAAAAACTACACTAACTCTTGAATATTTGTTTGTCAAGAAATGTTTTGACAAGAGAATCTTATATGTCAAGAAATCAGTGGGAGTCTTATTGGTCTTGAAAGGTTTCAAGAACAAATCAAATAGACCTTATCGATCATCACTAGCACACGAGTTGAGGTTTACAACCTATCGTGTTGACATTATTTTGTTTCTGCGCCAATCCAATCGAATTAATTATGCATGTGAGTCCTATGAGTTCTCATTTGAATGCATAAAAGGCAAGGACCTTGATCAGTGGAAAGTACATTGATAAGAAAAGGTGAGCTGCTTAACTACTTGGAATATGAGTTTGAATTTGTCGTAAATTTTGGTTTTGACAAATTCACATGGATAGGAAGAAATACACCATTTAAATCCAAGTGTCATAAGATTTCCTCCTTCATGAAAATGATTGTGAGGTGCTTTCACTAAGAAAGATTTTAAGAAGATAGTGATTGTAAAATTGCATTCTCGAATTCGATCATGGTTACGATATCCTTTTCCATGATTTGAATTGTGAGGTTTGGCAATTAGTCTTAATTGTTTAGACACACATATGAACTATCTAAGGCAAAGGTGTATAAGTTCAAAAAGCCTTGATAAAAGGTTATCAAAGCATTAAGTATTAGAAACATGGACTTAAGAAATTCAATAGGTATTGTTTTTTTTTTCCGAAAGTTAAGATGTTTATGAATACATGTCGAAGCTAGTGGGAGCATAAGTGTTACGTTTATAATAATCATCATGATAGTGGGAGCATAAATGTTATGTTTGTATGATTATTAAGGAAAGTATTGCAAGTTGGCAATAATAATTATAGAAAACAAGAGTCATTCTTTGCGAAGTTGTAAGGATGGAATAGTTGTTTTACTATAATTAAGGGAGAGAATATTATGCTTCATTTCAAATCTAAAGGCTTAGGTTGTGGAATGTTAATAAATTTAGTCAAGGGTACATAGTGTGTTCTTAAAATTTCGATTATGATTACGACATTCCTCTTCACAATTCGAATTTTGAGAACATAGCAAATAAAACATCATGTGTCGTGTCCCATACGCTTCGGGTATAGGATCGATTGCAAATGCTTTAATGTTTGACCATTCTAAAATTTTCCAAATGTCAAGCGCATTTAGAGGGAAAAGGGACTAGAATTGGTTTTGACTAAAATAATTAAACAACTATCAAAGGACAATCCAAAGTTTGACGAGGATTGGTCGCTTGTGAGTAGTTGGAAGCATGGTATTGGATGGACCATATCGACATTATTATGAATAGCAAACATTCTATTAAAAATGAGTTGTCATATGGAAATTATGGAAATATTTCCATATTGGATGGACCATATCGACATCATTACGAATAGATAAGATTCTATTAACAATGAGTTGTCATATGGAAAATATGGAAGCGTGTCCATATTGGAAATTAAATATTGAAAATCTATGTCTAGATTAAAAACTTTTATGCAAAAGGATGTTCAAAGGAATGTACTTTGAGTGAGAGACATCATATCTAAGGAATTGTCTTGTAACAATGTCCAATAGAGGACTTTGTAATATCATTGGTAATAGTCTTTGTGACTTTGGTGCAATGACATTACGAAAGGATCATTGCATAAAACGTTAGAATCTAGCTTATTCCATAAGTGACAAGAATTTGATATTCTTTCACTTATGAAAAAGGATTTGGAGTTGTGAAATGAGAATGATTGGAAATGTTCTCAATTTGGTCTATTTCACAAAGTAAGAACCATAGGTAAACATTGTGTGCATGCTAAGAGCATGGGACAAGTGTAATAATTCAAGTAAGAAGTTGATTACCCGAAACGACAAATAATGAGTAATCGATATGGTGATAAATAAAAGGAGTTTTATTTATACTCAAAGGTTTGAGGCCATATGGGATTAGTATTATTCTTGTGTTTCACATTTGCATGTTTTGACTTCCAGAATAATTGAATTTATTAAGAATAATTGAATTATTCGAACGGGCCACAGTCGTTCATATGTTGGAAGTAGATATGAATGAAGATTGTCGTGAATTGGTGTGTGGATTGTCTAAAAGAGTATTAGACATAAACAAATGTTTGCTACAACGTTCATGAGTGCTTATGAATATGATTTGAGCATTGGATTAAACCCACGCTCACTTGGATCACTCCATGAATTGTATCACGAGTGATTGGTGAGACGATAACATCTTATATTCTTGAAACCGAGATGTGTGAGTTGTATCTTGCAAATCAGTTGCACATTGATAATATGTAAACGCACTAGTAACTTGGTGTTATAAAACATATTGTTGTGTGTAATTCGGTGGGTGAGTGCAAGCAAGCATTGAATCAAAGTTTATCATTTCCTTTTATCCAAAGTAGGATAAAAGCGATATCTTTGGTCCCCTCAATGATTTAGTGATGACAAACGTAAATGCTCGGTCGGGCTAGGGCTAATTTGATTTGTTCAATTAGTCAGTCGTCATAAATCGGAAATCGAGATATAGTACAAAGAGAATGATTTGAAATCATATCTCATATGATATCTAGAATGGAGGAATATATGATCCCTTATCTAAGGACACGCGTATCTGATAAGATCAGAGTTGACAGCGGATTTGGAAAGCTACGATTGTAGATCAGGATCTTAAGTCATACGCATAATAGTTATTAGACTTGTCCAAGTGGGAGACTGTTGGATTAGTGTCTAAGTCCATAACTATTTTGGTATGTACTTGACCCAATGGTGTATGGTCCTTTTGGGTTGCCTTCACCAAAGCAACTTGATAGGATGAATTATGGAGAGAAAGGATTAAATATGATTTAGTAATATATTATGGGAATAATATATTAAAGGAGAAATCATATTGTTTAATTAATATTAGTAAAAAATTAATTAGTAATTAGTTTCGTAACTAAAAGAGATTAATTAAACTTAAGGGACTGGAATTGTAATTATAAGATAATTGCAATTTGGGCCATGGTTTGCCTTGTATTAAGGAGTGGATGAATTCTATGGGGAAGCCCATAAGGAAATCGTCCAAGGCTTTAAGGAAAGGGATCCATGGGTTGCTTAGGGCTTAAGCATCCAAATTAGGGTTTCCTTGTTAGATAACCCTAATAGCCTCACTATAAATAGACCCCTTATGACCTAAAAACGTGGCTAAGCATCCTTCTAGGGTTAGAACACGTTTTGGGCAGCCTCCATCCTCTCTCCTCTTCATCCTCTTGCTTATGGTGTTTGTGAACCTTTAGAGGAGTGACAATTGTGACTCTAAGCTTTCTAAAGTCAATACAAGCAGATTTGGGATTGTTATTGCTACATAACAATCAAGGTAACATCTTAAACCTATTCTCATGTTAATATGATTACTTGAATGATAGAATTAGAGTTTATAGTCTTGGATAACTTGCATTTACAATAGAGAAACCTAGATCCAAGCACTAGGGTTTCTATGAGCACATGGGATGTTCTTAGGACCAAAACCCATCAAAAGTTACACCAAAGTATATGTTCACATGATTCAAATCAATTATATTATGATGACAAAATGAACTGTTTAACGATTTATGTGACATCCCCAAAATCTCGGCCAGAAAAGACCGATTTCATTTATGCTTTTAAAATAATTTCAGAGTAAATCCTTTTGATTTGAAAGAGTTACGGAATTTGTTCCCAAAAACAAAACATGATAAAACAATGTTTACCAAAGCATTTCATAAAAGAAATATATTTTTCATTATATAATCCAAACCCGGGGTGTCATGTTCCGATACAGACCAATAAGCATAAACGATAACATTACAAGTCATTTAACAAATATATACATATACAGACTTGTAAACAAAACAACTGATGGTTCATCCATCTTATGCCCTCGCGCCACTTCCTGTAATACAAATTAAAACTGAGTGGGTCAGGCTTGGGAGCCTGGTGAGCATATAGGGTTTTCAACCCCCAATAAATAATCATATTTAATTTTCACCAACCAACAATAACCCAAATACCCATTCCCGTTATTCTCACTTTATGTCCCTAAGACAACTAACATAAGGGACCTAGTCTAAGAATATTTCATCGGGGCGACAACACATGCTTCGGGGGTACCTCAGCAATCTAAGTCAAATAAGGCAACCATGAGGGGGATGGAGTACAGCGAATGAACACCCAAGTTCATTAACACCTACAGGTGGCGAACCTGCTAATGTTTCCACAAGACTGTCTAGAATAGTCCGTGGTCGTCATCTAAACTCCGCTAGATGACTAAATCAAACAACAACGAGGCCTCTCATCTATTTATTACACACCAACTATCTACCCATGTTCTACCCAACATATTAGTAGATAAATATATACATTTTTATACATAGATAAAAACCTGTATAGCATGCTTTGATCAACACATATTTCACATAACAAATGAGGCACACACACATAACACATATTTCATAGAGAATAACTCAGATCTATGAGATAGAAGAGAGTGAATATGCATTCACACATATAACAACAAAATATATACACATAGCATGTATTTTATATAAAATACTTTATAATAATGTGTTGGAAGAAGGTAACTACACACTCACTTGATCAGAAGATGATCGGATAGCACTACGACTTGCAGAAGTAGTAATCCTTAGCAGATCTTGAAGATCTTCACAAAAATCGAACTTCTCGCGGACAGAGCTTCGGCTCGGGAACCGCACTTCTCGGGATCTTCGGGATCTCGGGACTTGCCTCGGGGCTCGAGTATGATATCGGGGCTTCGGGGTATTTCTGGCACGCAAAACGATGCAAAACAGGAGAGAGAAGAGAGAAAATGAACAAAAGAATCGGCTGCCTTCGGATCCTATTTATAGAAGGCTGGAGCCTCGGAGTACGCGGGGCGTACTACGTTACGCGGGGCGTACTGCCCGAAACGTCATTGCTTACGTATCGGAAGCCACTTGCTGCGAGTGTCGACATCTTCGGTGTACGCGGGGCGTACTTCGGATCGGATTGCTGACTCCCCTTCGGATAATGCCTCCGAATTAAAGATTTAATTTAAATACAAAATATTTAATAAACTTCGGAAATTCATATCTTCTTCATACGAACTCTGTTTTCGACGTTCTTTATATCCACGCGAAGGTGAGACTACGCTCTACAACTTTCGTTTAGCCTCTGTCGGCTAATTTTGAGTTTATTTTTATTATTTATTTTTAATAGGCCGCGACAGAAAAACTTTGTTATAAATTCATAACTTCTTCGTTTGACGTCCGTTCTCGCCTAATTTTTTATCGCTTCGATACCAACAACGAGACCTTCGATCCTCGTTTAGATTACTTCGGCTAAAAACCGCTCGATCTCAAATCGAGTATTTTGGGCTGCACACCGCTAAGCCGAAACTTCGATAAATCATAACTTCCTCATACGAAGTCAGATTTGGGCGTTCTATATATATATATATATATATATATATATATATATATATATATATATATATATATATATATATATATATATATATATATATATATATATATATTCGGAAACCTCGTTTCAACTACTACAACATTATTCAAAGATATTAAGTTTATTTTACACTTAAATTTTGACGCTTATTTTTATTCTTAATTAATCAAACCACATAATTAAGAAATTAAGCACAAAACACACAATACTTAAATAATACAATCTTTATTATTTCAAAACAGGTTACAGAGGTTAACCTAGACTATTACATTGCTAAAAATGGCAAGCCCGGAAACACAAGCGTTACAATTCTCTCCACCTTAGAATGATTCCATCCCTGGAATCACACATCAAGAAACAAATGTGGATAGCGACTCAACCTGTCACTCTCCGTCTCCCAGGTGAGATTCGGACCATTCGTGTGTTTCCATCGGACAAGCACTAACCCAACCATTTTGCGTCGCAACTTCTTAGTCTTTCGGTCAACAATTGCCTCTGGTTCTTTAATCAACCTTTTGTTCTCATCAATTCTCAATTCAGAAATTGGAATTATATCGGGAACTTCTCCAGTGAACTTCCTCAAATAACACACATGAAAAGTGTTGTGAATTCCATTCAGTTCTTCGGGTAATTCGACCTTGTAAGCTTGGTTCCCAATCCTCTGAAGAACTTTAAACGGTCCAATAAACCTTGGACTCAACTTTCCCCTTTTTCCAAATCTTATAATTCCCTTCCACGGCTAGACTTTAAGCAAAACCGAATCTCCAATTTCAAAAGTCATCGGTCTTCGCTTCTTGTCAGCATAGCTCTTTTGATGATCCTGAGCTGCTAACATTCTTTCTCTAATTATTTTCAACTTTTCAGCAGTTTGATGAACCATCTCCGGTCCCATAAACTGCTTTTCCCCAGCCTCAAGCCAACAAGACGGCGTACGACACTTCTGTCCATACAAAGCTTGATAAGGTGCCATCTTAATGCTCGAGTGGAAACTATTATTGTAGGAAAATTCTACCAAAGGTAATCGTTCATCCCAGTTACCTAGGAATTCCATGGTACATGCTCTCAGCATATCTTCAAGTGTTTGTATTGTTCTTTCACTCTGACCATCAGTCTGCGGATGGTAAGCTGTACTTAAACATAACTTGGTACCCATTTCCTCTTGTAGACTTTTCCGAAACCTTGAGGTGAAACGGCTATCACGATCCGATACAATCGTTAACGGAACACCGTGAAGCCTCACAATTTCCCTCACGTAAGAATTCGCAAGCTTTTCCATAGACCATTTCTCCTTGGCTGCTATGAAATGCGCACTCTTAGTGAATCGATCAACGACCACCCAAATCATGTCATGACCATTCTTTGTTCTCGGCAGTTTAGTGACAAAGTCCATAGCAATGTCTTCCCACTTACCCATAGGCACAGGCAATGGTTCTAAACTCCCGTAAGGTTTCTGATGTTGTGTCTTGACTCTCGCACAAGTCACACACTCAGCCACATACTTTGCAACATCAAGCTTCATCGTCGGCCACCAGTAGTAGGGTTTCAGGTCCTTATACATTCTAGTGCTACCAGGATGAATCGAGTACATGGTCTTGTGAGTTTCTTCCATAAGAAGATCTCTGACTCCTCCTGTCTTAGGTACCCAAATACGATCTTGGAATACCTTCAATCCATGACCGTTTGTACCAAACACCAACGTTTTACCCAAACGTTCCTCCTTTCGGTCATTTTTCTCAGAAGCTTCCTCTTGAGCTTTCTTTATACTTTCCACAATTGTCGAGACAACTTCAATTCTCAACGCTCTTGGCCTTCTCCTTTCAAGGTTGACTTTCCGACTGAGAGCATCAGCAACAACATTAGCTTTACCGGGGTGGTAAAGTATCTCGCAGTCGTAGTCTTTAAGTAATTCTAGCCAGCGTCGTTGCCTCATATTCAATTCTTTCTGATTAAAGAGATATTGGGGACTCTTATGATCAGTAAAAAGTTTGCACTTCGTGCCATAGAGGTAATGCCTCCATAATTTCAGAGCGAAACCAACTCCAAATCATGAGTCGGGTAATTCTTTTCATGCTCTTTCAGCTGTCGAGACGCATATGCTATCACCTTTTCTCTTTGGGTCAAAACACTACCCAATCCAACCCCAGACGCATCGCTATAAACAGCGAAGTATTCAACTCCATCGGGTAGAGAAAGTATCGATGCCTCGCATAGCTTCTTCTTTAGCTTCTCGAATGCTTCTTTATGCTTATCACTCCAAGTATAAGTAGCTCCTTTGTGGGTCAAAGCTGTCAATGGAGTAGCAATCGAAGAAAAGCCTTGGATAAACCTGCGGTAATATCCGGCTAATCCTAAAAAGCTTCGAATCTCCATGGGACTTTTCGGTTGTTCCCACTTCATCACAGCTTCGATCTTCGCTGGATCAACCATTATCCCTTCTTGGTTGACCACGTGACCCAAGAATTGGACTTCACGAATCCAAAAATCACATTTGGAGAACTTTGCATACAGTTTCTCCTGCTTCAAAACTTCTAACACTTCTCGCAAGTGTCTGCCATACTCCTCCTGGCTTTTCGAGTAAATCAGAATGTCGTCTATGAACACTATCACGGATTTATCAAGGAACGGATTACAAACCCTATTCATCAAATCCATGAATGTTGTCGGAGCATTGGTTAGTCCAAACGACATAACCAAGAACTCGTAGTGTCCATATCGCGTTCTGAATGCAGTCTTCTCTATATCTTGCTCTCTTACTTTTAGCTGATGATATCCTGACCTAAGATCGATCTTCGAGAAATAGCTCGAACCTTGCAATTGATCAAATAGGTCATCAATCCTCAGCAACGGATATCTATTATTTATTGTTGCCTTGGTCAGCTCTCTGTAATCGATGCACATTCTCATACTTCCATCTTTCTTCTTCACAAATAACACAGGAGCTCCCCAGGGCGATGAACTAGGTCTAATGAAACCTTTGTCCAATAACTCCTGAAGTTGCATCATCAGCTCCTTCATCTCCGTCGGTGCTAATCGATAAGGTGCTTTTGCTATTGGCGTGGTTCCTGGTAACAAGTCAATTCTGAACTCCACTTGTCTATCAGGTGGTAATCCAGGAAGATCTTCGGGAAATACTTCCGGACAATCACACACCACTGGAATACTCTGCATCACCTTCTTTTCCTTCTTAGCATCAATCACGAATGCTAAATATGATGTACATCCCTTGGTCAAACACTTCCTGGCTTTCATTAGGGAAATGATTCCATAATTCACTCTGCGTTTGTCCCCATACACCATAAACGAATCTTTCCCAGGCGGGTTTACTTTAACTATCTTCTTCTTGCACAAAATTTCGGCATCATTGGTGCTATGCCAATCCATTCCCAACACGATGTCGAAACCATTTAGTTCGATATGCAATAATTCCTCGCGAAACTTATTCCCATTAAGGTCGATTAAGATGCTTTTCATACGATGGCTAACAGGTACAAACTTGCCACTAGCTACTTCGACTAATAAAGCATCATTTAGTCTATCAATAGGCAAAGCTAGCTTTCTACCAAACTCATGCGAAATAAAGGAGTAGTTGGCTCTAGAATCAAACAAAATTTGAGCAGGTAATTCGTTTACGAGAAAGGTACCTGAAGCGACATCAGCTTCATCTTTCGCGGCCTCAAGTCTCATCTGGAAGGCTCTCGCCTTCGGCTTTGGTGGAATGTTGGGCCTAGCTGGCTCCTTCTTCTTCGGACAATCTTTCAAAATATGCCCCTCTTCATTACAACCAAAACACATCCTTTTGCTGTTCGGACACTCATTGGCAAAATGTCCAACCTTTCCACACTTGTAGCAGGTTACATCATCGCTACATTTCCCAAAGTGCTTCTTCTTACACTTATCACACCACTTCGCTTCGCCTCCCTTTCCTCCAAACTTTTTCGAATCAGATTTCGAAAATTTGCCCTTCTTACCGGAACCAGATGTTCCCTCAAACTTTCTTTTCTCACCAACCTCAACCTTGTCGGTGGTTCTCCCCTTAATCATGTTCTCAACAGACTTGGCAGCCCAAATAGCCGCCTCTAGAGTATGTGCCTGACGTACTGGCACCTCGTACTCCCATGGGAGTCCCTTCGCATACCGGTCCACCTTTGTCAGCTCATCTGGAACGATACGCAAGGCAAACTCCATCTTATTGGTGAAGCTATTGGTGTATTCATCAACTGACATGCTGCCTTTTGTCAATGTCAGGAACTTGTTCTCTAACTCCAACAAATTTTGAGCCAAGCAGAATCTGCGCTTGAACTGCACCAAGAACTCTGCCCATGACAATTGCAGTGGCTCATTAGGGCTTAACGTCTTCCCTAGAGTGTTCCACCAACGAACGGCTCCTCCTCGGAACTGACGCACTGCATAGATAGTCTGCAACTTGCCTCTGCAGCCACATGTCATGAAGGCTAACTCCATTTCGGAGATCCAATCCATAACTCCAATCGGATCCTCCTTTCCATTGAAGGTCGATGGTTTGCAAGTTAGAAAGTCCTTGTACTTGCATTCCATTCCATCATTCCTTCCATCATGGTTGTTTTGCCTAACTATCGGTGGGTTGGCTTGACCAATAGACCCACTGAAGTTTCCCCCTTTCGAGTGCCCTTTATTTAATTCAGGCTCTTCCACACGAATTGACAGTTCTTCACGATTCTGTTGAAGCAACCGTCTAGTTTCATTCATATGATGATCCAACATCGTCTGAATCATCATTTGCACACCAGCCATGGTTATTGGCTCAGGTGCTGCTGCTACGAAAGGTACTTGTTCAATCACTGGTGGTTGATTCCTGTTTTCATCAGCATTTCCAACTCCACTTTTGGTTCTCACCATTTCGATCTACACACCGAATAAGGTGAAATTAGATCCTCAATCATGATAGATATTCAAATCTTCCTTACCACTCCGAAACGTTTACATGCTAGTTCTAATATTGTAGACGTACGCTTAGAATCCTACACACATAAGGTTTCTAGATCCGGTCGGCAACAGACCATAGATCCGAACAAATAATATCATATATGGCAACATATAACATTTAGCACATAAAAGCATTTAGGCAACTTTCCTAAAATAAACCAGTGCTCGTGTCTCAAACATAACAGACACACATCTCAAAACTTCACTTAGCATTCTAAGAATATTTCATCGGGGCGACAACACATGCTTCGGGGGTACCTCAGCAATATAAGTCAAATAAGGCAACCATGAGGGGGATGGAGTACAGCGAATGAACACCCAAGTTCATTAACACCTACAGATGGTGAACCTGCTAATGTTTCCACAAGACTGTCTAGAATAGTCCGTGGTCGTCATCTAAACTCCGCTAGATGACTAAATCAAACAACAACGAGGCCTCTCATCTGTTTATTACACACCAACTATCTACCCATGTTCTACCCAACATATTAGTAGATAAATATATACATTTTTATACATAGATAAAAACCTGTATAGCATGCTTTGATCAACACATATTTCACATAACAAATGAGGCACACACACATAACACATATTTCATAGAGAATAACTCAGATCTATGAGATAGAAGAGAGTGAATATGCATTCACACATATAACAACAAAATATATACACATAACATGTATTTTATATAAAATACTTTATAATAATGTGTTGGAAGAAGGTAACTACATACTCACTTGATCAGAAGATGATCGGACAGCACTACGACTTGCAGAAGTAGTAATCCTCAGCAGATCTTGAAGATCTTCACAAAAATCGAACTTCTCGCGGACAGAGCTTCGGCTCGGGAACCGCACTTCTCGGGATCTTCAGGATCTTGGGACTTGCCTCGGGGCTCGAGTATGATACCGGGGCTTCGGGGTATTTCTGGCATGCAAAACGATGCAAAACGGGAGAGAGAAGAGATAAAATGAACAAAAGAATCGGCTGCCTTCAGATCCTATTTATAGGAGGCTGGAGCCTCGGAGTACGCGGGGCGTACTACCCGAAACGTCATTGCTTACGTATCGGAAGCCACTTGCTGCGAGTGTCGACATCTTCGGTGTACGCGGGGCGTACTTCGGATCGGATTGCTGACTCCCCTTCGGATAATGCCTCCGAATTAAAGATTTAATTTAAATACAAAATATTTAATAAACTTCGGAAATTCATATCTTCTTCATACGAACTCTGTTTTCGACGTTCTTTATATCCACGCGAAGGTGAGACTACGCTCTACAACTTTCGTTTAGCCTCTGTCGGCTAATTTTGACTTTATTTTTATTATTTATTTTTAATAGGCCGCGACAGAAAAACTTCGTTATAAATTCATAACTTCTTCGTTTGACGTCCGTTCTCGCCTAACTTTTTATCGCTTCGATACCAACAACGAGACCTTCGATCCTCGTTTAGATTACTTCGGCTAAAAACCGCTCGATCTCAGATCGAGTATTTCGGGTTGCACACCGCTAAGCCGAAACTTCGATAAATCATAACTTCCTCATACGAAGTCAGATTTGGGCGTTCTATATATATATATTCAGAAACCTCGACATTATTCAAAGATATTAAGTTTATTTTACACTTAAATTTTGACGCTTATTTTTATTCTTAATTAATCAAACCACATAATTAAGCAATTAAGCACAAAACACACAATACTTAAATAATACAATCTTTATTATTTCAAAACGGGTTACAGAGGTTAACCTAGACTATTACATTGCTAAAAATGGCAAGCCCGGAAACACAGGCATTACAATTTATCGTCCCATCCTCAAAATGTTGTTGATTTCCTGTTTCACTGAATTCCTGAGAATACAAGTAGTTTTGAAAAAGTGTCTACAATTAAGTTGGTGAGTTCATAAGCTTTTTAGATAAAGAGTTTGGAAATCATTCTTTGTAATGTGTTGTGTCTTACCAAGAAAAATCCTATATTTTCCTTATAAAAGTTATGTGGTCCTAAATCCCAGGACCAAGAATAAACAAGTATTTTCCATACTTAATGATATAACCGTGGTTTTAAATCGGCATAAAACCCTTTTTGATTTGAGGGAAAATCCCGTAATGAATGACGTGTAGTCTTAAATACCAAGACCGAAAGTGTACAGTAATATATGTATTTATTGATATAGAAAGTGATTTTAAATTGATATAAAACACTTTTTGATTTATAAAGATTCTCGTAAACTTTATGAGTTGTTAACTTCCTATGTGAGTCGCTATAACCATACTATGACTGAATGAACCTGCCACGATGTTTCTCAGGTGTCGCGAAACTAATATGTCACTTGTCACCACAGACCTGCCGGTCTAGCTGTTGCATGCAGCTCAGGTATGGGGTGTCTAACCCAATATAGATCTATACACAACTATCACGTTCTCCCTACAAAAGACTCTGGTTATAACTACCAGGAATTTGGATCCCGTACTCGAACGTACGGGGAGAGAATGTCTCCCAACCTAAGTTAACAAGTTTACGCGTGGTGTGCGTGAGTGTAGAACCTTTTTCTGTGGGAATAAGACTTTCCGAAATGTGTTTGTTGTGTTAATGGAAACATAAACCATACCTATTATAGTTTATCAAAATATCTAAATGTAACAGTTATAACTTTGTTTACTATGGTTAACTACTGTATTTGTGAAGGTAAAAACTCTTTTGTTTACCGATATGTATAAATACCTTTTACTAAAGTGAAATAACATGCAATATAACAACGAATTGATTACCATACTTATGAAGGTAAAAATCCATTTGTTTTCTGATGTATGTCTATATACTAAGACAAAATGTCATTTATTTGCAATAACATATATTCACATAAAGATATACGCCTAGCTCAACATGTTACAAGGTGAAATTGAATTGATAGCATTTTTCTGTTATTAACAATTTCTTTTACTGTTCTTAGAAAATTTATAGAAATTTCATAACAGGTCCAAATCAAAATTCGTAAATTCTTGGAGTTTGGAAAACGTGTCTAGTTCGCTCACAATTTTTCTCATGCTTTTTAGTGGTCTACAACATGAGTGAAAATGTTCATAATCACAGACTGGTCAGGATTTGCCCTTGAAATGATAGGAAGTTTTGTAAAAATCACCATAAATTGTAGAAAAATCGTGTGGAGATGTGAAAGTAGTCATTTTAAACCTAAGAACTGTAACTACTTGCACCTAAAACAGTTTTGAAAACTAAAATGTTTAAGTGGCCCAAAACAGTCCGTGAATGGAGTTGAACTTTTCTGATGAAGGCTGTTAAATGAGTTTAGTTGTGTTCATGGTGTTTTAACTTGTATCCCCCCCCCCCTAAAACTTAAGAAAAACATGAAAAGATAGGGATATGAACTCACCTTATGTGATGTAAGTGGATGGATGTTGAAGGAGAGAAGTGTTCAACTCAAGAACACTTGAAGATGCCTAGAAGATTTTCGAGAATCTAACACCAAAGTGATGGAATTTGTGTAAGCATTCTATGATATGATTAAAGGGGAGTGTAATAATCATAGAGAGGATGAATTATACTTACCAAGAGTGTAAGAAAGCTTGATGATCAGCCTTGAATCTCGAATTTGAGGGAGAAAGTTTGAGATAAAAGGTGTTTATTCCTTAGGTGGAAATGAGAGAAATGAGACAAATGAAGAGTGAGAGGAGATTTTCCCAACTCTTTGGATATGGATTTGCTGGGGAAAAGAGTAGGAAAGTACCATGAGGTGACTAGGAGTTATGGGGAGTACAATAGCTGGTCAAAGGAATGGGAATGGGGTGGTTGTTTGTGTCAAATATTATAGCAAGATCCACACTCCACCTTAAGATCTCACTTAATAGATTTTATTCTTAATTAAATATTTTCATAAAAATATGTTTAAATTATGAATATTTAGGGTCTTATATGTTAAAATATGATTTTTGGAGAAAATCCCGTATTTAAATAATTAAAAACGGGCTTAAAACGTTAAAAATGTTGAAAACCGGGTGAAAAAGGGTGAAATCCGAAGTTCTGAGCAAGGTTGCGGTCATCAGCAGCCTAGAACCGGAGTGACTAGGGCTGCTGGTGCATATCCGAGGGAGGAGGGAGGCTGCGGTCCAAGCTGCTACCATAGGCGACTACGTCCAAAGGAAGACCGAAGGCGAGATGGTTGTGGGCTTGACGGCTGCGGCTCTGGGCTTGCTACGGCTCGCTGGCTGCGGTCGGCTTGCTACGGCTCGCTGGCTGCGGTCAGCTTGTTGCGGCTACACCCTGGGGCTTCGGTCCTGGCTGCTTCCGGTCCAAGAGGGTCCAGCCCTAAGTGGCTTCGGCCCTATAAAGGGGATTTCAGGTCTTTTAGGGTATTTTCTCCATTCTAACTCCATTTTAAGCGGTTTTTGACCCGGTTAAGTGTCGCCATGGCTCAAATGATTATAAAACTCGAAAGAGGTTTTTGAGAGAGGTTTTGGGAGAGATTCCACATTCTTGGAGAGGTTTCACATTCTGGAGAGATTTCACTTATGGAGAGAGATTTGGGAGAGATTTCGCATTCTTGGAGAGATTTGGGAGAGATTTGACATACTTGGAGAGATTTCTCATTTAGAGAGAGATTTGGGAGAGATTCCACATTCTTGGAGAGATTTCACTTATGGAGAGAGATTTGGGAGAGATTCCGCATTCCTAGAGAGATTTGGGAGAGATTTGACATACTTGGAGAGATTTCTCATTCAGAGAGAGATTTGGGAGAGGTTTCTCATACTTAGAGAGATTTGGGAGAGGTTTCTCATACTTAGAGAGATTTGGGAGAGGTTTCACATAGAAAGAGATAGAGTGGAAAAAAAAGATTGGGAGAGGCTCCTTTTGTGACCCTTTTGAGTGTTTGGCTTCTCAACGCAGGGTCCATAAGCCTCGTTAAGCCATGTTTAAGGGTCTTACACACTCCCGATGAGTATGCAGCATTGTTTTATCGGTTTAGTTCCATCTCTTGTCCTGATTAGGATTTAGAATTTCTAAACACGTGAAAACTCTAAGTGATACTTTGTATTAAGTTTGCGAGTTGTTCAATAAGAAGCATAATGGAAACGCTAATATACAAGGCCTAGATGAGTTGACCTGTTTGACTTGTTGACTTTAGTTGACTTTGACCTGGCCAAAATTGACGGTTGTCACATCATCCCCCCGTTAGAAGGAATTTCATCCCGAAATTAAAGTTTCGACTAGGGCATCAAGAGTTGGGGAAAGGATACGGGTATTCTTATTCATCTGATCCTCACGCTCCCATGTGAACATGGGTCCTCATTTACCATTCCAACGGACCTTCACCATGGAAATGCGACTTGGTTTCGTTCTCTTATTATCTTCGGGCCAGTGAGGGTGCTATTAGGGACTTGTCCCTTAGCTAGTTGTGTGTCGCCTACTTAGCCCAATACAGTGGTGAGTATTTGCGACCATAGGGGGCTTCAACTGGTACAATCTTGATGCCGGTGTAATAGCTGTTGTTGTTCGAGAATCCGACCACGGACAAATGGGTATCACAAGCTTTGCCAAAGTCTAGTTCACACACCCTAAGCATGTCTTCTAACGTCCGAAGGGTCCTCTCACTTTGCCCGTCAGTTTGTGGGTGGTAAGTTGTACTCATGTCCAACCTAGTTCCCAGAGATTTTTTTTTGTAAAGACAGCCAAAACCATGAAGTGAATCTATTATCTCTGTCTGAGATAATAGAGATTCGCACACCATGCAATGATGTGATCTCTTTGATGTATGTTCTAGTCGAATTCTGCACTTTGCTAGTGCCTCTAATTGATAAGAAGTGCGCGAATTTGGTCGACCTACCAACAATTACCCCAAAGGGTGTCGTGACCACCCTTTGACCTGGGTAACTTGGTTATGAAGTTCATGACTCTCTGCTTCCTCTTTCTTTCGGGTATCATTGGTTGTTTGTAGGAACTCGAAGACTGTTGTTGTTTTACCTTGACCTTGGAACAAGTCCGATACTTGCCCATATGTGTAGTGATGTCAGCTTTCTTATTCAGCCACCGATATTACTATTTGAGATCCAAACGCATCTCGTCCGAGCCTAAATGAAGGGAGTAGCGAGTTTTCATGTGCTTTGTTCATGACGTCATTTCTGATTCCGTCAACTTCGGCGTCCATATCCAGTTCATGGGATAACATGTCCTGCCGCTCTTGGATTCTTGTTCCTTATGATCGATGAAGTTTGTACGCTTCATGTCGTGGAGGTAGTGCCCCTAAGTCTCTAGGGTGAATACTACCTCTCCTAACTCGAGGTCGTGCGTAAGCTAGCCGACCTCATACGTCTTTAGTTGTCTTGAGGTGTTAGTGATGACTCCTGATCATTGCGTAGGGCCTGCCTTTGTATTCAGAGGGCGGTTTCTTACTTCTCTCTTTATTTGGTTTTTGATTCTTGCTTGTCGTTCAAGCGGATTTTCACCATCGCTTTTGCTGCTTAGGTCGGTAGGGTAGCATATGGGTTCGATTTATGTGGCTAGACTAATTTGAATGGTAAAACATCAACTCGCTCTTCTGGGTAGCATTATCTCGACGTTCATGATAGGACGCATACCTGGTCCATCTATCATTAATTTGTGCCTATAGGTCGTATATAATTGAGTTAGGTAAAATAGTCGGATGACATAATACTCCTCTCTTGAGTACTTCAAAGCTTCGTAATAAGGGATGACCCGTAGGTCCGTGTCAGTTTTGTGTGTATGAGAGACGGGGGTTTCGATAGTTAGAGAGTTAGGTGAGGGGTCTTTCTATAGTACATTTAATTAGGAAGGTGAGGACTAACCAATCCAAGTCAAATGACATTATAAAAACCTTCCTAGTAAAACATGCGTCAAGTTTCATTCGAACGAAATATTTGTTAGGGAGATAGAGTTTCCTGTGTTTCTTGTTATCATGTTCTGTGTTGTTCGGTTTTATTATTACTGCAAATGATTTATACTACAACGTCTAGCTCTGGTAGTGAGTGTGTTCTCATAGCTTGCAATGGTACTTGGTATCATCATCCCTGACCGGTCACTCTCTGATCGAGTGGTATATGTAAGTCGTATGTAATTTGATATTGGTGAAATCGTCGAGGGGTGGATCTACCCTAATCCCACTACTAGACATGGAACAGGGGTCAAGACGGAATTTTTCGCTTTAAGTCTTTAGTATTTTTATTATAATTAACCCTGATGTATACACAAAGTCGTCACAACTCACCGATAATGATCCTGAGGTCATATATGAGTGTTTTTTATTTGATTTGAACGATAGAGTATTTTAACTACTTTTTGAAAGATGGTAATTTTTAGTAAGCATACCAAATTCATTACAGACATATGGTACATAAACGTTTTTTTTGTTGTTGGAAACATTACAAAAGTCCTAAGGAAACTCCTTGTTGCCCTTGCTGGTGCGTTTGTCACACTCCTCCGGCTCCTCCATCATTCTTCTCGGTTGGACAGTCTCTCTTGAAGTGTCCTGTTTCACCGCATAGGTAGCATACTGGACTTACACCAGTTTTGGTGGTTGGAGCAATGTGTTGGGTCAGGGCCCTGAAGAAGCGGGCAGTATGTCCTTCCTTGTTATAGTTGATACAGTGTAGAATCCGGCAAGCTCCGGCGTGATGATAGTTACACTTGTTACACTCTGGAAGTGTTCCCATATATTGTCTGACTGGTGTTCGAGTGACGGACGTTGTGGGTGATGTCGAGGCATGTGTTGCGACTGCTGTCGTAATGGTAAGGGCAGCCACAGATTGCTGTCTTTCAGCGAGTTTTTGAGATAGGTTGCGCTTCTTTTTGTTCCAAAACTTTCGCTTCTTCTTCGTAGGTTTGTGGTCTGAGACACCTCCGTTGGTAGGCACCCGCTGGTGTCCTTGACTGTTACTGTGGTTAGTATTGCGACATCAACTTCGCCTCTGCTAGCGTTGTTAGCATTGAGTTGCGCCATGACGGCTGTCACGGCTGCCGTGATTGCAGCTTGAAAAGTAACAGAGTCTATCTGCAGGGTTGGCGCCTTGCTAATGGGTTGGTTGCTTCTTGGTGAAGACATAGCTCTGTTTCACGATGAAAAATGACTTCGTGAGTGGGGATAATCATCTCAAATGCATTCTTACAATTTATCTTCACATATATAAATTTTTGCACATTGTTGCACTATTCTCTGCGTTTTCGCTAAACACTCCCGAGATGGAGTCACAGAAATGAGTAGTAGTAGGCTTTGTATGAATGTTAAACTTTCCCACTCTGGTTACTATCTTTGTCCAGGCACACTTAGTTGAGGGGTTCTGATGGGATCCGGTGCATTAGTGCTGGTGTGATCGTATCCTATAGGTCTACGAAGAAAACACCTTTCAACCAAAACGTTTAAAGGTGAGGCGACAATGAATCTTTAGAATAGGCTACACGTCGCGAGTTATCTAACTAAGTTTATCTTAGTTCTCAGTGTATTGTATTCAAATTTTCATGTCGTTCCGAAAGTAATTTATAATGAAAGTCTTTATATAATAAACCCATGAATTTTTTAATAGTTCTGTATCCAAGTGAAACGTTGTAATGTGATCCAAGCCAAGTCCTTATTACGACCGCCTGATGTTTGTTTAGTTATGTGAGTAAAACTTAATAGACTCCCAAGTCTAATGGGTCTGTCACAAGCTCATTTTGTTAATATGATTCTAGAAATTTTAATTTCAGAGAAGACCTTGACCTCGCTGTAGGTCCACACCACCTTATTGAAAGGAAAAGTTTTGATAGCAATTAAATCTCCCGATTAGTATAAAAACTTAAATCGCAGAGTTGAGCTCTCACATAGAATAGAGTAGCACCATTGCGTACTCATGAATCTAATCTACAAGGTCTTGTGATCCATATGAATTCTTTTCATGACGATTCATCTCTTGTGATGCCTGAGACATAGTCGATGTACCTTGCAGCTCTGCCCATTGATGCTTGGTTACAACCATTCCCTCTTCGAGTGTCATGTGTCTACCTCGTTGCTCTTTTGCCTTTGCCCATACAGCAATAAGGGCCTCAAGATGTTTGTCTTGGAAGTAGCAGTCTCTTTCCGAGCCTCGGGTACGTGAAGTGGTGGTGTCTGTAGTAGCATGCAGTTTCTGAACTTGATTTGCAGTCTCCTTGTTTTGATCCCCGATGGTCGCGACCTGCCGGGTCTTCGCCGGGAGGGCTCTGCGAGTCGTTCCCCCGTGGTTGAGGTCATAGCAACCTTGTTGCTCTCTAATTAATAATCCTTGTCGTTGCTATAGACTATAACCCTCGATCACGGTTGCCCAACGGGGCACAGGTCCGACATATTTGAATCGGTTCCTGGGAACCCTAGCTATGTGTGGAGGATTGATCACCTCCGGTTCCTCTTCTGGTTCTACCTCGGGTTCTTCATGTTGGGTTTTAAGCATTCTAACACTCCTATGGTGTACATGCAACCCTATAAACCTTGGATCTATGTTTTCTCTATTATACATGCAAATAAGAACTTTCCAAGGCTTAAATCCTAACTAGCATATTATGAAGTTCTTATACTACAAAGTTCTAGTTAGATGACATACCTTTTGATGTAGCTTGATGTCTTCAAGCTTTAAGAGCATAGCCCCAATAGTGTGGAAGCCTCAAGTGGAATCACAAATCACCAAAACACCTTGGAAGACTTTAGAAAATATGGATACTTGGTTCTCTCTAGTGAAATCGGCTAGCCCTTCATAGTGTACCCACACTAGTGCCAATTTCACCAACCAAGGACATCTTTATATAGTATGGAGACTAGGGTTAAACCCATGACCTTTCATTTCATATGATCCATGGGTTAAACGCTCCATGGACAATCCATGAAAGCTTAGCCCAACCTAAATGAACTTGGCCCATTCCATATATATATAAGAGTCCATATTTAATTAGTTCATTTTGATCACTTAGTTAATTCTAAATTAAGTCTTGATCAATACTAATTAAATAATATGATTCCATATTAATATATTAGAACTTATAATATATTAATATAAATCATAAATATATTATTCTCAAAAGACTATCCGTATAAATTGTGTCGGTGAAGTGCAACCCAAATGGACCATGTCAGGTCGGGTTGAGTACATACCAAATATAGTTATGGACTTAGACATCAATCCAACAGTCTCCCACTTGGATAAGTCTAAAACTATTATTGAGTATGACTTCAAAACCTAACTGGCAATCGTAGCTCTTAAAGCCGCTGTCGAACTCTGATCTTGTCAACGAACTTGTCCATTAGATAAGGGATCATATATTCCTCCATTCTAGATATCATTTGGACTGAGACATGGATTATAGTCATTCTCTCTGTCCATTTGTTGTTTCCCGATTTCCGATTCATGATGACTGACTGATTGAACAAATCAAATCAGTCCTGGCTTGGCCTAGCACTCACATGTGTCATCATTAAATCATCGAGGGGCCCACAGATATCGCTTTTCTCCCGAAGGTAAAAGGAATGGATAAACTTCGACTCATATGGTTTGTTCTGCTACTTGTTGAATCATACACAAAGGCACGTTTTATAACATCGAGTTACCGAATGCGTTTTCGTGCAATCAATGTACAACCAACTCATAGTAACAACTCATATCTCTAGGTTTGAAGAATATAAGATATTATCGTTTCATGATCACTCATGATAAAATCCATGAAGTGATTCCAATGAGCGCGGGTTGAATCCAATACTTAGAACTTATGAACACTCATGAGTGTTGTAGCCCTTTGTCCAACATCTTAGACCTCTACAAGCCAACCCATGACAGTCTTAATTCATATCTACTTCCAACATATGACCGACTGTGGATGGTTTGAATAACTTAGTCATTCCAGAAGAATAACCTAGTTTATTCTGGAAGTCAAAACATGAAAAGTGAAACACAAGAATAAATGAATCAAATATGGTATCAAACACTATGAATATAAATAAACACTTTTATTTATCACCATACTGATTACTCATTATTCATTGTTTCGGTTTTATCAACTTTATACATGAATTTAAATCAATAGTTGTCCCATGCTCCAAGCATGTACACTATGTTTTCTAAACACTAGTCATGCCACACACCAAGTATGCATACTATGTTTGTCTATGATCTTTACTTTGCGAAATAGACCGGTTGAACATAACTTCAATGATTCTCATTTCACAGTCCCAATTCCTTACTGCAAATGCAAGAATTCCAAATTCATGCCGTCTACTGAAATCTGTTAGATTCTAAACTTATATGCATTGATCCTCTTGTAATGATTATGCACAAATTCACAAAGACTTGGCAACAATCATTACAGTGTATTCCAAAGGAGATCAACTCCTTGGAAACATCCTTCTTGCATTAAGTTTCCTAATCTTACAGATTGAATACTTTCTAACTTTGAAACATTTTCATATTCCATTTTGACTATCACTTCTGAACAGGAGTTGCCTCTTTTCAGACTATGTCAATATGGTCCTTCCAAAGACAACACTATACTTCCAACTGTCCTAGAGCAACCAATCCTTGGTAAACCTTAGATTGTCCTCAACAATTGCTTAATCATTTAGTCATATCCAATTCTAGACCTTTTCCCTTCTTAATGCCCCGGGCATTTGGAAAATTTTTAGAAAGGATGAATATAGCACATGTAGTCGATCCTATATCCGAAGTATATGGGACACGATTCATAATGTCTCACATAAAGACTAAACCAGTCTTTTGCTATAATATTTCCATTTCTATTTGCCAAGTTCTCATAATTCAGATTATGAAAAGGGATGCCGTAATCATAATCGAATTTTAGAACGCAAATAATGAACCCATATATAGAATTTCCTTATGTTGAGCCATTCCAACATGAAATTCATATATATTCTTGACTAAATACGATTAAAACCTCAATCTAAGCTTTTAAATTTGAGATGAAGTATAATTTCCTCTCCCTTAATTATAGCAAAACAAATTTTTCCCAATTGAGACCTTTTGTTTTTCTATAATTAACATTGCTAACTTGAAACCTTTATCATGCTCCCACTAACATGATGATTAATAGCATAACACTTATGCTCCCACTAGCTTTGACATGTACCCAGAAATCAACTGGACTTCTAGAAATCAACACTTTATTGACTTTCTTACCAAAGTTCAGATTTCTGATACTAGATTGCCTTGATAAGACTTTATCAAAATCATACACCTCTCTTAGATAGCTCACAAGTGTGTCTAAACAATTTCAGAACTATGAAAAGGGATGTCGTAATCATAGTCTAAATTGTTTAGACCTTTTGCCATTTCTCATAAGTCAATGTTCGTGTGCCGGTTAACCACGCACGCTCCACTAACGAATTTGAGAACTGCAAATATCACAATTGCCATCTACTTAAAATCTACTTAGTGAAAGAGTTTCCTTACCATCATTTTCATGAATCGAAGAGAAAACTTATGACACTTAGATTTTATGGTGTAAGTGTTCCTATCCATGTGAATTTGTCAAAACCATAATCACAAGACTAGGTTAGTGACAAATCCTAACTCATATGGATTGAACTTGTGCAATCTTAATTTCTTGCCACCTGGTAGCTCAAGGGCCTGCCATTGCTTCCAAGTTGTTGTGCAACCAATTGAGAACTCTAAGAACTCATATGCAAAGCCAACTATAATTGGAATGGGCACAGAATATGTCAACACGATAGGTTATAAACCTCAAGTTGTGTGCTAGTGAAGAACTTCAGGTTTTTGTTCTTGATTACTTCTTGAAACCCTTTCAAGATCTTTTAGACTCCCACTGTCTCCTTGACCTATAAGACTTTCTTGCCAAATATCCAAGAGATAGTGTGGATGCTAATCAAGACAGACACTTAACACAATTAGCCTTAGTTGGTCTTTGTTTTATCCAAAACATCAAAACTTACCAATTTCAAATGTACAAGAGTAGAAAACTTTTACTCTTACATTTGACGAGTGTTTTAAACCTTCTTTAAGACATGTCACTCAAGTTACAATTTTAGAGTATAACTCTATGAATTGTTTTGGAATGAAGTATGAATCATCTTCTTGATTTAACCACTTCAACATTTCATAACTCCTCTTCTTAACTATCAGAATGTACTTAGAGGATGAATTGTGATAAGGTCTCAAATTCATTAAGATGATCTTAAAACATGATACTAAAGTACTCTCCTATCTTTTCAGATTTGAGAAACTTTTATCCTTCTGCCTAATTTGATTCTTCTTATTCGTTCTGTCATACATTGAAAATTTTCCAATGCTTCAGAATTATACTTAAGCTTGTAAGTATAATCATATTTACTAAACCTTAGTAAATCATGACGAATAGTCTTATCCATCTTTTGTGGTGGACTTTAACAAGTGCACAAGAAAGTGTACTTGATCTCTTAGTCCTTCTCTTGACTCACACATCCATGTGAACAAGCAATTAGTCTTAATTATCCAATGCTCGAAAGTTCTCATTCATCATACTATACAACTTGCATGATTCCAAGTTTCTATCCAACTGAAACTTGGGTGATGAGAATCTTTCCTTATTTGGTAAATTTAGACACTACCACAAATGAAAGAATCAAATTCATATTTCCAATATTGCTATCAATGGAATCATATAAGCAACATCTTTTCCTTTTTCTACAAATGCCATTGTAAGGATATTTTAAAATAAACAAAAATAAAAAATTTTCTTTTATTTTAAAACTTTGCGGAAAAACTAATCCTTACAATGTAAATGTATATGAAAACTTGTTGTTATCTATTCCTAAGCAATCTATCATAATTCTTAAGCACATGCTTAAAATTCTAATCACCCAACCATGCGATCCATCTTCGCGATCAGAATTAGCATATACTTCCTTTAAGTTTCTTTACTTTTCTTTGATTCTTAAAACGTGAACATGTGACCCAGCCACATCATGTAATAAGAATCTCCAAGTAGGAACTTAATAGAGTTAGACAATGGAATTTACCTGAAATAAAGTCAAACTTATTGACTTTTCCATCCTTAGGTAAGTTTGGCAGCTTCATAACCAAAGCCCCTTCCTTTGGCAATAAAAATATATGGACCCTTAGGTAATAGTACATGGGACTATCTCAGACTTAGCCTTTCTCTTTACCATTTGGTCAATCAAGTTGACTATGGCCAATCCCTTTCCATTGGGAAGAGAATGCATTTCTGGATTTCCTGTGTCACTATTGTCCTTGTCCATAAAGTTTTGGGAAGTTGATCTCCTAATCAAATTTGTTTTACTAGTACACTAAATCATTTCTGATTTAGCAGCACCAAGCAAATAGATAAGATCATTAAGGGTCTTGTCTTAGTCTATTTCATAATAGTCTCAAAGGAACTCACTATGTGACTTAGAAAGTGATTGAACCACTAACTTTCTCAATACTTTGACACCCAACTCTCCCGGCTTGTCACCATGTGACTTCATCTCCAAGATGTGATCACACCTAGACCTTGCCTTGCCAATAGGGCTTCAGTGACCTTGAACTTGTGGGGTTAGGGAGAATAATTGGAGGAGGTGGAGGAAGTGAAGTTCCAAGATATTTGGGAAGATCATAGATGTCTAAACTTGACATCTCTTGGGAGATATTCAAGATAGTTGATTTAAAGTCCTTAATATAACACCCAATATGAAATATTAAGGCTAGGACCCAACAAACTATTTTATAACTTGGAAGAGGGATGTCGTAATCCAAGCTATAGAATATTTGAAGGTAGGTGAATGACGATTCACCAATTTCCACCATGAAAAACGAAATAATTAATTAGGTTTTAATTGGATTTGAAATTCCTAGATCTTTGAGATTCATTGAACTTTCAATGGCATGTTTCAATCTCGAGTGTGCCCTTCAGGTTTTGTGACTGGGATATGGAGGATCACAAAACAAGGTGTGAAGTAACCATACAAATTACTTGGTACCCTTAAGTGTTTACCCCTCAATCGATGTGCCGGTTAACCACACACGCTCCATCAATACTATGATAAACATTAAGTTACCCTTTTCCTACCTTGTTAAATACGAGTTAGTGTGTCGTGTAACCACACACGCTCCACTAACCGACTTAAACAAAGTGCAAAGTGTAATTTCATGGATTAGCACCTTATTCACATTTTCCTAAGTAACTAAGATTGGGTGTTATTAAGAGTTTAGTTACTTAGTATTTATCATTAATACTTTTAATGAAGGGAGAATTATAGTCCTGTCAAACCCGTTCGGCTAACGACCCTCCACCAGTCAAGGATGCGGTGGGTGAGAGTGGACACCCATTAAACTGCCATTTTATAGGCAGTAACCTTATACCCCCCCTTATAGACCGGCTTCGTGAATGAGGCCTACTAACAGTAAGACTGACATTACACTTATACATACATACATACATATATATATATATATATATATATATATATATATATATATATATATATATTATGAACTTATAATATTATAAAGTATAAGAATTCCAAATTCATGCCGTCTACTGAAATCTGTTAGATTCTAAACTTATATGCATTGATCCTCTTGTAATGATTATGAACAAATTCACAAAGACTTGGCAACAATCATTACAGTGTATTCCAAAGGAGATCAACTCCTTGGAAACATCCTTCTTGCATTAAGTTTCCTAATCTTACAGATTGAATACTTTCTAACTTTGAAACATTTTCATATTCCATTTTGACTGTCACTTCTGAACAGGAGTTGCCTCTTTTCAGACTATGTCAATATGGTCCTTCCAAAGACAACACTATACTTCCAACTTTCCTTGAGCAACCAATCCTTGGTAAACCTTAGATTGTCCTCAACAATTGCTTAATCATTTAGTTATATCCAATTCTAGACCTTTTCCCTTCTTAATGCCCCGGGCATTTGGAAAATTTTTAGAAAGGATGAATATAGCACATGTAGTCGATCCTATATCCGAAGTATATGGGACACGATTCATAATGTCTCACATAAAGACTAAACCAGTCTTTTGCTATAATATTTCCATTTCTATTTGCCAAGTTCTCATAATTCAGATTATGAAAAGGGATGCCGTAATCATAATCGAATTTTAGAACGCAAATAATGAACCCATATATAGAATTTCCTTATGTTGAGCCATTCCAACATGAAATTCATATATATTCTTGACTAAATACGATTAAAACCTCAATCTAAGCTTTTAAATTTGAGATGAAGTATAATTTCCTCTCCCTTAATTATAGCAAAACAAATTTTTCCCAATTGAGACCTTTTGTTTTTCTATAATTAACATTGCTAACTTGAAACCTTTATCATGCTCCCACTAACATGATGATTAATAGCATAACACTTATGCTCCCACTAGCTTTGACATGTACCCAGAAATCAACTGGACTTCTAGAAATCAACACTTTATTGACTTTCTTACCAAAGTTCAGATTTCTGATACTAGATTGCCTTGATAAGACTTTATCAAAATCATACACCTCTCTTAGATAGCTCACAAGTGTGTCTAAACAATTTCAGAACTATGAAAAGGGATGTCGTAATCATAGTCTAAATTGTTTAGACCTTTTGCCATTTCTCATAAGTCAATGTTCGTGTGCCGGTTAACCACGCACGCTCCACTAACGAATTTGAGAACTGCAAATATCACAATTGCCATCTACTTAAAATCTACTTAGTGAAAGAGTTTCCTTACCATCATTTTCATGAATCGAAGAGAAAACTTATGACACTTAGATTTTATGGTGTAAGTGTTCCTATCCATGTGAATTTGTCAAAACCATAATCACAAGACTAGGTTAGTGACAAATCCTAACTCATATGGATTGAACTTGTGCAATCTTAATTTCTTGCCACCTGGTAGCTCAAGGGCCTGCCATTGCTTCCAAGTTGTTGTGCAACCAATTGAGAACTCTAAGAACTCATATGCAAAGCCAACTATAATTGGAATGGGCACAGAATATGTCAACACGATAGGTTATAAACCTCAAGTTGTGTGCTAGTGAAGAACTTCAGGTTTTTGTTCTTGATTACTTCTTGAAACCCTTTCAAGATCTTTTAGACTCCCACTGTCTCCTTGACCTATAAGACTTTCTTGCCAAATATCCAAGAGATAGTGTGGATGCTAATCAAGACAGACACTTAACACAATTAGCCTTAGTTGGTCTTTGTTTTATCCAAAACATCAAAACTTACCAATTTCAAATGTACAAGAGTAGAAAACTTTTACTCTTACATTTGACGAGTGTTTTAAACCTTCTTTAAGACATGTCACTCAAGTTACAATTTTAGAGTATAACTCTATGAATTGTTTTGGAATGAAGTATGAATCATCTTCTTGATTTAACCACTTCAACATTTCATAACTCCTCTTCTTAACTATCAGAATGTACTTAGAGGATGAATTGTGATAAGGTCTCAAATTCATTAAGATGATCTTAAAACATGATACTAAAGTACTCTCCTATCTTTTCAGATTTGAGAAACTTTTATCCTTCTGCCTAATTTGATTCTTCTTATTCGTTCTGTCATACATTGAAAATTTTCCAATGCTTCAGAATTATACTTAAGCTTGTAAGTATAATCATATTTACTAAACCTTAGTAAATCATGACGAATAGTCTTATCCATCTTTTGTGGTGGACTTTAACAAGTGCACAAGAAAGTGTACTTGATCTCTTAGTCCTTCTCTTGACTCACACATCCATGTGAACAAGCAATTAGTCTTAATTATCCAATGCTCGAAAGTTCTCATTCATCATACTATACAACTTGCATGATTCCAAGTTTCTATCCAACTGAAACTTGGGTGATGAGAATCTTTCCTTATTTGGTAAATTTAGACACTACCACAAATGAAAGAATCAAATTCATATTTCCAATATTGCTATCAATGGAATCATATAAGCAACATCTTTTCCTTTTTCTACAAATGCCATTGTAAGGATATTTTAAAATAAACAAAAATAAAAAATTTTCTTTTATTTTAAAACTTTGCGGAAAAACTAATCCTTACAATGTAAATGTATATGAAAACTTGTTGTTATCTATTCCTAAGCAATCTATCATAATTCTTAAGCACATGCTTAAAATTCTAATCACCCAACCATGCGATCCATCTTCGCGATCAGAATTAGCATATACTTCCTTTAAGTTTCTTTACTTTTCTTTGATTCTTAAAACGTGAACATGTGACCCAGCCACATCATGTAATAAGAATCTCCAAGTAGGAACTTAATAGAGTTAGACAATGGAATTTACCTGAAATAAAGTCAAACTTATTGACTTTTCCATCCTTAGGTAAGTTTGGCAGCTTCATAACCAAAGCCCCTTCCTTTGGCAATAAAAATATATGGACCCTTAGGTAATAGTACATGGGACTATCTCAGACTTAGCCTTTCTCTTTACCATTTGGTCAATCAAGTTGACTATGGCCAATCCCTTTCCATTGGGAAGAGAATGCATTTCTGGATTTCCTGTGTCACTATTGTCCTTGTCCATAAAGTTTTGGGAAGTTGATCTCCTAATCAAATTTGTTTTACTAGTACACTAAATCATTTCTGATTTAGCAGCACCAAGCAAATAGATAAGATCATTAAGGGTCTTGTCTTAGTCTATTTCATAATAGTCTCAAAGGAACTCACTATGTGACTTAGAAAGTGATTGAACCACTAACTTTCTCAATACTTTGACACCCAACTCTCCCGGCTTGTCACCATGTGACTTCATCTCCAAGATGTGATCACACCTAGACCTTGCCTTGCCAATAGGGCTTCAGTGACCTTGAACTTGTGGGGTTAGGGAGAATAATTGGAGGAGGTGGAGGAAGTGAAGTTCCAAGATATTTGGGAAGATCATAGATGTCTAAACTTGACATCTCTTGGGAGATATTCAAGATAGTTGATTTAAAGTCCTTAATATAACACCCAATATGAAATATTAAGGCTAGGACCCAACAAACTATTTTATAACTTGGAAGAGGGATGTCGTAATCCAAGCTATAGAATATTTGAAGGTAGGTGAATGATGATTCACCAATTTCCACCATGAAAAACGAAATAATTAATTAGGTTTTAATTGGATTTGAAATTCCTAGATCTTTGAGATTCATTGAACTTTCAATGGCATGTTTCAATCTCGAGTGTGCCCTTCAGGTTTTGTGACTGGGATACGGAGGATCACAAAACAAGGTGTGAAGTAACCATACAAATTACTTGGTACCCTTAAGTGTTTACCCCTCAATCGATGTGCCGGTTAACCACACACGCTCCATCAATACTATGATAAACATTAAGTTACCCTTTTCCTACCTTGTTAAATACGAGTTAGTGTGTCGTGTAACCACACACGCTCCACTAACCGACTTAAACAAAGTGCAAAGTGTAATTTCATGGATTAGCACCTTATTCACATTTTCCTAAGTAACTAAGATTGGGTGTTATTAAGAGTTTAGTTACTTAGTATTTATCATTAATACTTTTAATGAAGGGAGAATTATAGTCCTGTCAAACCCGTTCGGCTAACGACCCTCCACCAGTCAAGGATGCGGTGGGTGAGAGTGGACACCCATTAAACTGCCATTTTATAGGCAGTAACCTTATACCCCCCCTTATAGACCGGCTTCGTGAATGAGGCCTACTAACAGTAAGACTGACATTACACTTATACATACATACATACATATATATATATATATATATATATATATATATATATATATATATATATTATGAACTTATAATATTATAAAGTATAAGAATTCCAAATTCATGCCGTCTACTGAAATCTGTTAGATTCTAAACTTATATGCATTGATCCTCTTGTAATGATTATGAACAAATTCACAAAGACTTGGCAACAATCATTACAGTGTATTCCAAAGGAGATCAACTCCTTGGAAACATCCTTCTTGCATTAAGTTTCCTAATCTTACAGATTGAATACTTTCTAACTTTGAAACATTTTCATATTCCATTTTGACTGTCACTTCTGAACAGGAGTTGCCTCTTTTCAGACTATGTCAATATGGTCCTTCCAAAGACAACACTATACTTCCAACTTTCCTTGAGCAACCAATCCTTGGTAAACCTTAGATTGTCCTCAACAATTGCTTAATCATTTAGTTATATCCAATTCTAGACCTTTTCCCTTCTTAATGCCCCGGGCATTTGGAAAATTTTTAGAAAGGATGAATATAGCACATGTAGTCGATCCTATATCCGAAGTATATGGGACACGATTCATAATGTCTCACATAAAGACTAAACCAGTCTTTTGCTATAATATTTCCATTTCTATTTGCCAAGTTCTCATAATTCAGATTATGAAAAGGGATGCCGTAATCATAATCGAATTTTAGAACGCAAATAATGAACCCATATATAGAATTTCCTTATGTTGAGCCATTCCAACATGAAATTCATATATATTCTTGACTAAATACGATTAAAACCTCAATCTAAGCTTTTAAATTTGAGATGAAGTATAATTTCCTCTCCCTTAATTATAGCAAAACAACTTTTTCCCAATTGAGACCTTTTGTTTTTCTATAATTAACATTGCTAACTTGCAACCTTTATCATGCTCCCACTAACATGATGATTAATAGCATAACACTTATGCTCCCACTAGCTTTGACATGTACCCAGAAATCAACTGGACTTCTAGAAATCAACACTTTATTGACTTTCTTACCAAAGTTCAGATTTCTGATACTAGATTGCCTTGATAAGACTTTATCAAAATCATACACCTCTCTTAGATAGCTCACAAGTGTGTCTAAACAATTTCAGAACTATGAAAAGGGATGTCGTAATCATAGTCTAAATTGTTTAGACCTTTTGCCATTTCTCATAAGTCAATGTTCGTGTGCCGGTTAACCACGCACGCTCCACTAACGAATTTGAGAACTGCAAATATCACAATTGCCATCTACTTAAAATCTACTTAGTGAAAGAGTTTCCTTACCATCATTTTCATGAATCGAAGAGAAAACTTATGACACTTAGATTTTATGGTGTAAGTGTTCCTATCCATGTGAATTTGTCAAAACCATAATCACAAGACTAGGTTAGTGACAAATCCTAACTCATATGGATTGAACTTGTGCAATCTTAATTTCTTGCCACCTGGTAGCTCAAGGGCCTGCCATTGCTTCCAAGTTGTTGTGCAACCAATTGAGAACTCTAAGAACTCATATGCAAAGCCAACTATAATTGGAATGGGCACAGAATATGTCAACACGATAGGTTATAAACCTCAAGTTGTGTGCTAGTGAAGAACTTCAGGTTTTTGTTCTTGATTACTTCTTGAAACCCTTTCAAGATCTTTTAGACTCCCACTGTCTCCTTGACCTATAAGACTTTCTTGCCAAATATCCAAGAGATAGTGTGGATGCTAATCAAGACAGACACTTAACACAATTAGCCTTAGTTGGTCTTTGTTTTATCCAAAACATCACAACTTACCAATTTCAAATGTACAAGAGTAGAAAACTTTTACTCTTACATTTGACGAGTGTTTTAAACCTTCTCTAAGACATGTCACTCAAGTTACAATTTTAGAGTATAACTCTATGAATTGTTTTGGAATGAAGTATGAATCATCTTCTTGATTTAACCACTTCAACATTTCATAACTCCTCTTCTTAACTATCAGAATGTACTTAGAGGATGAATTGTGATAAGGTCTCAAATTCATTAAGATGATCTTAAAACATGATACTAAAGTACTCTCCTATCTTTTCAGATTTGAGAAACTTTTATCCTTCTGCCTAATTTGATTCTTCTTATTCGTTCTGTCATACATTGAAAATTTTCCAATGCTTCAGAATTATACTTAAGCTTGTAAGTATAATCATATTTACTAAACCTTAGTAAATCATGACGAATAGTCTTATCCATCTTTTGTGGTGGACTTTAACAAGTGCACAAGAAAGTGTACTTGATCTCTTAGTCCTTCTCTTGACTCACACATCCATGTGAACAAGCAATTAGTCTTAATTATCCAATGCTCGAAAGTTCTCATTCATCATACTATACAACTTGCATGATTCCAAGTTTCTATCCAACTGAAACTTGGGTGATGAGAATCTTTCCTTATTTGGTAAATTTAGACACTACCACAAATGAAAGAATCAAATTCATATTTCCAATATTGCTATCAATGGAATCATATAAGCAACATCTTTTCCTTTTTCTACAAATGCCATTGTAAGGATATTTTAAAATAAACAAAAATAAAAAATTTTCTTTTATTTTAAAACTTTGCGGAAAAACTAATCCTTACAATGTAAATGTATATGAAAACTTGTTGTTATCTATTCCTAAGCAATCTATCATAATTCTTAAGCACATGCTTAAAATTCTAATCACCCAACCATGCGATCCATCTTCGCGATCAGAATTAGCATATACTTCCTTTAAGTTTCTTTACTTTTCTTTGATTCTTAAAACGTGAACATGTGACCCAGCCACATCATGTAATAAGAATCTCCAAGTAGGAACTTAATAGAGTTAGACAATGGAATTTACCTGAAATAAAGTCAAACTTATTGACTTTTCCATCCTTAGGTAAGTTTGGCAGCTTCATAACCAAAGCCCCTTCCTTTGGCAATAAAAATATATGGACCCTTAGGTAATAGTACATGGGACTATCTCAGACTTAGCCTTTCTCTTTACCATTTGGTCAATCAAGTTGACTATGGCCAATCCCTTTCCATTGGGAAGAGAATGCATTTCTGGATTTCCTGTGTCACTATTGTCCTTGTCCATAAAGTTTTGGGAAGTTGATCTCCTAATCAAATTTGTTTTACTAGTACACTAAATCATTTCTGATTTAGCAGCACCAAGCAAATAGATAAGATCATTAAGGGTCTTGTCTTAGTCTATTTCATAATAGTCTCAAAGGAACTCACTATGTGACTTAGAAAGTGATTGAACCACTAACTTTCTCAATACTTTGACACCCAACTCTCCCGGCTTGTCACCATGTGACTTCATCTCCAAGATGTGATCACACCTAGACCTTGCCTTGCCAATAGGGCTTCAGTGACCTTGAACTTGTGGGGTTAGGGAGAATAATTGGAGGAGGTGGAGGAAGTGAAGTTCCAAGATATTTGGGAAGATCATAGATGTCTAAACTTGACATCTCTTGGGAGATATTCAAGATAGTTGATTTAAAGTCCTTAATATAACACCCAATATGAAATATTAAGGCTAGGACCCAACAAACTATTTTATAACTTGGAAGAGGGATGTCGTAATCCAAGCTATAGAATATTTGAAGGTAGGTGAATGACGATTCACCAATTTCCACCATGAAAAACGAAATAATTAATTAGGTTTTAATTGGATTTGAAATTCCTAGATCTTTGAGATTCATTGAACTTTCAATGGCATGTTTCAATCTCGAGTGTGCCCTTCAGGTTTTGTGACTGGGATACGGAGGATCACAAAACAAGGTGTGAAGTAACCATACAAATTACTTGGTACCCTTAAGTGTTTACCCCTCAATCGATGTGCCGGTTAACCACACACGCTCCATCAATACTATGATAAACATTAAGTTACCCTTTTCCTACCTTGTTAAATACGAGTTAGTGTGTCGTGTAACCACACACGCTCCACTAACCGACTTAAACAAAGTGCAAAGTGTAATTTCATGGATTAGCACCTTATTCACATTTTCCTAAGTAACTAAGATTGGATGTTATTAAGAGTTTAGTTACTTAGTATTTATCATTAATACTTTTAATGAAGGGAGAATTATAGTCCTGTCAAACCCGTTCGGCTAACGACCCTCCACCAGTCAAGGATGCGGTGGGTGAGAGTGGACACCCATTAAACTGCCATTTTATAGGCAGTAACCTTATACCCCCCCTTATAGACCGGCTTCGTGAATGAGGCCTACTAACAGTAAGACTGACATTACACTTATACATACATACATACATATATATATATATATATATATATATATATATATATATATATTATGAACTTATAATATTATAAAGTATAAGGGTTGAATTTTAACTTTTAAAATTCTAAGGGCTAACTTGGAATTAAAGTATTCATAAGTGAAAACTTTTCAAATTCCAAAACTTGAGGGCAAGTTTCGAAACTATTCAAAACTAATTAATTTCATAACTTATGTGTTTAAAGTAGTTTTAATCCAAAAACTCTTCAAGTTCCATAACTTGAGGACAAGTTATGGAAGACTTTAAACTAATAAAAGAATTAACTTTTCTATATTTTATAACTTATGGAATTAATTAAGGTTACACTTTTATTTATTTATTTATTATTTAATGAAGAGACTCTTGGTCCTCCATAACTTGAGGACAAGTTATGAAGTCATAAACCAATTTAATTAGAACTAGACTCTTCATTTTTGTAACCTTTGCCAACTATTATGAGTTTTATGAAACTTAAATGTGACTTTTCATATAACTTGAGGACAAGTTACAAAAACACATTTTAGAATCAACTCTAAGATTAATTTGGATTGAAAACAACTATTTCACTCAACTTTTCTATTAATCTAAGCAACTCATAAGAATAAGATAATTCAAATCAAACTTTTTCATGTAATTAGTCTAAATCTTAAACTAATACAAAACATTAATCTATTGACAATTATCTTTGAAATTGGATTAGCATGAACATTACCACATCAAAAACAAGTTTATAAGTCCAAAAACATCCTAGGGTAATGTTCCTAGTCCAATTCCAGCCAAAAAAGTCGAATTTATGCTGTCTGGGGGTCCAACTCGTCGAGTGCACGAACCAACTCGGCGAGTTGGATGCATTTTGCCTTGGACTCGGCGAGTCTGCTGGGCACACAGCATCAAAACTCGTTTTTTCAGCTACTTTTGCAAGTATAACAAGAAAACAAGCCTAGGCTCTGATACCACTGTTGGGTTTTGAGCATTCTAACACTCCTATGGTGTACATGCAACCCTATAAACCTTGGATCTATGTTTTCTCTATTATACATGCAAATAAGAACTTTCCAAGGCTTAAATCCTAACTAGCATATTATGAAGTTCTTATACTACAAAGTTCTAGTTAGATGACATACCTTTTGATGTAGCTTGATGTCTTCAAGCTTTAAGAGCTTAGTCTCAATAGTGTGGAAGCCTCAAGTGGAATCACAAATCACCAAAACACCTTGGAAGACTTTAGAGAATCGGCTAGCCCTTCATAGTGTACCCACACTAGTGCCAATTTCACCAACCAAGGACATCTTTATATAGTATGGAGACTAGTGTTAAACCCATGACCTTTCATTTCATATGATCCATGGGTTAAACGCTTCATGGACTATCCATGAAAGCTTAGCCCAACCTAAATGAACTTGGCCCATTCCATATATATAAGAGTCCATATTTAATTAGTTCATTTTGATCACTTAATTAATTCTAAATTAAGTCTTGATCAATACTAATTAAATAATATGATTCCATATTAATATATTAGAACTTATAATATATTAATATAAATCATAAATATACTATTCTCAAAAGACTATCCATATAAATTGTGTCGATGAAGTGCAACCAAAATGGACCATGTCGGGTCGGGTCAAGTACATACAAAATATAGTTATGGACTTAGACATTAATCCAACACTTCATTTGGGTCTTCTTTGGGTTCTTCTCCTAATCATTCACTATTTCCCTGGTTCGGAAAGTAGGGTCGTCTGGTACGTAGAGTCTTGCCATACCATACATGTGAGAATAAGAGGGGTAAGAAGCGTATATTAGTCAAATTCCTAGAAATACTTATAGGGGTTTGATCCTCTTTAGTTGCTCCTATAATGACATAGTGCATACTAACTACATATAACTAAGATATGATAGACCTTCGAATAAGTGATCCTACCCTAGGTCCACATCCAAACAAGGAAAAGGAAGTAAGGCAATGACCAGAGATTTTAAGTCTATGATTTCTATATTATATATAACTTTAGAGTATCCACTTAGTGACTATAGACCCAATAATAAGGATCTGTTTAGTTTTCACATAAGTTAAAATTTTTTACAAATACTCCTATAGTATTTTAAATGTTGTGTTTGGTTCTTCGTAACTTTCTTGTATGGGAAGTTTTGAGGCTTGTTGCTCAATACGACCATACCCAGGCACGCATTAGTCACACCTTGGATAAATATAGTTGATCAGGCTATATTCATCCCAAGTCTGATTACATACTCCAAAGTCTACTCGTAGTGTCCAACTCCTCGTTTTACTTTTGTATTGTCCTAGATATGATACTATACTAGTATGTATGTCTGAACTCATACTTTTAACAAGAAACTATTTCATTTCTAAAAGTATATTCATTTTGAAATTGTTAAATCAGAGACTTTTAGTCCCAATGCATTTATAGTTTGTATATCTTATGTGGTTCGATATACTTAGTTCACTATAAACAATGTTTTGATACCAATCTGTCACACCCCCAAACCAAGGATGGCGGAAACATCCGGGGGTGGAGGACTTCATGTAGTATCACAACAACGAGTATAATAATAGTGCTCAAAGTAAATACAACCATCATAACTATAATTGAAAAAGTTACACCAAAGTATATGTTTACATGATTCAAATCAATTACATTATGATGACAAAATGAACAGTTTGACGATTTATCGTCCCATCCTCAAAACGCTGCTGATTTCCTGTTTCACTGAATTCTTGAGAATACAAGTAGTTTTGAAAAAGTGTCAACAATTAAGTTGGTGAGTTCATAAGCTTTTTAGATAAAGAGTTTGGAAACCGTTCTTTGTAATGTGTTATGTGTTACCAAGAAAAATCCCATATTTTCCTTATAAAAGTTATGTGGTCCTAACTCCGAGGACCAAGAATAAACAAGTATTTTCCATACATAATGATATAACCGTGGTTTTAAATCGGCATAAAACCCTTTTTAATTTGAGGGAAAATCCCATAATTAATGACGTGTAGTCTTAAATACCAAGACCGAAAGTGTACAGTAATATCCGTACTTATTGATATAGAAAGTGATTTTAAATTGACATAAAACCCTTTTTGATTTATAAAAATTCCCGTAAACTTTATGAGTTGTTAACTTCCTATGTGGGTCGCTATAACCATACTATGACTGAATGAACATGCCACGACGTTTCTCAGGCGTCACGAAACTGATATGACACTTGTCACCACAGACCTGCCGGTCTAGCTGTTGCATGCAGCTCAGGTGTGGGGTGTCTAACCCAATATAGATCTATACACAACTATCACGTTCTCCCTACAAAAGACTCTGGTTATAACTACCAGGAATTTGGATCCCGTACTCGAATGTACGGGGAGAGAATGTCTCACAACCTAAGTTAACAAGTTTACGCGTGGTGTGCGTGAGTGTAGAACCTTTTTCTGTGGGAATAAGACTTTCCGAAATGTGTTTGTTGTGTTAATGGAAACATAAACCATACCTATTATAGTTTATCAAAACGTTTAAATGTAACAGTTATAACTTTGTTTACTATGGTTAACTACTGTATTTGTGAAGGTAAAAACTCTTTTGTTTACCGATATGTATAAATACCTTTTACTAAAGTGAAATAACATGCAATATAACAACTAATTAATTACCATACTTATGAAGGTAAAAATCCATTTGTTTTCTGATGTATGTCTATATACTAAGACAAAATGTCATTTATTTGCAATAACATATATTCACATAAAGATATACACCTTGCTCAACATGTTACAAGGTGAAATTAAATTGATAGCATTTCTCTGTTGTTAACATTTTCTTTTACTGTTCTTAGAAAATTTATAGAAATTTCATAACAGGTCCAAATCAGAATTAGTAAATTCTGGGAGTTTGGAAAACGTGTCTAGTTTGTTCATAAATTTTCTCATGATTTTTAGTAGTTTACAACATGAGTGAAAAAGTCCATAATCACAGTCTGGTCCGGATTTGCCCTTGAATTGATAGACAGTTTTGTAAAAATCACCATAAATTGTAGAAAAATCGTGTGAAGATGTACAAGTAGTCATTTTAAAGCTAAGAACTGGAGCTACTTGCACCTAAAATAGTTTTGAAAACTAAAATGTTTAAGTGGCCCAAAACAGTCCGTGAATGGAGTAGAACTTTTCTGATGAAGGCTGTTAAATGAGTTTAGTTGTGTTCATGGTGTTTTAACTTGTATCCCCCCCCTAAAACATAAGAAAGACATGAAAAGATAGGGGTATGAACTCACCTTATGTGATGTAAGTGGATGGATGTTGAAGGAGAGAAGTGTTCAACTCAAGAACACTTGAAGATGCCTAGAAGATTTTCGAGAATCTAACACCAAAGTGATGGAATTTGTGTAAGCATTGTAACACCATAAATTTTCAAACAAATTTTTTCATTTCAAATTATAGTATTTTCATTCAAAACAAGGCATAAACATTTTGAGTGTCATGTCAAAATACAATCCTCTAAATCCCAAGATCACAAAACATCTTTCAGTGTGTACAGATCACGCCGGCGCCTTCCCACGGTCATCGCTAGTACCTGAAACACATATATAACAACTGTAAGCATAAATGCTTAGTGAGCTCCCCAAAATACAACTTACGCACATACGCCTTTCCAGGCCCCGACCTTCCGGTCCATGTGTCTCAGGGGACTTCCGTCCCTGCTGGGTAAACCTTCCGGTCCTACCCACGCCGACCTTCCGGTCCACAACACGACGCCTTCCGGCCCATACATATTCGCCTTCCGGCCCATAACATATTCGCCTTCCGGCCCATAACATAATGCCTTCCGGCCCATATCAAACATATCATACATAGCACATATAACAATTACCTTATCACATAAATCACATATATCTCATATCATATCTGACCTTCCGGTCATACAGTCAAACCCTTCCGGGTACAATATAGTGAGAAGACTCACCTCGTGAATGTCGAAAGCTAGCAAATCCCGAAATCACTCGTACTCGATCCGCCGAGCTACAATCTCCCTATAACATCATACATCTCTTAATAACACTTTTATCTTCTAAGTTTGACTATCCCTAAGAAGTCAAACATAGGTCAACTCTGGTCAACGGTCAACGGTCAACTTGACCTGACCCGGCGAGTGCTAGGGCAACTCGGCGAGTCTAGACGTCCTCACCAATTCTCTAAGATTCCCTTTCTACTCGTCGAGTATCCTCCTTGACTCGACGAGTTTCTCCTGGAAGAATCGCGGGGCCACCCCGACTCAACTCGCCGAGTCTGAAGAACAACTCGACGAGTCCCAGTTAATCTTCAAGCTACTCGTCGAGTCTGTTCATCGGACTCGGCGAGTCCATGCCATGCAACCGCTCAAACTGCTTTCTAAGGTCAGAACTGCTCCGACCATTCGTAGGTCTGGCCTTCCTAGACTGATTCATCATGTAAGGTCCTCATTTCGGTGCTCATAATACACCCCATGACTCATAATTTACATTTTGACCTAAGGCATAAGGATTCCAATCCAAAACCTCCATTGATTCCCGAAATGCACAGGCATGGGACATTCTGGACTTCCAAAGATCCCAATACAGGGTTCCAATCGTTTGGGGAACTAAGGTAACACTCAATCTAGCCACAAAAGGGTTCAATAAACCCTAAGTCCATATACACATCAACATAGAAGAATGCAACTCGAAATATTACCTGAATAACGTGCTCTCTGTGTCCCCAAATCCTCAGGACGTGGCTTCTCTTGTTGTTCCCTTAACCAAGCCTCCTCTTCCTTGCAAAACAACACTTCCAAAATCAACAATGGTCTTCTACCTTGCTCCAGATGCTCACAATCGAATTAGGGTTTCTCTCAGAGGACTAGGGTGAACAATGACGGCCATAAGGTCCCTCATATACGTCCCAAACTTGAACGGTTAGGGTTTTCGCTAAACAGCGCAGACTCGCTGAGTCCATATCCGGACTCGTCGAGTCCAGTCGCGAACCCGCGACCAGATCCGCGATCCTACTCGGCGAGTCTAGGCTCCAACTCGCCGAGTCCCCTCTTAAAACACCCAAAATCATAAATATAACAATACCTGAAATTCCGGGCTGTTACAACTCTCCCCCACTAGGACTGGACTTCGCCCTCGAAGTCTCACTCTGAAAATAGCTCCGGATGCTGCTCTCACATCTCACGCTCCGACTCCCAAGTCATTTCCGATCCCTTCCGGTGTTGCCACTGAACCAACACCAGAGGTACCTCCTTGTTCCTCAGAACCTTGATCTTCCGATCCCTGATGGCTACTGGTTTTTCGGCATAATTCAGGCTCGCATCCACCTGAATATCCTCTAATGGAACCACTGCCGACTCATCGGCTATACACTTCCTCAATTGCGACACATGAAAAGTGTCGTGGATCTGCCCCAACTCTGCTGGCAACTCCAAACGATAGGCTACCCGGCCTATCCTTGCAATCACACGAAATGGCCCAATATACCGGGGTCCCAACTTGCCCCTCTTCCTAAATCGAATCACTCCTTTCCAAGGAGACACCTTCAGGAGAACGAAGTCGCCGACTTGAAACTCAAGCTCGGATCGGCGTCTGTCTGCATAACTCTTCTGCCGGCTCTGGGCGGTCAATAACCTCTGTCTAACCTGCTAAATCTGCTCTGTCGTCTGAAGCACGATCTCTGTACTGCCCATCACTCTCTGTCCCACCTCTCCCCAGCAAATGGGAATCCGACACCTCCTACCATACAACAGCTCAAAGGGTGGCATACCAATGCTCGAATGATGGTTGTTGTTGTAGGAAAACTCTGCCAAGGGTAAGTACGCATCCCAGCTACCCCCGAAATCTAACACACACGCTCGGAGCATGTCCTCCAGCGTCTAAATCGTTCGCTCGCTCTGACCGTCTGTCTGGGGATGGTATGCGGTACTAAAATGCAATTTAGTACCCAGCTCCTCATGGAATTTCTTCCAGAATCTGGAAGTGAAGCGCACATCACGGTCTGAAACAATCGAGATCAGCACCCCATGCCGAGATACCACTTCTCTCACATATATCTCCGCCAACTTCTCCGCTGAAGAACTCTCACTGATGGCAAGGAAGTGAGCGCTCTTCGTCAACCTATCCACAATCACCCAAATTGCATCGACTCCTCTGACAGTCCTCGGCAATTTGGTGATGAAATCCATAGTGATCTGTTCCCACTTCCACTCGGGAACCTCCAAGGGCTGCAGCTTGCCATGCGGTCTCTGGTGCTCGGCCTTAACCCTACGGTAGGTCAAGCACCTCTCCACGAACCATGCGACGTCCCTCTTCATACAGGGCCACCAATACTCTTTCCTCAAATCCAAATACATCTTCGTAGCCCCGGGATGGATCGAGAATTTCGATCGATGAGCCTCTTCCATCAAAGTAATACGCGTACTACCCACGAACGGTACCCAAATCCGACCCTGAAACGTCATAAAACCTCGTCCATCCGTAACGAACTCTGAAACCAAACCGACAACCCGCTCTCTCTTCTGCATCTCTGGTCGCACAGCTTCGGCCTGTGCCCCACGAATAGCATCCAATACTGGAGCTATTACATTCAATCTCAAACATACATCTCGCAGTGGAGTGCTCTCCGCCCTGCGGCTCAATGCATCGGCTACCACATTAGCCTTGCCTGGGTGGTACAGGATCTCACAATCATAATCCTTGACCACATCCAACCACCTCCTCTGACGCATATTTAAGTTGGGCTGATCCATCAAATACTTCAAGCTCTTATGGTCCGTGTATATCGTACATCGAACCCCATACAAGTAGTGACGCCAGATCTTGAGAGCGAACACTACTGCCCCCAACTCTAAATCATGCGTGGGATATCCGCCTCATGAGGCTTCAGCTGTCTCGACGCATAAGCTATCACATGACCCCTCTGCATCAACACTGCACCCAGCCCCGAAATCGATGCATCGCAATATACTACAAAGTCCTCCATCCCTTCCGGGAGAGCTAATACCGGGGCTTCGCACAACCTTTGGCGAAGTGTCTCAAAGGAGGTCTGCTGCTCGGGTCCCCATGAGAATGCAACACCCTTCCGGGTCAATCTGGTGAGCGGCACTGCGATCTTGGAGAAATCCTTAATAAATCTCCGATAATACCCTGCCGATCCAAGGAAGCTCCTGATCTTAGAGGGTGACTTCGGCACCTCCCAACTCATCACCGCCTCAACCTTGGCCGGATCGACCAATATCCCTTCCTGATTAACAACATGTCCTAGGAATTGGACCTCCCGCAACCAGAAGTCACATTTGGAGAACTTTGCATAAAGCTTCTCCGATCTCAATACCTCGAGGACCTCCCTCAAATGCTCCTCATGCTGCTCTCTAGATCTCGAATACACTAGAATATCGTCGATAAATACAATCACTGACCGATCCAACATCGGCCTGCATACCCTGTTCATGAGATCCATGAACACAGCCGGGGCATTGGTGAGTCCGAAAGGCATCACCACAAACTCATAATGCCCATATCGCGTCCTAAACGCTGTCTTCTAGACGTCCTCATCCCGCACTCTCACCTGATGGTACCCCGACCTCAGATCGATCTTGGAAAACCAAGATGCTCCCTGCAACTGATCGAATAAATCATCGATCCTCGGTAACGGGTAACGGTTCTTGACCGTCAACTTGTTCAACTCCCGGTAATCAATGCACATCCGGTGTGAACCATCCTTCTTCTTGACGAACATAATAGGTGCTCCCCACGGCGAGCTGCTCGGCCGGATGAATCCCTTCCCCAGCAACTCCTGAAGCTGCGAGGACAACTCTTGCATCTCTGGAGGTGCAAGACGATAAGGCACCTTAGCGATAGGCGCGGCCCCCGGAACCATATCGATACCAAACTCTACTTGCCTCACAGGAGGTACTCCTGGCAGCTCCTCGGGGAAAACATCTGGAAACTCACGCACCACTGGGACCTCCTCAACTGATCTCGGTCTCTTGGAAACCTCCCGCGTATCCATCACATACGCCACAAAACCCTTACAGCCCTGCTGTAGACACTGCCTCGCCCTAGCGGCCGAACAAAAAGCTGATCCCGAACGGGTACCCTCGTCGTACACCGAAAGAACTCCCCCGCTAGGGTCTCGTATAGTCACCAGCTGACGCTCACAGTCGATGACGGCGCCGAAACGGCTCAACCAGTCCATGCCCACAATGACACAGACATCACCCATCGCAATAGGAATCAGGTCAATCGGAAACTCAACCCAAAAAATCTCTAACACACATCCCCGGAGAACCTCCGTGGCACAAACCACTCTCTCGTCAGCTATAGAAACTCTCAGAGGCCCACTCAACAACTCACGACTAACGCTGATTTGCTGACTAAAAGCCAAAGATACAAAGGACCTACTCGCACCCGAGTCAAATAACACTAAAGCAGGCACCGAGTTCACAAGGAAAGTACCTACGCATATCATAACATAAGCATAACATCTCGACATCAAAATAATTACATGAAATAAAGCATACCTGCCACAACATCGGGCGCAGCGCGGACCTCCTCCGCAGTCAACTGAAAGGCTCTCCCACGAGCCCTCGGGGCCTCGGCCTTCACCGGTCGAGTCGCAGTAGCCCTGGCAGTAGGTGCAGATCCCTGAAGAAGCTGAGGGCACTCGGCCTTCCGATGGCCTGTCTGGTTGCAATGAAAGCAAACCGTAAACCCCTTAGGGCAATCCCTAGCAATGTGCCCCTCCTTGCCACACTTGTAGCAAGCACCAGATCGACATGCCCCATCATGACTCTTGCCGCACTTTCCGCAAGTGCGGCCCTTCGGACCTCCCGTCCTCGAATCGGCGGACTTAGTCCGCTTGGCTGCCGGCTGAGACTGAGCCGGCCGCCGGTCCACCCGCTGAGACTCGGCCTCCTCCCTGGCCTGGGTCTCCAACTCAATCTCGCGCTTCCTGGCATTCGCCTGAAGCTCAGCAAAGGTATGATAGGTGGAGTTTGACACAAACTCCCGAATATCCCTCCTCAAAACACCCAAGTACCGGCTCATCCGAGCCTGCTCTGTGGACACCAGCTCGGGGCAGAACATCGCCCTCTCATGAAACTTCCGCGTGATCACCGCAACCGAATCAGTATCCTGCTTGAGGGTCAAGAACTCCTGAACCAATCGTTCCCTCTCCACCGGGGGAACGTACTCGTCTCTGAACATAGAGGTAAACCCCTCCCATGTCACTGCTGAAATCTCTGCCAAAGTGAAGTTCGCCGTCACGAACTTCCACCAATCCTTTGCTCCCAGACGGAGCTGGTTCAAAGCGAACCGTACCCTCAGATGCTCCGGACATGAACAAGTGTAGAAGCACCCCTCAATATCAGCGATCCACCTCATCGCAGCAATCGGATCCTGCGTCCCATCAAACTCAGGTGGCTTCGTGTTGCTGAACTCCCAAAACAGCAACGAGTCACCCCCCTGTGGCCTGGCAGCGGCCACAGCTGCGGTAGCTGCAGCGGCTGCAGCCTCAGTCAATGCGGCGTACCGCTCCTCAAAAGTCTCCATCAAGGTGGTCTTAATAGACCCAAACATCTCCGGAATCTCAGCCCGAATCGCTGCAGCCACCTCCTCATGAATCATCTGACGAATCTCCTCGTCACTCACACCGCTCGTACTCGCTCCGTGGCGTGGTCTAACCATGATGTCTCTGAAATACAACATAAAACTATCAGAGACTCCATCGAGTATATTCGCACTTGATGACGCAACCCTACTCAGTCTCCGATATCCAGGGATTCTTACTTGGGTCTCCCACTGACCCGGTGTCTTCGGTAGTACGGGCCCAATACTACCGACCACACCGCATCATCATTCATCCCAAATCTTCCTCCCCAAACCCCGGATAGTGAGTACTCTACCTCTAATATGCACTATCTATCTGCACGCTATCAAAGCATCTCATATCGGCAAACCTCCCTAGACTAAGGCATCACGAATCAGGCCACTCTAGTCCTATCATGAATACCTAGTCTTCTAGCATGCATAACAATTCATATCATAACTTATCTCATAACATAACATTGTAAGGTATTTTGGGGATCTTTACCGTTCGGGCGCTGACTGATCGTACACACTGCTTCTTTCTTGTTTACCACAAAATCATTTATAAAAGTTTATGCCTTTATTTTAAAAGTTTTCCTCAAATCCTCGGTTTGAGTTCAGTTACGCCCGAAGGTGCACCCGAATCCCTCAAACCAAGGCTCTGATACCAATTTGTAACACCGTAAATTTTCAAACAAATTTTTTCATTTCAAATTATAGTATTTTCATTCAAAACAAGGCATAAACATTTCGAGTGTCATGTCAAAATACAATCCTCTAAATCCCAAGATCACAAAACATCTTTCAGTGTGTACAGATCACGCCGGCGCCTTCCCACGGTCCTCGCTAGTACCTGAAACACATACATAACAACTGTAAGCATAAATGCTTAGTGAGTTCCCCAAAATACAACTTACGCACATACGCCTTTCCAGGCCCCGACCTTCCGGTCCATGTGTCTCAGGGGACTTCCGTCCCTGCTGGGTAAACCTTCCGGTCCTACCCACGCCGACCTTCCGGTCCACAACACGACGCCTTCCGGCCCATACATATTCGCCTTCCGGCCCATAACATATTCGCCTTCCGGCCCATAACATAATGCCTTCCGGCCCATATCAAACATATCATACATAGCACATATAACAATTACCTTATCACATAAATCACATATATCTCATATCATATCTGACCTTCCGGTCATACAGTCAAACCCTTCCGGGTACAGTATAGTGAGAAGACTCACCTCGTGAATGTCGAAAGCTAGCAAATCCTGAAATCACTCGTACTCGATCCGCCGAGCTACAATCTCCCTATAACATCATACATCTCTTAATAACACTTTTATCTTCTAAGTTTGACTATCCCTAAGAAGTCAAACATAGGTCAACTCTGGTCAACGGTCAACGGTCAACTTGACCTGACCCGGCGAGTGCTAGGGCAACTCGGCGAGTCTAGACGTCCTCACCAATTCTCTAAGATTCCCTTTCTACTCGTCGAGTATCCTCCTTGACTCGACGAGTTTCTCCTGGAAGAATCGCGGGGCCACCCCGACTCAACTCGCCGAGTCTGAAGAACAACTCGACGAGTCCCAGTTAATCTTCAAGCTACTCCTCGAGTCTGTTCATCGGACTCGGCGAGTCCATGCCATGTAACCGCTCAAACTGCTTTCTAAGGTCAGAACTGCTCCGACCATTCATAGGTCTGGCCTTCCTAGACTGATTCATCACGTAAGGTCCTCATTTCGGTGCTCATAATACACCCCATGACTCATAATTTACATTTTGACCTAAGGCATAAGGATTCCAATCCAAAACCTCCATTGATTCCCGAAATGCACAGGCATGGGACATTCTGGACTTCCAAAGATCCCAATACAGGGTTCCAATCGTTTGGGGAACTAAGGTAACACTCAATCTAGCCACAAAAGGGTTCAATAAACCCTAAGTCCATATACACATCAACATAGAAGAATGCAACTCAAAATATTACCTGAATAACGTGCTCTCTGTGTCCCCAAATCCTCAGGACGTGGCTTCTCTTGTTGTTCCCTTAACCAAGCCTCCTCTTCCTTGCAAAACAACACTTCCAAAATCAACAATGGTCTTCTACCTTGCTCCAGATGCTCACAATCGAATTAGGGTTTCTCTCAGAGGACTAGGGTGAACAATGACGGCCATAAGGTCCCTCATATACGTCCCAAACTTGAACGGTTAGGGTTTTCGCTAAACAGCGCAGACTCGCCGAGTCCATATCCGGACTCGTCGAGTCTAGTCGCGAACCCGCGACCAAATCCGCGATCCTACTCGGTGAGTCTAGGCTCCAACTCGCCGAGTCCCCTCTTAAAACACCCAAAATCATAAATATAACAATACCTGAAATTCCGGGCTGTTACAAGCATTCTATGATATAAGTAAAGGGGAGTGTAATAATCATAGAGAGGATGAATTATACTTACCAAGAGTGTAAGAAAGCTTGATGATCAGCCTTGAATCTCGAATTTGAGGGAGAAAGTTTGAGAGAAAAGGTGTTTGTTCCTTGGGTGGAAATGAGAGAAATGAGAGAAATGAAGAGTGAGTGGAGATTTTCCCAACTCTTTGGATATGGATTTGTTGGGGAAAAGAGTAGGAAAGTACCATCAGGTAACTAGGAGTGGTGAGGAGTACAATAGTTGGTCAAAGGAATGGGCATGGGGTGGTTGTTTGTGTCAAATATTATAGCAAGATCCACACTCCACCTTAAGATCTCACTTAATAGATTTTATTCTTAAATAAATAATTTCATAAAAATATGTTTAAATTATGAATATTTAGGGTCTTATAGGTTAAAATATGATTTTTGGAGAAAATCCCGTATTAAAATAATTAAAAATGGGCTTCAAAACGTTAAAAATGTTGAAAACCGAGTGAAAAAGGGTGAAATCCGAAGTTCTGAGCAAGGTTGCGGTCATCAGCAGCCTAGAACCGGAGTGACTAGGGCTGCTGGTGCGGATTCGAGGGAGGAGGGAGTCTGCGTTCCGATCTGCTACCACAGGCGACTACGTTCGAAGGAAGACCGAAGGCGAGAAGGTTGCGGGCTTAACGGCTGCGGCTCCGGGCTTGCTGCGGCTCGCTGGCTGCGGTCGGCTTGCTGCGGCTCGCTGGCTGCGGTCGGCTTGCTGCGGCTCGCTGGCTGCGGTCAGCTTGTTGCGGCTACACCCTGGGGCTTCGGTCCTGGCTGCTTCCGGTCCAAGAGGGTCCGGCCCTAAGAGGCTTCGGCCCTATAAAGGGGATTTCGGGTCTTTTAGAGTATTTTCTCCATTCTAACTCCATTTTAAGCGGTTTTTGACCCGGTTAAGTGTCGGGATGGCTCAAATGATTATAAAACTCGAAAGAGGTTTTGGGAGAGATTCCACATTCTTGGAGAGATTTCACATTCTTGGAGAGATTTCACTTATGGAGAGAGATTTGGGAGAGATTTCGCATTCTTGGAGAGATTTGGGAGAGATTTGACATACTTGGAGAGATTTCTCATTCAGAGAGAGATTTGGGAGAGGTTTCTCATACTTAGAGAGATTTGGGAGAGGTTTCTCATACTTAGAGAGATTTGGGAGAGGTTTCACATAGAAAGAGATAGAGTGAAAAAAAAGATTGGGGAGGCTCCTTTTGTGACCCTTTTGAGTGTTTGGATTCTCAACGCAGGGTCCGTAAGCCTCGTTAAGCCATGTTTAAGGGTCTTACACACTCCCGCTGAGTATGCAGCATTGTTTTATCGGTTTAGTTCCATCTGTTGTCCTGATTAGGGTTTAGAATTTCCGAACACGTGAAAACTCTATGTGATACTTTGTATTAAGTTTGCGAGTTGTTCAATAAGAAGCATAATGGAAACCCTAATATACAAGGCCTAGATGAGTTGACTGGTTTGACTTGTTGACTTTAGTTGACTTTGACCTGGCCAAAATTGACGGTTGTCACACCTAGTCCTGGGTGTTTGAGATTTTTTGGAGTTTTGTGAGATTGAGGATAGTTACGAGTCTTTTGAGAACGATGAGATTTGTCATGAGAGAAGATCTTTTGACACTGACATTAACACGTGAACTTTTTATCATCTACTCTCACATTTGTCTTGGTCTGTGGTTTTGAGGAAGAAATATGCTTTTGTCCAGTCCGAGGATAGTAAGATTTGACCTTTTTGTTTGTGAGTTTTGAAGAGGTGTTTTTTGCAGGTCTTGCAGGTGTGTAAGCATGTGCAGGCCTTTTTTGTGGTGATGTCTTAAGCTCTTGAAGTGACCTTTTGAGTGTCGGAGTTGGCAAAATTCCTTTCCATTTTGGAGTTTTTGAAAATAACTTTGGAAGGGTTGGAGTTGGTAGAATACCTTTCCATTTTGGATTATCTAATGAATAGACTTGAAAACAATTTGATCGAAAAGACTTATCCTTTGTGTCAGATGATTTCTGAGCAGTGTTCGAAACAGTGAACTCCTTCCTTTTTGTTTTCTTGGAAACAGTTGATTTAAAGTGATAATTTGAGAAAACAAGTTTTTTTGGACTCTTTGACTTGGGACATTTAACAAATTTCTTTTGTTTTGAATAGATTTGCCGTTGCTTTCCACAGGAACAAAATTCTTCTTTAAAAACTCTTTTTGCTTCGGTTTTAGGAGAACCGCAGTCAGTGACATTTAGTTGTGGTTTCCTTAAATCCTTTGGAAATTTCAAAAAACAGGGACTAGGTTCATCCGAACTGGAGAAGTCAGGACTTTGAGAGCATTGACCAACTTCAAAATTTTCGATTGATAATTCATGATTAATTGGTTCAATAGTCACAAAACTTTTGACTATGGTCTGCGGTGTATTGCTTTGAACAACCGCAGAGTAAGTCTTGGTGGTCACGTTAGTGGGACATTTGATACTAGGTAGTGGGACAGATTGTAGTTCATGATTACAGTTAGGAGTACTGTGATAGACTGAAGGGATGGAAAGTCCAATGCGACTTCAGGATTTTCCACAACAATTTCCTCATCAACTACGGATGATGTCTGAGAATTTGAGTGAATTTTGTTATCATCATGATTAGAAAATTCAGATAGAATTTCCTTGATAACACAGTTATTACTCAGATCATGGAGTTTACCAAAATGAGCTTGGATATCTTCAGGAAACGTTTTGTCATTGACCAGAAACAAAAAGTTGTGGTCTAGAGGGACGTAGGTACGTTCCGGGGTGAAGAGTCTATTACGGTTGGGTACCCATTGGACCAACCCCAATTGAAAGTGTTATCAACATTCCCATTACTAACTAGATTCTCAATGGCTTCAGTTTCATTAAAAAGCTTTTCAATTAAAAGATTTAAGCGTACAATTTCACTCTGTGCTAAATCTCTCTGATTAAAAGCTATCTCTAGTTGTGTTTCACTTAACATTCTAGCATCTTTTTCTAGCATCAAGTCTTTCTCTATCATTGCCATTTTGAGTCTCTTATTATCCAAACGTCCTATAACATGGAACATCTCTTGCGAAGCGATGTTCTTCTCATCTAAGGCTTTATTGTGGTCTGTAAGGACGGCAACACATGTGTCATTGAGTGTGTCCAAGAAAGGTTGACAGTCACGCATGCTATAATTTAAAGTTTGAATCATAAGTTTTACCTTTTCCACAATGCTGAGAGTTCCATCTTTCGCCATATAGCAATGGTTCTTCTTTAGCTTGGTTGAGCTGTCTTCATCAGCAGTTGCTACCATATAGATCTTGCCTTTTCCTTTACTGTGGTCGTCTTCATCTTCGTACTCCAGATGACCACACTTGGTGATTCCTTTTCACTTGAGCAACATAAGCTTTTCCCTTTTCTTTGTCCTCCAGTTCTTGAGCCATTCTGAGATAGAAAGCTCTATATTTCACTACGTTTGCCTTGCAGTTCTTGGCAAAATGGTTTTCTTTGTTGCATTTGTGACATATAACAATATCACTTTTGTCTTCTAAAGAAGTACCGGAGTCAGTTGATTGAGACTGTGGTGGCACGTCTTTAAACTGTGTTTGCTAAGGCTGCGGTGGAGGGAGTGGATTCTTGGTGGAACGAAAGTGATTGTTTTGAAAGTTTCGGTTGAAAGGTGGTCGGTTGTACTGTTAATTTTTACGAAATGAAGGAGGTAAGCGATTGAATTTTTGACTGATAAGGGCAATGGCATTCTGGAACTCTTCTTTATCGTCATATTCTGAGTGTGCTTCATATGACTGTGGTGGTGAGTCATACGAGGAGGGATATGTTTGAGTGTGAGGTGATTGTGCTACAAGAGCAAGTGGACCTCCGAAGTCTGAACAGTCCTTGAGTATAGTGGACTCTTGAGCTTGCAATTCTCCATAGAGCTTATAGAGAGACAACGAGTGAATTTTCCTATCTCCTTGAACGATCATTTTGGAGGTTGTCCAATGTCTTCCCAATCCATTAAGGAACTGTAGATTTGTTTCATGATTGCTGCAGACAGTGCCAGCATTGGACAGTTTTATGACAATCAAGTTGAATCTTTTGAAGGAGTCTTCCAAACTTTCTCCGGTGTGAGCTTTGAAGTTGTTGAACTCATTGAGTGCAGTTGTAAGCTTCTTGTCTTGAGCTTGCTCTGAGCCTTCATACAGATTTTTGAGAACATCCCAAATCTCTTTTGCTGATTTGCAATTTATGATAATATCAAAGTTATCAGGAGCAACTCCACATGAGATTTCATAATAAGCAATAGCATCATTTTCCATTTTATCGAGATCATCCTTGGTGGGACGGTTCAAGGCTGGTTGACCTCCTCCTAGCCTTGCTGTGGCTCTGTCAGTTTGGACTGGTGTAAGGACTGGGACATGTGGTCCTTCTTCTTTAGATCGCCATACATCTCTACCAAGTCTTCTGAGATATCTTTCCATCCTTTGTGACCAGTGATGATATTCATTTGCAACCAGTATTGTGTCTCTATTAGAACCACCAACACTGTTGGAGACATTCAGTGATAACGATTGTGCCATGTTTTGAAGTTTTTTTTGTTTTAGAAATGAGCTTCAGTGGTATAGAAGGCTCTTCGAAAAATCAGAGTTCCGATTTTCAAAAGGCAGCCATTATGGCTCTGATACCAATTGTTGAGAGAAAAACTTTGAGACACACTTGAACAAACGTTAGAACAAGTATATAGAGGAATAGTTAATCTCGAAGGATCAAAAGCTCAACAATAATATTAAGAGTTAGAAGTTAGAGAGTTAGTTGCGGGAAAGTAAAGAAATGTAAATGACAACAATTGTTATATCAAGTAAACACATAAGCAGATTCATAACGAGGAATGCATTCAAACCAAGTTAATAAGTGAGATCAAACTTAGTGATTAAATCACAAGATACTTGCTCCGAAGAGAAATGATGATTGATTTTGAGAGTAAGAAGATTGAGTAAGTAAGATAGAATGAGAATTTTGAGATGTGTATTAGAATTGGATGCGATAGATTCACTGTATAGATTACACGAGAATGAGTTCTATTTATAGAGACTCATAAAGCTAACAGGTTTACAACTCTAAGAGTAGCCATGCAAGGCATACTGGACAATAGAGTGTTTTATAGAAAAGATAAAGTAATCTAAATAAAGATAGAGACTGTGGTGTTGAAGACTTCGGATGATGATTGACGAAGAGACTGCTTGACTGCGGTGGCTTGGAGGCTGCGGTAGCTGAAGTTCAAGAGGGTCACCTTTTTGCTTCAACAATAGGCCTCGTTGGGCCATCAATGAATTAATTAGCCCTAATAGACCATAAAACCATTCCTTTATACCATAATGGGCCGTAAATCACCTTAAGAGCCCAATGGACAGAAAAATAATATTGGGCCCATGAAATTCGATCATAGCCAAGGATTTGAGCCCAAAATTATTTTTCCTTCATTCCATTTAGCCATTCTCGGCCCATGTGTAAAAAAAATATTAAGGGAGGATTAAGGAGAAGATCACAACTCAAGTTTACCCACCATGCATCTAAGTATTATTCTTCATACATCCATGCAAAAATATCATGTATTTTGGCAACTCTTATCATTCCTTTCATAAGACAAACCCCCCTTCTTCTCCTCTCTTATCCTCTCGGCCCAAAAGAACACCAACACACACACTTCTACTCAAACCTTCTCAAATATCATTTCAGAAACTCTTCCTTCTTCCATCAAAATTTTGAGATTGTGGGTGCTTTCAAGAGGATTCTTCACCAATATCATCATCCTTGGTAAGTTTTTGCTTAGATACATGGTTTAGCTTCTTGATTTCTTCAAAAATCTCCTCTTAACTCATGTCATTTCATGAATCATTCATCTTAGAGCCATCTAAGTTCTAAAGTTCTTCAAGAAGCTTGCTAGGACCAAAATCTCTTCATATCTTCACCAAAAACAGAGAACAACAAATCAAGGTGAGTTCATACCCCCCTGTTTTCGGTTTTTACATGTTTTTTGGGGTAGAATACAAGTTTTTATGTATAGATCTATGTATTTATGCATGTTATGTGTGATTTTCTTGGTTTATGATGTGATTATGTGATAAAATTTGATAAATCTCAAAACCTTTAACAAAAATGGGTGAGATTCATAAACTAAAATACTCTAGTCATCATACTACAAAGAATAAAAGTGTTATACATGCTTAAGATGTGAAAAACCAAACAAAAATCTTATATAAGGATCATTTTTGACAAATAAACAAAAGTTTGAGACAATTGTGTCACTTTCAGTTTTATAAGGATCAAAAAGGTCACATTTGCATAAAAATGAGTTTTTATAGTAATCATACTTTTCAAAGGGCCAAAAGTGTAAAATTTAGCATTATGGGCCTCAATTTGGGCCTTACGGCTTTTTGAGCCCAAATTGCAAAAATATCAATATTTAGGGATTAAAATGTTATTTAATCAAAACTTGAGCCAGAAATGAATATAAATGAAAATAAGGGCTGAAAATGACTCTTATTTCAAAATTTGGGCCAAAAGTGTTAATTTTATAAAAAAGGGGTCGAAAATGTCATTTTATTCAAACAAGAGCTGAAAATGTAATTTTCTGCAAGGATGGGATGAAAATGTCAATATATGTATTTTTGGGCCAAATCCATCAATTACTAAACATTTGGGCCGAAAATATAAATTTTTATATATTAATGGGCTAAAATGTTATTTTTAATTAAAATAGAGCAAAAAATGACATTTTATGTAAAAATAAGCCTTTAAATGTTCAAATTAGTTCTTAAGGGACCTAAAGTGTAATTTTTATTAAAAATGAGTTCAAATTATAGAATTTTGACGTAATTAACTAAAAATATCATTATAACAAAACACTAGACTTTTTATAACATTATGGATAAATGTTTCGACTAAAGAACTATACTATCACGAACAAATGAATACAATAACGGTACGAATATTGGACCCAATACATTCATTACATGTCTATTGGGCCTTAGTGACCCAATTACGTGCCTAACGGGCCTAAATTATCCTTTACATGTTTATTGGGCCTTAGTGGTCCATTTACATAATAATTGGGTCTAAACTATTCATTATATGCTTAATGGACCTTAAGTGTTGTCACTATAGCATTTTAGCTAGGAAATTCTATTCCTATGTAACCATTCAATTATTGTAAATCATATACTCTAAGTAGATCTCACTCAATTCTCATATAGACTCATCAATAATGTTCAACAAAGAGACTAAAAACCCTAAGAATCTCAGTTTAAGTCCATATTGGATGAGGAGTCCCTTATTGGGCCTAATGGACCAATAAGCACCCAATTCAACCATATGGGGCTTAGAAACCCTAATTGGATCCTAATTGGACCTAATTCATAAATCAAAAACATTATGGGCCATTTGGGTCTAGAATGACTCATTCTAACCCTAATGGGCTTTATTGGGCCATAATTTATCCATTTAACCTTAGTGAGCCATAAGCCCATTCTTTTATTCTATTTCGGCCGTGAATGCTTGCATGAGCCTAATGGGCCGAAAAAGTTTATGTTTAGGACCCAAATATCCAAACTAAAGTTAATGGGCCCAAACTACTTCACCATTTCTCCTTGGCCCAAAATCTCAGCCCATGTATAAAAAAAAGGAAAAGAAGAGAATTAAGGTGGGGGTTGACTTGGAGATGTCACTTCTATATTGCCCAACATGTATGAATGTTAAAATCTCTTATATATCCATACTAGTCACCTCACCACTCTCTCTCTCCCCTCTCTTCTTCTACTCTCGGCCGAGAGCCACAAACACACACACACATTACAACAAATTCTCTCCAATTCTCTCAAGAATCATACTTCTCTTCCTCCAAAATTCTCAAAATTTTGCTTGTGTTTCAAGAAGGTTTTCACAAGATAATCATCACTTCTTGGTAAGTCTTTACACATCCAAGTTTATAACTCCATTCTCATGTTAGATCACTCTTTTAAGAAAAGTTTTTGGTGATTTTGCTTCCTAGAACTTCTTAAGTTCGAAATCCACTCAAGAATGCTTGCTAGGACCAATATCTTCTTCATTTCTTCTTCAAAACCGAAACATCAAAGCAAAGTTGAGTTCATACCCCCTTGTTTTCGGTTTTCATATGATTTTTGGGGGAGAATACAAGTAAAATGTGTAGATCTATGTGTTATATGCATGTTTTGTGTGAATTCTTAGTTTGTTTGGTAATAATGGGTTAGATCTTAGCAAATCTCGAAACTTAAACAAAGATCTATGAACTATAACATGATATTACCTTACAATAACAAGCCAAAAGTGAATACATGTTTAAGATGCAAAAAAATTCAACAGAAACTTTGTTAAATGTCAAAATTGTCAAGAAAACAAAAGATAAGGGTAAAAAGTGAAAATTATGTTTTTAAAGGGGCCAAACAGGTCCTACATGTATAAAAAGGTATTTTTATGCTAAACATCCTTTTAAAAGGGCCAAAAATGCAAATTTTAGCTTAATGGGCCAAAACTTTTGGGCCTCACGGTTATGGGCCCAATTTGCGAAAAAAATGAGTTTTTGGGGTTTAAAAATGTCATTTTGCCAAGGTTTGTGTCATAAATGTAAATAAACCAAATTTAGAGGTGAAAATATCAATTATTTGCAAATTGGAGAAAAAATGTAAAGTTTTCCAAAAATGGGGCCAAAAGCATAAACTTTTACAAATAAGGGGCTGACAATGTATTTTTCTGCAAAACAGGGTTCTAAATGTAAAAATATAACATTTTGGGTTAAAACCGTAAATTTATAAACATTTGGGACAAAATTGCAAACTTTTACAAATTATGGACTAAGTGTCATTTTTACAAAACTTTGGTCCTAATTTAAAGTTTTTAGAATTGTTGGCCAAAAATGTTGTTTTTACAAAAAGATGATTTCTATCACCAATCTATCGAACTTCAAGTCAAAACAAACAATGGAATAAAACAAAACGAACGAAATATATCGATAACCAATTATTGGGCCTAATATTCATGATACTTGGTCGTTGGGCCCTAAGGGCCCAACTAAGTGTATATTTAGACCAATGTGTTTCATTACATGTTTATTGGGTCTTGCGACCCACTTACATGTTATTTTGAGCCTAATTTATGGGCTACATGTTTATTGGGTCTTTGTGGCTCATTTTCATGCCTATTGGGCCTAAATGACCCTTTTATTATGTTATTGGACCTTTGTGGCCCATTTACATGTTAATCGGGCCTGGAACGAAAATTCACATACTTTGTAAATCGTAAATATACCTCTACATAGTTTATGAATTTGTATACTTACTTTTGGAATGGAAAAATCTATAATTTATGCGTAAAACATTAAACATGGGGAAAATCTTATCAAATGGGAAAGGCTGAGAATCTAGTGAGACTTGTCGGTTGGCACCTTTGAGTGTACAATCGTAGCCTGTAGTTATAATCATAGTTTTCTGGATGGAAAGCGGGAGTTTATGTATAGATCAATACGGGGTGACCCCCCACGCCTTAGCTGTTCGCTACAGCTAGACTAGGCCAGTCTAGGGCGACAACATCCTTATCAAGACCGCCATTTGGAAAAATAACAAGACGGGCGACCTAGTCATTATCATGCATGGTTATAACGGCTTATATAGGGACTCAATACCAAAAGATAAGCTTTTGAAGATAAATTCTTCGATAGTATCAATGCAAAACGACTTATCTACAATACAAAAATCTAAACGATATTATAAAACAGAAAATGTCAGATTTTCTGGGGAGATTATTCAAACACAACTATCATTTGTACAAAATACAATGAACCCAAACTACACTCATACAAGTTTTTAACTATTAAATTCACACATGCATTTATACTCGATTTTCACATCATTTTCAAAACATTTTACAGAAAATATCGAATTTTCTGGGCTTTTATGAAAGATACAAAGACTTTTACTCAAATATACTTATGAACTCACCAACATTATATATGTTGACCGTTTTCAAAATAACTTGTATTTTCAGGTAATCGTTAAGATGGAAGATATGCAAGTGTGTATGGTTTTGTTTATGTAACATCAATTATCGTACTTTGAACAATTATGTATTTTAACAATATACTTGATGTGAACAATGCTGGTTGTATTATGTAATGTTGGTGAAGAATGTGTTATGTTTCATGTATATTCATTATGATGATTATTCAATTGTTAGTCACACGAGCCCCCGAACGTTTCCGCCGTCTGGTTCGAGGGTGGGACAAGTGTCCTTTTGCATATCTAACAAGCCTGGAAATAACTTACATGTCTAATGGGCCACAATTGTCCTTTTCATGTTTGTTGGGCTTTATCATTTCATATTCACGTGTCAACTGGTGTTGTAAGATCTAAATACATATAATGTTATACATATTCATGCGGTAATAATTGGGATCTATTGAGACTTGTCGGTTGACACCATTGAGTGTATGGTCGTAGCTTGTAGTTATAATCAGAGTCTCCTGGAGGGAGAGCGAGATTTTGTGTATAGATCTATACAGGGTGACTCCCCCACACCTGAGTTGTTTGCTACAGTTAGACTAGGCCAATCTAGGGTGACAAAACCTTGATCAAAACCGGCGTTTGAAAAAATGACAAGACAAGCGAATTAGTCACTATCATGCATGGTTATAACGACTCACATAGAGATCCATTACCATCACAACATTACGGAAATCAAAACTCATAAATCATATTGATACAAAACAAATCAGACGATAATGTAAGGACCGCAATATTTTTATAAATCAGAAAATATCGGATTTTCTAGGGAAATACTATTATTCATTACCTTCTACTTACAACAAATATAATACAAGGAAATTTTTGGATCACTTACTTATAAATGTTTTTACAATGGAAATCACACATACATTTTATACTTGATCATTAGATCATTTTCAAAGAATTTATAGAAAATATCGGATTTTCTGGGTTACACGAACAATACGAAATCTTTCAATCAAACATGCTTATGAACTCACCAACATTATATATGTTGACCATTTTCAAAATAACTTGTATTCTCATGTAATCGTTAAGCTGAAGAATCATTAAGAGTATTTCGGGAATTTTTTTATGAAATGTTAATCTTCTTACAATTTATGTTTTGGAATATGGAATGTAAAACCAGGTACTTGATGTGAACAATGCCAATTGTATTATTTAATGTTTGGTGATGATTGTGTTATGTTTCATATATATTCATTGTGATGCTATTTCAATTTATAGTCATACGAGCCCTCGGACGTTTCCGCCGTCTGGTTCGATGGTGTGACATGTTGGTATCAGAGCGTTGTTTATAGTGAACTGGCATGTCTAACCATACATGATATGAAACTATAAACACACAGGGACTAAAATAACCCTGAACAAAACAAATAAAATACACATTTATCTGTGCATTTTAGAAAATCAGCATAAAAATAACTAACATAAGTCTTTGGGGAAATTTGACGTTGCAATTAAACCCGGACAACATGTCATCGTATTAGGGAAGAGTGTAGCCTGATCAACTACATTCCTTCAGAATACGACCGACATATGTCCAGGAATAATTGCGGTGATCAATGGACCAAAAGCTTACCCTTTTAATATCCAAAAAAAAAGAGAATATCAAATGGAATTTAAAAATAATTAAAAATATTAAAAGCATATTCTCACCACTAGTTTCTCGCACAGCCGCCATGGATGAAGCACATCAGGGCATCCTTTACCATCATGCCCTAGTGGCTCATGGAGTGATTGAAGAAGACCCTGTGGTAGGACAAGAGGCAACCTCTGACTTTGAGCCTGAGGAGTATAAGGATATGGACTACGAGTTTGACGAGACTGATGATGACGAGGAGGACGATAAGAACACTGATGAAGTTCTCGGTGAACCTCCTGCCACAGAGGTGCATCGGGACCACCCTATACCACCAAGGGACGCCGTTGGTGGAACTCGCTCTTTGGAAGAAGAAATTGCCACTCTTCGGCAGCAGCTATTGGCAATGGAGACGCGAGTCGTGTGAGCGGAACAGGAAAGGGATGAGGTCATTAGAAAAATGACTAAGACGGCTAATTTAGTAGCACAGCATTTTGGAATATGATATCACTACTACCGTTAGACGCATCTCGTCACGACTAGGACCCACCCCCATCACCTACTAGTATCGTTATGATTTTCCTTTTATATGTATGTTACTTTATGTACTACCGACCATATGTTTAAGTGATTACACTATTCATATGGTCGTCATGCTATCAGGTTTTACACTTTTTCCTATGTATTGTATGCCTTTAAGGCAAAATTTTCATGTACTAAAACAGATATTATTAGTGGAACTATTATGTGTTTTATCGTGATTTTGTTATCTGCTATGTGACTTATTTCTTTGATTCATGATAAATTATGAAGTTAATTACATGCACAAACCAAATCATCGAGATAGTAGTACTCTAGACCTAATATACGCTATGCACTCATCATCTCTCTATTCTATGACAGAAGATGCCTCGAAGGAACCCACCAGTGAACAACGATGCAACTCCATCACCACCTACTCCAGAGATGAATTCATCTGCATTTCAAGCAGCAGTTTCAGCTGTAGCTGCAGTAGCTCTAACACACGTCCACAAAGGAGACAACGATGGAGGCAATGGGAATGGAGCTGGAAGTTCCAATCAAGGAATGAATCAAGGGCCTACCAAGGCCTATACTTACAAAGACTTCACCAACGCCAAATCACGAACCTTTAACGGAACGGGAGGTGTAATAACCCTGAAAAGATGGATCGAGAAGGTTCAATCAGTCTTTGAAATATGCGGATGTCCTGAAGAGTGCAAGGGAAAGTTTGCAGCCTACACATTTGTTGATCAATCTCTTTCCTGGTGGAACGGACATGTGGAATCCATGACACTCCCCATAGCCAATGCGATGCTGTGGGCGGAACCGAAAGAGATGTTGATGGTCGAATACTGCCCACGTGGAGAAGTCCAGAAAATGGAGCAAGAACTATGGAATCTTACAATTCGAAACTCCGACATCGATGCCTACATATCTAGATTTAGTGAGTTGTCTCTATTGTGCCATGGAATGATTACTTATGAGGGAAAGAAGATCGAAAGGTTCATTTGGGGATTGACCTCCCCAATCCAAGGAAACATGATAGCAGAAAATCCGAAAACCTTTGATAGTGCCAAGAGACTGGCCTAGAAACTATATGACCACAACAACAAGAAGGGGGACAAAGCAGGAGAAATCGAAGGAAAGAAGGAAAGTGATAACAAGAAGAGTAATAACAATAAGCGGAAGGGGTGACAAGGCTCAGAGTCGTCAAAGAAACAACAAACAGTGGAAGTTCATGCCACACCACATCCATGCCAAATGCTCCAAAGCAGTACTCAAGAAATCTCCCCTAATGTAACAAATGCAATTTCCATCATCATGGGGAATGCCGAGAGATGATTTGCACAAGGTACAACTAGAAAGGTCATACAGCAAAGTACTGTAGGACTCAGCTTCCATAGAACCATACGCCAAACAACAACAACAACAATATTAACAACCATATTAACAACAACAACAACACCAATGTTGGGGCCAGTCATACCTGTTATGGATGCGGGAGAACCGGGCATTTCAGGCGCAATTGCCCAATGTTAACAATCAAGGAGCTGTAGGATTGGGAAGAGTTTTGACTTTGGGACAAGGTGAAGCAGTCCAGGACCCTACCGTTGTCACCGGTACGTTCCAACTTAACAACACATATGCATGCATCTTATTCGATAGTGGGGCAGAACAAAGTTTCGTTATTAACAAGTTCAAACATTTACTAAATCAACGACCCCATAAGCTCAATGAAACCTTCATGGTGGAAATGGTTAATGGGAAGACTAAATCAACTAAAGATATATATATATATATATATATATATATATATATATATATATATATATATATATATATATATATATATATATGATGCATGTTAACACTAAACAACCACTCTTTCCAAATAGATTTGATGCTTCTAAATGTTAGGAGTTTTGATGTGATAATTGGCATGGATTGGTTAAGCCCCCATCATGTAGATATTATGTGTCACAAGAAGGTTGTTCGCCTTCATCTTCCCAATCACGAAACCCTAATAATCTATAGAGATAAACCTAGCACAAACTTTCGCCTCATCTCATGCATCAAGGCACAGAAGTGCCTACTCAAAAAGAACCACGCATTCCTCGCTCACGTCGTAGATAAAACAAAGGAAGAAATAAACCTTTATAACATCCCAGTGGCGTGCGACTTTCCAGATGTATTTCCTGAAGATCTTCCAGGAATACCCCTAGAAAGACAAGTCGAATTCAGAATCGAACTCGTGCCTGGAGCCACTCCAATTGCCAAATCACCCTATAGGTTGGTGTGACAACTGTCAATTTTCGGTCAAGTCAAAGTCAACTAAAGTCAACAAGTCAAACCGGTCAACCCAATTTGCCCGTAGGTACTAGAGTTTACGTTATGTAATTTCTAAACAACTCTCTATTCTAATGAGAGATCATAAATCGAAAAGTACGTACATCTAGATCTCCTTAACCTAAAACGGTGGTACGTGGAGAGCTAAACCGATAAAACAATGTTACATACTCATCGGGGGGGAATGCAAGATCCTTAAATAAGGCTTAACGGGGTTTACGGACCTTGCATTGCGAAGCCGGACACTCAAAAAGGTCACCAACGAAACCTCTCTCAATCGTTTTCACTCCATCTCTTCTTATCAGAAATCTCTCCCAAATCTCTCTAAGTATGTGAAATCTCTCCCAAATCTCTCTTTATATGAGAAACCTCACCAAGAATGTCAAATCTCTCCCAAATCTCTCTAAGTATGTGAAATCCCTCCCAAATCTCTCTTTGTATGAGAAACCTCTCCAAGAATGTCAAATCTCTCCCAAATCTCTCTAAGTATGTGAAATCTCTCCCAAATCTCTCTTTGTATGAGAAATCTCTCCAAGAATGTCAAATCTCTCCCAAATCTCTCTAAGTATGTGAAATCCCTCCCAAATCTCTCTTTGTATGAGAAACCTCTCCAAGAATGTCAAATCTCTCCCAAATCTCTCTAAGTATGTGAAATCTCTCCCAAATCTCTCTTTGTATGAGAAACCTCTCCAAGAATGTCAAATCTCTCCCAAATCTCTCTAAGTATGTGAAATCTCTCCCAAATCTCTCTTTGTATGAGAAATCTCTCCAAGAATGTCAAATCTCTCCCAAATCTCTCTACGAATGTGAAATCTCTCCCAAATATCTCTTTGTACGTGAAATCTCTCCAAGTATGTCAAATCTCTCCCAAATCTATCTAAGTATGTGGAATCTCTCTCAAATCTCTCTCAAAATCTCTCTCAACTTTCTATAATCACTCGGGGCATTCCGACCCTCGAATTTGGCAAAAACAGCCCAAAAGCGGAAGTCTACTCGAAAAACAGGCTTGAGGAACCGAAACCCCTCTTAGGACCCGAAAGTCCTCTTAGGAACCGAAACCCCTCTTAGGAACCGAAAGTCCCCTTAGGAACCGAACCCTCCTGATGAAGAAGGTTGCTGAACCGAACCGAACCTCACTCAAAGAACCGAACCGAACCTTCGCTTCTGACCTTCGGACCGAGCCCTCGGACTAAGCCCCTCACCTTCGCCTTCTTCTTCTGGCTCGCATCTCGCTTCCGGCTCAGCACCAGCAAGGACCGAACCTCAGCCTAGGGACCGAACCTCGGCCTAGGACCGAGAGGTCTCGCTGGGAATGCTTTTTCTCCCGGTTTTCGACTAAATTCGCGTTTTAGGCCCGTTTTTAATTGTTTTAACACGGGATTTTCACCCAAAACTTTATTTTAACATATAAGGACCCTTAACTATTAATTAATCACATTTTTAAGGATAAAACCTTATCCACAAGAGAGTGGGTGAAGTACAAAGGTAGAGTGTTGACTTTACTTATTTCTATGACACAAGCAACCACTCCCATACCCACTCCATGTCACTATTCACCACCAGCCCATCCCTAGTCACTTCATAGGTCCTTTCTCATTATTTTCAACTATTCCCACGTTCTTAGGGCTGGAACATCCATCCTCTCTCCTCACACTTCAATCATTCTCTCATTTTTCCAAGAACCACACTCCAAACTCTCTCATCTTTTTCTCTCTAATTCGAGAATTTCAAGGCATAATCCAAGACTTTTCTCTTACAATTAGTAAGTATCATCATCTTTCTTATGATTATTACACATCCTCCTACTCAAAATCATAAATTGCTTACACAAACATCATCACATTCTTGTTAGATCTTCGAATCTTCAAGTGATTCTTCAAGTGTTCTTGGGTTGAACACTTCTCTTCTTCAACACTTACCTACTGAAATCACTCAAGGTGAGTTCATACCCCTACATTTTCATGTTTTCTCAAGTTTTTAGGGGGGCAATACAAGTTAAAACACCAAGAACATAACTAAACTTTTCTAACAGCCTTCATCAGAAACGTTCAACTCCATTCACGGACTGTTTTGGACGACTTAAACATTTTTTTTTCAAAACTGTTTTAGGTGTAAGTAGTTCAAGTTCTTAGCTTTAAAATGACTACTTGCACATCTCCATACGATTTTTCTACAATTTATGGTGAATTTTACAAAACTGCCTATCATTTCAAACACCAATCCGGACCAGTCTGTGATTATGGACCTTTTCACCCAAGTTAGAGATCATTAAAAATCATGATAAAAATTATGAGTAAGCTAGACACATTTTGGGAACTCCCAGAAGTTACGGATTTAGTTTTCGACTTCTTATGATTTTTTTATGGCTTTTCTAAAACAGTGCAGGAAGGTCTAATTTAGTTAACATCATATAATTTTCATAACACTTTGTATTATGTTGAGCAAAGTGTATAATAATAATTTCTAAGTATTGAATGTGTTTCTTTGTAAATTTTATCATCATAAACTGAAAATAAGTCATTCATGATAAGATTATTCATTCATTTAGAACACGTATATAAGCTATAATAAGCATAGTTTAATGGATTTCATAACACTAACGCTTTTTCATAAAAGAGTTCTTATATATTACAAACATTTTGGATAAAACTATAATAGGTATAGTTTATGATACATCACATAACACACTCGTACAAAAAGGGTACATTCATACAGAAAGGTTTTACACTCACGCACACAACTCGTAAACTTGTTAACCTAAATTGTGAGACAATCTCTTTCCGTACGTCCGAGTGCGGGATATAATTCCTGTTAGTTATAATCAGAGTCTCCTGGAGGGAGAACGTGATAGTTGTGTATAGATCTATATTGGGTTTGACACCCCACACCTTGCTGCTAGCTATATTGGGACCTACAGGTCTACGGGTGACAAATGTCATTTCAGTTTTACGACGCCTGAGAAACGTCGTGGCAGGTTCATTTAGTCATAGTATGATTATAGCGACTCACATAGGGATATAACAATACATAAAGTCTACGGGATTTTTATAAAACTTAAATGGGTTTTATGTCGATTTTAAATTCACTTTTTATCTCAATAAGTACAGATATTACTGTACACTTTCGATTTTGGTATTTATGACTACACAACATTTGAAACCACATTTATATCTTTAAGTATGGACAATACTTGTTATTTTCTCGGTCCTGAGATTTAGGACTACATATACATAAAGTATTAACAAACATAAGAATTTATGGGAATTTCATTTAATTCAAGCGCGTTTATGTCAATTTAAACACATATCATTTTCTATTAGTAAGAGAGGTTACTTATACATTTTGGTCTTCGGTTATAAGACTACATTACATAACTTTTATAAAGAAAATATCGGATTTTCTGGATGCATATTCTATCGCTTTTACAAGGAAAACGGTTTACTCTCCAACAAAATCTCTTATGAACTCACCAACCTTTGTGTTGACACTTTTTCAAAACTACTTGTATTCTCAGGAATTCAGTGAAAACAGGAAATCAACAACGTTTTGAGGATGGGACGATAAATCGTCAAACAGTTCATTTTGTTTCATAATGTAATTGATTCGAGTCATGTAAACATATACTTTGGTGTAACTTTTTCAATTATATTTATGATGGTTGTATTTACTTTGAGCACTATTATACTCGTTGTTGTGATACTCTACATGAAGTCCTCCACCCTCGGACGTTTCCGCCATCCTTGGTTTGGGGGTGTGACAGTTGGATCCCGTGGAAATGCATGAACTATCAAGCCAATTAAGCGAGCTCCTGAATAAAGGATTCATCAGACCCAGCTTCTCACCATGGAGAGCTCTGGTCCTTTTCGTTAAAAAGAAAGACGGATCCTTCAGGATGTGTATCGACTATAGGGAACTAAATAAGCTCACTATCAAGAATCGCTACCCACTTCCAGGAATCGATGATCTATTTGACCAGCTTCAAGGGGCTAGTTATTTTTCAAAAATAGATCTGAGATTCGATTATCATCCGCTCAAGGTACGAGACGAGGATGTTCCAAAAACTACTTTCTGAACCCACTACGGATATTACGAATTTGTCGTGATGCCCTTCGGTCTAACAAATGCCCCCGCCGTATTTATGGACCTAATGAATTGAGTCTGCCTCCCATTCCTTGATAACTTCATAATCGTTTTCATCGATGATATTCTTGTATATTCTCGAAGTAAAGAAGAGCATGGTCAACATCTTCGTCAAATCTTGGAAACCCTACAAGTTGAAAAGTTGTATGAAAAAATATCCAAATGTGAGTTTTGGCTCCGCAACATAAAATTTTTGGGTCATATTGTCAAAAAGGAAGGGATACATGTGGATCCTTCCAAGGTCAAAGCCATTGAAGGTTGGGCGACCCCGACGACACCGACAAAAATTCACCAATTCTTGGGTCTCGCAGGCTATTACCGTAGGTTCATTCAAAACTTCTCCAAGATAGCCAAACCTCTCACAGCACTGACACAAAAAGGTGTACCCTTCCACTAGACTGAGAAGCAAGAGGTTTCCTTCCAAACCTTGAAGCATGCCCTCTGTAGTGCACTAGTGCAATCTTTACCAGAGGGAACCGAAGACTTTATAGTCTACTGCGACGCTTCAAATCAGGGTTTAGGTTGTGTTCTTATGCAACGCCGAAAGGTAATTGCGTATGCGTCCAGACAACTAAAGACACACGAAGTAAATTACACCACTCATGACCTCGAGCTGGGAGTTGTGGTCTTCGCTTTGAAGATTTGGAGGCACGACCTTTATGGTACAAAGTGCACCATTTTCACCGACCACAAAAGCTTCTAGTGCATTCTGAATCAGAAAGATTTAAACATGAGGCAGCAAAGATGGGTTGAGCTTCTAAATGATTACGAATGCGAGATCAAGTACCACCCAGGCTAGGCTAACGTGGTAGTTGGCGCCCTGAGCCGAAAAGAATATTCTAGTCGTCGTGTGAAAACTCTCTCGATAACCATTCAATCCCACCTAACCTCGCAAATCAAGGAAGCCCGGTTGGATGCCTTAAAACTAGAAAACACCGCAAGTGAATCACTGCATTGAATGGGGAAGAGTTTTGAAGTCAAAGAGGATGGAGCATACTATTTCATGAATACAATCTAGGTCCCTAAACTTGGGGGATTCAGAGAAGTAGTCATGAATGAGGCTCACAAGACATGATACTCCATCCATCTAGGTTCAGATAAGATGTACCTGGATATCAAGCAACATTATTGGTGGCTTAATATGAACGCAGAAATCGCCACTTACGTGGGTAATTGTCTCACTTGCGCTAAGGTGAAAGTGGAGTATCAAAAGCCCTCGGGATTATTACAACAACCAATGATACCCGAGTGGAAATAGGAGAGGATTACTATGGACTTCATGACCAAATTACCCAAGACAACTGACGGGTTGGATACTATATAGGTAATTGTGGATAGATTAACAAAATCCGCTCATTTCCTACCAATAAATGGATCTTACAACAAGGAGATTGTAAGACTTCATGGAGTACCCGTATCTATTATCTCAGATCGAGATAGTAGATTTACTTCACGATTCTGCCAGTCACTGCAAAAGGCAATGGGAACACAACTAGATATGAGCACTGCCTACCACCCTCAAACGGATGGTCAAAGCGAGCAAACCATCCAAACGCTCGAATACATGCTCCGAGCATGTGTGATCGACTTTGGCAAGTCGTGGGATACCTACTTTCCTTTGATTGAATTCACATACAATAACAGTTATCACACGAGCATCAAGGTTGCTCATTTCGAAGCATTATATGGTCGCAAATGCAGATCACCTCTATGCTGGGCTAAGGTGGGTGACTCTAAGCTAGCAAAAGGGAAAGCACCGAACAGTACTTTAACAGGGCCATAGATTATCCATGAGACGACAGAGAATATAATTCAAATCAGAGCTTGACTTTAAGCATCGCGAAACTGACAGAAGAGTTATGCTGACAAGCGGCGAAAGCCCTTAGAATTCCAAGCCGGGGATCGGGTGCTATTGAAAGTCTCTCCCTGGAAAGGGATTATTCGTTTTGGGAAACAGGGGAAACTAAACCCGCGATACATTGGACCATTTGAGATTCTTGCCCGAATTGGTCTAGTAACTTGATGTAGCTACCCACAGAGCTTAGCAATGTACACCCCGTGTTCCTCGTTTACAATTTGAAGCAGTGCTTATCCGATGAAACTCTCGTCATTCCATTAGAAGATATTGAAATCAACGAGAATCTCCTATTCTTCGAAGAACCGTTTGAAGTTATGGACAGGAAAGTGAATCATACAAAGCAGAGTCGCATTCCAATTGTGAAAGTTCGGTGGAACGCCACGCGTGGACCGAAATTCACATGGGAATGCGAAGATCAAATGAAGCATAAGTACCCTCATCTATTCTCTCATTCATAATCCTAACTTCAAAAGAATTTCGGGATGAAATTCCCTCTAACGGGGGGATGATGTCACAACTAGCAATTTGCTAGGAAATTTTGTGCTCATATAAACATTATGTTTGATGATACTTGTAGCTCTAACTTGATGATATGTGTTATGTTCATTTTAATGACAACAAATTCAATCAAGGTTCACCCGGTAAAGTTCAAAACTCTATACAAAACATTTCAAAAAGTCAATTGGGAGTAGAAAACCCTAAAAATCCCGGTTCAAGTTTATTATGGACTAGGATTTTCTTATTGGGCCTAATGGACCAATAAGCATTCAATTTGACTATCTTGGGCTTATAACCCTTAAATGGGATCTAAATGGACCCACATTCATAAAATTTTAACATTTTGGGCCATGTGGGCCTAAAATGGTTCATCTTGCCTCTAAAAGGCCAAGTTGGACCACAACGAATATCAATAACCTTAATGGGCCTCGTTGGGCCATAAATGAATTAATTAGCCCTAATAGACCATAAACCCATTCCTTTATACCATAATAGGCCATGAACCACCATAAGAGCCCAATGGACCGAAAAACAATATTGGGCCTATGAAATTCAATCAAAGCCAAGGATTTGAGCCTAAAATTATTTTTCCTTCATTCTCGGCCCATATGTAAAAAAAAGATTAAGGAGAAAATGACAACTCAAGATTACCCACCATGCATCTACTTATTATTCTTCATACATCCATGAAAAAATATCATGTATCTAGGCAACTCTTATCATTCCTTTCATAAGGCAAATCCCCTTCTTCTCCCCTCTTATCCTCTCGACCTAAAAGAACACCAACACACACTTCCACTTTCAAACCTTCTCAAATATCATCTCAAAAACTCTTCCTTCTTCCATCAAAATTTTGAGATTGTAGGTGCTTTCAAGAGGATTCTTCACTAATATCATCATCCTTGGTAAGTTTTTCTTAGATACATGGTTTAGCTTCTTGATTTCTTTAGAAATCTCCTCTTAACTCATGTCTTTTCGTGAATCATGCATCTTAGAGCCATCTAAGTTCTAAAGTTCTTCAAGAAGCTTGCTAGGACCAAAATCTCTTCACATCTTCACCAAAAACCGAGAAAAATAAATCAAGGTGAGTTCATACCCCCTTGTTTTCGGTTTTTACATGTTTTTGGGGGATAGTACAAGTGTTTATGTGTGGATCTATGTATTTATGCATGTTATGTGTGATTTTCTTGGTTTATGTTGTGATTATGTGATAAAAGTTGATAAATCTTGAAAACTTTAACAAAAATGGGTGAGATTCATAAACTAAAATACTCTAGTCATCATACTACAAAGAATAAAAGTGTTATACATGCTTAAGATGTGAAAAACTAAACAAATATCTTGTATAAGGATCATTTTTGACAAATAAAAAAAAGTTTGAGACAATTGTGACACTTTCGGTTTTATAAGGATCAAAAAGGTCACATTTGTATAAAAATGAGTTTTTATAGTAATCATACTTTTCAAAGGGCCAAAAGTGTATAATTTAGCATTATGGGCCTCAATTTGGGCCTTACGACTTTTTGGGCCCAAATTGCAAAAATATCAATTTTTAGGGATTAAAATGTTATTTAATCAAAACTTGAGCCAAAAATGAATATAAACGAAAATAAGGGCTGAAAATGACTCTTATTTCAAAAATTGGGCCAAAAATGTTAATTTTATAAAAATTGGGCCGAAAATGTCATTTTATTCAAATAAGGGCTGAAAATGTAATTTTCTGCAAAGATGGGCTGAAAATGTCAATATATGTACTTTTGGGCCAAATCCGTCAATTACTAAACATTTGGGCCGAAAATATAAATTTTTATAAATTAATGGGCTAAAATGTTATTTTTAATTAAAATAGACCAAAAAATGACATTTTATGTAAGAATAAGCCTTTAAATGTTCAAATTAGTTCTTAAGGGACCTAAAGTGTAAATATTAAAAATGAGTTCAAATTATAGAATTTTGACGTAATTAACTAAAAATATCATTATAACAAAACACTGGACTTTTTATAACATTATGGATAAATGTTTCGACTAAAGAACTATACTATAACGAACAAATGAAATACAACAACGGTACGACTATTAGACCCAATACATTCATTACTTGTCTATTGGGCCTTAGTGACCCAATTACGTGCCTAACGGGCCTAAATTATCCTTTACATGTTTATTGGGCCTTAGTGCTCCGTTTACATGATAATTAGGTCTGGACTATTCATTATATGCTTAATGGACCCTAAGTGTCCTTTTGCATATCTAATAAGCCTCGAAATAACTTACATGTCTAATGGGCCAAAGTTGTCCTTTTTCATGTTTGTTGGGCTTTATCCTTTCACATTCACGTGTCATCTGGTGTTGTAAAATCTAAATACATATAATGTTATACATATTCATGCGGTAATAATTGGGATCTATTGAGACTTGTCGGTTGACACCATTGAGTGTATGGTCGTAGCTTGTAGTTATAATCAGAGTCTCCTGGAGGGAGAGCGAGAGTTTGTGTATAGATCTATACGGGGGTGACTCCCCCACACCTGAGTTGTTCGCTATAGTTAGACTAGACCAATCTAGGGTCACAAAACCTTGATCAAAACTGGCGTTTGAAAAAATGACAAGACAAGCGAATTAGCCACTATCATGCATGGTTATAACAACTCAGATAGAGATTCATTACCATCACAACATTACGAAAATTAAAACTCATAAATCATATTGATACAAAACAAATCAGACGATAATGCAAGGACCGCAACATTTTTATAAATCAGAAAATATCAGATTTTTTGGGGAAATACTATTATTCTTTACCTTCTACTTACAACTAATATAATACAAGGAAATTTTTGGATCGCTTACTTATATATGTTTTTACAATGGAAATCACACATACATTTTATACTTGATCATTACATCATTTTCAGAGAATTTACAGAAAATATCGGATTTTCTGGGTTACACGAACAATACGAAAATTTTCAGTCAGACATGCTTATGAACTCACCAACATTATATATGTTGACCATTTTCAAAATAACTTGTATTCTCAGGTAATCGTTGAGCTAAAGAATCATCAAGAGTATTTCGTGAATTTTTTTTATGAAATGTCAATCTTCTTACAATTTATGTTTTGGAATATATAATGTAAAACCATGTACTTGATGTGAACAATGTCAATTGTATTATGTAATGTTTGGTGATGATTGTGTTATGTTTCATGTATATTCATTGTGATGCTATTTCAATTTATAGTCATACAAACCCCCGGACGTTTCTGCCGTCTGGTTCGAGGGTGTGACAATTTTCCCCCAACTTATTGAAGTTTTGATGATTATATGAGTTTTGTAGAACGAAGGGGTTGTTACTTAGGCATTTGAAGACTGTTTCCCTTAAGGACTATGCTCTAAAACCACTTTTTAGTTATTGAGATTTTAGGCGATCATCACAGTCCAATAACCAGACTAAGTTTGCAATTAACATTCACCAAATGGAAAACAAAATCATCAGTTTAAATAGAAATATAACTCCAGATATTAATATGTTCTCGACTTGAAATAAACCAACCAAAAATATACAATATTTACTATAATTTATGTTCAGATGTAACAATACAAACCTAGATTAGACTAATATATATATATATATATATATATATATATATATATATATATATATATATATATATATATATATCACCAATTATTCAGATTAAGAATGGTATCTGTCCCGCTTATGTGTTTCTAAACCAGGTTGCTGCAGAAAGACTGATTGGTTAAACTTCTCATCGTGCACATAAAGTTGCAACAATGAAGAAAGCATCATAAAAAAAGGAAGAGAGATTAAATGATTTATGCATTTTATGTTACAAGATGAAAGGTTTTTTTCATACTAGAGGCATGTCAAAAGCATAGAAGAAATATATAGGTGGTTTATCGGCAACAAAAACCGTGCAGACATTTAAGAGGAACAGTTTACCCTTTGTTTTAATGGTTCCTCCACGAGCCCTGAACAATGTATACAACAATGTTAGGTTTGATTCAAACTAGAATTTTGAAGCCATTATTAATCCAATTCAATACCTTAATTTTAGTGTTCGTTGGATTCTACTATTGGTCAATCAAAGAATTACACAGACTTCAAGCAATGGTATGTTTTTACCCATAATAACAACATATTTATAATTTTTTTCCAATTTATGTTTAATCGATCTATTTTGTCTAAATCAGTTAACTTTGATATAGGTACATGACTTGGAGAAGAGTTATTCAGAATTGAAGGTCATATTAGATGTGTATAACCAGAAAAAATATATTCAAAGTTGAACAACCTTTTTTGGATCTATGAGTCTTTATATTTTTAATAATCTATGAGTCTTTATATTTTTAATAAATTTCAACATGGTGGTGTTGGTAGTTCTTGTTATTAAACTTATATTGTTTTAATTTAGTAAAATGATGATTACAAAAATATTGAAGAGGTTTATTACATTACATTACAAAGAGTTTGTTGAGACTAGAAAGTATGAGTAAAAGGCATGGGCTTATGTTCAGAGCTTGAACTATTTCTTTGATGAGCATATCATTGTTTATAAATAAAAAATATTTATGGTATCCTTCAAAATAAGTTTTATTTTATTTTATTTTATTTTATTTTATTTTATTTTGTCAACTTCTTCGTTTGTGTGTTTAACAATGTATATTCATGCAGGTTTTGAAATATATGTGAAATCCTATAAAAATGACGTTGACATCTACACATCATGATAGGTAATTTAGATTACCCTGGACCTGAAATGGGAAAAGTTACTCTATTTTATTAAAAAAAAAAGGCACGATGAATTGATTGTGCTTTTAATCTTTTATGTTGTTGCTCATTGCTATATTTTTTTTATTGAGACATTATGCATAGGGGTATTAAGCGGAAAGTAAATATTGCAGAGACTTCAGCTAATCCTACCACTTGCCACTTCTATGTGATGGATTTGTCGTTCAAATTGTTGATACTTATTTCATGATTTAATTAAGTAGGCTCAATTGAATTCAGGTCACTTTATGAATTGTTTTAGTACACTATTTAATATTTAATTTCTGTTGTATTGACAATTTTGAATATTGGTTGTAATGACTTTAAAATGTAAAGGAGAGGTATTGAGTGGTTTGTATACGGGCGGTAGTATAAGATATGTTGTCATTGCTAGCAAAATATTATTTATTTAAACTTTCCTTCTAATATACTATAATTTTATAACATTATATAAATCTTGATGTATCTATTCTAATAAATTCACGTTTTTATGTTGTTTCTTTTACCAATTTTAACCCCTCAACTCCAACATCCAAAGATTCTTCTCTAGTTTATATAAATTATTTAAATGAGTAAAACCAAAACAATAAGTAGGCTCAATTATATTTTGGTGTTACAAACAGGCACGTCCAGTATTCCCTAGGCTCTGAATTCCGATATTTGTGAATATGGGGCTTGTGGTGTTACTTGCATTATATCAATGAATTTGGGTCATATATGGTTGTTGGAGGTGCTACTTCAATAAAATCAACGAAGTTGGTTATTTCGTGCAGGCAAAAGGTCACGGTTGGTGAATGGGTATCATGAATTGGCTTTTCAAACATGTGAACGGTTAGGATTAATTATTTGGGAAATTTAGTAAACTAAGTTTTTGGAGCTTTTTGAATAAAATAACTAAATAAAATATAATTTGTTATAATAACCTTTCATTGGTATTTTGAAGTAGTGGAAAATGGGTTAAGCCTTATATATATATATATATATATATATATATATATATATATATATATATATATATATATATATATATATATATATATATATATATATATATATATATATATATAAAAGTTTAAATATTTTTACTATCTATTGTGTATGTAGAATTAAATAATGCATATTAAATGTTGAATATTTAATTAATACTCATTATATCTTCAACGTGTAATATGCATTAATTATTTTATTAAAATAATTAAAATAATCGGTCCACAATCAATTCTACATGTACACAATAGATAGTTAGAACACAATAATCTAACAATATATATATATATATATATATATATATATATATATATATATATATATATATATATATATATATATATATATATATATATGAGTTGAGATGTATAATAACGATGATCACTTGGTGTTACTTGATTACTTCCATAAAGATTTATTATTGTGAAAGTAATAGAGACAATATGTTCTTTGACAAATATACATATAGTGCTTTTGAAAAGCACGTTAGCAACTATGTAAACATGAATCCACTATGATAAATATTTTTTTTTGCCACATGTTTTTTTCTTCTTTATTTGGACATATGTTATAATTTTAGAATTTTAGAATTTTTTATTTTCCACTTATCATTTTATTATATTTTTCATTTTATTAAATTAAAATTTCACATTTAATATGTAAGGTAATATATATGTAAGGTATTTATTAGAAAGAAAATATATATGTAATGTATTCAATGTATTAAAGCCTCATTAATTTTAATAATTTAAAATTTTTCTCATTTTTCTTATAAATTCAAACTTCTCAAATTGTTAAAATTTTCATATATTTTTTTTAAATAAACTCACGTAATACATGAGTCTCACACCTAGTTAGTCAACATATACCGTAAACTCGTTGATATCATTCAATTTCAACAAATTATAGAAATTAGAGTAGTAAGTTGGTAAAAAGTACTCTAACATTACTAACTCTGAAAAAAAAATGTATCACCTAATCTGATTTCTCATTTGCCGTTCGAATGCTCCGGCATATTGGTGCAACGAGAGAGTTATAATCATTAATAATTATTCAGTGTCGCCCTTTCTTTTCCCCCCACCACCACAATTGTCACCGCCACCACCACCACTACCACCACCTCTGCCACTAACCGACCCCACTAGTGTCACCTCCGTCATATATACCACCACCACCTCTGCCGCCACCGATCATCATATATTGTGGTCAAGACAATGGACACTATCAAAGAAGCATCTAAGTAGTAGCATGAATAAAAGAATGAGTGGAAATGACTCACATTATCTTTTGTCTGATTGAAAACTACATGGAATTGTTTAAAAATAGACACCACTAGTTTGCATCGTATGCAAGTTCCCAGTTATCTTGGAAATCAACTCTAATTATAGATAATCTAATGTTATTTTAAACTTAAATATGTAAAATGTTATGTTTTTCTTAAATGGTAGTACTTTTCAGTCATGTTAGGCAAATGGACCTTACAAAATATATTACATACTTAAATTATTTTCCACAATTTGGAAATTATAAAGGATACAAATTTTGTTCGTGGTCAAACAAGTTGAATCTAATTCTAAAAGCATCTATATGACGGTCCCATTCTGCCTGAAACCTATCAATCTCTGCATTCGCATCTCGAATCCAATTTTTAGCCTCTTAGGGTTTTTTAGCTTCAACCACCCATTTTTATTTTTCATTAACATGTTGTGCTAGTACGTCAAAACGTTGATTAAGTATCCGACTTATTTTTGAGTCCCTTAGGTTGGCTTCTTTGGCATTCGTCATCGTTTGGGAAACTTCAGACATTTTATATGAGAGTGAGAAATCTAGGCCTTTAGAAAGTGGGTTAGTATCTGAAAACAAATTCATATGAACTCATTCTCAAATAATTAGTTTGATCATGTACTTCATTTAAAAAAAAGGTTATATAGTGTTTAAGTTAATTGATGGGTGGTTCTCCATATTAATAATCATAGGTATGTGTCTGGAACGCATTGTTTTTTTGGAATATGTGCATTGGAATGAGTGTAATTATCATGAACATCTTAAAATAAGACTTATAAGTTATGCGGTTATAGAATTCAAAAATGAAACTAAACCATCCCCTTCCATGGACTTTAAAAAGGAGATCCAACTCATTCGGTCTTTGTAACGTCGTGATTTTCACCATAATTTTTTTTATATATTAACAATCAATAAATAGGAAAATTGCAACGAGAGTCTTTAAAACATTATTTCAAAAAGAATCACCCATGTTGCTTTACTTCCAAAAACAACCCGAAAGAAATAGTTTAATTTTTAATAAACCAAAACAGTGAAATGACCACCATGACAAAGTCCAAGTGGTATCAACTAAACATAAAAGGAACAATCTACACGATAAAAAGTCCAAACCTCACAAGCCATGTACTTAAGCAACCTCTACCAATACAAGAAAAACATGTCAAACAACAACAAGAAACAAGTGTTAACAACTGCTTAGTGAGACCAAAAGTTGTACAGTGTCAGGTCAATCATTTGAATTGTCAACACACAACAACTTTTCAACTTTACAAAGTACATATCACCACATACAACTATTATACATCGCTTAAATGTTGCATTATGTATTGTTCATTGTATTATTCACTTTTGTAATTACTTGTCCTCAATCCTTATTGTAATTACTATTAATAATCATTAATCACTATAATTACACAACCTTAGTCTTTGTAACTACTATTATTAAATTTCATTGCTCGTAGGTCCCTACATCACTAATTGAGTTTCTACACCACTCCACCCAAAAGGATAACCCAATTCACTACTATAATGTATGTTTCCCATAATTTGCTACTTTGTGTCACACCCCTGGCCGAGTCGGAACATGCTGGGAGTGCAAATAAGTTCATGGATCCCAGATAAACTAGATATATAGCAAAGTACAACGATAAATAAAACAGAATTTGTATTCCTTCATTAAGTTTGAATACAAGGTTCTTACAAATAATAATAGTACAGTAATTGCCTAAAACAGGTAAGCGGATAATAAAAACTAGATAGCTCGGTCGTCTGTAATCCATGACCAATCTTCCGTCTAAACGCTTGTCTAATGATCTCCTAAGAATACATGTAAGTTTGAGGGTCAACACAAAGGTTGGTGAGTGTCACAAGTTTCTAAAATAATGATACTTTTAATATGATCTAAAAAGTATTGTCTTTGTTTTAAGTAAAACCGTTTTTGGAAATGTTTGATAAAGATAGAAATCTAAACTGTGGTTTCTAGATAATGAAATATATGTAAAGTTCATAGTGACAAAGTTGTACAATAACGGATAAACAGACATACGGATACAGTTATCTGCCAATGTTGTACTTAACAACCGCAAATACGGATAAACGAATGGAAGACAAGTATATTTGATAAGCGTAAGCGTAAAAAGTGTACGATACTTGTTTAAACAGTTGATAAAACTTAGGGTAGTGTACACAAGCATATGTATGAGCCTAAGATACAAGTTCTATAACTTGTATAAATATATAAACCTATATATTTTTGTGTATGTATGAGGTATATTGAAACTACCAAATTGATACCTTCTATACAGTCATAGCACATTTGTAGTCGGAATCTATATGTTATTTTTATTAGTTGTATTATTTTAACAACATAACAACATAACATATGTAAATATTGATGTTTAAAACGATTTTTTTACTTATAACATATATTTAAACAAATATTTCACAAGCTAGAAATGTGTTTACACAAAATAATGATATTTTATGTGTATTTTGTGCGATAAATATTATTTAGTATTGGTACTACCATGTACAGACGAGGGCCAGACATGAAACACCGGAGGGCATGATCATTTTAGCAATTAAGTCATTCTAAAATCCAACAACCCTATGCGGCCCTTCAAATTAGATTCTTCGTACCATAAGTAGTAGTAAATAATATTTTTGTGTGATTTATAACGCATAAAAATGTTGATGTTGTTTGTATAAACAAAACATTTAGACATATATATATATATATATATATATATATATATATATATATATATAATAGTACAAGTAGTACATGTACACCCCCCCTCCCAACCCTGAAAAATATGTAAAAGTGGGGCCGTAACACTTACCTTATCGAGCGATTATCGAGTTGTTTTGAAAACCGGGAAGTATTGTCGAGAGGTCGTGATCTCTCAGATTAACTCGATTTCCTAGAAAATTTCGATATATATATATATATATATATATATATATATATATATATATATATATATATATATATATATATATATATATATATATATATATATATGGACGTGATTTGGTATTTTTGATTAACACTCACCTTATCGAGCAGTTATCAAGTTGTTTTGAAAACTGTGAACTATTGTCGAGAGGTCGTGATCTCCTGGATTAATTCGATTTCCTAGAAAATTTCAATATATATTAATATCTGGACGTGATTTGGTATTTTTGATTAAGTATAATAATTTCTCAAGTTTTGTTAATTCCAAATTTATTTAAATAATTATTTTATTTAAATTTTATCTAAAAATTAAATTTATTATTTCCCCAAATACTTCAATAAATCCAAAATTTTATTTATATTGAGATCAAAGATTGGAAACCCTAAAAATCCCGGTTTAAGTCCATTATGGACTAGGATTTCCTTATTGGGCCTAATGGACCAATAAGCTTCCAATTTGACTATTTTGGGCTTAAGACCCTTAAATGGGCCCTAATTGGACCCACTTTCATAAAAACCTAACATTTTGGGCCATAATGGATCCAAAATGGATTGGTTTACTTTAATGGGCCTTATTGGGCCATGGTTGAATTAATTAGCTTTCATGGACCATAAATCCATTCCTTTATACCATATTGGGCCGTGAACTACTCACAAGAGCCCAATGGGCCGAAAACCATCAAATTGGGCCTCATATTATGGACTCAAGCACAAAAGACCCAAGCCATTCTCTTCCTTCTCTCTCTTTCAGCCCAAGTAGGAAGAAAAGGGGAAAGATGTAAAAATGGGGAGGGTTGACTTTGGGGGTGTGCCACCTCCTTATTGCACACCATGTACCCATGCATGGGCCAACATGCATCTATAATAGTCACCTCACTCTCTCTATCTTCTCCTTCTTCTACTCTCGGCCGAGGGCATCAACACACACTTAATTCACTTCCAAATCCTCTCAGGAACATCTTCATTCCTCCTTCAAAATTTTTGAGATCTTGGAACATTTTAAGGAGGTTCTTCCACAAGAATCATCATCCTAGGTATGTTGATGCTTGGATCCATAATCTAGTCTCTTTACTTCATCAAGAATCTCTTCTAAACTCACACAAACTCATGATCATACTCCTAGAACACTCTAAGTTCGAGATCCACCCAAGAAGGCCTACTAGGATCAAAATCTTCTTCATTTCTTTCTTCAAAACCGTGAGCAACAAAGCAAGGTGAGTTCATACCCCTTTGTTTTCGATTTTTACTTGTTTTTTGGGGGAGGGAGAATACAAGTATTATGTGATGATCTATGTGTGTTTGTATGTTATATGTGAATTCATTAGTTTTTGGTTATGATAATATGAAATATGTATTATATTTCGAGATCTATAATAAAAGGGTGAAATAATCATGAACAAGAACACAATGAAAAACATACATCATGGATCTAAGGGTCTTTAAGTTTAAAAAGTGAAAAACAAAACCAAAAGAACCTTACAAGTGTCATTTTTGCAAAAATAACAAAGATTGGGTATAAATTGTACTTTGTCGGTTTTAAGAGGGTTATATTTTTTTTATTTGTATAAAAGCTATTTTTTATGAAAATAGCACTTTCCAAAGGATCAAAAACATAAATTTTAGCTTAATGGGCTTAAAAGTGGGCCTAATGGGTTTTGGGCTCAAAGTTGCGAAAAAATGAGAATTAGAGGGGCTGAGTTGGAAAACTTAACAAACTATGGGTCTAAAATGTAAATAAACTTTTTAGGGGTTAAAAATGAGTTTAATACCAAATTTGGACTAAAAATGCAAAGTTTTTTATTTTGGGGTCAAAATTGTAAAACTTACGGAAATTGGGCCAAAAATGTAACTTTTTACAAATGAAGGCTGGAAATGAAAAATGCAATAGTTTTGGACTGAAATTACTTTTCAAATAAAGTTTGGGTGGAAAATGTTAATAAAAATGGTTTAAGGACCAAAAAATGTAAATTTTCGTAAAAAGGGACTAAAACTGTCATTTTTATAGGAAAAAGGTGTCATAATGGTTAATCTATATGTTTTTGGGCCAAATAAATGATTATGACTTTTGGGATTAAAAATATCAAGTTTATAACACATAATTATATATATATATATATATATATATATATATATATATATATATATATATATATATATATATATATATATATATATATATGTTCAGGTTCATTTGAGACCATTCTAATTTTGTGAGACCGTGAGACCAAATCTAAAAATTCTTTTTTTAAATATTATTTTCGGAACTTGAATTAACTAAAAAAAATAAAATAAAAATAAAATAAAATAAATCCCGTTTTTTTTTTAAATACGTGAAATATTCTAATAGAATATTGCATTGTACAGATTCTAAAAAATAATTTTAAAATGCAAAATAAATGGAAAAATCTAAAAATTCTTTTTTTAATTATTATTTTCGGAACTTGAATTAACTAAAAAAAAAATAAATAAATAAAAAAAATCCCGTTTTTTTTTTTAAAATATGTGAAATATTCTAATAGAATATTACACTGTACATATTCTAAAAAATAATTTTAAAATGCAAAATAAATGGAAAAATCCAAAAAATTCTTTTTTTAAGTATTATTTTCGGAACTTGAATTAACTAAAAAAAATAAATAATAATAAAAAAAACTAAAAAAAATAAAGAAATACGTCTCACTAGGATTGTTCATTATTTGGACAAAAACCGAATTGTCCAATTGGACAAATTGGATTGGACAATTTGGTGCGGATATTCGGATTTTTAGATTGGTTTTCAACAATACCAAATTAGTATTTTGGATTTCGGATTGGTTTTGGTTTATAAAATATGAACCGAATAATCCAAAAAAACCCAATAACCATTTATTATTTATTTAATTTTAATATAACTATAATTATTTATTAATTTTATAATTTATTTTTCCAAATAAGTTCAAAAAGTTTCATCTAATAAAAAACATTAATATGCATTTTCTCTTAAAAGTTCTTTATCTATTGAATATTACACTGTATACATTCTTAATAGTTTATACATTTTAAATCACAACTAAATGTTTTTTCTGCTTCTTCTATAAAAATCGGATAATATTATAACTATATGTCATTTTAAAATGTTTTAGTTTTTGAAAACCGAATTATAAAAACCGATCCAACCGAATTGTAATTGGATCGGATCGGATCGGATCGGATTTGAATTTAGTTTGGATTATTCGGATCCATATTTTGAAAACCGAAATCAATTTGGATTTACTTAATTGGATCGGATCGAACCGATCCATCCAAACGAACACCCCTACGTCTCACAATCTCACAAAATATAGGTGGTCTCAAATGAACCTAACCCTATATATATATATATATATATATATATATATATATATATATATATATATATATAATAATAATAATAATAATAATAATAATAATAATAATAATAATAATAATAAAAACTTTATTATAAATCAAACGTTAAAATGTTTCGTTATTGCGAATAAACATTTAACATACCACGAATACCAACAATACGAACTCAAACTCGATAAAACATAAGCGATTCAAAAGTTGGGCTCAAATACCTTCTATACATGCTATTGGGCCTTTGTGGCCCAATATCATGTTTAATTGGGCCAGATATATTCACACACGTTTATTGGGCCTCCTGCGACCCAATTACATGCCTAAGGGACCCTCAATGGCTTTTACATGTTATTGGGCCTCAGTGGCCCATTGGCATTGCTAGTAAGGTCCAAATCAAACATATGCATGATGGGTCAACGTGCCCGTCTCATACTCGACAACCTATAATAACATACATGATTAGTGGGCCTTTGTTGTCCTCTTCTCTTCGTCTGTTAGGCTTATCCATGTTATTCAAGTAAACATAAATTTTGGTTGATAAACAAGGTTATTCAAATCCAGTTTAATTTAGTGGGAAATAACGGGTGACATTATTAAGTGTCGGTCGTAGTCTATAGTTATAACTAGAGTCCTGGAGGGAGAGCGAGAGTTTGTGTATAGATCTATACGAGGGTGACTCCCCCACACCTGAGTTGTTCGCTACAGTTAGACTTGACCAGTCTAGGGTGACGACATCTTAAATCAATTTCTGCATTCGCTAGAATGCCAAGACAGACGAACTAGTCATTATTATGCATGGTTATAACGACTCACATAGAGATCCAACACCATCTAAGTAATCAAGGGAAAACATATTCATTCGTTGTGTCGATACAATAACATGAAACTGTCATACTATTTATATCGGAAAACATCGGGTTTTCCAGGGAAACAACATTATTCACTCCTATACACAACAACTATAATACGATAATCAATTTTAAATGACAATCACTTCTACTTGTTTTTGAAATCACATACACATGCACTTATGGGATCATCGCATCTTTTCGCAACAGTTTTTGTACAAAAAATATCGGATTTTATGGGTTTTACAACGATACAAACAAGTTTTATATCAAACATGCTTATGAACTCACTAACATTATATATGTTGACGTTTTCAAAATAACTTGTATTCTCAGGTAACAGATAAGCCGAAGAACAATACCAAGTGTGTTAGGATGTTATGTTTTTAAGAAATTCTCAAACAATTTATGTTACGGATGTGTAATGTTTAAACAAATGTACTTGATGTGAACAATGTCAGTTGTACTATGTAATGTTGGTGATGTATTTGTTGTTCATGTATATTCATTGTGATGATATTTCAATTTAAGTCACGCGATCCCTCGGAAGTTTCCGCCGTCTGGTTCGGGGGTGTGACACAAGTCGTATATAATCAAGATTGAATAGACGATCGAATAAGTGATTCTACCTTAAGCCTACAGCCAAACAACAAACAGGAAGTAAATCGGAGTCAAAAATCCTAAGTTTATAGAATCTTAATTATATACAACCCTAACGTATACACTTAGCAAGCATAGATTACCAGAAAGGGTCCTTAGTTTCTATATGAATGACGTGACTATTTAGGGTGAGAAGGCAATTGGTGAGTATTTTTAAAGTGCTTTCTATTTGGTTGATTGTCATATCTACTGTGTAAGTTTCATTAAGTTTGCAGAATTTATGTTTTGTCATGTTTTGAAACCTATGGTCGATAAAGCTTTTATCGGTACTAGTATCAATTAATATTGAAGGCTAAATATTGTTGATATGAAACGTACCAATAACCACGGGTGGTTCTTGGAGAGCATCTCCAACAGTGAACATAAGTGCTCTTCCATTGCAACCCTGATTCTTCAGTTTCGTGTAGTCCTTCCTAAAATGCTCTAGTTGATTTCATTCAAAACAATTACGACTTCCTCTTGACGTAGTGGTTGGGGTTTTTTTTGCAGTACCTCAAGATGTGACCTCTCGTGTTACACCTGTTGTAGATTATCTCCTTACAATTTACGACATGATGGAAATTGCACTCTGTACAATGAGGTAAAGTCCCAGTGTAGGACTTCGTTGGGGTGGGAGTGTTGGTAATTGCAGCATAGACATCCACAGGTTTTGGTTCAGTTTTGTGATGCTTGGATCCCCCCTTTGATTTCCCATGAAACTTCCTTTTGGTACTTCTGGTGTGATTCTTTTATACTGGTGGGGCCATGGTACCCTGACGAATACACTGCTCAATCAATTGATAGGCCAATTGCTTAGTACTATCGAAAGTGGATAGTCCGAATGCAGTAACCAGACCTTGGACCGGCGATGCTAGTCCCCATATGTATCTCTCAATCTTCTTATCTTCCAAGGGTAACATTCATGGGCAAAGGTTAGCAAGGTCATTAAATCGAGAGGTATAGGCAGCTATCTCAGATTCTTGCATGGTCAGATTCCAAAGCTCTTGTTCTAGAGACTAGATTTCCTGTCGGGACTGTATTTTCTGATCATCATCTTTTTCAGTGGTTCCTAACCCATGACATAAGCTTCCGCGATTCCCATGGAATTTGCATGGTTATTCCACCAAGGTAAGGTGGAGTCCATCAGCGTACAGGTAGTGTACTTGACCCAGCAGTCATCGGGGAACGCACTGATGTGAAAAACTGCCTCAGTCTTTTCTTGTAGACCAACTTGTCCTTTAGTGCCATAGAAGGATCGAGGTTTGCAACCCATGAATTCCTTGTAGGAGCAGTGTCTAGGGTTGTTTTGGTGAGTTATTGGAGTCTTGGGATGGTCTGACTCCTTGACAGACCACCCATACCAAACCATTGTTGAATCCATTCCACTTATCTCCTAACTGACTACTCAACTTCTGATAACTTGAGGTTCCCACTAGAACAAAATCACAGACCAATTATTGTTGCAGATCATTTATACTTGACAGAAGGCTCATATAATCCTTCGAGTAGAAGACTCATCCCTAGAACGGTTAGACTCAGAAGAGAGTTGCGCAACAAGGTCAAATATTTTACTCTGAGATTATTTAAACCAGACTGCAAGTGACCTAACATATTCTCCGAATAACGAGCGACTCCACACACGAGTTCCAAATCAATAATACCACCTTTACTTATCTTGATACCCCTCATAGATAGAACCAATCCAAGACGCACTAACAATGGCTTGATCTATTATCAAAACTGAATCCATTCTTTAACCCTGAACCCTTCGATTGATGCCCTTGACATATAGATACCCTAATTCTTATCCCACTGAAAAGAAACTTTGCACGTAAACACTCACGATTCCCAACTAGAGATCTCACCCAAAACCAACCCAATACTCAACTTGTAACCCGAGATCCACATATCTGCACTTGCATTTCACCCAAAAACTTGTGATTCACGACAACCCCTCACTAGACTGAGATGTAAATGCTCCCAAACCATCACTGAGACTACCAATATCACACCTGGTCCAACCACCAGGTTCCCAAGAGTCCAAATAACAAGGCTACCCGGCCTGTAAACCCCTTTGCATCACATACAGACCACCCACTTAATCCTGTAACTCAAGATCTAAAACCTTGACCCAAATGTCTTTACTAGGTCCCACCTATATCGCCATAATGACACGGGCCTTGTTCACGGGTCCTATGCAACTATACCATGGAGCGACCTCGCCCACGGGTCCCACCCATTTAGAGTTCCATATCCCAACTCCGGCTCGGACCCCAATGGTCCTCAAGCTAAATAGAGAATTACTCCTCGACAATCCTGACAGGCGTGCCCAAGGCATGAAATGATTCCCCCTTTACGCTCATGACCACCTCCAACGATAGTCTACCTCAAACTAGTGAATGTTATGATCCCATCGCAGTCTTACAACACTTCTAACCAACCATGGTTACCATACATGGCCTAACTACACCGTAACCATCACAACTTCACTCTTCTTGAGCCAAAACCTGCATCTAACTATATCCCATCAGGTGTTCGGGTCATACTTCGAATTCCGAAGCCATCAACCTGGATTCAACCCCAAGCCTGCTATGCATAAAAAAGGAAGACGTCGGCCAACGGTTGGAGGTTTCTTAAACTCCTACTTACACAACCTTAATCTACACAACCACTTGGGTCGTCTCTCCTCCTGGCCAGGATGTGAAACTTGCCCTAATTCCACACCCTTCCTAACTCCTAGAAATCATGATCGGTTCTCCCCCACTTGGATTCAACGAAGCTTTCTCACCTCTTAAATCCGATGGATTCCTAACCCATCAACCTCATATAGCATGCACCCCCTATGATCTGCGGTAATCAATACTAGTGTTCCATTACTAGTCAAAATCATTGATCGCCCAACTTCTGAAGTCCTAAAGAATACTCTTGAAATCTTAACCAGTCTAATAATCCAAATCACCTCCCATGATACCTTACAAATTCCTTGAGTTCTTATGCTAGGGACTAAAAACCATAACCCTTGCCCCGAACTGACGAATATTCACCCCAACTTCCATTCTCAAAGAGTCATCGAATTCTAACCATCTACAACCCATGTGGATATAAACTCCCCTGACATTTCCAATCACCACACAAGTCATGCAACCGACACCACCATCTTCATGCTATTGCTCTTCTCCTAGAAACGCTAGTTCTTAAGTCCAAAAGTTCTTCCATAGGAAATCGCCAATCATACCAGAATAAATGATGAAACCACTAAACCTTGACTTCACTGGAGAATTAACCAGATAACCCTGACCAAAGATCCTCCAAGCAATACCCCTGAATTGATCCCGATAAAGACCCGGATCAACAACTGAACACGCTGAAACCCACTCAACAAGATACGACCCTCTAATGATTCATTGAAGACTTTTGCATGCAGAATGCCATATAACAATCCTTGATAATATAAACCAGACAATAGCAGAAATCCAACCCGAGATATAACTTACCTAAACCCAAGAAAAATTACAACGCAATACAAATTCCCAATAACAATACAGAAGAAAACAGAAGATGACATACCCACAAAAGCATCTGAAGGAATCCTGACCTCCTCCTCCTGAGTTACCCCGGCCATCCTGGGAACCTAGTGCAAAACTCGCCTCCAATCCTAAATGAAAATAACTAACAATAGGATCCTCCTACCTGAAGGATTATAGAGATCCACAAGCTTTGGGCTCCAGATGAGCCCCCAACTGCCCTACTACAACCTCGGCCCGAAAAGCCTCGAGATGACCATCCAAGAACTCCAAAATCCCTTCCTTGACAGAACTAAAGACCACTGATGTCCATTCCAAAATACCATGAGTAATCTCCGATAAGATGAACTCCCACGCCCGTGCATCAATCGACTCAGTACCTGCTCCTGAGCCGGAACCAGAACCTGAACCCGATTCTTAAGTGCTCAGCACTATACCAAAACAACATGCAAAATATCCGAATATACCTAATAATCCTCATCCCACAGGCTTCCCATACTACCTTCCACACCTATCCATACTTTCCTCAGAAATCTTCCCGGATCCTCTAAGTCACCTTCTCAAATCCATACACCAAACAGTCGCTAACCAGTGCAACAAAACCCACTAAAGTAATCCACAAGCTTTCCTAGGTTCCTGACCTCACCCAACCATCAACTGCTGAAGAACTCCCTATAATACCAGTCACCCACCTCATGAATACAATCACATGCAATAAAGCATAGATAGTGCTTCGAGTAACAGACTCATACCTACAACGGTTGGACCCAGAAAAGAGCTACGCAATAGGGTCAAATCCATCACTCTGAGATTATCCAACCCTTGTTACATGTGACTTGAGATATTCACTTAGTAGCTAACTCCCATCACCTAAAAGTTCCACAAAGCACAAAGCAAGCATCATTCGTGCAGTAGCACTCCAATCCATAGAATAATCATGAGCATAAAATCTCACATACTCCAACCCATACTAGGAGCTCCCACTCCCGCTATTGATTACCTTACGCACACAAATTATACCCAATCTAGCATCCCATGCTTCCTAGGCTACAAGGCATCACATATCAGACCAACCTATCACTGGCTAATCAGAACTAGCATGCAAGTCTACAAGATCATACAATAGGCATACAAGGAATCTCTCCTAGCATTCTATCATGCAAAAACTGAGCAGATCCTTAGCCTTAACTAGCATGCGATTCACAAATTCATAAATCAAATCATACCAGATAACATGTATGGGTATTGTGGGAGAAACTTATTTAAGCTTGGTCGATTGCATGCACCACAACCTTTCTTGTATTAGAAAATCATTTTCCCTTTTTAAATCATTTTCCTTTCATTTTTGAAAATCTTTACCAAATCCTCAGTTTGAGTTCAGACACACCCAAGAGTATGTCTGCATCCCTCAAACCAAGGCTCTGATACCAACTTGTAACGTCCCAAAAATAATGACATAAAATTTTCATTTTTAGAATAATAAATTGTTAATAAATAACAATTCCATAAAACCATGGTGATCAAGATTTATCGAAACATCATCGAATCAGAGTAAATCACAGAATGGGGAAACATGCGGTGTGTGCTCTGCAATCATCCCGAGCTCTTTCCATTTGAAAATTGAAGTACGTGAAACATAAACTAAAAACCATAAGCAAAAGGATTAGTGAGTTCGCCAATATACCACATATCACACATACATAATCACATAATGGGCCCCCACCCTCCATCGGGCCTTGCCCGGTCTTGATTCCCACTCGGCCTCGGGCCCCCTCAGACATTGAGCCCCGCTCGGATTACAAATTTTTCAATCACCAGGCCTTGCCTGACATTGGTCCCCGCCTGATACACACATAATCATATAACTATATAATCATATAAACATATAACCTTAATAGCCCATGTAATAATCAGAAAGACTATAGCATACCATATGGTTATTGAGCCTCGTCCGATAAGCATAAAAGTATATGCTAATAACTACCATACAATATACTTATCAGGCCCCACCTGGCATCAGGCCTTTCCCAGTAAACATACCATCTCATAACATATGCAAGAGTTACACATACATCTAGCATTCTAAAATAACAACCATGCACTGGCATTGGTGCCTTCGACCCGCTAAACCCAGTGAGGAGATTCACCTCGCACTGCTGAATCATATAAAAAATCCCTGGCTGGTGGCTTATAGATCCCTGAACTATCAATATCAAAACAACATCCAATCAACATTTGGGCCCCAATCCATAATTCATAAATCTATACTCGGGGTGGAAAGACCATTTTACCCCCAACCTAGCTTGGTCCAAGAATAAGGCCCAAACTCACAATCTGAAAGATCCAAAAGCCAAATAAACAACCAAGGCCCACGTATGGCCTAATTTTCCAAATTGGGTCCAAACCCCTTCATGGGCATTACCCTAAAGCCCAAAAATTTTCCTAGTCCAAACTCTTAGCCCAGAAGCTTGATTCTAGGTGGCCCACTAAGGCCCATATCAACAAAGTCCAAAGAAATGACCGAACCGAGGCCCAAAAGCTGCGAAACCCAACAGACTGAGTACGTGGGGCGTACTCAGCTATACGCTAAGCGTACACACAACTTGGGTTGTACTCCGCCCGTACAGACTTGTATGCCCATCATACTCCACCATTAAGCCAAAATCAACCATAAGCTCTTAATGCTTAAGACCAGAAGCGCAAACCATAGATCTAAGTCCTAATAAGCATCTACAACCATAAAGTCACTGACTTTGTGTTTGATAAGGTGTCTAAGTCCATAACTATTTCTGGTATGTACTTGACCCGGTTGACATGATCCATTTGGGTTGCATGACATCATGATAATTGGATAGACAAAATGAGAAAATGACACTTATGATTTGTTAATATATTAATATGAAATCATATTATTAATTAGTGTTGATCAAGAATTAATTTGGAATTAATTTTGTGATAAAAAAGAGACTAATTAAATATATGGGGTTGATTGTGTAAATCAACCATTCTTATATAGTGGGCTAATGATCCATGGTTTATTGGATTGAGCTAAAACCCATAGGGCGCTCCATGGATGGTCCATGGAGGTTAAAACCCATGGATCATGGAGGAAAGGAAAAGCCATGTCAATTAGGGTTTACATGGTGTAACCCTACTTGTGACACACTATATAAAGACCCCATAGGCTACCAAAATCGACACTAAGTGAAGAACAAAGAAGGCTAGTCGATTTTGAGTGATAGTGTGCTTCTCTCAAAGTTATTCCAAGAGTTGTGGTGTTGTGTGAAACATTTGAGGCATCACATTTGGGGTGCTAGGCTCACAAAGTTCTTAAGGAATCCAAGCAACAAGAAAGGTATGTTCTTCTACTAGCTTTTATGTTTCAAGTTCCCCATTCCATGCTAGTTAGTATAAGAACCTTGGAAAAATCAAAGTTGCATGTATCTTAGTAAAACATAGATCCAATGTTTCTAGGGTTGTATGTACACCATAGGAGTGTTAGAATGCTCAAAACCCTTTCAGTGGTATCAGAGCCTAGGCTTGTTTTCTTGATACTTGATGCAAATTGTAAAAGAAATTCGAAAAATATGCCGTCTGCTGAGTGGATTCGCTGAGTTCATGGGGGGACTTGACGAGTCCAAGCGTATCTTCATCCTACTCGTCGATTAGGTTCGTGTACTTGACGAGTATGAGGCCCAGACTGTACTTTTTCGAGTTTTTAAGTTGGAATTGAACTAGAATCATTACACTAAACTGTTTTGGACTTATAAAACCTGTTTTTGATGTGGTAATGATATGCTAATCCAATTTCAAAGGTTATTATCAAAATTTCAAGTTTTCTGTGTCTTTATATGATTTTTGAAATTGTTGATATGAATGCTCATACACTTATGAGTTTGGTAGATCATAGGAATTATGTGCAAATTGTTTGTTAGATTAATTCTTGATCTAGATTTTTTTAATGGAGTCCATAATTTGTCCTCAAGTTATGGATTACCAAAAGTCTTTTCTTTTAAAGTTCATTAAAGAACACATATGTTACATAAAATGAAGAGTCTGCACTTTAATAAACCATTAACTCATAAGTTATGAAGTTGAAAAGTTTTGAATAGTTACAAAACTTTCCCTCAAGTTTTGGAACATGTAAAGTCACTTTAGAAAACTTTAGTTCCAACCCCTAGAATTTTAAAAGTTAAAATCCAACCCTTATACTTAATAGTATTATAAGTTAATAATATATATGTGTAAGATCAAGTCGTTTTACCATTAGTAGGCCTCATTCACGAAGCTAGTCTATAAGGGGGTATAAGGTTGTTGCCGATAAAATGGCAGCTTAATGGGTGTCCACTATCACCCATCGCTTCCTTGACTGATGGAGGGTCGTTAGCCAAATGGGTAGGACAATGAATTTAATTCTCATTAAAAGTATAATGATTATTATAAAGTAACTAAATGTTTTATAAATTCCCAATCTTAGTTACTTTAGGAAAATGTGAATTTGGTGCTTACCCATGAAATTACACTTTGCACCCTGCTTAAGTCGTTAGCGGAGCGTGTGTGGTTAACCGGCGCACTAACTTGGATTTAACAAGGTTGGAAAAGGATGGCTTAAGGTTTATTATAGATCGGTGGAGCACGTGTGGTTAATCGGCACATCGATTAGGTGATAAAAATTAAGAGTACCAAGTATATTTGCATGGTTATTCACACCATGTTTTGTGATCCTCGGCATCCCAGTCACAAAACTTGAAGGGCACAATCAAGATTGAAACATGCCATTGAAAAGTTCAGTGAATCTCAAAAGAATCTAGGAGTTTCAAAACTAATTAAAACCTAATAATACATTTCGTTTTCATGGTGGAAATTGGTGAATCGTCATTCACCTACCTTCAAATATTTTATAGTTTGGATTACGACATCCCTCTTCTAAGTTATAAAATATTGTGTTGGGTCCTAGCCTTAATATTACATTTGGGTGTCTTATTAAGGACAATTTATATATCTAATCTAAACTTGTCTTTCTTCTTTTTCAGATGTCTTCCAACAATGCTGCTTTTGGCTCAAACCCTACCAGATCCTTCTCTCTCATGAATCTTTGTTGGAGAGTCATATTTGATGGGACTACTTTCAATGATTGGATTAGGAACATAAGGATGGTCACTAGCTATGAGGACAAGGAATATGTCCTTAAAAAGGAGCTGAAGGATCTTAATGAGTCTACTACTACTCCCGAGGAGATCGCTGACTTTAGGGCACATGAGAGAGATGCTACCAAAGTGACATGTATCATGTTGGCCACAATGACAGTTGAGCTCCAAAAGTCCTATGAGGACTTTTATCCTTTTGAGATGCACCAGGATTTGATGGAAAGATACCATCAGAGTGCTCATCAATAGCGATATGAAATAATCTCCTCCAAGATAACAACCCGGATGAAGGATGGTGAACCCATCACGGGCCACATGCAGAAAATGCAAAGGTTTGTGGACCGTTTGCTGAAGTTGAATGTGAACTTCCCTGAGGAGTTGGCTATTGATATCATATTGCACTCCTTACCTTCTTGTTATGATCAGTTCCAAATGACCTATCATATGAACAAGGAGAAGGTCACACTCCAGCAAACTTCAAGGACTTTTGAAGACCGACGAAATCGGTCTTAAAGGTAAATCGGTTGTTACCACTCCTACTCCTACCATCGCCCCTGTTCTGGCTATCGGGCAAGGTAAAGGGAAGAAGAGGAAGAGCCCTTCGAAGGGTACCAAGGGAAAGTCTCTTGATGGCTTATCTTCAAGTAGAACCAAATGTGGTTCTATTACTCCTTCTTCCAAACCTAAAGAGGCTGAATGGTTCTATTGCCATAAAAAGGCGCACTAGAAGTGAAACTCCCAAGGTACTTGCAAGATGTTAAGGATGGGAAAGTGAAACCCAACCATGCAGGGACTAAGAAGAAGTGAGAATGTAGAGCATGGGAAGATAAACTTGATCATGGGGAATAGGAAAGCTTCACCTGTCACCAAGATTGGATTTTATTCTTTTTTGCGAAGTAGTGGGTTAATATTAGATTTGAATAAATGTTGTTACTCGTCTGAAATGACGAGAAATATTATTTCCTTTCACGGTTTGTACAAACAAGGATTTACTTTTCCATTTGATAATGAATGTGGTGGTATTAATGCTTTTTATAATTTTGTTCTTTATTTCAAAGCATTACCTTGTGATGGTGTATATGAAACTGTTTCGGTTGTAAATAACCTAGCAAATAATGTATTATGTATTGATTCTTCCACTAGCTTGGATAAAGCATCATTATGGCATTGTCATCTTGGACATGTTAGCAAGAAACACATAGGACAACCCCAAAAAGATGAAGTCTTGGAGTTATTTGACCTAAAGTCAGATGATAGTTATGAATCTTGTTTACTTGGAAAAATACAAAGTCACCCTTCACTGGTACTTGTGCTAAGGGCGAAGGTTTGTTGGATCTTGTATAGACAGATGTGTGTGGACCCTTCAGAACCGCCACAAGGGATGTTAACCGCTTCTATATGACTTTTACTGATGATTACAGTAGATATGGTTATGTCTACTTAATCAAGCATAAGTCAGAAACCTTTGAAAAGTTGAAAGAGTTTAACCAGGAAGTGGAGAATCAGCTGGGCAGGAACATTAAGATGCTTCGATCCGATCGAGGTGGTGAGTATCGTAGTACAAAGTTCCTTGACCATCTTAAGGAATGTGGGATTGTCTCGCAATTGACACCTCCCAGAGCACCACATCTTAGTGGTGTGGCTGAGAGGCGTAATCAAACCTTGTTAGACATGGTTTGTTCCATGATAAGTCGAGCTTCGCTACGAATCTCATTTTGGGGGTATGCCTTAGAGACTGTCGCCCATATCCTTAATCTAGTCCCTACAAAAAAAAGGTTGCCAGAACACCTCACGAGATGTGGACTAGGAAAGTTCCCAATTTGGACCACATCAAGATTTGGGGTTGCGAGGCTTTCGTGAGGCGCGAGACTCGCGATAAGCTCGAACCTCGGAGTGAGCGGTGTAGTTTCATTGGCTACCCACAGAAATCCTTTGGTTACCTCTTTTATAGACCCAGTGGTAATGTGGTCTTTATGGCAAGGAGGTGAGTCTTTCGTGAGAGATAGTTCATAAGACAAGAAAACAGTGGGAGACAAATTGACCTTGAAGAAATTCAAGAGTCAAGTGGTGAAGGAACCTCAAACCCTAGCAATCAACCTAAGGATGAAACTCTTGTTGATCCAATTGACGAGTCTGTACCTCGGAGGCGTTCCACGAGAGTTAGGAATGCACCTGAGCATTACTATGGTTTCCATATTACTGCGGAAGGTGATACACTTATCAGTGATAGTACACTGGTAAGTTTGGATGAACCTAATAGCTACACGGAAGCCATGGCAGGCCCCGAGTCTGCTAAATGATAGTGTACCAGGTCGTAAGATAGTCGGGTGCAAATGGATCTTCAAGAAGAAGACCGACATGGATGGGAATGTACACACTTATAAGGCGTGATTGGTTGCAAAGGGCTTTTCTTAAACTCCGGGAGTTGACTATGAGGAGACCTTTTCACCAATAGTGAAGATTAAGTCTATTAGGGTTATGCTAGCCATTTCCACATTTCATGATTATGAAATATGGCAAATGGATGTCAGAACTGATTTCCTTAATGGAAAGTTGGCTGATGATGTTTACATGAGTCAACCAGAGGGTTTTGTCGGCACAGAGTACCCTAATAGAGTGTGTAAGCTTGAGAAATCCATCTATGGATTGAAACAAGCACTTCGCAGATGGAATCTTTGTTTTGATGAGAAAGTCAAAGAGTTTGGTTTTTCGAGGAGCGAAGATGATTCTTGTGTATATGTCAAGGCTAGCGGGATTATAGTTAGATTTTTGGTACTGTATGTTGATGCCATACTACTCATACGAAATGACATCCCAAATCTGCAGGAGGTGAAGTCCTAGCTTGGGAAGTGTTTCGCTATGAAGGACCTTGGAGAAGATGCCTATATCCTAGGGATAAGGATTTTGAGAGATAGGGGTAAGAGACTAATTGGACTTAGTCAAATTACCTACTTGGATAAGGTGCTGAATAGGTTCAGCATGCACGATTCTAAGAAAGGAGAGTTATCGATCCAGAGTAAAACCAGAGTGAGTAAGACTCAGAGCCCGAGTACAGAGGCTAAGATAGATGAGATGAGTCGAGTATTGTATGCTTCTGTTGTAGGCTCGATCATGTATGATATGACTTGTACTCGTCTTGATGTGGCCTTTGCTTTGAGCATGGTCAGCAGATATTAGGCGAACCCTGGCAAGGCTCACTGGACTGCGGTAAAGAACATTCTCAATTACATGCTGAGGACTAAGGACTGGGTCCTTACCCTCGGTGGGAGTGATGACTTGAGAGTAGTAAGGTATAGTGATGCTAGCTTCCAAAATGATAGGGATAATTTCCGCTCTCAGTCAGGTTGGGTATTTACCATAAATAGAGCAGCAATCACTTGGAAAAGTTCCAAGCAGGAGATAGTGGCTGATTCAACCTGCGAATCAAAGTACATAGCAGCAAGCGAGGCAGTAAAGGAGGTGATATGGCTGAAGACCTTCATTGGAGACCTTGGAGTAGTACTAGCTATAAAGGAGCCTATGGAGATTTTCTGTGATAGTGAAAGTACAGTTGCCTTAGCCAAGGAACCAAGGGATCACAGGAGATCCAGACACATCGACAGAAAATACCATTTCATTAGACATGGAATAGAAGAAGGACTCCTCGTGGCAAAGAGGGTAGCATCAGATGTGAGCCCAACAGATCCCTTCACGAAGGGACTGAGTAGGGTTAAGCATCTTCAGCATGAGAGGCACGTTGGGCTAAAGGATGATATTAGTTTTAGAAATTAGATAACTTTTGAAATTTGTAAAGTGTAATTGACATTTGATTATTAAATAAAAGTTGTTATTTATTTATAAGTAAAGTGTTACTATCTTCTGCCAGTCATTTACTATCATTTCAATTTTGCATGTTTTGACTTCCAGAATAATTATGTTATGGTTTATCATATTATTCAAACCATCCACAGTCAATCATACTTTCGAAGTAGGTAATGAGGCAAGATTGTCATGAAGGGTCTACAGTTTTTTAGGGACAAAGGGGCTGCAGTGTTCATGAGTACTCTTAGAATAGTGATTCGAGTATTGGATTCAACCCGCGCTCACTTGTATCACTTGATGGAACTTATATCGAGTGATCGTGAGACGATAATATCTTATAAGTCTTCAAACCTAGAGATATGAGTTGTTGACTATGAGTTGGTTATACATTGATTGTACGAAAACGCATTGGTAACTTAATGTTATAAAACGTACCTTTGTGTATGATTCAACAAGTAGTAGAATAAGCATATGAGTCGAAGTTTATCTGCTCCTTTTAGTCCTTAGAGGATTAGAAGCGATAGTTGGGCCCCTCGATGATATTGTTTTGACCAATGTATTAGGCCCGGTCAGAACCAAATTGATGTGTTCAATTTAGTTCTATGTCAAACAAATCGGAAATCAGGAAGCAAACTGCTGGACAATAAGTACGACATTGTTCCATGTATTTGTCCGGCTGATATCTTGAGAGTAGAGGATTATATGATCACTTATCTTAAATGGCAGGTGATATATGCATAATTAGTTAGTTATTTAGCATACATTTTTATTCATTTTTAACTAATTATGTGAATAATACGGACAAAAGGTACTTAATATTGTTTAAATTTTGTTTTCAGTCCAAAAGACATGCTTGGGAGTGAAAGGGAACAAGGGAAAGCAATTGAAGACCAAAGAGTGAAGATTGAGGGACAAAAGCTCATCTACTCGGCGAGTACACGAGTCTACTCAGCGAGTCCAGCTGAATATTCCAGAAGATAGCCATGACTCCTGATTTAAGACGGATAACAACGAGTCTACTCGGCGAGTTGGGTCTGCTACTCGCCGAGTACACCCTGTTTTGAGATATCTATAAAAACCAAGCCTTTATCCGATGGGACTACTTTTCTGGCAATTTTTGAAGATCCTTCTGCGATTGAGAACCCTGGAAGACGCTGAGGAATTCTAATCTTCAACCTTTTGAAGAATTGAAGCAATTAGGTTAATCATTCCACTTAGCTTTAGGATTTGAGTATGTCTAATCTAGTTAAACTTGTTTTTATGTTTGTTTTTACTGCAACTATGAGCTAAATACGTTTTTGTTTCTGTTTGGGGAATACCAAGGAACTCCTATGGTTTAATTCTTAGCTTTTGATTAATTGTTTATTGGTGATCTATTAAATTAAGTTTGTTAAAGAACCTTATGCATTAATCACAATTATTTTCTGTTAATTGGAAGACAATTAAGCTGCATGAACATCTCTTAGTTGTTAACCTCATATGTCTATGTGAACACTAAATCATATGCTTAGGAATAATGATTATGAAACTAAGATTAATAAGACAATAGTTAGATTAATGTGTGAGCTTGTTTGAGAAACCATCAAACAAGAGGTTAATTGAACCACTAAATTGATTAACTACTACAAATCTTATTTAATCCAAATTGTAAATCTAGGGAATTAATTAGTTTAAACACTTGATCACTGCTTGAATTAATTGATTGTCTAAGGGTTAGGAGTAATGAACATGAACCTAACCACTATAATTGGTAGCCAATAACAAATCTATCATAAATACAAAATAACCATATGAGTGAATTGGTTGAACCTAACTAGAAACATCTTTATCAAATTTGGTGAATTAGTTCTCTGCTTTAGCTATTTAGTTAATTAAGTGTTTATGTGTGCTTAAGTTTCTAGTCTTGCAAAACTAGAAGAAAAACCTTTTACTTTCATTAATTGTTTTAGTTAAAATTAGTTATTAGTTTAATTTTCCGTTCCCTGAGTTCGATACCTTACTTACTAAACTATACCACTAAAGGACAGGTTCACTGCCTTTGTGTGCTAAATTTATTAAAAAAAGTAGGGATAAAACAAGTGCATCTAACACACATCAAGTTTTTGGCGCCGTTGCCGGGGAACGGTTCTAAATAATTAATCTAATTCCTAATTTTTTCGATCCTTTGTGTGAGTTTACTTGCATAGAGTTAATTTATTACAATTTAGTAGTTAGTAATTAGGTTTTAGCATCTATTTTAGTGTTAATATTAAGTTTTTAATTTTTTCAAAATTACACTTATACTCGCCGAATGCAGTCGCACCTACTCGGCGAGTACAAGCGTATTTAGCAGTTTAATTTTCGATTTTTTTAGTACATTTTTTTTGTTCTTTTTACATTTTTATCTTGTTTATTTCAGGACTTTCATGACCAGAGGATCAAACACCCCGCTGGTACCCCCGTTTGAAGATCCCGAAACCGCATTGAAAAGAAACAAAGGGAAGGACGTGGAGAGTTCGAGTACACCAAAGAAGTCACCTTTGTCCAATTTGAAAACTGTTTTTGGGAAAAAGAATAGCAGCAAATCAGGAGCATCCAGCGCTTCTTTAGTAATCGACGAACCGGCTAAGGAAGATATCGAGTACGAGACCGAGGAAGAAGAGGAGCCTACATACGAGCACGAAACTGATTCCGAGGAAGAGTTAGCTATCACAATGGCTAACATTGATGAAATCCCCATGGGAGAATGGAAGAAGAGGATGTGCGACGACATTGGCCCTGGACTTGTGCAACCCGCAATTCCCGCGACTGCTACTTTCGAGCTAAAGGGTCATATCCTAGCTTTACTTAAAGAAATACCTTTTTATGGAAAAGACCATGAAGATGCCTACAAGCATTTGGACGAAGTCAATGATGTAGCTGATTACTTCAATGTTCCAAATGTGCCCCGCGAGACTCAGCTACTTCGTATGCTTCCGGTGACATTCAAAGGAGCTGCAAAAGACTGGCTCAAGTCACTTCCCCCCGGATCAGTCACCACTTGGGCCAAGATGAAAGAAGAATTCATTGATCACTTTTGCCCACCTTCCAAGATAGCCAAGTTGAAAAAGGCCATTGCTAACTTTGAGCAACAAGCTGGAGATTCGCTATATGAAGCATGGGAGAGGTACAAGAGCTTACTAAGAAACTGCCCACACCATGATCTAAACAGCCAGCAAGAAGTCTCCATCTTCTATGATGGAGTCAATGTCACAACCAGGCAGTTACTAGACTCGCAAGGCCCGCTCACAAAGAAGCCGTCCCCGGTGATCAAAGAATTGATTGAAGAATTCTCTAAACACTCTAGAGAATACCACAACCCTAGACATGATGTCACTAGGGGAGCCGCTTATGCAGCTACTGAAGACTTATCCGCGGTCATGGCTATGCTAAAAACCATGGATAGGAGGATGGATAAAATGGATCAAACGATCCATGCTATTCGGGTGGGTTGTGAAAACTACAATGGGCCTCACCTCACTAGAGACTGTGATCTAGATGAGAATGGCAACAAGAAGGTGCAAGTGTGTTACTCAAGTGGAGACCGATATGATGAAGACTGGCGCAAAAAAAGAAAGAATGGCTCCCTTATGAAGAGTACAAGAAAGCCAAGGAGGAAAGGTTTAGGCAAAAAGGGAGAGGGTTCTACCAAAAGGAGGAGCCGGTGCAAGAAAGGAAGCCAAGCTTGGAAGAAATGCTCACCAAATTTGTAGCTGCTTCAGAAAAAAGACATAGTGACCATGATGCTGCAATTCAAGAAACAAGGACCATGCTTAGGAACCAGCAAGCATCTATCCACAATATAGAAACCCAGCTTGGGCAACTTGCTCAACAAATCAACCAAAGGTCACCGGGCGAACTTCCTAGCAAAACTGAAAATAACCCACGAGGCGCGCACATAAACATAGTCACAATAAGGAGTGGGAAGATAATCACTCCCCTGGCACCTATTCAGACCGACTCATCCAAGAAATCATAGAAGGAGGAGGCAGAAAAGCAAGCAGAAAACCAAGATATACAATCTGACAGCCCTACTCGCCGAGTACCACGTATGGACTCAGCGAGTACATCACAAAATCCCACCGAACAGATCCCTGAAAAACTTTACCAGCCTCCCATGCCATACCCAGCCCGAGCTAAGAAGGAGAAGCAGGAAGAAGAGTATCATAAGTTTCTAGATCATATCAAGACTCTTCAAATAAACATACCCTTCATTGAAGCCGTCATGCAAATGCCCAAGTATGCAAAGTTCCTTAAGGAACTTCTCACTAATAGAAGGAAGATAGAAGAAGTGAAGAAGGTAGTACTCAATGAAAACTGCTCAGCTGCTATGCTAAATAAGCTACCAAAGAAGAAAGGTGATCTGGGGAGTTTGACTTTACCTTGCCAATTTGGCAACTTGGCCACCATTCATGCCTTAGCCGATTCAGGAGCAAGTGTGAAACTAATGTCATATTCATTCTTTAAGAAGCTGGATCTCCCGGAACCAAGGCCAATTCGCATGGTAATACACTTGGCAAACAAGACAGTCACCTTCCCAAGAGGCATATGCAAAGACATATTAGTCAAGGTGGACAAATTCGTCTTTCCCACTGATTTTATCATTCTAGACATAAAGGCAGATCCACAAGTGCCAATCATCCTTGGAAGGCCCTTCCTCAACACGGCAAGTGCTATAATAGACATGAGGGGCTCAAAGCTCACCTTGCAGGTAGGAGAAGATTCAATCACATTTGGGGTAGACCAAGCTATGAAGTATTCAAGGAACAGTGACGACACAACATTCTCAATCGATATGCTTGACGAATTATTGGAGGAAGGCATAACTGAAGATTCCAGCAAGTTCATAACTGATGATGAAGAATTTGATCCAGAAAAAGACTTGATGGAAATTGAAAGACTGCTGGAAGAAGCAGATTATGAAGAATTGGTAAAACAAACTGACATTTCTACTCGCCGAGTAGGACCGATCTACTCGCCGACTTCCTCTGAAGAAAAGGCAGAAATCGTGAACACAGCCACAAACTCACCGAGTACCCTACCTGCACTCGGCGAGTCCAACAGTCAGAACCAAAAAACGGAGCTCAAAACTTTACCAGAACATTTGGAGTATGCTTTCCTTGAAGAAGGCAACCAAAAACCTGTAATCATAGCTGCTGACCTGTTCAATTCTGAAAAGGAAGAGCTAGTGCAAGTGTTGAAGAAGCGGAAGTAGGCCATAGCATGGATCATCACCGACATCAAGGGAATCAGCCCATTTTATTGTTCCCACAAGATCAATCTGGAAGAAGGGGCAAAGCCGGTTGTACAGCACCAAAGAAGGTTAAACTCGAACATGCAAGAAGTAGTCAAGAAGGAAGTGGTCAAACTCTTAGATGCGGGAATTATCTATTCCATTTCCGACAGTCCATGGGTGAGTCCGGTCCAAGTGGTGACCAAGAAAGGAGGGATGACGGTCATAACCAACAAAAAGAACGAACTAATTCCGACACGAACGGATGCCAAGCCAAGACTGATACGATGGGTGCTACTTCTGCAAGAGTTCGACATAGAGATACGAGACAAGAAAGGAATGGAGAATGTAGCAGCTGACCACTTGTCAAGACTGGAGAACCCGCAATTGCAAGAAGATAAAGATGGAGACGACTTCCCGGATGAGTATATTATGGTGACCGTGGGAGAAGAGCCATGGTTCGCAGACATAGCTAATTATTTAGCTACAAAATACATCCCGAAAGATTTTAGCAGTCAACAGAAGAAGAAATTTTTTTCCGAATTAAAATATTACTTTTGGGACGAGCCATACCTCTTCCAGAGTTGTGCGGACGGGATCATACGAAGATGCGTATTCGGGAAGGAAAGCCGGAAAATATTAGAGCATTGTCATAGCGGGCCCATGGGTGGACATCATGCAACACACTACAAGACAAAGAAGATCTTTGACATTGGGTTTTATTGGCCCACAATTTTTAAAGATGCAACCCAATTTGTCAAAGAATGTGATGCTTGTCAAAGAGTGGGAAACATTTCATCCCGAAATGAAATGCCACAACATAGTATCCAAGTGTGCGAGGTGTTTGATGTGTGGGGAATTGACTTCATGGGACCATTTCCCATGTCTAAAGGAAACAAATACATACTAGTGGCGGTGGATTATGTATCCAAATGGGCGGAGGCACAAGCATTACCAACAAATGACGGTCGGGTAGTGGTGCGGTTCTTAAAGAAATTATTTTCACGATTTGGAGTCCCGAAAGCCCTTATAAGTGACCGAGGCACACATTTTGCCAATCAACAATTGGAAAAGGTGTTAAAGAAATATGGGGTAACCCATAAGTTTTCCACATCATACCATCCACAAACTAGTGGACAAACCAAAGTGACAAATCGAGCCTTAAAGCGAATTTTGGAGAAATCAGTGGGGAGCAACCGCAAGGAATGGTCGGATAAGCTAGATGATGCACTTTGGGCTTTTCGTACCGCTTTCAAAACACCTATTGGTACTACACCATATAGGTTAGTTTATGGAAAGCAATGCCATTTACCGGTGGAGCTAGAACACAAGGCGTTTTGGGTTTTGAAGAGGTGTAACTTCAACATGGAGGAACTAAAGACCAACCGGTTAATGCAAATGAATGCTCTTGAAGAGCTAAGGAATGATGCATACTCTAGCTCATTGCTTTATAAAGAGAAGACCAAGATGTGGCATGACAAAAGTATTAAAGATAAAGAAATTCATGAATGCCAAAAAGTGTTGCTCTTCAACTCACGACTAAAGCTTTTCTCGGGAAAACTCAAGTCAAGATGGGATGGTCCTTTTCTAGTGAAGAAGGTGTTTCCACATGGTGCTATAGAGCTACTGTCAAGAGATGGCACGCCTTTCAAGGTCAATGGTCATAGGGTTAAAAAGTATGAAGAAGGAGTCCCTCGGAATGAAGGAATGGAAGAGTTGCTGCTGTTGGAAGGGATTGCAACCACGTAGAAGGGGAGGAGTCCAGCTAATGACTCCCTAAAAAGAAGTGCTTCTCGGGAGGCAACCCGAGTTTCAAGTTTGCATTTTCTTTCCTTTCTTTTATTTTCATTATTTTTTTCTTTTCTTCATCGATTTTTGAGAATATAACTACTTGAGGACTAGCAATGCCTAGAGTGTGGGGTGGATGGCTTAAAAAATGAGAAAATACACAAATTTTTCAAAATTGTCACAATTTTTTCAAACTGCAAGGTTTACTCGCCGAGTAGGCACGTATACTCGGCGAGTACCTGCCCGAGTAGACCGATAAAACGCGTAACGACATTTATACTCGGCGAGTAGAATCTTTCTACTCGGCGAGTAGCCACTGTACACGGTTGAAATATAAAACTGTAAAAAAGAGGGTTTTCACCCATTTCATCCCCACACTCGCCGTGCAGAGCGCATTCTTAAGCAGCAACGATTTCGTTCGATTTTCTTCAATTCTCCACCGAATCTTCTTCATTCAAGAAAAAAGGTAACATCTTTACACTATAAACGCATGAAAGGTTCGATCTTTAACATAGATTTGCCCCGAATTTGCTTGATTTCGGATTTAGGGTTTCCTCAAATTCTAGGGTTTCAAATTAACCATAAATTAGGTAATGTTAGGATGAATTTCTTTATGATTTATGGTTAGATAGGTCATTACAACAAACCCCTGTGAAAAATTTGGATTCTTGGATAGTTTATACAGGACCGGCACCGAACAGTCCCGATGTTCATCCTACTCGCCGAGTAGGTCGTGTACTCGGCGAGTAGATGACTAATCAGACCTGATTTCTTTGTTTTTAATTACTGGGTATTGTTTGTTTGTGTGTTTTTTGATGTTCTTATGCAGGAACAATGGCCAGAAGGGGGAAGTCTTCTCGTGGGGGAAGCCAAAGTGATATTCCATGGCTTTCTTTTCAACAACTCACTTCCAAGTCATCACAAACAAGGGCCAGGAACAGATTGGAGGCGCTCAAACAAAAAGAAATCCATTTACCAAACGCAGTTGACTGGGGGTGGTTGGGAAATGTGGGATTGGAGGAGGAGCTTACACCTTACTTGGTGAAGGAATGCAGTCTGGGGTATACCACCATCACATGTGATGGGTGGTTATAATTATTCAAGATTCAAGAACCCGTGTATGTCGAGTTGTGTTGGGAATTTTTCGCTACCATCTCATTCCGAGGTGGTAGTGAGTATTACAACCACAACACAATCTCTTTTTCTTTGGGCGGGGAGCTGCGACAATGCAGCATTGCTGAGTTTTCCTGGAGGTTAGGAATTTATGACCAGAGCATGATGATGACTGAAGATTTTGAAGCCTTTTTGGAGAACTGCCATAAAGAACTTCCTGAGGCAGTGGTCGCCTCAACATGGTGGAACCAGATCGCTAACCGGGTGTATATCCCTTCCACCGCCCAAGAAGGCCACATCCGCTCACCAATCCACCACCTCATCCACCGTTTTGTGGCTAGCACCGTCAACCAGAGGAAGGATTGGGACAAGGTTCCAACCCTCGACATCTTCTATTTATGGAGTATTATTACTCCCGACGCGTTTTGCAACCTCCCATATTGCATTGCCAAATTCCTCGCTGAAGGGGCGGTTAAAGAAAAAGTCAACTCAAAAATCAATGGAGGCATGTTTGTAACTAGGCTAGCAAGGTCGTATGAGATTCTAGATTTGCCACAAGCTCGGGCACTCACGGTTATCCACCCTCCACCATTCAACACTGCACTATATCGGAGGGCACGGATAGTCGAGAAGTTTGGCGACTCATTCACCATTCCACATGAAGACGAGCCGATGATTCCCGAGGAGCCGGGAAGGCGGGTCCGACAGCATAGTGAGCGGGTGCGAGAAGACCCACCGGTTATTCCGGTGGAAGAGGACAATGATGGATGGAACCAATTGGAGTACCGATGTTACTTGGATGACATTGGACAAGGGGAGAATTATAATAACGAATCTTTTGAATACCTTTTTCAACAAATGAATATTGCCACAAGACCCGGTCCCGGATATCCATACATTATGAGTTGGGACGAGCGAATGAGGAGAAGAGATGGAGAAGGAGGAAGTGGCGCAGGAGGAGCCGACATGGAAGATGAAGAATGAAGTTTTTTTTATGTTGTTATGATGTTTTGTTATGTTTTGAACAAATGTTAAACACTTGGATGATGTTTGTTTTATGGGTTGATTATTATTTTCACTTTTAGTTGTTTAATTCTTTTTTTCAGGGATAGAAGATTAGAAGGCATACTAATTTGTGAGGTTCAAGAAAGGAATGAGAGGTTTTCATGAAAAATATGGAGTCTTGTTCTTAGGATTGTGTCCGTGAGAGTCGAGAGTAATGGAGAGTGTTGCTGCTGAAGGAATTAGAGTGAGGGTCAGTTTGCATTTCCAATTTCAAAATCAGAGTAAAAGGGAACGTCAACTGGTCCAATTTTGGCAAAACAGCGCCTACTCGCCGAGTGCACAAACTATACTCGGCGAGTACCTGAGATATTACACGATATCGTTCCAAGTCAAAAGATACTCGTCGAGTCCACTCCACTACTCGCCGAGTATACTGCCAATTTTGATTTCCAGAATTGATTTGAGCATTTTCACTGCTGCATTTGTCCAGTTTTTGTCAAGACTTGTCACTGGAGATTTTCTAAGAAGCTTGTTCCGTGAAATTTTCAAGCTGCCAACCACACGAGACATGACACCCAAGCCATGGATGAGCTATTCCCATGGCTAAAGTCAAGAGAAGAAGGAGCTAAAGAAGAGAGTATCAACCTATCGACTGCTACCCCAGGGGAGTTTGTTCTAATTCCCTCTATATATTTGCATTTTTATTGCATAGTATGCAATGAGGGCATTGCATAAAATAAGTGTGGGGTAGGGGGTTGGTCACATATTAGAAAACTTAGAATCTTAATTTAGGCTAATTTTAAAAAAATTGTTGCATACCAAAAATATTACTTAGGGATTTAATTTAGAAAATTTTGGTAAAAGCAAATTAGGATTCCATATTAGAATTGTGTTGAGGATTGCATGAAAACCCAAATTTTTAGTTGAGCCTATATATGTTCTAGTGCATTTGTGGCTTCCTTATTCCAGTGAAATCATGGGACAAAAACACGACCCCGCTCAGCCCGAGGGATGCAATATGTTTAGCAGCCTAAACCTGAAATGTATCCAGGAAAATTATTATCTTTAGCCAATAAAGGTTGAGATTGAGCGCCCCTGCTTAAGCATGTAGGTTTTGAGTGAAAAAAAAGTGAGGTGCATGTAAAAAAAAAAGAGAATTACAAGAAAAGTTTGAAGAATTTTGGAGCAAATAAAGTGAAGATCAAAAGATCAAAATTCCAAGAAATTCAAAAAGTTGAAGATACCAAAAATCAAACAATAAAGGTGGTGAATTCAAAGAGATCAAAGATCAAATTATCAAAAAAGTGAAGAATTCAAAAGAGCTCCATAGTGGTATCGAAAAGTTGTAATTCTAGATTATGTATGCTTGGGTTGCTCAATTAAAAATACCTTGAGGGTAAGAGGTTTTCTATGGATGGATTCGGAGGGTTTCATAAAATGAGCATAGTTCAGGGTGAGTGGGCGAATGTTTATGAGGATTGTGAGTATTTGGAGTATGGGGGTCCTTAGGAAAAATTTTAGACACAAATGTATGCATTGCGGTCTTGGCATAATGGCTGGGTTAGATTGGAGTTGTTATATGTGATTCTGATATGTTTAAATTTTAGTTTTGCTTGGGGGCAAGCAAAAGTCAAGTGTGGGGTATTTTGATATGTGCATAATTAGTTAGTTATTTAGCATACATTTTTATTCATTTTTAACTAATTATGTGAATAATATGGACAAAAGGTACTTAATATTGTTTAAATTTTGTTTTCAGTCCAAAAGACATGCTTGGGAGTGAAAGGGAACAAGGGAAGGCAATTGAAGACCAAAGAGTGAAGATTGAGGGACAAAAGCTCATCTAATCGGCGAGTACACGAGTCTACTCGGCGAGTCCAGCTGAATATTCCAGAAGATAGCCACGGCTCCTGATTTAAGACGGATAACAACGAGTCTACTCGGCGAGTTGGGTCTGCTACTCGCCGAGTACACCCTGTTTTGAGATATCTATAAAAACCAAGCCTTTATCCGATGGGACTACTTTTCTGGCAATTTTTGAAGATCCTTCTGCGATTGAGAACCCTAGAAGACGCTGAGGAATTCTAATCTTCAACCTTTTGAAGAATTGAAGCAATTAGGTTAATCATTCCACTTAGCTTTAGGATTTGAGTATGTCTAATCTAGTTAAACTTGTTTTTATGTTTGTTTTTACTGCAACTATGAGCTAAATACGTTTTTGTTTCTGTTTGGGGAATACCAAGGAACTCCTATGGTTTAATTCTTAGCTTTTGATTAATTGTTTATTGGTGATCTATTAAATTAAGTTTGTTAAAGAACCTTATGCATTAATCACAATTATTTTCTGTTAATTGGAAGACAATTAAGGTGCATGAACATCTCTTAGTTGTTAACCTCATATGTCTTTGTGAACACTAAATCATATGCTTAGGAATAATGATTATGAAACTAAGATTAATAAGACAATAGTTAGATTAATGTGTGAGCTTGTTTGAGAAACCATCAAACAAGAGGTTAATTGAACCACTAAATTGATTAACCACTACAAATCTTATTTAATCCAAATTTTTAATCTAGGGAATTAATTAGTTTAAATACTTGATCACTGCTTGAATTAATTGATTGTCTAAGGGTTAGGAGTAATGAACATGAACCTAACCACTATAATTGGTAGCCAATAACAAATGTATCATAAATACAAAATGACCATAGGAGTGAATTGGTTGAACCTAAATAGAAACATCTTTATCAAATTTGGTGAATTAGTTGTCTTCTTTAGTTATTTAGTTAATTAAGTGTTTATGTGTGCTTAAGTTTCTAGTCTTGCAAAACTAGAAGAAAAACCTTTTACTTTCATTAACTGTTTTAGTTCAAATTAGTTATTAGTTTAATTTTCCGTTCCCTGAGTTCGATACCTTACTTACTAAAGTATACCACTAAAAGACAGGTTCACTGCCTTTGTGTGCTAAATTTATTTAAAAAAGTAGGGATAAAACAAGTGCATCTAACACACATCAGCAGGCCATCTTAGTTACGCGAGACTTTGAAAGAGCTACAATTGCTAATCGGTTCCTGAAGTCATATCCAAGTAAGAGACTGTTAGATAAGGTGTTTAAGTCCATAACTATTTCTGGTATGTACTTGACCCGGTTGACATGGTCCATTTGGGTTGCATGGCATCATGATAATTGGATAGAAAAAATGAGAAGAAGGACACTTATGATTTGTTAATATATTAGAAGTTATAATATATTAATATGAAATCATATTATTTAATTAGTTTTGATCAAGAATTAATTTGGAATTAATTTTGTGATAAAAAAAAGACTAATTAAATATATGGGGTTGATTGTGTAAATCATCCATTCTTATATAGTGGGCTAATGATCCACGGTTTATTGGATTGGGCTAAAACCCATAGGGCGCTCCATGGATGGTCCATGGAGGTTAAAACCCATGGATCATGGAGGAAAAGAAAAGCCATGTCAATTAGGGTTTACATGGTGTAACCCTACTTGTGACACACTATATAAAGACCCTATAGGCTACCAAAATTGACACTAAGTGAAGAACAAGGAGGGCTAGCCGATTTTGAGTGATAGTGTGCTTCTCTCAAAGTTATTCCAAGAGTTGTGGTGTTGTGTGGAACATTTGAGGCATCACATTTGGGGTGCTAGGCTCACAAAGTACTTAAGGAATCCAAGCAACAAGAAAGGTATGTTATTCTACTAGCTTTTATGTTTCAAGTTCTCCATGCCATGCTAGTTAGGATAAGAACCATGGAAAAATCAAATTTGCATGTATCTTAGCAAAACATAGATCCAAGGTTTCTAGGGTTGCATGTACACCATAGGAGTGTTAGAATGCTCAAAACTCTTCACTTTATGACTTCTCATGCCCCATAAAGACCCAACTTCAAAATATAACACCCTACTTTCATTAAATGGACATAAACCCTTGCATGGAAGAATCTAGACCTTAAGGGTGATGTGACAACTCGAAATTTCTATCTTCTAAAGCCATTCAATTCAAACAAAATTCATACTTGTTTCGGTTGACTTTTAGCTTTGTTGAGGGTCTGTTTGAGAGTTCTAAGCCTAGTACCCTCAAGGATTAGGTGTTAGAAGGTATTAACTTAAGATCATTGAGTTTCAATCGAGCCGGAACCACCTTCACAAGGAGTTTACGGCCGTAAACCCATGTTGGTCGTGAACCCCTCTTCATATGTATGAAGATCCATCATTATTCTTCATTTCTCACATCTTTAAGTCAAGAACTCTCATTTCTCTCTCAAGTATCATCAAGGATATCCCCTTTATCTTCAAAGTGTAAGTGATTCTTCCATTCATTCTTGATATCCTTCTTATTCAAGTGAAACCCTATGATTTCATCCATGAATTCATCTCGTTTAGGTTTAGATCTTCAAATCACCAAGAACACACACTTGTTCTTGAGGCCGTAAACACCTTCAAGACTTCCATTAAGTAAGCATCCTTTGCGTATACTTGTTATCCATTAGAACCTCTTGATTTCCAACCAAGAAACAACCAAATTTTCATGATCTTCAAGAGTTCACGGCCGTGAACCCTTCATAAGATCTTGAGTGGGATGTGAACACTTCATCCATGGCCATAAACCCTTCTTAGATGCAAATTAGGACCGTAAACCCTTCAAAAAATCAAGCCTTGGGCTGTAAACACTTCATGTGTGGCTGTAAACTCTTCTATGGCCGTAAACACTTATAGTGTGGCCGTAAACACTTATAGTGTGGTCGTGAACACCCTTTCATACAATCATATGTGATTGTAACACTTCATTCCAAGTGTTTCCTAGCACCTAAGGTTGTTCCCTTACATGATTAGTTGTTATATGCACTAATTATATACATATATGTGTCATTATATGCTTAATAGGATCCGTCGTGCTCAAGACTTCACTTGGCATACTTAGCATCCTATATCTATCTTACATTTGAATCACTCACTATAGGTGAGTTCATAACCCTAAACTTATCTTTTAATGATTTTAAATAATTTTATGGGGGGGGGGGATACAAGTAGAAAACAATATAGTTATATTATCAACAACATGTGATTTATAACTATCAAACAAGAGGATTTCTTATACTTCAAAACTGTGTTATCAAACAAACTGTTTCAAATCATTTTATAAACTGGCATCAAGTCATCAATAACCATTCAAATGGTTAAAACTCTTTTATATGATAAAATCTTTATCATTTTAGAAAACTCTTTTAAAACTTGTATATTGTCGAAATCATGTCTATATAGATATAGTTATATAAATAAGGTTGAAAGGGCTTAGGACTGATAACTCGCTTTATTTCTTGTTGCTTGTTTGGTTGTGAACTTAGAGTATCGGTTGTTTGTCCGAGTGTCGTTTAAATCTTAGTTATATATTATGTATATGTATGTAGATATAAAAGTTCTTCCAATCAGTTCAATACCTTTGGGTAGCAAAGGTGTACAGACATGATCAGTCATTCAAGCAACAATACTAGTAAACTATAATAGGTATAGTTTAGAGGATTACTACTTACTATTTCTAGAACAATGAAACGTACAAGAGTCAGTTCATACATGAGTCAGTTCAATCATACTATACACTAGAACAGAAGGAACATACTATACACTAGAACATAAGAAACATACTATACACTAGAACAGAAGGAACATACTGTTGGATTAGTGTCTAAGTCCATAAATATAATTGGTATGTACTTGACCCGACTCGGAATGGTCCATTTGGGTTACATGGCATCGGAACATTTGGATAGACCGTTTGTGAGAAGAGGACATTTGTGACATATTAATATATTATAAGTTCTAATATATTAATATGAAATCATGTTATTCTATTAGTATTGATCAAGAATTAATTTGGACTTAATTTAGTGATCAAAAGAGACTAATTAAATATATGAGGATTGATTGTGTAAATCATTCATTCTTATATATGTGGGCTTACGATCCAAGATTCCTTATGTTGGGTTTAACCCATGTGGTGATCCATGGATACTCCATGGAGGTTAAAACCCATGGAGCATAAGGAATGGGTAAAGTCATGAGTTACATGGTGTAGCCCTAATAGCCATACTATATAAAGACCCCATTGGTTGGTGAAATGGGCACTAGTGTATACACAAGAGGGCAAGCCGATTCCTAGAGTTCATGTGTCTTCTTCTCATGGTTGTTCCAAATGATGGTGATGTTGTGTGAACTATTTGAGGTCTCACACTTGGGGCACTAGGATCTCAAGCTTCATGGAATCAAGCTACATCAACAAGGTATGTATTCTATCTATTTTATTACCCAAGTATCAAATATTGTATGCTAGTTAGGGTAATACCTTGGAATATTCATATTTGCATGTATAATAGAGAAAACATAGATCCAAGGTATTTAGGGTTGCATGTACACCATAAGAGTGTTAGAATGTTCAAAACCCAACAATGGTATCAGAGCCTAGGCTTGTTTTCAATTATACTTGAAGCAAAGTGCTGAAAAAATCGATTTTCAGGCTGTCTGGGCACTGGACTCGCCGAGTCTACTGATGGACACGCCGAGTCCATGAAGAAACCCATCCTACTCGTCGAGTAGGTTCATACACTCTACGAGTAGGACCTCCAGACAGCATATCTTCGACTGTTTTTAGTGGAAACGGACTAGGAACATTACCCTACACTGTGTTTCAACTTACAAACCTGTTTTTGACGTGGTAATATTCATGCTAATCAATCTTCAAAGATAATTGTCAATATATTCATGTTTTGTATTAGTTTAAGGTTTAGGATAATTACATGGAAAAGTTTGATTTGAATTATCTTGTTATTAGGAGTTGCTTAGATTAATAGAAAAATTATGTGAAATTGTTGTTTTCAATCCAAATTAATCTAAGAGTTGGTTCTAAAATGTGTTTTTGTAACTTGTCCTCAAGTTATATGAAAAGTCACATTTAAGATTCATAAAACTCATAAATATTTCCATAGGTTATGAATAAAGAAAAGTCACATTCTTTTAATAGTTTAAAGTCTTCCATAAGTTGTCCTCAAGTTATGGAACTAAAAGAGTTTTTTTGATTAAAACTACTTTAAACACATAAGTTATGGAATTGAATAGTTTTCAATAGTTTCAAAACTTTCCCTCAAGTTTTGGAATTTGAAATTTTTTCCCTTATGAATACTTTAATTCCAAGTTAAGCCCTTAGAATTTTAAAAGTTAAAATTCAACCCTTATACTTTATAATATTATAAGCTAATAATATTTATATATATGTATAAGAGCAAGTCGTCTTACCATTAGTAGGCCTCATTCACGAAGCCGATCTATAAGGGGGTATAAGGTTACTGCCTATAAAATAACAGTTTAATGGGTGTCCACTCTCACCTACCGCTTCCTTGACTGGTGGAGGGTCGTTAGCCGAACGGGTAGGACAAGGACTAGAATTCTCCCTTCATTAAAAGTATTAATGATAAATATAAAGTAACTAAAATGTTTTCATAATTCCCAATCTTAGTTACTTTAGGAAAATGTGAATAAGGTGCTAATCCATGAAATTACACTTTGCATTTTGCTTAAGTCGGTTAGTGGAGCGTGTGTGGTTAACCGACACACTAGCTTGATTGAACAAGGTAGGCTGTCTGGGCACTGGACTCGCCGAGTCTGCCGAGTCCATGAAGAAACCCATCCTACTCGTCGAGTAGGTTCATACACTCGACGAGTAGGACCTCCAGACAACATATCTTCGACTGTTTTTAGTTGAAATGGACTAGGAACATTACCCTACACTGTGTTTCAACTTACAGACCTGTTTTTGACGTGGTAATGTTCATGCTAATCCAACTTCAAAGATAATTGTCAATAGATTCATGTTTTGTATTAGTTTAACGTTTAGGCTAATTACATGGAAAAGTTTTATTTGAATTATCTTGTTCTTATGAGTTGCTTAGATTAATAGAAAAATTATGTGAAATTGTTGTTTTCAATCCATATTAATCTAAGAGTTGGTTCTAAAATGTGTTTTTGTAACTTGTCCTCAAGTTATATGAAAAGTCACATATAAGATTCATAAAACTCATAAATATTTCCATAGGTTATGAATAAAGAAAAGTCACATTCTTTTAATAGTTTAAAGTCTTCCATAAGTTGTCCTCAAGTTATGGAACTAAAAGAGTTTTTTTTTATTAAAACTACTTTAAACACATAAGTTATGGAATTGAATAGTTTTCAATAGTTTCAAAACTTGCCCTCAAGTTTTGGAATTTGAAATTTATTCCCTTATGAATACTTTAATTCCAAGTTAAGCCCTTAGAATTTTAAAAGTTAAAATTCAACCCTTATACTTTATAATATTATAAGCTAATAATATTTATATATATGTATAAGAGCAAGTCGTCTTACCATTAGTAGACCTCGTTCACGAAGCCGATCTATAAGGGGGTATAAGGTTACTGCCTATAAAATAACAGTTTAATGGGTGTCCACTCTCACCTACTGCTTCCTTGACTGGTGGAGGGTCGTTAGCCGAACGGGTAGGACAAGGACTAGAATTCTCCCTTCATTAAAAGTATTAATGATAAATATAAAGTAACTAAAATGTTTTCATAATTCCCAAGCTTAGTTACTTTAGGAAAATGTGAATAAGGTGCTAATCCATGAAATTACACTTTGCATTTTGCTTAAGTCGGTTAGTGGAGCGTATGTGGTTAACCGACACACTAGCTTGATTTAACAAGGTAGGCTGTCTGGGCACTGGACTCGCCGAGTCTGCCGAGTCCATGAAGAAACCCATCCTACTCGTCTAGTAGGTTCATATACTCGACGAGTAGGACCTTCAGACAACATATCTTCGACTGTTTTTAGTTGAAATGGACTAGGAACATTACCCTACACTGTGTTTCAACTTACAAACCTGTTTTTGACGTGGTAATGTTCATGCTAATCCAACTTCAAAGATAATTGTCAATAGATTCATGTTTTGTATTAGTTTAACGTTTAGGCTAATTACATGGAAAAGTTTAATTTGAATTATCTTGTTCTTATGAGTTGCTTAGATTAATAGAAAAATTATGTGAAATTGTTGTTTTCAATCCAAATTAATCTAAGAGTTGGTTCTAAAATGTGTTTTTGTAACTTGTCCTCAAGTTATATGAAAAGTCACATTTAAGATTCATAAAACTCATAAATACTTCCATAGGTTATGAATAAAGAAAAGTCACATTCTTTTAATAGTTTAAAGTCTTCCATAACTTGTCCCCAAGTTATGGAACTTGAAGAGTTTTTTGATTAAAACTACTTTAAACACATAAGTTATGGAATTGAATAGTTTTCAATAGTTTCAAAACTTGCCCTCAATTTTGGAATTTGAAATTTTTTCCCTTATGAATACTTTAATTCCAAGTTAAGCCCTTAGAATTTTAGAAGTTAAAATTCAACCCTTATACTTTATAATATTATACGTTAATAGTATTTATATATATGTATAAGAGCAAGTCGCCTTAGCATTAGTAGGCCTCGTTCACGAAGTCGGTCTATAAGGGGGGGTATAAGGTTACTGCCTATAAAATGATAGTTTAATGGGTGTCCACTCTCACCTACCGCTTCGTTGACTGGTAGAGGGTCGTTAGCCGAATGGGTAGGACAAAGACTAGAATTCTCCCTTCATTAAAATTATTAATGATAAATATAAAGTAACTAAAATGTTTTCATAATTCCCAAGCTTAGTTACTTTAGGAAAATGTGAATAAGGTGCTAATCCATGAAATTACACTTTGCACTTTGCTTAAGTCGATTAGTGGAGTGTATGTGGTTAACCGTCACACTAGCTTGATTTAACAAGGTAGGAAAAGGGTAACTTAATATTTATCATAGTATCGGTGGAGCACGTGTGGTTAATCGACACATCGATTGAGGGGTAAATATTAAGGGTACCAAGTAATTTGCATGGTTACTTCACACCTTGTTTTGTGATCCTCAACATCCCAGTCACAAAACCTGAAGGGCACACTCAAGATTGAAACATGCGATTGAACAGTTCAATGAATATCAAAAGATCTAGAAGTTTCAAATCCAATTAAAACCTAATAAATTTTTTTTTCATGGTGGAAATTGGTGAATCGTCATTCGCCTACCTTCAAATATTTTATAGCTTGGATTACGACATCCATCTTCCAAGTTATAAAAGTATTGTGTTGGGTCCTAGCCTTAATATTTCATATTGGGTGTTATATTAAGGACTTTAAATCAAATATCCTAAAAATCTCCCAAAAAGATGTTTGGTTCAGACATCTATGATCTTCCCAAATCTCTTGAAACTTCACCTCCTCCACCTCCTCCATTTATTCTCCCTTACCCATAAGTTCAAGGTCACTCAAGCCATAATGGCAAGCAAGGTCTATGTGTGCTCACATCTTGGAGATGAAGTCACATATTGACAAGCCGGGAGAGTTGGGTGTCAAAGTCTTAAGAAAGTTGGATGTTCAATCACTTTCTAAGTCACATAGTGAGTTACCTTTGGGACTACTATGAAATACACTATGACATGACCCTTAATGATCTTATCTATTTGCTTGGTGCTGTTGAATCAGAAATGATTTGAGAACTAGTAAAGCATGTTTGATTAGAAGATCAACTTTCCAAACCTTCAATGGACATTGACAATGGTTACATTGGATACCCAGTAAAAGCTTTCTCTTCCTAATTGAAAGGGGTTGACCATAGTCAACTCGGTTGACCAAATGGTAAAGAGAAAGGCTAAGTCTGATATTGTTCCATGTATCATTCCCAAAGGGTCCATATGATTCTTTTGCCAAAAGGAGAGGCCATTGGTTGCGAAGCTGCCAAATTTACCTGAAAGATCATAAGGCTGGTAAAGTCAATAAGTTTGACTCTACTTCAGGTAAAGTCCACTATCTAACTCAATTAAGTTTCTATTCTAAGATTATTATTACATGATGTGACTGGTTCACATGTTGATGTTTTAAGGATCAAAGGAAAAGTGAAGGAAACTTAAAAAAAGAGTATGTTGAATCGGACCACGAAGATGGATTTCTATCGCTTGATTGAAGATCGGATTCTTAAGCTACTGTTAGGAGTTATGATAGATTGCTAGGAAACATGTAATAACATAGTTTTCATTTAAAGTTGGATTTTAAGGAAAAGTTTTTTCCTCATTTTATAAATAAATAAAAGTTTGTTTTACTTTATTTATATCTCCTTGCAATGACATTTTATAGAAACTTGATGTTTGTATGTTTCTAGCAATATTGAAAATATGAATTTGATTCTTTAATTTGTGGTAGTGTCTAAGTTTACCAAATAAGGAAAACTTCTCATCACCCAAGTTTTCATTTTGATAGAAACTTGGAATCATACAAGTTGTACATCATGATGAATGAGAACTTTCAGCTTTGGAAAATTAAGACTAGTTCCTTGTCCACATGTATATGTGATTCAAGTGAAGGACTAAGGGAACGAGTACACATTCTTGTGCACTAGTCAAGTCCACTACAAAAGATCGAAAAGACTATTCATCATGATTTACTAAAGTTTAGTAATTATGGTTATACTTACAGGCTTAAGTACAAGTTTTTATTCTTGATTTGTCATTATCCTTCTCTTGTGATTATGGTTTTGACAAATCCACATGGATAAGAACACATACATAATAAAATCTAAGTGTCATAAGGTTTCTCTCTGATTCATGAGAATGATGGTGAGGAAACACTTTCACTAAGTTGATGTTAAGTAGATAACAGTTGTGATATTTGCATTCTCAAAGTCGTTAGTGGAGCATGTGTGGTTAACCGGCACACTAACGTGGACTTATGAGAAACGGAAAAGGTCTAAACAATTGAGACTATGATTACGACATCCCTTTTCATAGTTTTGAAATTGTTTAGACACACATGTTTGCTATCTAAGGAAAGGTGTATGATTTTGATAAAGTTTATCAAAAACATCTCGTATCAGAAGTCTGAACTTTGGTAAGGAAGTCAATAAAGTTTTGATTTCTCGAAGTCCAGCTGATTTCTGAGTACATGTCAAAGCTAGTGGGAGCATAAGTGTTATGCTAATAATCATCATGTTAGTGGGAGCATGATAATTATGATAAAGGTTGCAAGTTAGCAATGTTAATTATAGAAAACAAAAGTTTCAATTCGTGGAGTTGTAGGGGTTGAAAAGTTGTTTTGCTATAATTAAGGGAGAGGAAATTATACTTCATTTCAATTCTAAAAGGCTTCGATTGAGATTTTAATCATCTTTAGTCAAGAATATATATATATATATATATATATATATATATATATATATATATATATATATATATATATATATATATATATATATATATATATATATATATATGAATTTTATGTTGGTTTGGTTCAACTTAAGAAAATTCTATATATTGCGTTCTTAAAATTCGATTATGATTACGACATCCCTCTTCAAAGTCAAATTTTGAGAACATGGAAAATAAAAATATTGTAGCAAAAGACTGGTCTAGAATCATGTCTTTATGTGAGACATCATGAATCGTGTCCCATTTGCTTTGGGTACAAGATCGATTGCATGTGGTATAATATTTATCCTTTCTAAAATTTTCCAAATGCCTGTAGCATTAAGAAGGGAAAAAGGTCTAGAATTGGATATGACTAAAATGATTAAGCAATTGTCGAGGACAATCTAAGGTTTACCAAAGATTGGTTGCTCAGGGACAGTTGGAAGTATAATGTTAATTTTTAGAAGGACCATATTGACATATTCTGAAAAGAAGCAACTCTTGTTCAGAAGTGATAGTCAAAATGGGAATATGGGAAGGTGGAAGTTGTTCAATAAATCTGTGTAAGATTAGGAAACTTAATGCAAGAAGGTTGTTTCCAAGGAGTTGATCTCCTTTGGAATGCTCTGTAATGTATGTTTTCAAGTCTTTGTGATTTTGTGCATAATCATTACAACAGGATCAATGCATATAAGTTTAGAATCTAGCAAATTTCGGTAAATGGCATGAATTTGGAATTCCTACATTTGCGGTAAGGATTTGGGACTGTGAAATGAGAATCATTGGAGTTATGTACAATCGATCTATTTCACAAAGTAAAGATCATAGAAAAACTTAGTATGCATACTTGGTGTATGGCATAACTAATGTTTAGACAAACATAGTGTGCATACTTGGAGTATGGCATGACTAGTGTTTAGAAAAACATAGTGTACATGCTTGGAGCATGGGACAACTATTGTTTTAATTCAAGTATAAAGTTGATAGTTTGAAACAGTATGCAATGAATGATGGGTAATCAAGATGGTGATAAATAAAAGATGTGCTACTTATATTCATAAGTTCTGAGACCATATTGGATTCGATTATTCTTGTGTTTCACTTTGCATGTTTTGACTTCCAGAATAACTAGGTCGTTCTTCCTGAATGACTAATTTATTCAAACCATCCACAGTCGGTCATATGTTGGAAATAGATATGAATCAAGACTGTCATGGGTTGGCTTGTAGAGGTCTAAGATGTTGGACAAAGTCGTGCTACAACACTCATGAGTGCTCATAAGTTTTAAGTATTGGATTCAACCCACGCTCATTGGAATCACTTCATGGATTTTATCACGAGTGATTATGAGACGATAATATCTTATATTCTTCAAACCTAGAGATATGAGTTGTTACTATGAGTTGGTTATACATTTATTGTACGAAACTGCATTGGTAACTCGATGTTATAAAACGTTCCTTTGTGTATGATTCAACAAGTAGTAGAACAAGCCATATGATTCGAAGTTTATCCATTCCTTTTACCTTCGGGATAAAAGCGATATATGTGGGCCCCTCGATGATTTAGTGATGATACATGTGAGTGCTTGGCCAAGCCAGGACTGATTTAATCTATTCAATCAATCAGTCATCATGAATTGGAAATCAGGAAACAACAAATGGACAGAGAGAATGATTTATAATCCATGTCTAAGTCTATATGATATCTAGAATGGAGGAATATATGATCCCTTATCTAATGGACAGGTCATTGACAAAGCTCAGAGTTCATCGACAAGGTCAGAGTTCGACAGCGGCTTTTGAGAGCTACGATTGCCAGTTGGTTTTTGAAGTCATACACAATAATAGTTTTAGACTTATCCAAGTGGGAGAATGTTGGATTAGTGTCTAAGTCCATAAGTATAATCGGTATGCACTTGACCCGACTTGTTATGGTCCATTTGGGTTGCATGGCATTGGAACAATTGGATAGACCGTTTGTGAGAAGAGGACATTTGTGACATATTAATATATTATAAGTTCTAATATATTAATATGAAATCATGTTATTTAATTAGTATTGATCAAGAATTAATTTGGACTTAATTTAGTGATCCCAAGAGACTAATTAAATATATGGGGATTGATTTTGTAAATCATTCATTCTTATATATGTGGGCTTATGATCCAAGATTCCTTATGTTGGGTTTAACCCATGTGGTGATCCATGGATACTCCATGGAGGTTAAAACCCATGGAGCATAAGGAATGGGTAAAGTCATGAGTTACAAGGTGTAACCCTAATAGCCACACTATATAAAGACCCCATTGGTTTGTGAAATGGGCATTAGTGTATACACAAGAGGGCAAGTCGATTCCTAGAGTTCATGTGTCTTCTTCTCATGGTTGCTCCATATGTCGGTAATGTTGTGTGAACCATTTGAGGTGTCACACTTGGGGCACTAGGATCTTAAGCTTCATGGAGTCAAGCTACATCAACAAGGTATGTATTCTATCTATTTTATTACCCAAGTATCAAAGATTGTATGCTAGTTAGGGTAATACCTTGAAATATTCATATTTTCATGTATAATAGAGAAAACATAGATACAAGGTATTTAAGGTTGCATGTACACCATAGGAGTGTTAGAATGCTCAAAACCCAATACATACTATACACTAGAACAGAAGGAACATACTATACACTAGAATAGAAGGGACATACTATACAAATACAATAACAAAGATAACATTAATGTGAGCTAGTACTTCATGGCATGGCAATATACTGTTGTGTCATGTTTTGTAACCAGAGTCTCCTGGAGGGAGAGCGTTAGTTTGTGTATAGATCTATACGAGATTGACCATCCTACACCTTGATGTTAGCTACAGTGGGACCTGCAGGTCTACGGGTGACGAATATCATACCATTTCGACTTCTTCGATCGTCGTGTTTTACTAGTCAATCAAGTATGGTTATAATCTCATTACATTTTACCTTACATCAAACACTTACAAACATTTACATCAAACACTTACAAACTTTCATCAAACTTATACAAACATTTGACACTAAAATACTTATGAAATCACCAGTTTAAATGCTGATCTACTCTTTCAAAATAACTTGTATTCTCAGGTCACCAGTAGACAGGTACAGATGGCCAAGTTTTGAGAAGATAGAGTACTTTCAAGACTCGTCTTTTATTTTGATATATATATATATATATATATATATATATATATATATATATTTGGTGTCTTACAAATACATTCAGAACACACATGTATACACCACCATGGAGGCTAAGGGACGATTTCTATGGTTTTGGGGACTTGGAGGCTATAAGAGAGGCCATCCCTACAGACTTAATGTACTTGTATAGGGTACAACATCAAAAATTAGGGTTTTCCTTTACCACTCATACGCCCTGCATACTCCTCGTATACCCAACGTACGAGGTCTCGCACACCCGATCCAAACCTCGTGTTACGCTAAGTATACACTACATTATGCCTCACGTACCACCCTTCTCATCAGTACTGTAACATCCCAAAATTCGTACTAAAAATTTTCTTTAAATCATTACCAAAACCATAATCATAAAAACATATCATAAGTCATAACATGAAATCATAGTATTAATTTCCAAAATATATGTTCATTATCAGAGTAAAACATCCCAGGCTGACTAACCTGTGGTGTGTGTCATGCGATCACCCCGAGCTCTTCCCTCCACTACCAGAAGTACCTGAAACCACAACTGAAAACCGTAAGCATGAAGCTTAGTCAGTATCCCAACCTACCACATACCCTGCATAAACACATACAGCATATACCGGGCCACCCCCGCTACTTCGGGCCTCGCCCACTACAACGGCCCCGCCGCTCCAGGCCCCACCTGGCTTCGAGCCCCGCTCGGATACAGATCTGTTTCACTTAGGCCTCGCCTATCACTGGGCCTCGCCCGCTAACATATACTAACACATAAGCATATCACAACACTTAAGCTAACATACAATAATAAATCTTGTCCTGAGGCCTCGCCTATCTTGGGCCACACCCTTGTCCTGCTACTGATGAGTCATGGAACCCCGTCCACGCTCCGAATGATAATGAGATACGGGCCTAGCCCACACTCACTCTTTCCCTAACTTGGGCCTCGCCCCTGTTCTGCTACTAATGAGATGTGGAACACCGTCCACACTCAGCTATTGGTGAGATACAGGACCTCACCCACACTCACCTCCCTACCAGGCACATACATGTATCACACAGACAACAAGTATAAACTATAATATAAACCATTCCTTGGGCACCCGTCCGCTATCATTGGACCTTGGTCCTGAATATCATTCTAGCATACCGCGCCTAGGGCTAACCCCCGGGTCTTCCTACTCATAACTACATGGGCCGACATTATGGCTGTAGACCCATTAACACAAATGGAAACTCACCTGGTACTGCTGAACTTGCTGGTAACCCCTCTGGATGCTGACCGACAAATCCTTGAACCGCTGCTCCACTAGCTCTCCGAGCTACCAATACCAAAACATATAACACTTAGCTTAACTGTTCTCCAAAGTCAACTATGTCAACTCTGGTCAAAGTCAACCTTCCATGTCAACCCTACTCACCGAGTCTGCCTACTGACTCGCCGAGTTCATTAGCTCAGAATCCTTTCATTCGCGACTCGACTCGCCGAGTCAGCCCCTGACTCACCGAGTCTACCGATTTCCGAGTCTTAACCTGTCCAACTCACTGGGTCCCCACTCAACTCACTGGTCCGAGTCCTAACTTGAAGGGTTTGGGGTTTCACGACTAGACTCGCCGAGTCCAAGAACAGACTCGCCGAGTCCCAGTCAATCTTCAACAGACTCACCGAGTTGTTCTTCCAACTCACCGAGTTCGTGCCCAACTTCATCCAACTCGCCGAGTCCACCCATATGACTCGCCGATTCGTTCCAGTTCTTAATCCATACAGTGGCTTTTCGAGCCACGCTGCGGCTCCAAACTGTAGATCCACTCTTCCCAAGTCTATTCCTCACGTAAAGTTGCAAACTTTACGTGAAACCAAGGAGATATGAGCTTAAAACACTTTAGGGCTAGGGCTTGGGGAAAAGATGCTTTACCAACACACCAAGAACTGATACTTTAAGACCCTCTAGGCCAAATACACTTAGATCTGAAGGGATCCATCTTGAGGACGTCCAAATCGCTAAATGCATCGTACTTGGTCCAAAATCTCATAAAGAGGGACATGAAGAGATCTAACAAATAACAAGACACGGAAGGAACTTGGTTACCAAAATGAGTAGCAAAGAGATGAATCTTCTGGATCCACAATCTTCCTCTTGAACCCTCAACTCCTTCTTCTCCTTCTAGACTTCAAGAACACTTAAATCCTTCAATATTGGCTCACACACTCAAAGAGAGCACTAGGGTTTCGTGGGATAACTTCTGGACAATGGGGGCTACAAATGATGCTGATAGAAGGAGAATGAGATGTTTAAATAGTGCACAAAGTCCCAGATTTAGGGTTTCCCAATACAGACCGGACTCGCCGAGTCCCCTTTTCCGACTCGCCGAGTCAGTTACTTAATCGATCCCCGGATCCCGCTCTGACTCGTCGAGTCCCTCTTTGGACTCGACGAGTTGGCCCTTTAACTTAGGGTTTTCCTTTCCTTACTTGGTCTTTCTGATTATGGGTGTTACAACTCTCCCCCACTTAAACTAAACTTCGTCCTCAAAGTTTCTCGATGGCCAATCGCACTGCAATTTGCTTCCAACACTCTGCTTAGTAGACCTAACATCCGCTAACTACCTTCGCTGGCCTTCCGCCCGGTCATTATGACTAACATTATTCCTTGCGGATAATAATCTCGGGTCAACCCTGACCCTGAACATTCTGGAAACACAACTTACTCAACTGACAATCCTTCTGGTACTCTCCGAGTACTGCAACTGAACCCATAAGGGTTCACCCCTCTCTCCTTGTACGTTTTCTAGCCTTCCCAAGGCAACGTTCCAACTACCTCCCTCTGCCAATGTGAAGGTCCCAACCTTCACTGAATCCATTACTCCCGCTACATTATGTGCGGGTCATACTGCCAGTACCCATAGGATACTCCCTACTACTATAACTTAGTGCTGAGTATCCATCACAGCGAATGGTTCAGATAATCCTTCGAGTAAGGGATTCATCCCTGCAACGGTTAGACTCAAACGAGAGCTGCGCGATAGGGTCAAACCCTTCCCTATGAGATTATCCAACCTTGCTGTGAGATGCATAGCACCCCCGATCAACTAGCTACCTTATACCATAGCTGCTTACCAACACTGCCACTGACTGTAAATTTTTGTTGTCCCTTATCTTCCTTCCGGATGAACTGAGACCACCCTGGTCCCTACTGATCTATCAATATTTGGATTACCTGCTCCCACCGGTCGCTAGCTCCAACACAAACTTCTTGTCGCTCCCAGCGACTTCCGAGGAACTTAGGCTACCTAATCCTGCCCCCTTCTACTCTGCCATTCTGGTACTACAAGTCCTAGGATCCTCGATCCCCTAACTTGACCCTAAGGTCCTTACCAGGTCCCACATGTGCTACTAAAACTCAAGGGCCTCACCCACGGGTCTCACCCGACGATACAACTGAGCAACCCTACTCTCAGGTCTCACCTATACTGCTACTCTTATACGGGCCTCGCCCACGGGTCTCACCCAACTACAACCTGGAGCGGCCTCTCCCAAGGTCTCACCTCTCTAGGGTTATGCAGGCAGCTCCATACTATTCTCATCCACTACCCATTCCTGATCCCTATCTGATCACTAGGAGATAAGGGCCTCGCCCCAACTCTGCTAACGAAGCTACTAGGGAACGCTGTGGCTTACCCGCAGTCTCACAACACTTCCACCACTGACTGTTAGTGAATGATACGGTTTCCCCATAGTCTTAAAACACTCCCACCACTGACTGCTAGTGAATGCTACGGCTGCCCCATAGTCTTACAACACTCCCACCACTGACTGCTAGTGAATGCTAAGGCTGCCCCGTAGTCTTACAACACTTCCACCACTGACTGCTAGTGAATGTTACGGCGGCCCCGTAGTCTTACAACACTCCCACCACTGACTGCTAGTACGAAAGCATCCCATGCTATCAGTTCTCAAGATCCTCTTCCGACTCACTTGAGTCCTACAGGCGATCCTCCAACCTGAATTCCCAACCATATACCAACCATCTCGATTACATGATCTAACTGTTGGGAAGTTTTCTCAAACTCGCAACCCTAAACTCATCAACCTATCCATCAATGTGCTACTTCTTTTCCTTCTCAGAGGTCGTGTACTCGTCCTGGATCTGCGCGCTCTTACCAATATACACTCGGAGGGTTCTCCCCCACTTTGATCCTGATTATACCTCACTGCCCAATGCTTGAGAAGAATTCCCAATCTTCTCTGCTATCCTGAAATCGATCTGCTAAGAACCTAAGCTTGCCACAGCTAGGGATTTAACCAATTCGTTACCCAATAACGCCTTCCTGAATCTAGCGGGACACTACTGAGTCCCACACAAGCATGATATAGCTACTGCATTCTAGGTGACTCGCTCCAATAGGGCACAACCCCTAACTACCATTATACTAACCCAAGCATGCAGATGGCATATAACTAAATCACAAGCAAGCCACACAATTCTGAAATACTTCTATCCATAACGATGCTGAACCATAACAATGTAATCATGAATAGAGATAGCAGAAAATGAAAGACACATACCTGCAACGTCCGGAGCTGCTCGTGTCTCCATGGTAGTCATCTGAAAAGCCCTGCCTCCTACCGCAGGCGCCTCTGCTCGGCCCTGACGGCCGTCTGTGATCCTCAAAGTTTTAGGGGCAGGTGCTATCACCCGTCCTGCTGAAAACAAACTGGGGCACTGGGCCTTCTTGTGTCCCTGCTGACTGCAGTGGAAACATATAAAGTCCGATCCCTGTGTGGTGGTAGTAGTACAATCCCTGCTAAGATGACCAGTCCGGCCGCACTTAAAGCAGCCCAAATCTCCACCACTACCACTCCTGCACGCACCCTCATGCGTCCTACCGCACCTCCCGCATCGGCCGCGGCTCTGGTAATCCCTCGATCTCGAATCCGACCCCTTGGGCCTTTTGCCCGAACCCGTGACTGCCTGAACCTCATCCGGCTTCTTCTTCCGGATCTGCTCCAAATCAATCTCCCTCTCTCTCGCTCATGCGATAATATCCTCCAACGTTTTATAGTTGGACCTACTCACAAACTGCCTGATATCATCCCTCAACATCTCATGATATCGGGCCTTCTTCATCTCCTCGTCCACGACATACTGTGGAACAAGGAGGGCCCTCTCCCTGAACTTGGCGGTGATCTCCGCCACAGTCTTAGTAGTCTGCGTCAAATCCTGAAACTCCTGTGCCAGCTGCTGCCCCTCAATAATCGGCGAAAACTCAGCCCTGAATCTGGCCGAGAAATCGCTCCATGTCGTCGCGTCCAACGCGACATCGTCACCAATGGAGTGACCAACCTCTTCCCACCAATCCCTCGCTCTGTCCTTCAAAAGACAGGAGGCGAGTCTAACCTTGTCCCCCTCAGGACACCGACTCATACGGAACGCGTTGGCAACATCGGCCAACCACCTACTGCTAGTGATAGGGTCCCTAGCCCCATGATAATCTGGTGCTCCGCACGCTCTAAACTCTCGGAATGTCATAGTACACGCTCCCATCAAAGCCGTTATCTCGGTACGAAAGGCTCCTAGCCTCTCATCCAAGATCTCCAGTATACCCTCCTTGACCATGCCAAAGATCACAAGAGTCTGATCTAGGATACCGCGCGTAACCTCAGTTGATATCAACTCCCTCATTCGCTCCTCGAGGTGCTAGGCCCCTGAGCCCGAGCATGATCCCTCTTCGGCGCCTGATCCGCCCACTGGTCTCTCTCACAATGTCACCATGCTAAAAACATATCGCAATATTATCAAAATACTCATCACTGCTGAGGGATCATACGCACCCACTACAAGTTTCCCAGTCTCATCTCGGCCTTTCTCGAATCAAGTACGGATCTTCTACTTTCAGTAGTACGGGCCCATACTAGCTTCCACATCTATCCGTACTTTCCTCAAGAACTGCTTCGACTCCACCAGGTCCCTTTTCCTACTACTACTGCTCCCATCACTATCTCATCCTAGGCTTACCCTAGGAAAACCTTTGACTCCATCCAAACTAGCCCTCAGCTGCTAAAGGCCTCCTTGTGATGCCAATTAGCCATCACCTGAATACCATCACATGTGACGAGGCTCTGGTAATCGTTCAAATAAAAGACTCGTCCCTACAACGGTTGGACTCAGACAAGAGCTGCGCAATATGGCCAAATCCAGTACTCTGAGATTATTCAACCATGATCACATGTGACGTGACGTATTCACCTAATGGCTAACGCCCATTACTCAGAATCCCACAATGCACAAAGCAAGCATCATTCAGACAATGGAAAAATCTAACCATAACATACTCAAGCAATCACAACCTCATATCAAGAATCTGTTGGATATAGTGTCTAAGTCCATAACTATATTTGGTATGTACTTGACCCGACCCGGCATGCTCCATTTGGGTTGCACTTCACCCGAATAATTTATGGATAATCTTTTGAGAATAGTACAAGTTATGATTTATTAATATATTATAAGTTCTAATATATTAATATAAGATCATATTATTTAATTAGTATTGATCTATAATTAATCTAGGATTAATCTAGAGGTCAAAGATATTACTAATTAAATATGGGCTTCTATATTTATATAGTGTGGGCTAATGCTTATTTGGAATGGGCTAGGCTTGCATGGAAAGTCCATAGATACTCCATGGAGCTTTAACCCATGGATCTCATGGAAATGAAGAGACATGGGTATTAGGGTTTACATAGATGTAACCCTAATCCACCACACTATATAAAGGAGGCTTTGGTTCTTGAAATTACACTAGTTGAGGTGAGTAAAGCAAGAGGGCCAATTTCAAGATAGTAGTGACTATTCTCTCAAAGTTCCAAGTTTGTGGTGATTTGTGATTTCCATTTGAGGCAACCACACTATTGGTGCTAGGCTCTAAAACTCCAAGGAATCAACTACAACTACAAGGTAAGTATTTCTACTAGCTTTATTTGATTCAAGTTCCCCATGCCATGCTAGTTAGGATATGATCCTTGGAAAAATAATTATTTCCATGTATCTTAGACAAACATAGATCCAAGGTTTATTAGGGTTGCATGTACACTTAGGAAGTGTTATAATGCTCAAAACCCATCAGTGGTATCAGAGCCTAGGCTTGTTTGGTTGATACTTGATGCAAAATATTGGAAAAAGTCGAAAAACTTGTTGTCTGCCTGATGAACTCGCCGAATCCATGGGGGACTCGCCGAGTTCATGTGTATCTTCATCCTACTCGGCGAGTAGGTTCATGCACTCGGTGAGTAGGAGCCTCAGAATGTAGATTTTCGACTTTAGTTGCTGGAAATGGACTAGAAACATTACCCTAAACTGTTTTGGTACTTAAAAACTTGTTTTAAATGGTGTAATGTCTTTGCTAATCCATTTACAACAACTAGTTATCAAAATTACAAAGTTTTAAGTGTAATTTTTGATTCATGGAAGTGTTCATATTCATGTTCTTGATCTTATGATGTTTAGATGATCATAGGAATTATTTGTAACCTGTGTGGTAGATTAATTCTTGATCATTATGTGTTTTAATGGAGTCCATAACTTGTCCTCAAGTTATGGAAAAACCAAAAGTCACTTTGTTTAAAAAACCATTAAAAGAACACATGGGTTATTAAAATGAAGAGTCTTCATTTTTAATACCCTAATAAAATCATAAGTTACAAGAAATAAATTTTTTTGAAAGTTTACAAAACTTGCCCTCAAGTTTTGGAACTAGTAAAATCATATTAAAAAAACTTTAGTTCCAACCCTTAGAATTTTAAAAGTTAAAATTCAACCCTTATACTTATAATATTATGAGTTAATAATAATATATATATATATATGTATAAGATTAAAGTCGTCTTACCGCTAGTACGCCTCATTCACGAAGCCGGTCTATAAGGTGGGTATAAGGTTGTTGCCTATAAAATGGCAACTTAATGGGTGTCCACTCTCACCCACCGCTTGCTTGACTGGTGGAGGGTCGTTAGCCGAACGGGTAAGACAAGGACTTATAAATTCTCATTAAAAGTATGATGAATATTATAAAGTAACTAAATGTTTTATTAAATTCCCAATCTTAGTTACTTTAGGAAAAATGTGAATAAGGTGCTAATCCATGAAATTACACTTTACACTTTGTCTAAGTCGTTAGTGGAGCGTGTGTGGTTAATCAGCACACTACCTTGGACTTAACAAGGTAGGTAAAGGGTGACTTAATATTTATCATAGTATCGATGGAGCGTGTGTGGTTAACCGGCACATCGATTGAGGGGTAATTTATTAAGGGTACCAAGTAATTTGCATGGTTACTTCACACCTCGTTTTATGATCCTCGGCATCCCAGTCACAAAACTTGGAGGGTACACTCGAGATTGAAACATGCCTTTGAAAAGTTCATTGAATCTCAAAAGAATCTAGGAGTTTCTAAAAACCAAATTAAATATTTTTAATATTTCGACTTTGGTGGAAATTGGTGAATCGCCATTCACCTACCTTTCAAATATGTTATTACTTAGATTACGACATACCTCTTCTGAGTATAATATATTGTGATTGGGTCCTAGCCTTAATACTACATTTGGGTGTTTGATTAAGGACTATCTCTATATCTAAACTAATCCTTTCTTTCTTCTCTTATCAGATGTCTGCAAACAACGCTGCTTCTGGCTCTAATCCTAGTGGCTCCTTTTCTCTTATGAACTTGTGTGGGAAAGTCACTTTTGATGGATCCAACTTTAATGAATGGATCAGAAACATCAGAATGATTACTCGCTACAAGGACAAGGAATATGTCCTCAATAAGGAGCTTAAGGAGATTGATGAGACAGTTGCTACTCCCCAAGATATTACTGAGTTTAGGGCACATGAAAGGGATGCCACCAAAGTGGCATGCATCATGATGGCCACTATGACCGCGGATCTCCAAAAATCCTATGAAGATTTCTACCCCTATGAGATGCACCAAGATTTGATGGAAAGATACCATCAAAGTGCTCGTCAAGAGAGGTATGAAATCATCTCCTCCATGATAACAACTCGCATGAAGGATGGTGAACCCATCACGAGCCACATGCAGAAAATGCAAAGATTTGTGGACCGTTTGCTAAAGCTAAATGTGAACTTCCCCGAGGAGCTTGAAATAGATATCATTTTGCACTCCTTACCTTCATGTTATGATCAATTCCGCATGACATACCACATGAACAAGGAAGAGGTCACACTCAGCAAACTTCAAGGACTCTTAAAGACCGTGGAAAGTGGTCTTAAGGGTAAGGCGATTGTTACTCCTACTCCTACCAACACCGCCCCTGTCTTGGCAATCGGGAAAGGACGAGGGAAGAAGAGAAAGAGTTCTTCGAAGGGTACCAAGGTTAGGACCCTTGATGTCTCTTCTTCAAGTGGAACCAAGAAAGGTTTCATCACTCCTTCTTCCGACCCAAAAGAGGCTGAATGCTTCTATTGTCATGAAAAGGCACATTGGAAGCGGAACTGCCCAAAGTACCAGCAAGATGTGAAGGATGGGAAAGTTAAAACCAACCATGCGGGTATTTACACTATCATTTCTAATAACTCACCCAATTCTAACTCTTGGGTCCTTGATACCGGTTGTGGTATTCATATTTGTTGTGACTTGCAGGGACTAAGAAGAAGTGAGAATGTGGAGCAATGGGGAATAGGAAAGTTACACCTGTCACCATGATTGGAGTTTATACTTTGTCGCTAAGTAGTGGGTTAAATTTAGATTTGAATAAATGTTGTTACTCGCCAAAAATGGCAAGAAATATTATTTCCTTTCATACATTGTATAAACAAGGGTTTACCTTTTCATTTAATAATGAAGTTGGTTCTATTGATGCTTTCTTTAATAATGTTCTTTATTTTAAATCATTAGCTTGTGATGGTGTGTATGAAGCTGTGTCTGTTGTAGATAACTTAGAAAATAATGTGATGTGTATTGATTCTATTAATAATAATAACTTGGATAAAACATCATTATGGCATTGTTGTCTTGGACATATAAGCAAGAAACGCATAGGCTAACTCCAAAAGGATGGAGTCTTGGAGTCGTTTGACCTAAAGTCAGATGATAGTTGCGAATCATGCTTACTTGGAAAAATGACAAAGTCACCCTTCACAGGCTCTTGTGAGAGGGGTGAAGGTTTGTTGGACCTTTTACACACGGATGTGTGTGGACCATTCAAACATGCCACAAGGGATGTTAATCGTTATTATTTGACTTTTACTGATGATTACAGTAGATATGGATATGTCTACTTAATCAAGCATAAGTCAGAGACTTTCGAAAGGTTTAAGGAATTTAAACAGGAAGTTAAGAATCAATTGGGCAGGAACATTAAGATGCTTCGATCTGATCGAGGTGGTGAGTATCTTAGTTCAGAGTTCCTCGACTATCTTAGGGAATGTGGGATTGTCTCACAATTGACACCTCCCAGGACACCACAGGTGAATGGTGTAGCTGAGAGGCGTAATCGAACCTTGTTGGATATGGTTCATTCCATGATGAGTTGAGCTTCGCTACCAATCTCATTTTGGGGGTATGCCTTAGAGACTGCTGCCCATATCCTTAATCTAGTCCCTACAAAGAAAGTTTTCAAAACTCCTCACAAGATGTGGATATGGTTCTTTATGAATTCTTTTCGCTTTTCAAAAACTGTTTCGTTTAAAAAAACTCTTTTTACAAAACTATCTTTTCATTTTGAAAACTTTTAGACCAATCCCTTAGTTTGAGTTCAGACACACCCGAGAGTATGTCCGAATCCCTCAAACCAAGGCTCTGATACCAACTTGTAACATCCCAAAATTCGTACCAAAATTTTGCTTTAAATCATTACCAAAACCATAATCATAAAAACATATCATAAGTCATAACATGAATTCAAAGTATTAATTTCCAAAACATAAGTTCATTATCAGAGTAAAACATCCCAGGCTGACTAATCTATGGTGTGTGCCATGCGATCACCCTGAGCTCTTCCTTCCGCTACCGGAAGTATCTGAAACCACAACTGAAAGCCGTAAGCACGAAGCTTAGTGAGTCCCCCAACCTACCACACACCGGGCCACCCCCACTACTTCGGGCCTCGCCCGCTACAACGGCCCCGCCGCTCCAGGCCCCGCCGCTCCAGGCCCCGCCTGGCTTCGAGCCCCGCTCGGATACAGATATGTTTTACTTAGGCCTCGCCTCTCGCTAGGCCTTGCCCGCTTACATATACTAACACATAAGCATATCACAACACATAAGCTAACATATACTAATAAATCTTGTCATGAGGCCTCGCCTATCTTGGGCGTCGCCCTTGTCCTGCTACTGATGAGTCATGAAGCCCCGTCCACACTCCTACTGATAATGAGATACAGGCCTAGCCCACACTCACTCTTTCCCTAACTTGGGCCTCACCCCTGTTCTGTTGCTAATGAGATGTGGAACACCGTCCACACTCTGTTATTAGTGAGATACGGGACCTCACCCACACTCACCTCCCTACCAGGCACATACATGTATCACACAGACAACAAGTATAAACTATAATATAAACCATTCCTTGGGCACCCGCCTGCTATCATTGGACCTTGGTCCTGAATATCATTCTAGCATACCGCGCCTAGGGCTAACCCCCGGGTCTTCCTACTCATAACTACATGGGCCGACATTGTGGCCGTAGACCCATTCACACAAAGGGAAACTCACCTTGTACTGCTGAACTTGCTGGTAAGCCCTCTGGATGCTGACCGACAAATCGCTGAACCGCTGCTCCACTAGCTCCCCGAGCTACCAATACTTAAACATATAACACTTAGATTAACTGTTCTCCAAAGTCAACTCTGGTCAAAGTCAACCTTCCAGGTCAACCCTACTCGCCCAGTCTGCCTACTGACTCGCCGAGTTCATTAGCTCAGAATCCTTTCATTCGCGACTCGACTCGCCGAGTCAGCCCCTGACTCACCGAGTCTACCGATTCCCGAATCCTGACATGTCCAACTCACTGAGTCCCCACTCAACTCATTGATCTGAGTCCTAACTTGAAGGTTTTGGGGTTTCGCAACTTGATTCTCCGAGTCCAAGAACAGACTCGCCGAGTCCCAGGCAATCTTCAACAGACTCGCCAAGTTGTTCTTCCAACTCGCCGAGTTCCTGCACAACTTCATCCAACTCGCCGAGTCCACCCATGTGACTCGTCAAGTCGTTCCAGTTCTTAATCCATAAAGTGGCTTTTCGAGCCATGATGGGGCTCCAAACTGTAGATCCACTCTTCCTAAGTCTATTCCTCACGTAAAGTTGCAAACTTTACGTGAAACCAAGGAGATATGAGCTTAAAACACTTTAGGGCTAGGGCTTGGGGCAAAGATGCTTTACCAACACACCAAGAACTGATACTTTAAGAACCTCTAGGCCAGAATACACTTAGATCTAAAGGGATCCATCTTGAGGACGTCCAAATCCCGAAATGCATCGTACATGGTCCAAAATCTCATAAAGAGGGACATGAAGAGATCTAACTGATGGGTTTGATCCATAAGAACATTCTTATGTGCACATACAAACCCTAATGCTTGGATCTAGGTTTCTCTAATTGAGCATGCAATGTATCCAAGACTTTGATTGATAGATCTAATGAAAACATTCATATCATAATACATGAAATCAGATCTGAAAGATTACCTTGAATTGCTTGCTTGAATCTTCTTGTCCTTGGAGCTTAGAATCACAAATGTCACTCCTCTAATGGCTTATAAATACCAACTTAGCAAGAGGATGATTAGAGAGAGAGGGGAAGGTGAGAAAAGTCGGCCAGGGTTTCTCCAATAACAAGGGGTGCCGATTTTCTTAGCCCTAAGGGTCTATTTATACTAGTAAGCCTCCTATGGTTTCACCGTTAAACCCTAATTGGATAACTTAGGCCCTAAGCAATCCAATCTCCTTATTGATAAGCCTTGGACGATTTCTAGGCCTTTCCTATCCCTAAAATCGTCCACTCCCTTGTTCATAAGGAATCATACCCCAAAGTACAACTATCATACAATTGACAGTTTATGCCCCTTTATTCAATTAATCTCTTTAAGTCACCAAATTAATTCCTAATTAATTTATGACTTATATTAATCAAATAACAATATTATTATTCCTTATATTATTCTCATAATATATTAATAATATTTCTTCTCTCATTATAAATCATCCTGTCAAGTTGCTATGGTGAAGGCAACCCAAAAGGACCATGCACAATCGGGTCAAATACTTGCCAAATATAGTTGCAACCTTAGACACTATTCCAACAGTCTCCCACTTGGATAAGTCTAGTAATTATATACACAAGCATAATCCGATTAGCAATCGTAGCTCTCAAAGACGTTGTCAAACTCTGATCTTATCAGTCCTGTCCTTTAGATAAGGGATCGTACAGTCCTCTGTTTAGATATCATGCAGACAATTCTATGGAACCAATTGTCCAGCAGTTGGTTTCTAGATCTCAGATTTATTCGACATAGAACTTAATCGAACACATCAATTTAGTTCTGACCGGGCCCGGCACATAAGTGAAATCAAATCATCGAGCGACCGAGATATCGCTTTTACCCTCTTAAAATAAAAGTAACAGATAAACTTCGACTTATATGCATTTACTTATTCATTAATCAATTATACACAACAATGCGTTTTATAACATCAATTTATTGATGCGGTTTCGCATTATCAATGTACAACCAATTAACAAATAACAAGCCATATATCTAGGTTTTACGACCATATGATATTATCGTCTTGCGATCAACCTTTTCGTCACATTCCATAAGGTGATTCCAGCAAGCGCGGGTTTGTTCCAATGCTCAAAACTAGTTCATAAGAACTCATGAACGTTGCAGCAAACTTTTGCTATGTCTAATGCCATTTAGACAATCTACAGACCAATTCATGACAATCTTCATTCATACTTACTTCCAACATATGAACGATTGTGTATTGTTTGAATAATTCGATTATTCTAAATAAACTCAATTATTATGGAAGTCAACACATGCAAAGTGAAACAATAGTTAAACAATTAGCACAAGACAGTAACTTTACTTATAAATAATACTCCTTTATTTAATCATCAAATGTTAATTACATTTATCTATTACGAGTTTCTAAAATTATCTAATCTAATATAATATCATCTCTCAGCCCAATACTCCTAGCATGCTGCAAATGTTTAACCCTACTCAGTCCCTTCGTAAGCGGATCTGCTGGGTTATCTTCTGATGATATCCTCCTAACCACGAGGTGTCCTTCTTCTACTCGATGTCTAATAAAATGATATTTTCTGTCGATGTGACGAGATCTGCCATGATCCCTTGGTTCCTTGGTCAAGGCAACCGCTCCTTCATTATCACTGAAAATTTCCATAGGCTCCTTTATGGCAGGCACAACTCCAAGATCACCAATGAAGTTCTTCAACCATATTGCCTCCTTCGACACTTCGCTCACTGCAATGTACTCCGATTCGCACGTTGAATCAGCTACGGTTTCCTGCTTGGAACTCTTCCAAGTTACTGCTCCTCCATTAAGGGTAAAGACCCAGCCCGACTACGAACTGTAGTTGTCCCTGTCGGTCTGAAAGCTGGCGTCACTATACCCTCGCACCTTCAAGTCATCACTCCCTCCGAGGACTAAAAACCATTCCTTGGTCCTCCGAAGGTACTTAAGGATATTCTTGACCGCAATCCAATGGGCTCTGCCAGGGTTCCCTTGATATCTACTAACCATGCTCAAAGCAAAGGCTACATCAGGGCGAGTACAAGTCATAGCATACATGATTGAGCCAACTGCGGAAGCGTATGGTACTCAACTCATTTCTGCTCTTTCGGCTTCGGTACTCGGACTTTGAGTCTTACTCAACTTGGCATTACTTTGTATCGGTAATTCTCCCTTCTTCGAATTTTCCATACTAAAACATTTTAGTACTTTATCTAAGTAAGTGTTCTGACTAAGTCCTTCTCTTACTTCATTCTCTCATTAAGTGTTCTGACTAAGTCCTTCTCTTACTTCATTCTCTCATTATCCTTATACCCAAGATATAGGAAGCCTCTCCGAGGTCCTTCATAGCAAAGCACTTCCCGAGCCAGGACTTAACCTCCTGCAGTGTCGGGACGTCGTTTCCTATGAGTAGTATGTCATCGACATACAGAACGAGGAAGCTGACTATACTCCCACTGGCTTTGACATATACACATGATTCATCTTCGCTTCGTACAAATCCAAACTCTTTGACTTTCTCATCGAAGCAAAGATTCCATCTGTGAGACGCTTGCTTAAGTCCATAAATGGACTTCTCAAGCTTACACACTCTATTTGGATGCTTCGGATCAACAAAACCCTCTGGCTGAGCCATGTAAACATCCTCAACCAACTTCCCATTAAGGAAAGCAGTCTTGACATCCATTTGCCCAATTTCATAATCATGAAATGCGGCAATAGCTAGCATCACTCTAATAGACTTTATCTTCGCAACTGGTGAGAAGGTCTCATCATAGTCAACTCCGAGAGTTTGAGTAAAGCCCTTCGCAACCAATCGCACCTTATATGTGTGTACATTTCCATCCACGTCGGTCTTCTTCTTGAAGATCCATTTTCACCCAACGGTCTTACGTCCGGGCACATTATCAACCAAATTCCAAACTTGGTTGTCATACATGGATTGGATCTCGCTGTCCATTGCCTCCTTCCATTTTGCAGACTCCGGGCCTGCCATGGCTTCCTTATAACTATTAGGTTCATCTTGATTTATTAGTGTACCATCACTAATATACGTGTCCCCTTCGGTAGTAATATGAAAACCATAAAGTTGGGGTTGAACTCTAACTCTTTCAGAACGTCTAAGAGGTAAGGACTCGTCAATTGGTTTAACCGGAGTTTCCTCCTCGGGTTGAGCGCCAGCGGTAGAGGTTCCTTCATCAATCGATTCTTGAATCTCTTCAAGCTCTATTTGCCTCCCACTGTCCCCTTGGCTTATGAGTTCTCGCTCTCGGAAAACCCCTCTCCTCACAACGAAGACAACTATGTCATTCGGTCTATAGAAGAGATATCCAAAGGATTTCTGCGGGTAGCCGATGAAAATACATCGCTCACTACGAGGTTCGAGCTTGTCGTGAGTATCTTGTCTTACGAAAGCCTTGCAACCCCAAACCTTGATATGTGCTAATGAGGGAGCTTTCCCTGTCCACATTTCGTGAGGTGTTTTGACAACCTTCTTAGTAGGGACTCGGTTAAGGATATGCGTGACAGTCTCTAAGGCATACCCCCAGAATGAGATAGGTAGTGAAGCACGACTCATCATAGAACGAACCATGTCTAACAAGGTTCGATTATGTCTTTCTGCCACACCGTTCAACTACGGTGTCCTAAGTGGCGTCAATTGCGAAACTATTCCACATTCTTTGAGATAGTCGTGGAATTCAAGACTTAGGTACTCTCCTCGATCGGATCGAAGCATCTTGATTTTCCTGCCCAATTGATTCTCCACTTCATTTTTGAATTCTTTGAACTTTTCAAACGTTTATGACTTTTGCTTGACTAAGTAAATATACCCACATCTACTATAGTCATCGGTAAAAGTCACATAGAAGCGGTTCCCATCCTTCGTGGTTGACCTAAAGGGTCCACATACATCGGTATGTATGAGGTCCAATAAACCCTTACCCCTTTCACATGTGCTAGTGAAGGGTGACTTGGTCATCTTTCCAAGTAAACAAGATTCACATGTGTCATCTTCCCTAAGGTCGAATGACTCCAACACTCCATCCTTTTGGAGTTGGGCTATGCGCTTCTTGTTGACATGTCCAAGACGACAATGCCACAAGGATGCTCTATCCATACTATTGGAAGAATCCATGCATAAAACATCATTTCCTAAGTTATCTATAATCATAACAGTTTCATAAATTCCATTACATGACATTTCTTCAAAATATAAGACACCATTTAGATAAGCATAAATTGAACCATTCTCATTATTAAAAGAAAATCTAAATCCTTGTCTAAACAAACCATGAAACGAAATGATGTTTCTTGCCATTTCTAGCGAGTAGCAACAATTATTCAAATCTAAACATAATCCATTACTAAGAACTAGAGAATACACTCCAATCTTGGTCACAGGCGACGATCTTCTGTTCCCCATGATTAGATTTATTTTTCCACGCTCCACATCCTTATTTCTTCTTAGTCCCTGCAATTCAGAATAAATGTGGTAACCACACCCGGTATCGAGGACCCAAGAAATAGCATGAGATGAATCATTAGATTTAATTGTGTATATACCTGCGAAAGACGGCTTGATCTTTCCTTCCCTAATCGCTTGCAGGTATTCTGGGCAGCTTCTCTTCCAATGCCCTATTTTGTGGCAATGGTGGCACTCTGCCTCCTTTGGGTTAGGGTTAGGCTTAGTAGGATCAACTTTGGTCCCATTAGAAGAGGAACCATCTCGGGACTTTCCCTTGCGGTGGCTCTTAGACGGAGCCTTCCTCTTCTTACCCCTTCCTTGCCCAATTGCCAAAACAAGAGCAGTGAGTGGATTGGGAGTTGGTGCAACAGACTTGTCCTTGAGGTTGCTCTCAACAACCCTTAGGAGACCTTGGAGCTTACTTAGGGTGACCTCTTCCTTGTTCATGTGGTAGGTCATCCTAAATTGATTGTAACACGGAGGCAAGGAATGAAGCACCATGTCGATAGCCAAATCTTCCCCAAAATCGACATTCAACTTGCGAAGACGATCGGCATACCTTTGCATCTTTTGCAAGTGTACGGTTAGAGATTCTCCATGTCCCATTTTAGTGGAGATCATGTTAGTGAAGATCTCGTGACATTCCTGCCTCGCGTTTTGATGGTATCTCTCCAATAAGTCTTGATGCATTTCGTACGGATACATGTCCTCATAGGACTTTTCGAATTCAGCGTTCATTTTGGCTATCATGATGCAATGAACCTTCGTCGCATCACGTTCATGAGTCTCAAAAGCAGTCATTTCAGTCGGAGTAGCGATTTCTGGATTGATCTTCTCAAGCTTCTTGTCAAGGACATAATCCTTGTCCTCGTAGCGAGCAATCGTGCGAATGTATCTTATCCATTCGCTAAAGTTCGTTCCATCGAAAGTCACCTTTTGGCAAAGGCTCATCAATGTGAAGGAACTAGCAGCAGCGTTGTTCGCGTTCGACATCTACAAAATAGAAAGGACAAAGATTGATTAGAATTTAAATCCCTAATTATCACCCAATATGAAAAATTAGGGCTAGGATCCAACAACAATATTTACATATTAGGCTTTCCTCTTTGTATTGTTTAGGCTTTCCTCTTTGTATGTGTAAATGGGTTGAGTCTTTCCTATAAATAGGAAGTGAGTGACTCCCATTATGTAAGAGTCCATATGGAGTGTTAGACTAGAGAGAGAAACTTGTACAAACCCATTTGTATATTCTTTCTAGATCTAATAAGAGCTTACAAAGATTTATTTACTCCTTGTGTTCTTGAATTTGTATGATGAATCACTAGATCTTTTCTAATTCCGCACATGCCATCAGAATCAACACCACTACAATTGGTATCAGAGCGGGTGTTCTTGATTTTCATCAAGAATTGATCCTTGATGGCTATTTTGATTTGGTGATTCTTTTTGTTCATTGATCTTCGTGTTTAGAGAGTGTTTTTGTGTTCTAGAAGTCGAATTTTTCTTTGATTTGATCCATAATACGACTTTCTCTCTCTAGAATACTTGTTTGTATCACTTTATCTCTCTAGAAAACCCATTCAAAATCACTTTCTCTCTCTAGGATTCTTCAAGTTTTTGTGATCATGGTGGGTTTGCCATATGATTCTTGGATTGTGATCGTTAAAGATGTGAAATACAAAGTCAATGAAGATCAATTTTATGGGTTGTTGTTAAGCAAATTGATTTCATGGGGTAATTTGGTTTCTTATGGAGGTTTGAAGGATGATCATGGAAGCTTGGTATTTCAACCAATTTGTAAGATTACATGGTTGAATAAAATTGCCTTGTCCATATTAGTTCAAGTAGAAATCAAAAAGAAGGAGAAGAAAGAGATTTGTTCAATAAGAAATACATTTCTCTAATTGAAAACCCAAATGATCTTCGTGCTCTTAAGTTTGTTGAAGTTCTTGACAATGGAGTTCAATGTGATGTTCTTGATGTTCAAGAAAAAGGAGTTCAAGTTGATTCTCACGATGAAAAGGTTTTTTGCTCAATTGGAATTCAAACCGATGATATTTTGTGTTCTTGTGATTCGTTTGAAGGAATGATTCCTTATCGGAAGCCGGTGATCCAAGAAAATCACAAGTATCAAACTCCAAAAGATTTGATTCAAACTCAAAATGTTCATGTTGTTGAAAGTGGGTTTGTTCATGAAGTCAAGTCTTCAAGATGCAAAAAGATGAGAAAGAAAAAGAAGAAGATGATGAATCGGAAGAACAAGCGGGTTTACTCACAAAAATCGTCATATGTTGTGAAGCCAAAATCCGTGAAACAAATTTGGGTTCCAAAGCAACAATCTCCAAAGGTTGCATTGAATTTGAAGTCAAAACCCAAAAGTGTTGGTGGTTCTTTTGAAGATGTTCTTGGATCATTGAAGAACACGCAGAACACGAAGAACGAGTTGTACATCTCGCATGGTGGGTGGTACAATGTTCGATTTGGAGATTTTCTCATTCCAACAAAAGAACCAAGATCTTCCAAATTTGATTTGTTCGTTGAAAACGGAACTCGATTCGTCAAAAAGGTATCTCAAATTCTCAAATGGATTCCAAAACATCCATGATTTCGATTCGTACTTTGCGTTTTTCATTTTTGATCGATTTGTCTCATTGGATCTAATCCGTTTCAAAACCCTTTGTTTGATCCAATTTTTTTTTAGATCAAAACCAAATTAAACTCATTTTAGTTTAATTTCACTGTTCATAAGTTTGATTTGAGCCCAAAATAATTACTGTTCATCATTTGTGATTGTAGCCCAAAATATCATTGAATCTGATTCGAAAAATTGAGCCCAAAAAGTGAATCATATACTGTTCATTCAAACATATTGAGCCCAATCTTATAATCCAATTGATATGTTCGTGGTATCTGATTCTTTTCAAATGTCCGACATCTATCTTCTCGTTCTAAGCAAATCAATAGCCAAGATCTTGTATGATTGAATAGAACGTCGGTAGCATCAAATCAGTTTCTTTGATGAATATTATTCATTGTTCTTCTATCGATTCATCTAGTATTGAATCAGTCAGCTTGCAATTGCATTTTATCGATCATTCAAAATCAATTGTTCTTCAGTTCTTAATCTCGACTTCTCATTATTTTTTTCCTTTTCTCGATCGATGTTGAATGAATATCTGAAAATGAGTGTCGATTGCTTCTGATTTGGAAGATGATGTACTCGATCTTAAACAAGTTCCAGTGAAGAAGTCGGAGATTGATTTTTTTTTTTATTTTGATGAAATTGATCAAGAACTTTCAAATTTTTGTGAAGAATATTTGAAGAACAATTGGTTGAATAAGTTTTGATCTGAAATTTGTGGTTAGACTCGTCAATTTCGTGTTTCTTGATCTTTGACTTTGAAAAGTCAATCACAGAAAAAGTCAACCATGTTTTCTATGGGTTAATTCATGGAATTGAAAGGAGAAATAGATGGATTTGAGTTCAATATGTGATTTGAAAGAAGAAATCGAGTTTAATTTGGAGATTAATTGGTTGGATTTGTGAGAATGTTGATGAATGATGGAAGGAAACGAACCGAGAACGAACAAATGATATGAACAGATGATTGTCAATAGTCGATTTTTTTTGAGAAGTCATCGATCTGATCGATTTCTGAGATTCGGAGTCGAGGATTGAGGATCGATTGGGTATTTGAGGAAGAAATGAAAAATCTTGAGTTCGCATCTTCATTGGATTCGCATTTGGTGAATCAAGTTAAAGATCAATTTTGATTTCGATGGTTTGGATAATTGACGATGTGCGATGAATCGATGGTTTCGATTGTTTGGAATGGTTGTTGATTTTGGGAAGAAGATTGATAACGAACAGATGGATTCAATGGTCGATGACTTGGATTTTGATTTTGGTATCGGTGGTATGGATGTCGCAAATAGGAAGTCGATGTCGACTGGGATTGTTTGGAGTCAATTTCATCTGTAAACAAAATCTTATGGTTAATGACGATTCGTGGTGATGAAAATGCGAATGAAGACGATTGTGTGTTTAATGATCCAACTCACTTCGCATTTGGTTACAGAGACCAAAATTTAGTTCGCATTTGGAGCAGTTCACTTGTAAAAGCAAAAGTATTCGCATTTGGGTGTGTCAAACATGGTTCACATTTGATGACTGGGAAGTGTTTCATTCGCATTTGGTGAAGATGCGAAACACTTGATGAAACATGCGAAGTATTAACAAGATGCGAAGTCCTTTACGGTATAAGTGAATTGGGGAAGAAGAAAGCAATTAGTTTCAAAATTGGTCCCTGATCTTTTCACGAAGTGACAAAATTGACCCAACTTCGCAAGTTTAAAGAACATACAGAAATTGTCAAACGAGTACCTGCAGTTTCGCATTTTTGACAGTTTATACTCAACTTCGCAAAATGGCAATAAAAGCTGAAAAAATGCAGAATTTTCAGTTTTGGTCCCTGCAGTTTGTTCGAATTTACGCTTTATGCCCGGTTTCGCAAATGGGCTAGAGTTTCGCATATTTGGCTGTTTTTGGCGCAATGGGTCCCTGCAAGTTTCAGAAAGTGACAATTTCTACCCGGTTTTTGAAAAATCTTGCAACTTTCACCCAAAAAGTCAAAAATTTTCATAAATTGGAAATTTTTTGTGGCTTTTTCATGATTGTTTTTCCGTGCAAGATTTTTGGTGATTCATTATTGGTACACATCAAGGGGGAGTATTGAATTGTCTATTCCTCGGGCGCTTCTCATCCTTAGTGGGTTTTATAATCATTTTTTGATTATAAAAAGGGGGAGAATGATGGGTATTCGAAGCTTCTCGGGTTTGTCGAATATTCATTTGCGGATTTGAAGACCGGTGTTACTTCGAGGGGGAGTTTGGTCTTGATCGCGCTAGCTCGTTGGAGATTAAAGCCGGACATCCAATCCTAACTTTGAGGGGGAGAATGTTGGGGTGCAAAGTCATGCTTGGATGTATTGTTTAGGCTTTCCTCTTTGTATGTGTAAATGGGTTGAGTCTTTCCTATAAATAGGAAGTGAGTGACTCCCATTATGTAAGAGTCCATATGGAGTGTTAGACTAGAGAGAGAAACTTGTACAAACCCATTTGTATATTCTTTCTAGATCTAATAAGAGCTTACAAAGATTTATTTACTCCTTGTGTTCTTGAATTTGTATGATGAATCACTAGATCTTTTCTAATTCTGCACATGCCATCAGAATCAACACCACTACAAAAAGGGATGTCGTAATCCAACATGCAAACAATTTGAAGGTAAGTGAATGACGATTCACTAATTCTCCACCATGAAAATCTAACTTTAAGTTCTAAATGTACTGAGAATTCCTAGGTTTCGATGAGATTCATTGAACTTTTCAATGACATGTTTAAATCTCGATATGCCCCTCTCGTTTGTGACTGGGATGCCGAGGATCACAAAGTGGGTGTGAATAACCATGCAAATCTACATGGTGCCTTCATTGTAACAATCACCTATTCGATGTGCCGGTAAACCACACACGCTCCACCGAACTATGATAAACAATGAATCACCCTTTGCCACCTATGCTTAGAACCAATTAGTGTGCCGGTAAACCACACACGCTCCACTAACTTCTTAGCAAGGGTGCAAAGTGTAATTTCATGGGATTGCATCAATTCACTTTTCCTAAAGTAACTAGGATTGGGAATTTGAAAAACATATAGTTACTTTGTATTTAATATTATACTTTTAATGAGGAAATAGAGTTGCCCTATCCTACCCGTTCGGCTAACGACCCTCCACCGATCAAGCAAGTGGTGGGTGTGAGTGTACACCCATTAAGCGCCATTTTATAGGCCGCAACCTTATACCCACCTTATAGACCGGCTTTGTCAATGAGGTCTACTAACGGTAAGACTAGCATTTTAATTGTACATATATATATATATATATATATATATATATATATATATATATATATATATATTAATCTTGTAATATTATATTAGTATAGGGTTGAATTTTAAACTTGTAAAATTCTAGGGTTTGAAATTTAAATTGTCTAAATTAAACCTTTAAACACAAAACATAAATTTCAAAACTTGAGGACAAGTTTTAAACTTTTCAAAACATAAGGGATCAAATAACAAATAATTTAAATTAACCATTTAATCTCATAATTATCCATATCTGATCTATTTAAATGTTTCTTGCAAAACAATTCACCAATTCAATTAAAATAATCAATCAATTATCACATAAGGAAATTATTATTCAATTAATTGGTAAATATCTTGAATTAGGTCAAGGATATACTCAAATATATGTTAAAATCGGATTTATATTGACCCATTAAGATAAAGGCAAGTTTCCATAAGATAAACAACAAGAAATCCCAAAACTAGCTCCTTCTGACGCTCGAACTCGCCGAGTACCACAATGTACTCGCCGAGTACACTATGGTACTCACTGAGTTCATCAGGCAGAAGGACAAAAAACGATTTTGCAATCAACAATCAAGCAACCAATGCATCAATTCAACAGAAACAAATCAAGGCTCTGATACCACTGATGGGTTTGATCCATAAGAACATTCCTATGTGCACATACAAACCCTAATGCTTGGATCTAGGTTTCTCTAATTGAGCATGCAATGTATCCAAGACTTTGATTGATAGATCTAATGAAAACATTCATATCATAATACATGAAATCAGATCTGAAAGATTACCTTGAATTGCTTAGTTGAATCTTCTTGTCCTTGGAGCTTAGAATCACAAATGTCACTCCTTTAATGGCTTACAAACACCAACTTAGCAAGATGATGATTAGAGAGAGAGAGAGAGAGGGGGGAGGGTGAGAAAAGTCGGCCAGGGTTTCTCCAATAACAAGGGGTGCCGATTTTCTTAGCCCTAAGGGTCTATTTATACTAGTGAGCCTCCTAGGGTTTCACCTTTAAACCCTAATTGGATAACATAGGCCCTAAGCAATCCAATCTCCTTATTGATAAGCCTTGGACGATTTCTAGGCCTTTCCTATCCCTAAAACCGTCCACTCCCTTATTCATAAGGAATCATAGCCCAAAGTACAACTATCATACAATTGACAGTTTTATGCCCCTTTATTCAATTAATCTCTTTAAGTCACCAAATTAATTCCTAATTAATTTATGACTTATATTAATCAAATAACAATATTATTATTCCTTATATTATTCTCATAATATATTAATAATATTTCTTCTCTCGTTATAAATCATCCTGTCAAGTCGCTATGGTGAAGGCAACCCAAAAGGACCATGCACAATCGGGTCAAATACTTGCCAAATATAGTTGCAGCCTTAGACACTATTCCAACACTAACAAATAACAAGACAAGGAAGGAACTTGGTTACCAAAATGAGTAGCAAAGAGATGAATCTTCTAGATCCACAACCTTCCTCTTGAACCCTTAACTCCTTCTTCTCCTTCTAGGCTTCAAGAACACTTAAATCCTTCAATATTGGCTCACACACTCAAAGAGAGCACTAGGGTTTCGTGGGATAACTTCTGGACAATGGGGGCTACAAATGAGGCTGATAGAAGGAGAATGAGATGTTTAAATAGTGCACAAAGTCCCGGATTTAGGGTTTCCCAATACAGACCGGACTCGCCGAGTCGGTTACTTAATCGATCCCCCGGATCCCGCTCCGACTCGCCGAGTCCCTCCTTGGACTCGACGAGTTGGCCCTTTAACTTAGGGTTTTCCTTTCCTTTCTTGGTCTTTCTAATTATGGGTGTTACAAGTACGCCCCACATACTCCCAAGGTATGCCCCACATACCAGGGTTTCCTCTTAAACTCTAAAGCACTCCGAAGGCCATAACTTCTTCGTTACACATCCGATTCCGATGAACCTTATATCAATGTAAAGGTAACAAGAAGCTTTACACTTTAATCAACTCATACATGCCTTAGAATTTCCCAAACAAACATCCAGTTTCCATAAAACCCCGAGTTGACATATTACCAAAATACCCTTTGGCTCCAAAACACAAACCGGACACCCATACCATCCAAATTACATTATCCACCTCCATATGAGTCCAAAAATCAATTCTTCAAGGGTTCTAAGTCTACTAATACCTACTCCTTGATCACCACCCTAAAATGGAAAACGATTCGAAACAGGGCGTTGTAAGAGGTCAGTAAGGTCGGTGCCTTTGCGCTAAGTACGACAAGCCACATAGTGGACCTCGTCGATCAGTAGGTTCAAGATATTTTAGCCATGACCAGTTGGGCCATGTGAGAAGGGATTGCCCTAAGAGGGATTTGATTTGCTTTCATTGCAATCAGACCAGCCATAAAAAGACCGATTGGTCGAGGTTGTCTGGGGGAGCAGTGGCAACGCCTATGCAAGCCACCTTGAGGATTGCTGAAGACCGCCAGGGAAAGGTAGAAACTCCTGTGGTGAAGAGCAGGGCTTTTCAGCTGACCACCGATAAGGCCCGTGCAATGAAAAATGTGGTTACTGGTATGTGATTTATCTATATCTTTTAGTTATTTCTTTCTTTATGCTTATGCTTATTGTGATAATGTATTGGGACCTTTTTGGTTAATGGTTTATCTGCTCATGTTCTGTTTGATTCGGGGGCTACCCGGTCCTTTGTATCTCTTGCGCTCAGCAAGAAGTTTCGAGATGCTCCGGGGATTTTGGATTCCCCTCTAGAGGTGAAGATCACAGATGACCGTACCGTGAGTGCTTCAAGGATTTTTCGTAGGTGTATCCTGAACATGTTTAGTAAGACGTTCTCTATTGATTTGGTGCCAATCCCATTGAGAGGATCAAAGGTTATCATTGGGATGGAATGGTTAGGCCCCAATGGGGTCGTGATTGATTGCGAGCGGCATCTGGTGAGATTTCGAACCCCAAGTGGGGGAGAACTGGCTATTTATGGTGAGTAAGCTTCACATGGGTCATCTCTCTATTTAGCTGCGAGGGCCAAGAGATATCTACAGTAGGGTTGCTCAGGGTTCCTAGCTTATGTTTCTGACACATGGGTTAAGGGCACGACGGAGTTGAGCAGGGTACCTATTGTGAGGTATTTCCCTGATGTTTTCCATAAGGATTTACTTGGAGTTCCTCCCGATGGGCAGGTTGAGTTTCGAATTGATTTGGTACCTGGTGCGGCTCCGATAGCCAAGGCACCATATCGCATGGCGCTACCTGAGATGCATGAGTTGTCTACATAGCTGCAGGAGCTGCTAGACAAGGGTTTTATTCGTTCAAGCAGTTCTCCATGGAGAGCACCGACTCTATTTGTGAAGAAGAAATATGGTTCAAACATAATGTGCATTGACTATTGGGAGTTGAATAAGCTAACGGTAAAGAACCGTTACCCACTTTTGAGGATTGACGATTTCTTGGATCAACTTTAAGGTGCGTCTTGGTTTTCCAAGATTGATTTGCAACAGCGGTACCACCAGATGAGGGTTAGAGATGAGGATTTGCAGAAGACAACATTAATGACTCATTATGGTCATTACACGTTCGTGGTGATGCCATTCGGGCTCACCAATGCACCATCATCGTTCATGGACCTCATGAACTAGGTTTGTAGGCCGATACTGGATCGGTCTGTGATTGTATTCCTTGAGGATATTTTGGTCTACTCCAAGACCAAGGAGCAACACGAGCAACATTTGCGAGAGGTGTTGGAGACCCTGAAGAAGGAGAGAATTTATGTCAAATTCTCCAAATGCGAGTTCTGGTTGCTCGAGGTGCAGTTTTTGGGGAACATCATCAACTAGAAAGGAATCTTGGTTGACCCGGCCAAGATCGAGGTTGTGATGCGATGGGAGGTTTTGAGGATTGCATCTGAGATCCAGAGTTTCTTAGGTCTCATAGGGTATTATCGGAGATTTATCCATGTTTTCTCCAATATTGTTGTGCCCTTGACCCATTTAACAAAGAAGAATGTGAGCTTTCAGTTGGGGGCTGATCAACAATTGGCTTTTGAGACTCTAAGGTAGAGATTATGTGAGGTCCCGATTCTTATGCTCCCTGAGGGTTTGGAGGATTTTGTTGTTTACTGCGACACCTCTATTTTGGGGTTAGGAGCCGTTCTTATGCTGAAGAGTCACGTGATTGCTTACGCTTCAAGGCAACTGAAGCCTCATGAGGTGAACTACCCCACACATGATTTGGAGTTGGGGGCCGTGATTTTTTCCCTTAATATCTGGAGGCACTATCTGTATGGGGTCCACTGTACTATCTACACCGACTACAAGAGTTTGAGGTATTTGATGGACCGACCGAATCTGAATATGCAACAATGGAGAAGGCTAGACGTGGTAATAGAATATGATTGCAAGATCTTGTACCACCCTGGGAAGGCCAATGTGGTGGCTAATGCTTTGATCTGCAAGGCGACGGGTTCCTCTATCAGTGATGTTTGTTTGAGGATGGTTGTCACATCGCCTTTGTTGGATTTGATCAAGGAAGCTCAGATTGAGGGTTTGAAAAAGGAGAATTGGAAGGCCAAGCGGATCAGGGGAAAGATTCCCTTGTTTGTCAGAGACATCCGAGGATTGTTGACTCAATGCAACAGAGTTTGAGTCCCAACATCAGGTAGGGTGAGATAGACGATTCTGAAGGAGGTGCATAAGTCAAAGTTTTCTATCCATCCGGAGGCCATGAAGATGTACATGGATTTGAGGTTGAGTTATTGGTGGCAGTGTATGAAGAAGAAGATAGCTTGGTTTGTTGAGCAATGTTTGACTTGCAGGAAAGTCAAGGCCGAGCATCAGAGACCCCATGACAAGATGCAGCCTTTACCCATTCCTATGTGGAAGTAGGACGAGATCACTATGGACTTCATCACAAAATTTCCAAGGACGGCACATGATGTTGATTCTGTCTGGGTCATTGTGGACAAACTAACTAAAAGTGCACATTTCATACCAATTTCTTAGAGCATATCCACTGAGAAGTTAGCTGGTATTTATGTTCAGGGGGTGGTAGTTCAGCATGGGGTGTCGGTTTCAGTGGTCTCGGATCGGGATGTTCGTTTCACCTCCAGGTTTTGGAGGAAGTTCCATGAGGAGTTGGGTACTCAGTTGCATTTTAGTACAAAATACCACCCTCATACCGATGGCCAGAGCGAGCGAACAATTCAAACGTTTGAGGATATGCTCTGGGCTTGTGTGTTGGATTTTGGAGGAAGTTGGGACACTTACCTTCCACTATCCAAGTTCTCCTACAACAACAGTTATCATGACAGTATTGACCGACATCCATTTAAGATGTTGTATGGAAGAAGGTGCATGACCCCGGTTTGCTGGGGGAGGTTGGACACTGAGTCATGGGGAGTACGAAAGTTGTACTCAAGACTATGAAGTTCATTCAGTAGGTGTGCAATAGATTGCGAGTCGTGTAAAGCCATCATAAGAGTTATGCCTATCGGCGATGTTCGAACCTTGAGTTTCAGGTGTCACCTTAGAAAGGTGTCATTCGCTTTCGGACGTGGGGCAAGTTGGGCCCCAGATTTATCGAACCTTTTAAAATATATGCCAGAGTGGCAAATGTAGCATATCTGATGAGCTCAGTCTGATCCATAACACCTTCCATGTGTCGCAGCTTCATAAGTGTGTAGCCGATGAGTCCACAATTGTTCCTCTAGATGATATTCAGATCGATGATCGCCTGAACAATGTGGAGAGGCCGATGTTGATCTTAGACCGAAAGACGAAGGTTTTGCGTAACAAGGAGGTGTCATTGGTCAAGGTCTAGTGGTAACATCGGAAGGGGTCCGAATGGACATGGGAACTCGAGGAGTAGATGCGAGAGCACTACCCCAATTTGTTTGCGGTAGAATACTTCGAGGACGAAGTCTAGTTCAAGTGGGGGAGAGTTGTAACATCTATTTTTAACAGGTTTGCTTTCGGACGCTTGAGTTTTGATTTGTTGTAAGAAGGGTCCCCGATGTTAAAATACATGACTTTTGGTGTTGCTCGAGTACACGGGGCGTACACCTTGGTATGCTAAGTGTACTATGTCCCGTGCCAGTATGTTATGCGTACTCCGGTACGTCGGGCATACGTGCTTCAAACCAAAACCCTAATAATTAGGTTTTGTGCACTATTTAAACACCATTATGTCCCTAAAACCTTCCCCTTTATCAGCCTCCATCCTAAGATCGACCCTATTTGCAAACCCTAGTTCATTTTTTGAGCATTTTGAGCCTTTTGGAGTGATTGTTAGCTTCCTTGGTTGTGAAGAAGGACCTTCAAGGATTAAGCTTTGCTCTGAAGAATTTGGATCCAACATCTCCTGTTCATTGTGCACCATTTGGAGGTATAAAGCTCCAAATTTGGCTTACGTTCCTTCAGATCTTAGTTAAGCCATGTTTTCTTCCTTTTTGTCCCTAAAGTTTTGGGCTTGATGAGTATGAGGTAATCCTAAGCCTTCAAGGTGTCATTTTAGACGTTTTAAGGCATCTCATGTCATAAAGATGCAAGCTTATACCTTGATTTGTCCTCATGCAAGAGTTAGAGTGTAGAAATGGGTTAATTAAGCTAGGTTTTTGGTGTTGGGCTTCTTGTAGCCATGTAAAGGCATAAAGTTTGCAACTTTATGGACTTAAGGGTCTTAGTGGGTTCAAATCTAAGTTTTGGTCGTAGGGTCTTAACGCATTAAGACATTTTGCATGAGTTTGCATGAGGGGTGGGTACTCTTAGTGTAACTCCCTTTACGCCGCACGTACTGCATCGTAGTTGCGATCCACCCACTTCGGCCGGGTACGATGTGCGTACCAGTTGGTACGTTAAGCGTACGCCTCAATCCAGCTTGGGGTGATTTTTGGGCCTTAATCGTTGGGCTGGACCATGGACTTTCTTATTGTTGGGCCACTTCTAATGATGAGCCCATATTGGACCTTGGATGATCCTTGGGTTTTGGTCTAGGATTTTTTTGGGCTTAAAAGACTAGCTTGACCCTTTTTACCTTGGATAATAGGCACGTGCTGTCAATTTTTTTAGTTTTGGGTTATGTCTCAATTATTAATTGGGACTCTATTGTTTAGTTAGCACGGGGATTTCTCCAGTCCAACATGTTGACCATTTATATGAGATTTTCAGCAATTGAGGTGAGTTTCCTCACTAGATCCATGGGTCGAAGGCACCACTACTGACTCATTGTTTGTTATGTATAATTTTGGATACCTTGTGATGACTGTATGAAAGACCAGGATCTGACCCCTGACAGTTATATGAAAGACCAAGATCTGGCCCCTGACATTTGTATGGAAGACCGGGATTTGGCCCTCAACACTGAATGAAAAGACTATGATTTGGCCCATAACATGTATCTTCTTTCATGTGTAGTATTTGGTATTTGGGGAAATTCACTAAGCGTTATGCTTACAGTTTGTGTTCATGGTTTCAGGTAATTCCAGTTCCAAAGGGAATGACCGACGTGATGCCACAACATCCTCCCCTCATGGTTTTCGCATTTGAAATATTTTGTACCCTGATGATTTAATACTATGATTTGTATGGGTTCCGAACAATTAATGAATGTTTTGAATGACTTTTAAATGAAAAAAATATTATTACTATTTTGGGACGTTACAAGAGTTCAGACACAATCATGGTGTGGTAGAAGCTGATGGTGATGATGAAAAGAAAGGCAAATTTACATTGACCTACCCTTGTTTTTAGAAACCAAAGAAATCGAAAGTCACATACGTTTTGAAACCAAACAAATCGAAATCTTACTGCATTATCATCTTCTACTTTGATTTTGAACAAATCAAATTTACAGTGACAATGGTTTGGTTGAAGACGATGGTGAAGATGAAAACAAATCAAATTTACAATGACCCACTTTTGATTATGATTTTGTGGTTTAAGGGTTTTAGATCAGAGGATTTTTCTAGATTGGAGAAATGGTGGGTTTTCGATCTAGTTGCAGGTTTGAGGCGACATTCTCCAATGGTGGTGGTTTGAGTTGAAGGTTTCAAAACAGAGGAAGAATAGGTGGACTTACAGGTCTAGAAACAATTTCACTCAAGGTTAACCGATCCTTGTTCTTAATGGTGTTGGTGGTGTTGATTAGAAAATATCATGGAGATGAGAATTTATGAAGATGTCCCTAAGTTCTTAAGGGGTGTGTATATGTGTGTGAGTGAGTGAGTAAGAGAGAGAGATGGTGGGTGTGAGCCCAATTCTTTCATTTTTAATTTTTAATTAATAAACTATTAAAAGAAATATAAAAAAAATACAAAAAAAAATAAAATGGCAAAAATGTATTTTCAAGTTTTCCGGGGACCAAAACCAAAGAAAAATTTTGATTTTGGACCATTAATGCAAGTTGAAAACTTATTAGACAATATCTAAATTTTTTTGAATACCATAGAAACCAATTTTACACTTTTGTCTTGATTTAAAATAGCTTATTAGTCCAATAAATCTAAAAAAGAAAAAAGAAATAGATATTAGATAATTTTTTTTTTTTTTTTTTCAAAATAACTTGTTAAAATAACTAAAAAACCTTCTTTTCGATAGGTAAAGGCGAGCTTAGTTTTTTTTTGAAGGGCTTTTGGCTTATTAAAGTTAAAGTGGCATGTTCACATCGCCTATACCTTCGCCCGTCACATAACTTCACACTTCTTTACAACGTTCAACTGTATCTTCCCACACCGCCGAACCTTCTCAGACCTCAGCTCCAGACGTCCGATCGCTGGCGCCGGATACACAGTTTTCTCCTTCTCCGATTACCTGGTATGTCCCACTTTCTTTTTCTGGTTCGGTAAGCACATGAATTTTTATTTTCTGGAATCGACGATGCAGATGAATTTCTTGTTCGATTTTGAATCTAGAGCTCAATTCCTGTCTAATGTGATTCCTGATTCCTGATTTCTGGTTTGGTTGATTCCGGATTTCTGGTTTGGTTCCCACTTTGATTAAATAAGCAAATCCCAAAACCCCCTTACTTTTGTCATAAATTGCCTATTGCTGCCTTCAAATGGCATTCTCTGTTTACAATCGAGGACCTCTTAACAAACTTACTGTTTCCAGAAATTGTTCATCATATTTCTTCTTCTTCTTCTTCTTTGTTTTTTTACCCTTTGTCTTTTGTATTTGAAGCTTTTGACTTCAAAGGAGAAAAAGATGTGGGGGATTATAAGGCAAAACGTTGGTGGTGCCAGAGACTTATCTTCTCAGGTAAATGAAATGCTGTAGCATCTGTTTACCAATCAAACATTTTGTTGGCACGTTCACTGGTAAATGACTAAATGTTATATGTTTTATTAGGTTCTGGGGAGTTCTCTGATGAGGTTAAAACCTATAACATCAGCTATGAGACATTACTCATCTGCAACTAAAGAGGTGATCTAGGTTTTGCTTTGTATGCCTTGTTTATTTCTTCAAGTTTGTATTTCCTTCTGCTACACAACTACTCTAGAGGATATGAGATTATCATCTCTAAATGTTGATATGAATAGCAATAACGATATAAATTTCTCAAGAACCATGGTTGAGACTGTAGAAGGCCACCTCCTTCACTAGTAGAAGTGTAGACTGGTTATATTTTTAGTGATTTCAGGCTTTTTCTTTTTCAAGATTTGCTTTGTACTACCTCCTCTATAAACTTGACTTTGTTTGATTTTTCATCAACTAATACACTGTAGTATGATATGATGTGTATATATGTATCTTTAACTATGAAGCAGAAGAGTTAAATATCTTATAATTACTGTTGGGGTTTGATCAATTTGCAAACCCCAAAGTAGATCCAATTAGACTATAAATAGCCAACTAGGGTTTTTTTTTTTTTGTTTTTTTTTTTTTTTTCGGATTTATACCCTTGATACTTAGAGTTTTTTTTGGCCTAGGTTTAAAAATACGGAATTGCGGTACAAAAGATTAATTAAAAATATGATAAAACTAATAAAAATATAATAAAATTACTTAGAAAGTTATAATTAAGTAGAAACAAATTTAAACAGCATTGGCATACTGCATAACTAAATATCAACCAAGTATTAACAAAACAAATACTGAGGAAAGTTATTTGGCTTTATTAATAAACTCTTTTTATTTAATTATTTATTAAATAAAAGGTTTATTTAATTTACATTGATTAATAAATAAGAAATAACAGTTTTATTTTATTTGTTGTTTATTTTAGTTGATAAATAATAATAATATATTATCCTATTTTGGATCCTTTCTAGAGCTCTTAGTGTATCCCTGACACCACACATAATTAGCAGGGTATAATTTGCAACATTATTTTCAAGAATTAGTGTATGAAAAAAAGAAAAAAGAAGTGGTGCAATGTATTAGATTTGGTTTTGAAATTGTTACAGATGACAGTACGAGATGCTCTGAACTCTGCTCTTGACGAGGAAATGGCTGCTGATCCTAATGTCTTTGTAATGGGGGAAGAGGTAAAACCCTAAATTTATTTATTTATTTATTTTGTGGTGCTCATCTTCTTTTGGGGTGTGCAGGTAGGAGAATACCAGGGTGCATACAAGGTTAGACTTTGCTTCTCTCAAACAAAACAAAAGCAATATATTATATATATATATATATATATATATATATATATATATATATATATATATATATATATATATATATATTATGTGTTTTGGGCTGACTATGTTTTGTTTTGTTTTGGTAGATAACGAAGGGATTATTGGATAAATATGGTCCTGAAAGGGTTGTGGATACCCCTATCACAGAGGTTTAAATGAAATATTTGAAGGTTTGTTAGATTGATTTGATTGAAGAATAGTTAGTCAGTTAGCTGTGTTGTGTTGTTTGATCAGGCTGGGTTTGCGGGGATTGGGGTTGGATCTGCATATCATGGTCTGAGGCCGGTGATAGAGTTTATGACTTTCAACTTCTCTATGCAGGTCAGTCAGGCCTCAATCTCATCTATTATTACTATTAAGTAACATGTATGTATGTATGTATGTATGTATGTATGTATGTATGTATGTATGTATGATTGAAAATGCAATTGCAGGCAATCGATCATATTATAAATTCTGCAGCAAAGTCAAACTACATGTCTGCGGGGCAGATTAACGTGCCCATTGTTTTTAGGGGACCAAATGGACCTGCTGCTGGTGTTGGGGCTCAACATTCCCAGGTCAACAACATTTTATTATTAATTAAATTCATAAATACCAAAAACAAAATTAATTAACTAGTTGTTGAGAAATTTGTTAAAAGTATGTTTTATGTTTTATGTGATGCAGTGTTATGGTGCATGGTATGGATCAGTCCCTGGTTTGAAAGTTGTTGTGCCATACTCCTCTGAAGATGCCCGTGGACTTCTAAAAGCTGCAATTAGAGACCCTGATCCTGTTGTTTTTCTTGAAAATGAGTTGTTGTGAGTAAAACTAAATCAAACCACCCCCCCTTTTATTTATTTATTTTTTTTTTAATTTCTATAAAAAAATAAAAAATCTTCAGGTATGGCGAATCCTTCCCAGTTTCCGCAGAAGCCCTTGATTCAAGTTTCTGCCTCCCTATAGGCAAAGCAAAGGTTTTTCATCCATAAAGATAAAGATTAAAATTATTTTTCTATTGTTGTCTTAAGTTAATAATGTGCTTAACCTTGAGTGTCACAGATTGAAAGAGAAGGGAAAGATATCACCATCACTGCTTTCTCTAAGATGGTTGGCTATGCTCTTAAGGTTTCTTTCTTTCTTTCATCTATTTAGTAGTTAGGGAAAAAGAACACTATAAAAGTCAAAATATTGATGTATTTCCCTGATTGAGAGGATAAGATATGAAGAAATTCGGGTTTTGGTGGTGTTTTAGCATTTTTCAATAATCCATTAAACATCTCATTAATGTAGTGGAAATTTGATGTAATGATTTTAGGCGGCTGAAATACTTGAAAAGGAAGGGATAAGTGCAGAGGTAAGCTATATATATATTTAAAAAAAAAAAAAAAAACCCAACTTAACTTATGGTTTTTTATTTTTTATTACATATATATAATAGTAGGTTTATGTATGTTTTGACAGGTAATAAACCTGCGGTCCATTCGACCATTGGATAGAGGTACAATCAATGCTTCTGTGAGGAAAACTAACCGGCTGGTGACTGTTGAGGAAGGCTTTCCTCAACATGGTGTTGGTGCTGAAATCTGGTATGCTTATTTTGTCATTTTTTGTTAAAATAATTAAGATATTTATTTATTTATTTAATGGGTGGGTGTGTACTGTGTAGTGCTTCGGTTGTTGAAGATAGCTTTGGTTATCTGGATGCCCCAGTGGAGAGGATTGCTGGGGCTGATGTTCCCACTCCTTATGCTGCCAATCTTGAGAGAATGGCTTTTCCACAGGTCACTTCTTTTGACTACTTTTTCATTTCATATTTTTGCTTCAAATTTTGTAACTTGACTCTTTCTTTCTTTTTCAATGATTGGTGCAGATTGAGGATATTGTTCGTGCTGCTAAGAGAGTTTGTTACAGGTCGGCACTACCTTTGGCTGCAACTGCTTGATGCATTTATTATATCTTCTTCTCATTTTTCACAATGTTCTTCTTCACAAACCTCATAAACATTCGCTGCTACATTTTTTTTTCAATTATCATTTTATACTACGCTCAGTAAAAAGATGAAAGCTTTGGCGAAATTCTTGATTCCAGAACTACGGTATTACATGCATAAAGAAACAATAATATTATTTACTTTGTGATTTTCATAAACCAAACTTGTTTTTTTTTTTTTTTTTTTTTTTTTTTTGTATTTTGTTGTTGTTGTTGTTGTTGTGTGTGTGTGTGTTCATTCCTAGATCTTTGAAGAAAGTGTTATATATATTTATGGAAAATGTAGGGAAACTTTTGTAACAAATATATAATAATTTTAATGAATAAGATATTTGTACGAGTTATTTTATCAATCTTCTCGGCTAATAAATAAAAACAAAACAACAAAACTCCATCAGAAAACTTCTAATATTTGAATGGAATAAAAGGTTTTAAAAAGTTAGTCATGATTTCGCCGTGGCGCTTCATGGCTCCTAGGCATATACTTAACGCCATATTTTAGCAAAATACCGCATTAAGTCATATATGTGTATAAAAATAATTAATTGTAGAAAAAATACATAGAATTATTAATTATATATAAAATTACTGTTTGAAGTCACATCTTACAAACGAGTAAAAGTTTGAGACTTAACATTTTATAGACTTCCAATTGCTTAATCCAAAGCAAATCCAAATCCCTGACCGGGCGTATCCAAAATCGTCCCTTATCTTTAGACTTCTGCAGTTTTCCAATTAATTAAACTTTTTAACTAACTAACATTTAGTCCCTTTAATTATTTAATTCCCAATTAATATTGAAATAGTTTCTAATTAATTTATCATAACATGACAAATTAATAAACTAATATCTCTTAAATATTTTTGTATTTTGATTGCTTAATTGGGTCTTAAAGGCATCCCGAAAGGTTTATGTTATTATTTAAAAAAAAATAAAATCACCAATAGTTATTACCTTAGGTTTTATGTATAAGTGTACGTACACCATAAGATCTAGGTTTTACTAGTTATAACAACGAACTGTAAAAATTAACTAAAAGGAAGATTACTAAAATCTTGTCTTCTCGATTGAGATCGTGTAACTATGAACTTACAAAGGATGAAAGACCTAAAGTAGAATCCCACTAATGTAGTCAGACCCACAACCACCAAAAGCAAACAAGGAATAAGCCTAGATTAGGGTTTTATGAAAATTATATAACCCTAGGATAGGGATTAGAACTTTCATGAATAGGCGAGTGGGAGAGAGTATATACGAAAATCAGAAGGAATCAACAATCAAGGTTTGACCCCTAGTAGTATATTTATAGGCTGCAGATAAATCCTTAAGAGACTCAAACTCTTTAGGATAATCCTTACCTTATTTAAAACATGCCTTATCCTTATCAGAGACTCTCCAAAATCGTCCCTTACATACTCTTTAGGAGCTTCTACAATATTCCAATTGATCTCTAGGATTTAATTAAGGATCTAGGGTTTGATCCCTAGCTCCATATTTATAGGCTTCCAATTTCTTGATCCAAAAGCAATTTCAAAATCCTTATAGGTATCCTTAGACTTTTGCAATGTTCCAATTAATTAAACTTTTTAAGTAACTAACATTTAGTCCCTTTAATTATTTAATTCCCAATTAATTCCAAATAGTTTCTAATTAATTTATCATAACATGCGAAATTAATAAACTAATATCTTTTAAATCTTTTAGTATTTTGATTGCTTAATTGGGTCTTAAAGGCAACCCAAAAGGACCCTGATATTATTAAAAAAAAATTACCAATAGTTTTGACCTTAGGTTTTATGTATAAAGGTACATACACCATACGATCTAGGTTTTACTTGTTATAACCTCAAACTTCAAAAATTAACTAAATGGAAGATTACTAAAATCTTGTCTTCTTGATTGAGATCTTGTAACTGCGAACTTACAAAGGATGAAAGACCAAAAGTAGAACCCCTCTAATGTAGTCAGACCTACAACCACCAAAAGCAAATAAGGAATAAGCCTAGATTAGGGTTTTATGAAAATTATATAACCCTAGGAAAGTGGTTATAACTTTCATGAATAGGAGAGTGGGAGAGAGTATATAGGAAAATCAGAAGGAATCAATAATCATGGTTTGACCCCTAGCAGTCTATTTATAGGTTATGGATAAATCCTTAAGAGATTCAAACTTTTTAGGATAATTCTTACCTTATTTAACACCTTCCTTATCCCTATCAGAGACTCTCCAAAATCGTCCCCTACATGCTTTTCAGGAGCTTTTGCAATATTCCAACTAATCTCTAGGATTTAATTAATATTCAAACTCTTTAATTAATTAAAACTCTTTAATTAATTCAAAATCAATTTCCAATTAATTTATTAATCACTTAGTAAATTAGTAACTTACTTTTCTCCATTTGCTTATTGCTATTTGGGTTATGAGGACAACCCAAAAGGAATTTTCAATTATTAGAAATATTACCAAACAATTAATGATATTGAACACTATTTCCAACAGTCTCCAAGTTGGACTAGTCGTTAAATTTTTAGGATCAAAATATCTCACTAATAATCAACAAAGAGTAGTCATCCAATACAACTGCCAAACTTTGATCAAAATCAAAATTTAGTCCTTAGACAAATGATCAACTATTTCTTTGTTCTAGATATCTCTATGAAGATGAGACATGGATAAGGGTCAATCTCGATGTTCACCATTCTGCTTCCCGATTAATAGTTTTAGACGATCACTTCTGACTTCTAAATCGAAAACATCAATTTGGTCAGTGCTCGACCAAGCATTTTAGATGTCAGCACAAATCCCCGAGGGACCCAAAGATATCGCTTCCCAGTTATGAGAAGTTACAAATAAAGTTTGACTACATAGTTTTTGTCTACCCGTCTAATCATACATGGACATACATTTTATGAATACCAAATATAAATAGCGTTGGAGTAGACCAATACGCAATAGATTTTGCAAACAAAACCCCATATGCATCTCCATTTGAAGAATAAAAGATATTGTCATTTTAGAATTACTTATGACTAGATCCATGATCTAATCTCTTAGTGTGGGTTGTTCCAATACTTAAATCTCTATTTTAAGTGCTCATGAGTGTTAGTATAATCTTTTTGCAATGTACAATCTATATGGACAATCAACCAATACTCATGACAATCTTAAATCACTCAGTTACTTCCTAGAGCGTGATCGACTGTGGAGGTTCAAATATGATCAAATATTCTAGAAGTAGGTTCAAAACATGAAAAAGTGAAACACAATATTGAATTAACACAACTTTGATAGAAAAGAAACCTCTTTAATAAGTCACAATAAAATAAACATCAAAATGGTTACAATTCATACTATAATATTTTTCAAAACAGAATCAAACTAACACCTAAACTATTACATCAAATCGCTATCTACTCTCATGCCAATGGTCTGTTTATTATCATCATGTTTCTCTATTGATAATGCCTTTGTGACAGGATCACCAAGATCTCCCGAAATGATACTCTATTAACAATGACGTCTCCATCTTTTACTCTATGTCGAACGTACTGGTATTTTCTGAGTATGTGTCTTCAGTTACCATGGTCCTTGGGTTCCTTAGTCAAAGCGACTGCACCCTCATTATCATAAAATATCTCCAAATGCCCTTTGATTCGTGGTACTACTCCAATATCACTAATGAAGTTCTATAACCATGTAGATTCCTTTGTTGCTTCACTAGCTGCAATATACTAATTTCATTCACATGTTGAGTCTGCTACTGTCTTCTACTTGGAACTTTTCCATGTTAACGCTCCTCCATTCAGAAAGAACACCCAACCTGATTGTGAACTCGAGCTGTTACTGGCAGTTTGCAAAATTACATCAGTATAACTTATAGTATGCAACTCTTCTCTACCTGTCATATACTAAGAACATATCCTTAGTTCCTTTTAGACACTTGAGGATATTATTATGACTAATAGTGACTATCACCAACATTGTCTTTATATCAATTCACCATGCTCAGAGCATATGAAATATCAGGCCTAGTACATGTCATGAAATACATGATCGATCCTATAACAGAAGCATATGGGACTTGACTCATTCTTTCCAATTCTTCTTCATTACTAAGTGGTTGATCCTTAATCAATCTTATGCCATGTTTCATGGGCAGATCCTTATGCCCAATATATAAGCTGTGTCTCCTAGGTCCTTCATAGTAAATAATTTCTCAAGCTAAGTCTTCACACTTTGCAACATTATGATGTCGTTTCCTAAAAGGAGTATATCATCGACATACAATACTAGGAAGGATATATTACTCCCACTGGCTTTGAAATATACGCAAGACTCATCATAATTTTTAGAAAAACCGAACTCTTTGACCTTTTCATGAAAGCATAGATTCCAGCTACTTGACGCTTATTCGAGTCCATAAATGGACATCTCAAGCTTGCACACTATATTAGGATACTTTAGATCAATGAAACCTTCAGGTTAAGTCATGTAGACATCCTCTATCAATTTCCTGTTAAGGAAAGTAGTCTTCACATCCACTTTCCATATTTCATAATCATATAAAGCAACTAAGACAAGTAATATCATAATAGACTTAATCTTGGCTATTGGTGACAAGGATCTCTTATAATTAGTTCCTTGAGTTCGAGTGTAACCCTTTGTAACCAACCTAGCTTTTTATGTGTGCATACTCCCATCTATGTTGGTCCTCTTCTTGAAGATCCACTTGTACCCAGCGGGTTTAATGCCAGGTGTAAGATCAACCAAATCCCAAACTTGGTTATGATACATGGATTGAATATCACTTTCTATAGAGTCTTATTTGTTGTGATATATCAAAGCGTTGGGTAGTGATCTTACTAGCGAAGTGTTAGTAAATATTGAAGGTCAACATGACTTCGATTGTATATGTATTTTACCAAGCGCTTTTGTAGGTTCGCTTTTAATGTCGAAGTCCTAATATATATATATATATATATATATATATATATATATATGTATATATATTTTGCATTCGTTGAGTACACTATAAATAGTGTAGGTACATAAGTGTCATAAGTGTTTTGTAACTCTTGAAACTTGTACATTAAGTTTTCTCTCTCTACAATTGTACTTGTACCCTTTCCGGATAATATGAACTGAATCAAGATCTTATTTACATTATGTGTTAATATTAACTCTGATTTCTTTTACGATTGATTGAATACGAAATTTCAGTTGGTATCAAAGCAGGAATCGAAATATTGATTATGGAATATCGTTCGCGTTTTCATTTTATTCAATCACTTGTCTCGATTCAATCTTTCCGCAATTGAAAATGGAATTCTTCAATTGATCCGTGTGATTTCACAATTCTGCGGTTGTTAATCAATCGTTTGTATCCAATTTCTTTTTCTCCAATATTATCCTCTTTTCAACTCGACTTAACGACAAATTTGGTTGTTAACACCATGATGATCTATGCTAAGCTGCTTGGATCTTCCATAAAGATTCCGATGTTGCTTCCGGATTACTATGATAAGCATATCATATGGAAGATTACCTCAATGGAATTGATGATGATTTGTATAGATCGATTGAAAAAGGTCCTTATCGTGTCGATCGTCTTCAAGTTGTAGGAATGGATGGTGCTGATGAAGATATGATTGCTCAAGGCAACAAGAAGAAGGTTAATGACAAGAGATGCATTCGTGAGTTACGTGTACAACTACATTCGAGGCTGCAAGATGGCATAAGAAATCTGGAACACACGCAAGGAAAAATTCTAAGGAAATGAGAGGAATAAGAAAAACTCGGTGACTCAATGCTTATTGGAGTTAACCGACTTCAAACAAAAGGAGAATGAATCTTTCAAAGCATACTACGATCTATTCAATGAGCTCATTTACAAGTGCAGCAGGTATAATGTTGTCCATACCACTCTCGAGTTCAACATTACTTTCATACTTAGACCAAAGAAGGAATGGAAGAATATTTTTGTGATGATTAAGAATTAAGAGAACTTCCACACTTATTCACTGTCGAATATCTACAACATTCTTAAGGCTCATGAGTTAGAGGTGAAAGAGATTGCAGAGGAAAATAGCAAAATGAACTTTGGAGATTTTTTGGCACTAGTCTCGAAAACCACTAGGAAGGAAGCTTGTTCTGATGGTGAAGTAGATGAGAACAAAGAAGTTATTTTGATGAATTTTGATGACGAAGTGGTTGCCTATTATTCAAATAATAGGGTCAAGAAATTTTAGCAGAAGCCAATTGGTGGAAACTTCAATAATAGCTCATTTAAGAAGTCATTTTCGAATTCTGGAGTTACTCAAAATAGTGTCGAAAAGGTGGAAGAGAAGAAAGAAGAAAAAAAGTTTATATGAAGCTAAAAGGAGATTCTAGTTACAATTGCAATTATTGTAACGGACGGAATCATCATGAAAGGGATTGCATGTTGAGGAAGAAAGAGAAGAAGAAGGAGAAAGTAAAAGATGAAGCTTACTCTTCAATGAAAATCGAAGAGCTTCATGTAAAGTCAAAGAATCTCTCTCTGGTGGAGAAGAATTCAAATGACGAAGATGGAACTTACCAGATTTGGTCTTTTGGTTCTGACGATGATGAGATGTGTCGTCCGACGAATGGAGTTATGTATGCGAAGCACTATGGTGATCATTCTAAAAAGAAGAGCATGTTCGAAGAGTTTAAAAAGGAGAGTGGAGATGAGAGTGAAGAGAAAGAAGAGTTGATCGAGGTAAGATTTTTTGTGTTAACTACTTCGAAGTCGCCCATGACTGAGAAGGTACGTGATCTCCTTATCTTTCTTAATGTTCCTTTAAATTCTTATAATGCAGTTTTATCTTATTTTGATGATTCATGTTCTTACTTGAATGATATGTTGATTTATATGAGTATTGATTTGGAGAAAAATAAAGCTTTTATTTATGAAGTCATGAATAATTTGGAGGAGAAGAAAACTAGGATTGGAAACCTAGATTTAAAAATTACAAATATTATGATAGATAGAGATTTCCTTAGAATGGACAATAGTTTTCTTGTTAAATAAAGAAACATCTATTGTAACACAACAAAAATATTGTTTGGGAAACTTACTCTTCTCTATCATTCATCATATATTTGTATGGAACATCATGGAAAATTACTTATTTTCATTATTTTGAACGAGAGTTAGTTGATGAGATTACATATGATTGTGAGAGTACGGTAGATAAATATGATCAAGTTCCTAATGATTCGTACGCTTATGGTATTGTTAATATCAATGATTGTTTGGATGCTGATGATTTGGTTGATATTGTGAATGATACTCTATCTAAAAACAAACAAATAAATTTTTTGAACAAAATTGAGAATTCAACACAAAGTACTCAACAAAATTTTGCTGACATCGAAGATGATTATGATAATATTAGTGAAATTGAGGAAGAGGAATGTGTAGATTGTTTAAATTTGTCTGTCTTTAAAATCACTTCGTTAGCCAAACACGAAGAAAATGATAATTCTAAATCAAAGCTAAACAATGAGTCATCTTTGACAACCAAAACTAATGATTCTCAAGAGTTTGTTATTGTCGAAGACATAACGAACAATAAAAGTGACAGTGATGTTTCTAATGAAAAAGATGTACCACGAGTTGTTGAAACACAAGTATTTGAGGATTCAGAGGAATACTCAAAAATTTTGAAGGAAAAAGGAAAAAAAATCTTTAACAAAACTCGGCCCCTATCCACAATTTGATAATGAATTTCCAAACCAAGTTTTTGTTACTGAAGGATATAAAGTTGATAGAAAATTGAATGAATTGTAGAAATAAGATAATTTGAAAGTGATTGATAAAGGTTTTATTCAAATCAAAATGTTGAGGAAATTGGTTTGAATCATAGATCAAAAATTTTTAACGTCAAAAGAGCTAGCAATCTTTTTCAAAAGATAATAAAAATAAAAAAATGGTGTTTAGGTTGTGAAAATTAGCAAGTCAGATATCAAAGGCGGATTAGAGAAAAGTTGTGATAAGTCTTTATCAAATGATTTGAAGAATCAAAAAGCGAAGACTCTATCTTTTGAAAATGATGTTTCCAAAAAGAAAGCTTAAAATAAAGGGAAAAAATTTCAATTAATTGAATATTCTCAAGCGCAAGTCAAATAGGCTTATGAAACTTACTTGAATTAATCAATGAGTGGAAGTATTTCATCACAAGAATCATTGTCTAAGCCATCAAAATGGAATGAAGTTAAAACAAACAAGAAAGTTGATTTTTTTGAAAATCAGGGTGAAAAAGAGAATATCAAAGTAGATGCTTCGATATTGGATGACTATATTTATGTGTTCAGGATAAAAGTTCTTCTATAGACCACTTCAACTCTAATATCTAAACATTATTGGTTGCTTCTAATTAATCTCAACAAATGTAAAAGTTCTTCAATCATTTGGGTTGCCCATCTCATGCCCCATTTCTAGTTGTCGAAGAGTATGATCACTGGAAATTCAGAATGGAGAGATTTTTGGTTGGCGAAGAAATAGGTGAAGAAATATGGAGGTTAGTGAAAAGTTCCTCATGTTCTAGTTAGGAAAATGGTCAGAAATGCTGCTGCTACTCTCACGGGTCAAGAAGAGCTCCGACCAACACCTTGACGGGATTTGAGCATTCTAACAGTCCTATGGTGTACATGCAACCCTTTAAACCTTAGATCTATGTTTTCTCTATTATACATGAAAATATTCAATATTCCAAGGGTTTATCCTAACTAGCATAATATGAAGCAACTATACTACAAAATCCTAGTTAGATGACATACCTTTTGATGGAGCTTGACGTCTTGATCTTTAAGAGCTTAGCCCTAATAGTGTCGAAGCCTCCAGTGGAATTACAAATCACCAAAACACCTTGGAAAACTTGAGAGAATAGAATGCACACTAGAAATCGACCCACTCTTGTATCCTCACACACTAGTGCCATTTCATGTGCCAAAGACCTCTTTATATAGTATGGAGGATTAGGGTTACATTCATGTAAACCCTAATACCCATGACCTTTCATTTCCATAGGATCCATGGGTTATAAACTCAATGGACTATCCATGAAATCTTAGCCCAACCTAAATGAACTTGGCCCATGCTATATATATATATATATAAGAGTCCATACTAATTAAATAATACTAATTAAATTATATAGTATGGAGGATTAGGGTTACATTCATATATATATATATATATATATATATATATATATATATATATATATATATATATATATATATATATATATATATATATATATATAAGAGTCCATACTAATTAGTTCCTTTTTTATCACTAAATTAATTCTTGATCAATACTAATTAAATAATATGATTCCATATTAATATAATAGAACTTATAATATATTAATATAAATCACAAACATACTATTCTCAAAAGACTATCCATATAAATTGTTTTGGTGAAGTGCAACCCAAATAGACCAGGCTACTCTTGGTTCGAATACATACCAATAATAGTTATGGGCTTAGACATCTAATCCAACAATCTCCCACTTGGATAAGTCTAAAACTATTATTGCATGTGACTCCAAGATCCCGACTAGCAATCGTAGCTCTTAAAGCCGCTGCCGAACTTTGACTTAGTCAAATGACTTGTCATTAGATAAGCGATCATATATTCCTCCATTCTACATATCATATGGACTGAGACATGGATTATAATCATTCTCTCTATCCATTTGTTGTTTCCTGATTTCCGATTTATGACGACTGACTAATTGAACAAATCAAATCAGTCCAAGCTTGGCCAAGCACTTAGGGGTGTCATCACTAAATCATCGAGGGGCCCACAAATATCGCTTTTATCCCTCCAAGGGTAAAAGGAATGGATAAAATTCGACTCATATGCTTGTCCTACTACTTGTTGAATCATACACAAAGGTACGTTTTATAACATCAAGTTACTGATGCGTTTTCATGCAATCAATGTATAACCAACTCATAGTCAACATGTCATATCTCTAGGTTTGAAGAATATAAGATATTATCGTCTCATGATCACTCGTGAAAAAATCTATGAATGACTCAAATGAGCTTGGATTTAATCCAATACTCGAATCTCATTCCACGAGCACTCATGAATGTTGTAGCAACTCTTGCTATGTCCAACACCTTAGACATTTACAAGCCAACTTCATGACAATATTGATTCATATCTACTTCCAACATATGACTGACTGTGGAGAATTTGAATAACTTAGTTACTCGGGAAGTTAAAACATGCAAAGTGAAACACAAGAATAATCAAATTCAATATGGCCCCAAGCACATTTGAGAGTAAATAGAACACCTTCTATTTAAACACCATATTGATTACTCATTCTTCATTGTATAATGTTTCGAATAATCAACTTTATACTTGAATCTGAAACAATAGTCATGCCATGCTCCAAGCATGCACACTATGTTTGTCCAAACAATAGTTATGCCGTACACCAAGTATGCACACTATGTTTGTCTGTGATCATTACTTTGTGGAATAGATCAATTGAACATAATTCCAATGATTCTCATTTCACAAACCCAAATCCTTATCGTAAATGTAAGAATTCCAAATTCCTACCATTTGCCGAAATCTATTAGATTTTAAACTTATATGCACTGATCCTCTTGTAATGATTATGCACAAAGTCATAGAGACTTGTCAACAGTCATTACATAGTATTCCAATGGAGATCAACTCCATGGAAACGAAGTCTCATATTCAAAGTACATTACTTTAAACAAATTAAATAACTTCCACCTATGGAGAAATTTCCATATTCCCATTTTGACTATCACTTCTGAACAAGAGTCGCCTCCTTTCAGAATATGTCAATATGGTCCTTCCAAAATTAATACTATACTTCCAATTGTCCCTGAGCAACCAATCTTTGGTAAACCTTAGATTTTCCTCGACAATTGCTTAATCATTTTAGTTATATCCAATTTTGGACCTTTTCCCCTCTTAATGCCCCCATGCATTTGGGAAATTTAGAAAGGATAAATATTATAGCACATGTAATCGATCCTATACTCGAAGCATATGTGACACGTTTCATGATGTCTCACATAAAGACATGATCCTTGATCAGTCTTATGCTACAATATTTTTTTTAAATTTGCCATGTTTTCATAATTCGACTATGAAGAGGGATGTCGTAATCATAATCGAATTTTGAGAAGCAATGTATATAGAATTTCCTTAAGTTGAACCATTCCAACATAAAATTCATATATATATATATATATATATATATATATATATATATATATATATATATATATATATATCCTTGACTAAAGATGATTAAAATCTCAATTTAAGCTTTTAGAATTAAAATGATGTATAATTTCCTCTCCCTTAATTATAGAAAAACAACTTTTCCCAATTGAAATTTTGTTTTCTATAATTAACATTGCTAACTTGCAATACTTATCATAATTATCATGCTCCCACTAACTGATAATTATTAGCATAACACTTATGCTCCCACTAGCTTTGACATATACTCAGAAATCAATTGGACTTCTAGAAATCAATAATTTATTGACTTTCTTACCAAATTTTAGACTTATGATACGAGATGCTTTGATAAAACTTTATCAAAATCATACACCTTTTCTTAGATAGCTCACATGTCTGTCTAAAGAATTTTAGAATTATGAAAAGAGATGCCGTAATCATAGTCTCAATTGTTTAGACCTTTTCCATTTCTCACAAGTCAGTTAACCACACACGCTCCACTAACGATTTTGAGAATGCAAATATCACAATTGCTATCTACTTAAAATCTACTTAGTAAAAGCGTTTCCTCACCATCATTTTCATGAATCGGAGAGAAACCTTATGACACTTAGATTTTATGGTGTATGTGTTCCTATCCATGTGAATTTGTCAAAACCATAGTCAGAAGACAAGGTTAGTGACAAATCCAAACTCATACGGACTGAACTTGTGCAATCTTAACTTCTTGCCACCTGGCAGCACAAGGGCATGCCATTGCTTCCAAGTTATTATCCAACCAACTGAGAACTCTCAGAACTCATATGCAAAGCTAACTTTAAATGGAATGGGCATAAAAATAGGAATATGTCAACACGATAGGTTATAAACCTCAAGTCGCGTGCTAGTGATAAACTACAGGTTTTATTCTTGAGTATTTCTTGAAACTCTGTGACAACCCGAAATTTATTCTGTCATATTTAACCCCTCCTTCCGTTAATAAGCCTCGTTTTATTAAACTATCCGTTAACCTTTTCGAAGAGGTCAATTAATGTGGGACTTTTATAATGACTTGGTAAGGGTTGAAAAAAATTAGAAACACCCACAAAATACCAGTAAATTTTTTTAGTTCAACCAAGTCAAGATACAACCACTAAATCGGGTGCGACCAAAACCCCGTTTAACGGCAGTATCGAGTCAATTTCCACTGAGCCCCAACTCAAACCCTATATAAGGGTGAGTGGAGTCCATTTGAGACTTTTTCACTCTCTCTCTCCACTCTCTCTCTCTCTCTCTCTACAACTTATTTTCGAGCCAAAAAAATGTCCGTTTTAAGTCCCAAATGAGTAAGTAATCTACCCTATCTTGTTGTATAGCTTATTTAACATGAAAATTCGAGTTTAAGACATCAAATAGGGGTAAGATTATGTGTTTATGGCCCAAGAACACTCTTGGACCGTGAACACCCTTAAATGGGGGGTTTTTAAGCCCCCAAACCCCTCAAAACTACCCCTAAGGCTTAGATATGGTTAAATGATTAATGGGATCGGACTTAGAACACCTTGAACTTCACTTTTGGGGAGTAAACTTCAGTTTACTGCCCAAGATCATGCTTGGGCCATAAACTCCTCTTCATGGGGAGTAAACTCAAGTTCAAGTGTTAGAAATGCCCTCAAACACCTCCTATGGCCTTGGAAAATATTTAGAAACAACCCCCATTGAGGTAAAGGCTTTAAACTTCAATTAAACCAAGGAAATAGGAGTTTACGACCATAAACCCCCATGGAGTTGGTCCATGGGCCGTAAACTCCCATTAAGTTCCCAAATGATGCCCTAACTTCTTCATTTGACTTGGAAAAATACATAGGACTTTATTCTCTACCACTTAAGACCTTAAAACACCAAAAGAACATGCACATAGGAGCTTACGACTGTAAACTCCTTGTTTAGGGCCGTAAACTCCTCAAATGGTCCAATTGATGCCTTAAATCCATTCATACACTTTGTATTTGGACATAGACTAATTCTACAAGTGATATAAGACCTTTTAGCATCCTAGAACAACCTCACCATGAGTTTACGGCCGTAAACTCATGGGGGTATGGTCTTAGGGCCGTGAACTCTATAAAGAGTTTATTCTTGAAGAGTAAACTCCCCATCTAAGCCATACACACCCTTAAATGTTACCCGGGACACCCTTAGCACTTAATCAAAGTGTTTTTCGCCCTTTAGGATGCATATAGGTGTTTAATTAGTATTATATTTACTAATTGTAAGAAAACATATGTCATCATATGTTAATAGGTCACTGAGTGTTCAAGTCTTTACTTGACACCGAGCACCCAACCGACACTTTTGTTCGATCCGCTTACAGCAAGTGAGTTCATACCCCTGAATTAACCTTTTAAATGTTTTTACATGCTTTTATGGGGGGAATACAAGTTAAAACAAGCCAGTTATCATATCAATCACATGTGATTGATAACCCGCATGCATAAGGATTTATTACACCGTCAACTGTTTTACCGAGTATGATACTGCAAATGGTTTTCAAAAATGTCTTTACTTGTTCAAAGTGTTTCTCAAATTCTTTCTCACGCTGTATGTTTTACTTCAGATCCTGTTACAACAGTAGTTTAAACAAAGGATTTCTTTACCCAAAATGTTTTATCAAAGTTTCATTCAAAACTTGTTTATGAAAGGTTTTCAAAGGATTTCTAAAGGTTTTCAAACTGATTTTATAAAAGAATACCAAGTCGTGATTTTCTAAAGTATAAAGGTTTTCCAAAGTTTTCACCAAAGTTTTCTTCCATGCTTTTATACTCCTACTTTGTTAGATATTATTGTTTCGTTATACTTCCACTTAGTTAATGCTCTTACTTATTTAAATGCTACTACTTTGTTAACGCTTTTACTTCGTGGTACGCTTTTACTTCGTGATACACTTTTACTTCGTAATACGCTCCTACTTATTTACGCTCCTACTTCACGATACGCTCCTACTACACGATATGCTCCTACTTCACGATACCCTCCTACTTCACGATACGCTCCTACTTTACGATACGCTTCTACTTAGTTAAATGTATGTCTGTGCTTGTATAAGTTATATAAATAATGTTTAAAGGACTTAGGAAGGCTAGTTCGCCCTATTTCCTTTTCTTCATTGAGATGTGGTCTGGTGGGATCGGATATCCGTCTGAAGGTCGTTTGATCATTGGTTATATATTATGTATACAAGCATAGACATATAGGTTTACATCGGTCAGTTCAGTTTTGAGTCTCTATCATTAGTCCAGTATTTTACATCAGATCTCACTATACGAGATGCATCTTCAGGACACGGCCTTCTCTGTTGTCTAGTTGGTAACCAGAGTCTCCTGTAGGGAGAGCGGGCATTGTGTGTATAGATCTATACGGGATTGACACCCCCACACCCTGACTGCTAGCTACAGTCCACGGCCTACCAAGCCAAGGGGTGACAAATGTCGCATTCTTTCCGACGCTTTTAGGGCATCAAGTTCTCTAGTGTCTATCAGTATGGTTACGAGTATCTCGGGGTTACCTTATAATTCATGGCTTTAAGGTAACAGGAATTTAACACTATTTTTAGACCTTGCTAGACATATCATTCAGTTGATACTGTATGGGATCTGTTTTCACTGTTTTTAGACCTTGCTAGATGTATCTTGCATTTGATACCATCTGGGGTTTGTGTCTCCCTTTTGTTAGACTGAGCCAGGCGTGTCGTTCATTCGACGCTCTCCTGGAGTCTATGATTTCTTTGACTTAGTCAACAGTATCTCCTGCCGAGGCATATGATATTTTCCCTTAGTACTTTTACTAGTAATATTATCCTACTTTCCATAAAGTCAAATACCATATTAATATTTCAAGGAAATTACTCTTTAAAAACATTACACTGTCGGGTCTTGGTAGAAGACTACTTATAATTAGAAAATATAGGATTTTCTGGAAATGACTCTAATACACCATTGATTCTAAACTACTACTTTTTATAAAGTTATTTAAATAAAATGACACTAAATACTTATGAACTCACCAACATTTGTAAAAATGCTGATACTCGCTTTCAAATAACTTGTATTCTCAGGTCAGCAATAGACAGGTACATTCCAAGAGCTTTTGGATGAAGACAGTTTAGTACCAAGTTGCACCTATATGATTACTTGTATTACTTTGATGTTTCTATGCAATGTAAACTATGTAAAACTATTTCTATTAATGCAATGATTTTTGTACTTTGATTACTATACTGCATATGTTGTGATACTTGATATGACGTCATCCACCCCAGAACGTTTCCGCCATTCCGGTTTTGGGGTGTGACAGATTGGTATCAGAGCATTGTTTATAGTGAGCTAAGTATATCAATTCATAAAAGATATACAACCTATAAAACATAGGGATAAAACACTCTGACCAAAAATTATACTTTAAAATATAACCATATTTTACCAAAGTATAAGAACATCCATAATCTAAACACTCGAACACAAGTATCACAAGAAGAACAAGAATAAAAGTCTTTGGATGTTGAGCCCTATAGTCAAACTTGGGCAACTATGTAATCGTAAGCTGGAATAAATGTAACCTGATCAACTACATTTATTCGAGATGCGATGAACGTGTGCACGGGAGTGATAGTGGTGTTGCAACAGGTCTCAAACTTACCAACTAGGAATGCTAGAGCCAAACATAAAGTTTAAAAATACTATGGGAGTATTTTGGAATACTAAAAGACTCACATTAATCGCAGAATCATATCCAGAAGATAAGAAACAAACAAGAATTAAAATACCATAGGGGTATTTTAGGAACCATAAATAACCTTGTGTGAAGAACTAAAAAGATCCTTATTGATATACCTACAATTACAGAGGGTATACTCCCAAGGTTATATATAATAAGGATCCCATAGGCTAAGAATGTGTGGTTTTGCTCTACTTCCTTTTCCTCGTTGGGATGTGGATATAGAGTAGTATCACATATTCGAAGGCCTATCGGATCTAAGTTATATATGATTTATATACCCTATGTAATCGTAGCAGGACTCGATATGGAGCACCCAGTGAAATGTTAATAATCTCTTAGGATTCTTTAGACATTTCCATTCTCGCACGAACCCTGTAGAAAACCCTATCCACTTCCGTATTTGACAGAAGAGTTAATTTAGACCCAGAAGAGGTTCATTGAGAAGATTTCCAGTTCGGAAATAAATGAACTAGGTCGAGACTATTGAAACCACCAAGTGCCTATATCTCTATAGGGACATCGGTGGGAAATCCGCCTAAACTTCCGAGATTTCCAGTCATCCATCATGAAGTGATGACACCCAGCGTCGGATTTGGAAGTAAGGCAGAGTAGAAATTCAATATGTCTAGAGGAGGAGAGAACCCTAGGTAACTACCCGAAGGAAACCAACGCCGGTCCTAGTCGAAGATACGAGGTAGACAGAGGTAGCCAATACATGGAACCCAAGAAGTGTCTTTCCTCGTGTTCGTCACGCTAACACACCTATAAAATAATACAATTTAGTGAGCTAGTGATTACACTACTCACGCTATGTGTTAGGTAAATCGCCTTTTCCCATTGTAAGTAATACGATTAGAGCGGATCCACACACCTCTGTTGAGGGTGTTTAGCCATAAGTCTTCATGAGCCTTTCTTCCCGCGGTCTTCGTTTCAAACTGTTCTCAAATCTTTCCAAGCCGGAGAGTGAAACCTTTCCCAGTATAAAGGTAACTTAATAGGAACGACTCGCATCTTATGGCTTTTCCGACACTCATACTTTTACCTTGAATACCAGGACTAGATCATAGGGATGTAGGTTGACACTCAACAACCAATATCCGAAGCAAGGGAAAAATTTAGGCCTAATATAGTAAGGACAAATACGTCCAGGGTTAACCCTCGTCTCTCATCAGCTTGTGTTCCTTTCCGTGTAGGGAAAACCATGTCTCCGAGGAAGCGTAACCCATCCACCGGCAAGAAACCGACTCTCCTATTCGATGAAGCTATGTTCCAAGCTGCAGTCTCGGCAGCCGTAGCAGCTGTCATGGCTCAACTAAATGCTAAAAATGCCAATGTTAGCAAGAGCCCTATCGGAAATTCCGATTCTAGTAATGGACAGCAGCAGCCAACCTCTGTATACCCAGCCACCCAAGAACCTCCACCAAATCCAATGAAGAGAATGTTCAGGAATGAGGAGGGAAGTACCTTGGCTCAAGGACCTTCCGAAGGGCAACGAGCTGAGACAGTCAATACCCCTACCAACCCTTCTATCCCGACTTCAAGAAGACCATACCTAGGAAACCTCCCCCACTGCAGCAAGTGCAGCTACCATCATCATGGTATCTGTCGGGAACTCTTTTGTGCTAGGTGCAACATGAAGGGGCATACTACTCGCGTCTACAGAACCCCGGTCGAGTTCATTACATCAACCACCAATGCGGCGACCAATATAGTTTGCATCTATGTGGTGAAATGGGACACTTCAAAAGGGACTGCCCGACCGAAGGAAAAGACAAGGACACAGGAGGAGTCTAACTCTAATGCTTAGGGAGAAACATCAAGGAACCTGGTAGATTTTGGTACGTCTCTCAATCTCAGATAACTAACCGAAAACATTAAAAGGTTAATTCTAAATATAAATACTTCCCCATTAAGGCGAGAGTCACATCACTGTTGTAAAAATTAGAATTTCATCAGGTGAAACTATAATGGCTAAATATATACGTTACGACCATGTATAATTGAGATGGATAGACCTAGAGTGAGTGAATGCCGCCTCATTTCTTGTTCCTCGTTTGGTTGTGGATTTAGGGCGGAGTCGCTCAGTCAACAGTCTTCCCCACCTTAATTATACATGACTAGTATATGTGAGGCGATTATAGAAATGCCTCGTGAGAATCCATTCATGAAAAGGTACTTTACTCAGAAACACTCAGGACCCTCTAAAGTTCCGCATCGACTCTATCGGTCCAAGTATCCGCGACAGTGATACACGGGACGAAACCCGAGACGCCTAGAACTTGTGTGCCCATTCGGCACATGACTCTATCGACCCTCATTCTATATCATGTTGAAGTATGCCAACTTCGACGCCTCTATTAATCATGGTTCGACTCCGTGCAACCATGTGTAAATCCTTAGTGCTGTGTAAAAAGAACTTTCTCCATATCCATTCAGCAAATAAAGGTTCTCCCGAACCTAAACAAAATAAGAATAATAAAACCTAATGCGATCCGTCAGTCGTCACGTTTATTTCAAACCTTCCGAAGTACCCAGGAGAAGGGTACCGCGCGTTGTTAACCAACCCTTCTTAGAAATATAGAAACCGAAGCAAAAGACATTGCAGGCATTCCAGAAGACGATAACCATCCGAAGCAGACACCGTAGAAACCCATAAAGACCCCTCGCACCTCGCAAGTCAGGTTCGTGAATCTAGAGGATAGAACTCATGGGACTAACCACTGTAACTGAGTATATGCATAAGGGTGGTATATAATTGATATAAAAAAGATTTAAGATGTTTGCTTCCTCCCTACTCCCTGTTCCTCGTTGCGTTGTGGGTCTGGGGTGGAGTCGCACAACTGAACATCCTGCCGACCTCAATTATATACGGCTTGAGTACACCAAGTATTAGTGGTTAAGCCAAGTATGAGCACTACCACGAACCTCATAATAAAACCCTTCATCCTAACCCCTGCAGGTTGAGCTACTATAATGACCGCAAATCCGAAATTTGTTGGCATCCCGGTTAAGCCAACATAGTAGCTAACACCCTCAGTTGATAAAGAAATCTGAGTCGTAAGAGTCAAGGACATTGACTGCGACCCTCAACTCACGCTTAATCCCACGAATTAAGCATCTCAGCGGATATCCCGGAAATCTAGAAGCTGCGATAAGTTAGACTCTTAGAAGAGTGGATGAAGAGATTAAAGTTCCGAGTGATGGAACCCTATACTCACTAGATTTGACCTAGATCGAGAAAACTCAGAACCTTCGGAAGAATAGTTGCAGAAGATGTTCGCACTACTCAGGCACTTCGTCCGCCCCGTTACCGACGAGTAGTGCCTAGGACACTCCGCCCCCTTACGTGAGAGAAGTCATCGTCGCCTTGTAGATGATAAACTGTATTCTCCGAAGTGAACACTAGAATGCCGAGAACCATAGGATAACCTCCGCAGCCATGAATATTTGAATAAAGTGCGAGAGTAGGTTGCGTTAAGCCTTATAACCCAGATCCCGAAGAGATTATAGACTTGACACCAGTCTAGGTGTTAGTCGATGGGTTATACGAGAGCACGCGCTTTCTGCAACTAGAATAAACCAATGCCTTCGAGAATAGGGCATATCTTAGTGATTCATTGGACTACTAGGTGCTCCACGAATACTATCTCGCGCAGAAATAGTAGAATCACCTCATGAGATAGTCCAACACTCGTTTGGTGAAACCCTATCTCCCCGACCCTGAGGGTTTCCGTTAGAAATATCTCAAGAATCAGAAGTGCATGTTCATTTTGCATGAGATTGAGATAGACACTTTGCAGCAAACAGATACCCGTAGACACGCAATCCATCCGATGATCTAGAAACAACTTGAAGGACTACACTTCCAGTATGAGAGAGAACGTTTGGAACTTCAGAATGGCGATCACGCCATGATGATCTCACCATAGAAGTACACTATGTTCTAAGTACTGAAAAGCTCTATCCTTCTGAGATTTTAGGACCATCCGAGGTTCTTTACGGAGATTGGTCCAACCCTCGTCATGACCACTACTACTTTCAGAAATTCCACAAGTTTCACCCCAGATCGAACCACTCTTTGTATCCCACTCATCTTGATAGAAACCATTGGGAACCCTAACTTCGTAGACGAACCTGTAGGAATCGCTAACTACACGAGACGGAATTCTGCATCCCGTAAGTGAAGATTCGCTAGAAGGCCAAGCGAAGACCAGAGTTCACTTGAGAGTGCGAGGACCAACCGAATAGGAAGTACCTTCATCTCCTTACTCGGTCATTCATACCTACTTCCTTGCCTAAACCTGAATTTCGGGATGAAATTCCCCCTAACGGGGGGATGATGTGACAACCCGAAATTTATTCCGTCATATTTAACCCCTCCTTCCGTTAATAAGCCTCGTTTTATTAAACTATCCATTAACCTTTTGGAAGAGGTCAATTAATGTGGGAATTTTATAATGACTTGGTAAGGGTTGAAACAAATTAGAAACACCCACAAAATACCCTTAAAAATTTTTAGTTCAACCAAGTCAAGATACGACCACTAAATCGGGTGCGACCAAAAGCCCCGTTTAACAACAGTATCGGGTAGATTTCCACTGAGCCCCAACTCAAACCCCTATATAAGGGTGAGTGGAGTCCATTTGAGACTTTTTCACTCTCTCTTCACTCTCTCTCTCTACAACTTATTTTCGAGCCAAAAAAACATCCGTTTCGAGTCCCAAACGAGTAAGTAATCTACCCTATCTTGTTGTATAGCTTATTTAGCAAGCAAATTCGAGTTTAAGACATCAAATAGGGGTAAGATTATGTGTTTACGGCCCAAGAACACTCTTGGACCATGAACACCCTTAAATGGGGTTTTTAAGCCCCAAAACCCCTCAAAACTACCCCTAAGGCTTAGATATGGTTAAATGACTAATGGGATCGGACTTAGAACACCTTGAACTTAACTTTTGTGGAGTAAACTTGAGTTTACTGCCCAAGATCATGCTTGGGCCGTAAACTCCTCTTCATGGGGAGTAAAATCAAGTTCAAGTGTTAGAAATGCCCTCAAACACCTCCTATGGCCTTGGAAAATATTTAGAAGCAACCCGCATTGAAGTAAAGGCTTTAAACTTCAATTAAACCAAGGAAATAGGAGTTTATAGCCGTAAACCCCCATAGAATTGGTCCATGGGCCATAAACTCCTATTAAATGCCCAAATGATGCCCTAACTTCTTCATCTGACTTGGAAAAATACATAGGACATTTTTCTCTCTACCACTTAAGACCTTAAAACAACAAAAGAACATGCATATAGGAGCTTACGGCCGTAAAATCCTTGTTTAGGGCCGTAAACTCATCAAATGGTCCAATTGATGCCTTAAATCCATTCATACACTTTGTATTTGGACCTAGACTAATTCTACAAGTGATATAAGACCTTTTAGCATCCTAGAACAACCTCACCATGAGTTTACGGCCGTAAACTCATCGGGGTATGGTATTAGGGCCGTGAACTCTATAAAGAGTTTATTCTTGAAGAGTAAACTCCCCATCTAAGCCATACACACCCTTAAATGTTACCCGGGACACCCTTAGCACTTAATCAAAGTGTTTTTCGCCCTTTTGGATGCATATAGGTGTTTAATTAGTATTATATTTACTAATTGTAAGAAAACATATGTCATCATATGTTAATAGGTCACTGAGTGTGCTCAAGTCTTTACTTGACACTGAGCACCCAACCGACACTTTCGTTCGATCTGCTTACAGCAAGTGAGTTCATACCCCTGAATTAATCTTTTAAATGTTTTTACATGCTTTTATGGGGGGGGGGATACAAGTTAAAACATGCCAGTTATCATATCAATCACATGTGAATGATAACCCGCATGCACAAGGATTTATTACACCGTCAACTGTTTTACAGAGTATGATACTGCAAATGGTTTTCCAAAATGTCTTTACTTGTTAAAAGCTTTTCTCAAATTGTTTCTCACGCTGTATGTTTTACTTCAGATCCTGTTACAGCAGTAGTTTAAACAGAGGATTTCTTTACCCAAAATGTTTTATCAAAGTTTCATTCAAAACTTGTTTATGAAAGGTTTTCAAAGGATTTCTAAAGGTTTTCAAACTGATTTTATAAAAGAATACCAAGTCGTGATTTTCTAAAGTATAAAGGTTTTCCAAAGTTTTCACCAAAGTTTTCTTCCATGCTTTTATACTCCTACTTTGTTAGATATTACTGTTTTGTTATACTTCCACTTAGTTAATGCTCTTACTTAGTTAAATGCTACTACTTTGTTAACGCTTTTACTTCGTGATACACTTTTACTTCGTAATACGCTCCTACTTCACGATACACTCCTACTTCACGATACACTCCTACTTCACGATACGCTCCTACTTCACGATACGCTTCTACTTAGTTAAATGTATGCATGTGCTTGTATAAGTTATATAAATAATGTTTAAAGGACTTAGAAAGGCTAGTTCGCCCTATTTCCTTTTCTTCGTTGAGATGTGGTCTGGTGGGATCGGATATCCGTCCGAAGGTCGTTTGATCATTGGTTATATATTATGTATACAAGCATAGACATATAGGTTTACATCGGTCAGTTCAGTTGTGAGTCTCTATCATTAGTCCAGTATTTTACATCAGATCTCACTATACGAGATGCATCTTCAGGACACGGCCTTCTCCGTTGTCTAGTTGGTAACCAGAGTCTCCTGTAGGGAGAGCGGGCATTGTGTGTATAGATCTATACGGGATTGACACCACCACACCCTGACTGCTAGCTACAGTCCATGACCTACCAAGCCAAGGGGTGACAAATGTCAGATTCTTTCCGACGCTTGTAGGGCGTCAAGTTCTCTAGTGTGTATCAGTATGGTTACGAGTATCTCGGGGTTACCTTATAATTCATGGCTTTAAGTCAACGGGAACTTAACACTGTTTTTAGACCTTGCTAGACATATCATTCAGTTGATACTGTCTGGGATCTGTTTTCACTGTTTTTAGACCTTGCTAGACGTATCTTTCATTTGATACCGTCTGGGGTCTGTGTCTCCCTTTTGTTAGACTGAGCCAGGCGTGTCGTTCATTCGACACTCTCCTGGAGTCTATGATTTCTTTGCCTTAGTCAGCAGTATCTCCTGCCGAGGCATATGATATTTTCCCTTAGTACTTTTACTAGTAATATTCTCCTACTTTCCATAAAGTCAAATACCGTATTTTGGTAATGATAATATTTCAGGGAAATTACTCTTTAAAAACATAACACTGTCGTGTCATGGTAGAAGACTACTTATAATTAGAAAATATAGGATTTTCTGGAAAGGACTCTAATACACTGTTGATTCTAAACTACTACTTTTTATAAAGTTATTTGAATAAAATGACACTAAATACTTATGAACTCACCAACATTTGTAAAAATGCTGATACTCGCTTTCAAATAACTTGTATTCTCAGGTCAGCAATAGACATATGCATTCCAGGAGCTTTTGGACGAAGACAGTTTAGTACCAAGCTGCACCTATATTATTACTTGTATTACTTTGATGTTTCTATGCAATGTAAACTATGCAAAACTATTACTATTAATGCAATGGTTGTTGTACTTTGATTACTATACTGCATATGTTGTGATACTTGACATGACGTTATCCACCCCAGAACGTTTCCGCCGTTCTGGTTTTGGGGTGTGACAAACTCTTTCAGGATCTTTTAGACTCCCACTGTCCTCTTGACATATAAGACTCTCTCGCCAAGAACCATTCCTTGACAAACACATATTCAAGAGATAGTGCAGATTCTTATCAAGACAAACACATCACACAATTGGCCTTAGTTGGTCTTTGTTTTATCCAAAACATCATAACTTATCAATTTCAAATGTACAAGAGTAGAATACATTTTACTGTCACATTTGAAAAGTGTTAATAAACTTTCTTTAAGATGTGTCACTCAAATTACAATCTTGGAGTATGACTCTAAGAATTGTTTTGGAACGAAGTATGACTCATCTTCTTGATTTAACCACTTCAACAATTCATGAATCCTCTTCTTAGCCATAAGAATTCACTAAGATGTCCTTAGAGGATCAATTGTGATATGGTTTCATAATCATTAATATGATCACAAAACATGATACTAAAGTACTCTCCTATCTTTACAGATTTAAGAAACTTTTATCTTTCTGCCTAATTTGATTGTTCTCATTCGTTCTGCCATACATTGAAACTTTTCCAATGTTTTTGAATTATACTTGAACTTGTAAGTATAACCTTATTTTCTAAGCTTTAGTAAATCATGACGAATAGATTTTGCGTGACGCACATATACATATGAACAAGGAATTAGTCTTAATTTTCCAAAGATGAAAAATTCTCATTCATCATACAATACAACTTGCATGATTCCAAGTTTCTGTCCAATTGAAACTTGGGTGATGAGAATCTTTCCTTATTTGGTAAATTTAGACACTACCACAAATGAAAGAGTCAAATTCATATTTCCATTATTGCTAGAAACATACAAATATCAATTTTCCATAAATTCCATTGCAAGGAGATGTAAAATAAAACAAAATCAAAATTTTATTTATTTATAAAATGCGGAAAAAACTTTTTCCTTACAATGCAACTTTAAATGAAAACTATGCTATTACATATTCCCTAGCAATCTATCATAACTCCTAAGCAGCAGCTCAAAAATCCGATCTTTGAACCATACGATTGAAATCCATCTTCGCGTTCAAATTCAACATACTCTTCTTTTAAGCTTCCTTCATGCAACCTAGTCACATTATGTATTAAGAATCAACAATTAGGAACTTAATAGAGTTAGATAATGGACTTACCTGAAGCAGAGTCAAAAGTTTTGATTCTTCCTTCTCTCAGATCTTTCAGGTAGCTAAGGCAGCTTCGCAACCAATGCCCCTTCTTTTGGCAATAGAAACATATGGACTCTTTGGTAATGGTACATGAGACTATCTCAGACTTAGCCTTTCTCTTTACCATTTGGTCAACCAAGTTGACTATGGTCGATCCCTTTCCATTGGGAAGATAAAGCTTTTCTGGATTTCTAATGTTACCATTGTCAATGTCCATGGAAGTTTGGGAAGTTGATCTTCCAATCAAATTTGCTTTACAGGTGCTCGAAATCATTGCTGATTCAGCAGCATCAAGCAAATAGGTAAGATCGTTAAGGGTCATGTCATGGTTTGTCAAATAGTAGTCCTAAAGGAACTAATTATGTGACTTAGAAAGTGATTGAAGAACCTAGTCAACAACCAACTTCCTCAAGACTTTGACACCCAACTCTCTCGGCTTGTCAATACGTGACTTCATCTCCAGGATGTGAGCACACTTAGATTTTGCTTGCCAATAGGGCTTGAGTGACCTTGAACTATTCAAGAACTTGTGGGTTAGGAGAATAATTGGAGGAGGTGGAGGAATTGAAGTATGATTTCCATGATCTAACCACAAGACATCATCTTCATTAGGAAAGCTTGTTCCAAGGGATTTGGGATGATCATAGATGTCTGAACCAGACATCTAATATGGGAGATATTCAAGTTAGTTGATTTAAGTCCTTAATATAACACCCAATATGAAATATTAAGGCTAGGACCCAACACAATATTTTACAACTTGGAAGTGGGATGCCGTAATCCAAGCTATAAAATATTTGAAGGTAGGCAAATGACGATTCACCAATTTCCACCATGAAGAACAAAATAGATATTAGGTTTTAATTGGATTGAACTCCTAGATCTTTTGAGATTCATTGAACTTTTCAATGACATGTTTAAATCTCTATTGTACCCTCTCAGGTTTGTGACTGGGATGCCGAGGATTACAAACAAGGTGTGAATAACCATGCAAATTAACTTGGTGCTCTTAATTTTATCACCTAATCGATGTGCCGGTTAACCACATGCGCTCCACCGATCTATGATAAACCTTAGACACCCTTTTCCAACCTTGTTAAATCCAAGTTAGTGTACTGGTTAACCACACGTGCTCCACTAACGACTTAAGCAAGGTGAAAAGTGAAATTTCATGGGTTAGAACCAAATTCACATTTTCCTAAGTAGCTAATATTGGGAATTTATAAGTGTTTAGTTACTTAGTATTTATCATTATACTTTTAATGAAGGGAGAATTATAGTCCTGTCCTACCCGTTTGGCTAACGACCCTCCACCAGTCAAGGAAGCGGTGGGTGAGAGTGGACACCCATTAAACTTCCATTTTATAGGCAGTAACCTTATACCCCCCTTATAGACTGGCTTCGTGAATGAGGCCTACTAACGGTAAGATTGAATTGATCTTATAAATATATATTATTAACTCATAATACTATAAAGTATAAGGGTTGAATTTTAACTTTTAAAACTCTAGGGTTTCGAATTAAAGTGTGTGTGAGACTTTACAAATTCCTAAACTTGAGGGAAAGTTTTGAAACTATTCAAAAAAATTTCATTTCTATAACATATGAGTTTAATATGGCTTTTAATGGCAAGACTCTTGAAAATCCATAACTTGAGGACAAGTTATGGAGGTCATAAAACAATTTATAGGAAAAGACTCTTCAAGTTCATGACCTAAGACTCTTTAATAATTATTTTAAAGAAAAACTTTTTGTTTTCCATAACTTGAGGACAAGTTATGGAATCCATTAAAGGCCATTTAGATCATCTAATAAACAAACAAACATGTTAAAGAAAACTATGATCTAGATTAAACTCATATGAACAAGACAATTCAAGTCAAACAATGTTCATGTAATTAGCCTAACCATTAAACTAATACAAAACATGAATCTATTGACAATTATCTTTGTAATTGGATTAGAATAATCATTACCACATCAAAAAACATGTTTACAAGTTCAAAAACCTCTTAGGGTAATGTTCCTAGTCCAATTCCAGTCATAAAACTTGAATATATGCTTTCAGGGGGTCCAACTCGTCGAGCGCATGAACCAACTCGACGAGTTGGATGAATTTGTGCATGGACTCGGCGAGTCCGTCAGTGGACTCGGCGAGTCCATTGTCCAAAACAGCAGAAAATCGTTTTTTTCAGCATTTTTCCAGCAAATTGCGTCAAGTATAATTGAAAACAAACCTGGCTCTGATACCACTAATGGGATTTGAGCATTCTAACACTCCTATGGTGTAGTTGCAACCCTATAAACCTTGGATCTATGTTTTCTCTATTATACATGCAAATATTCAATATTCCAAGGTTTTATCCTAACTACCTTAATATGAAGCAACTATACTACAAAAGCCTAGTTAGATGACATACCTTTTGATGGATCTTGAAGTCTTGATCTTTAAGAGCTTAGCGCCAATAGTGTGGAAGCCTCAAGTGGAATCAAAAATCACCAAAACACCTTGGAAAACTTGAGAGAATAGAATGCACACTAGAAATCAGCCCACTCTTGTATCCACACAAACTAGTGCCATTTCATGTGCCAAAGACCTCTTTATATAGTATGGAGGATTAGGGTTACATTCATGTAAACCGTAATACCCATGAACTTTGATTTCCATAGGATCCATGGGTTATAAACTCCATGGACTATCCATGAAAGCTTAGCCCAACCTAAATGAACTTGGCCCATGCTACATATATAAGAGTCGATATTTAATTAGTTCCTTTTTTATCACTAAATTAATTCTAAATTAAATCTAAATTAATTCTTGATCAATAGTAATTAAATAATATGATTCCATATTAATATATTAGAACTTATAATATATTAATATAAACCATAAACATACTATTCTCAAAAGACTATCCATATAAATTGTTCCGGTGAAGTGCAACCCAAATAGATCATGCTACTCTCAGGTCGAATACATACCAATAATAGTTATGGGCTTAGACATCTAATCCAACATACCTCTCACTAAAAGTGATGTCGAGAAACTCCATACATATCACATTGCTTTTTCCAAAATGGTTTTTAGTATTCCACCATCTCTCTTTGAGCATATTAATTTGTGCAAATCTGCCAAACAGATTTGGGATACACTTCAAGATTTGTATGATGGATCAAAAATATGAAGGATAAGCGACTGAAATTTATGGTCAATGACTTCTACACCTTTCTTACCTATCTTGGTGTCACACTCCCGAACCAGACGGCGAAAACGTCCGAGGGCTCGCGTGACTTAAATTGAATATCATCACAATGAATATACATGAATCATAACATAAACATCACCATGCATCAATATATTACAACTGGAATTGTTCACATCAAGTACATTGTTTTAACGTTACAAATCCATACATAAACTGTTTCATAGTTTTCTATAACAAAACACACTAACATACTTGGTACTTATTCCTCGGCTTACCTGTTACCTGAGAATACAAGTTATTTTGAAAAATGGTCAACATATGGAAGGTTGGTGAGTTCATAAGCAATGTTGTGATAAAAATGATTTGTGTAGTTTGTAAAACCCAGAAAATCCAATATTTTCTAAAAAGACCATTGTTTATAAAAAGGTGTGAAGATCCGTAAATATATGCATGATGATTTCAACACATGTATAATTGAAAAACTTTGTATTAACCGTAAGTGCAAAATGTTGAACTTCCCCGGAAAACCCGATGTTTTCTAAAAACATAAAATACAGTTATTTCTCAAATGGTGATACTGCCACAATGAATGATTTTTGATTACTCTTCCTTGATTACTCGGGTGGTGTTGGATTAATTAAGGTATGTGGGTTGTTATAATCATGCATTAGTAATAACTAGTTATCACTACAGTATACGAACGATCCTTAGAGGCGTCGCCCGTTATCACTCACTTAATCCAACAACCTTGTTTACCATTGATTAACAACCTGAATTTGTTTACTTTGATTACTCATAAGCCTAACAAACAAGGAGAAGAGGAGTACGAAGTTCTGCTACTTCTGTGAGTTATTTTAGGCTGTCGGGGATGCAAAAGACACGTTGGCCCATCTCGCATTTGATTACTTTGACCTTATGACAATACTAATAGATCACTAGGGCCCAATAGCACTTAAAAAGTCATTGAAGGTCCCTTTATATGGTATTGGGTCATAGAAGGCCCAATAACATATAATCATTATCCCCTTGGGCCCAAAGGTCATGTTAATGGACTTCAAGATCCAACAAGCATGATTTGAGGCTTTCAGCCAAAGGTCTTTGGAATGTTTACTTGTCTTAGGAATTGTATAATGGTAGGAGGATATGATTGTACGATTTGTTATTTTTGCATCGACTCGAGACCGAGTGATTTGTTTATAACGATATTTAGAGTTATACATGTATTTGTCTTTCGATGTTTTTGTTGTAAGCCGTAGATTAGTATTTTTGACTCAATATTCTATAAATAAAATAATTGGTGTAAAAATAGATGTTTAACCTTTTTAGCCCCTTTCTTTTTATAAAATAACAATTTTAGTCTTTTATATAAAAGAAAAGTCATTTTAAGCCCTTAAAACATTTTCTTGACACTTTTGCATCATAGACTTGTTTAAATGATGTTTTTAGCTCAAAGTTTATTCGTTTGCAAATTTAGCCCTTCCAGAAAAGTGTTTTTCGGTTTAAAACCCAAACTTTTGCAACTTTTACAATTTTGGCCCAAAATCTAAAAACTTTGCATTTTTTATCCTTTTTGGAAAAGAAAAGCATTTTTAACCCTTGAAATAGTTTTGTTACACTTATTATCCCCTGTTTTGAAGAATTTACCATTTTAGCCCCTTTAAATGCCATATTTTCACAAATTTTAGGCTTATTGGGCCGCCCAAAGTTGAGCCCATTAAGCTAATATTTACATTTTAAGTCCTTTGAAGATCATAATGTTCATAAAAACAACTATTTTAACTGTTTTGACTCTTTTGACCTTTAAGAAAACGAGATTGGCAACTTTTAACCCAACTTTTGTATTTTTCACAATTTAAGCCCAAAAATGGGTTTTATGTTAAAATATGTTTATCACAATCTTATAAGTTAATATTCTTAACTTGTTAGTGTAATATAGCTTAGATCATGTTTATTTTCCTTCTTATGACATAGATCTCGAGATTTCTTCCCTTTTTGTTTACATATTCAACACAAAAACACATAAAATCACACATACATGCATAAAATCATACATAGCATACACATACACATAGATCTACACATTTTACTTGTATTCTCCCCCATAAAACTTATGAAAACTGAAAAGAGAGGGGTATGAAGCTCACCTTTGCTTGTTGTTTTTGGTTTAGAAGGAAGAAATGGAGAAAGTTTCGATCCTAGCAAACCTTCTTGGAAGAGCTCGCACTTAGAGGCTTCTAAGATGGTGATCATGAGTTTGAATAGATTAGGAAGAGGTTTTTGATGAAATGAAGTTGCTAGATCATAGATTAAACATCAACTTACCTTAGATGATGAATTTTGTGGAATAATCTCCTTGAAAAAGCCCTTAGATCTCGAAAATTTGATGAAGAATGAAGAGAGTTTCTTTGAGAGTGTTTATGTCACACCCCCAAACCAGAACGGCGGAAACGTTCGGGGGCGGAGGACGTCATATTCAGTATCATAACAGTTCATAGGAAGGAAAGTACACACCACCATAATATAAATATATTTGAAAAGTTTACATGATTGTATAGGTTACATGATTGCAAAAGAAATCAAATACAATATGGTGATCCAAAATATGTTACTAACGCCAGCGCGTTAGTCTTCAAAAGTAGTTGCTACCTGGTCTAGCGGTTTCCTGAGAATACAAGTTATTTCAAAGAAAAAGTGTCAACATTTAAGTTGGTGAGTTCATAAGTGGTGTTTTGAGAAAATGTATGCCATTCGAAAGTGAGTGTATGTTTTCCAGAAAATCCCTTATTTTCTAATAGATGTATGAAACGAGTTTGAAAGATTGTTGTATGTAATAAATGTATTTGAACCAGGAAAATCCCTTATTTTCCTATAAGTGAAATGCAGTCTCAAATGACCAAGACTGTAAGCTAAATGACATGCTCAAAAGAATGATGTTGTAAATCGTTATTGTACAAAATGAATGTATTTGAACCAGGAAAATCCCTTATTTTCCTAAAAGTGAAATGCAGTCTCAAATGACCAAGACTGTAAGCTATATGGCATGCTCAAAAGAATGATGTTGTAAATCGTTATTGTACAAAATGAATGTATTTGAACCAGGAAAATTGTAACAGCCCGGAATTCTAGGTATCGTTATATTTATGATTTGGGTGTTTTAAGAGGGGAATCGGTGAGTTGGAGCTCAGACTCGCCGAGTAGGATCGCAGATCTGGTCGCGGGTTCGCGATTGGACTCGACGAGTCCGGATATGGAATCGGCGAGTCCGCGCTGTTTAGCGAAACCCTAACCGTCCAGGTTTGGGACATATATCAGGGGCCTTATGGCCGTCATTGTTCATCCTAGTCCTTTGAGAGAAACCCTAATTCGATTGTGAGCATCTGGAGCAAGGTAGAAGACCATTACTGATCTTGGAAGTGTTATTTTGCAAGGAGGAGGAGGCTTGGTTAAGGGAACAACAAGAGAAGCCAAATTCTGAGGATTGGGGACACAGAGCAACGTTATTCAGGTAATATTTTCGAGTTGCATTCTTCTATGTTGATGTGCATATGGATTTAGGGTTTATTGAACCCTTTTGTGGCTAGATTGAGTGTTTCTTTAGTCCCCCAAGCGATTGGAACCCTATATTGGGACCCTTGGAAGTCCAGAATGTCCCATGCCTGAGCTTTTCGGGAATCAATGGAGGTTTTGGATTGGAATCCTTATGCCTTAGGTCAAAATGTAAATTATGAGTCATGGGGTGTATTATGAGCACCGAAATGAGGACTTTACGTGATGAACCAGTCTAGGAAGGCCAGACCTATGAATTGTCGGAGCAGATCTGACCTTAGGAAGCAGTTTGAGCGGTTGCATGGCATGGACTCGCCGAGTACGATGAACAGACTCGGCGAGTAGCTTGAAGATTAACTGGGACTCGCCGAGTTGTTCTTCAGACTCGGCGAGTTGAGTCGGGGTGGCCCCGCGATTCTTCCAGGAGGAACTCGTCGAGTCAAGGGGGATACTCGACGTGTAGAAAGGGAATCTTAGAGAATTGGTGAGAACGTGTAGACTCACCGAGTCGCCCTAGCGCTCGCCGAGTCCGGTCAAAGTTGACCGTTGACCGTTGACCAGAGTGGACCTGTGTTGACTTCTTGGGAATAGTCAACATTGGAGATATAAAGTGTTAACTAGGGACATATGATGTCATAAGAGGATTAGAGCTCGAAGAATCAGGCACGAGGGATTCCCAGGTTGTGAGATATCGAGACACGCGAGGTGAGTCTTCTCACTATACTTACCTTGAGTATGTAACCAGAGTTATGTGACAGAGTATTTGTATGCTATGTATGATATGTGTTGTACTGCATTATTTCTATGTGATTTATGCTGTGCCTGTTTGCAGAGTTGGAACCGAAGGGTTCCTAGAGTTAGAACCTGAGGGTTCACAGAGTTGGGTGCACGGACCCATAGGGTTATAGCCTCGAGTGGCTTATATGTGTTACATGTGTGGTATTTTGGGGAACTCACTAAGCCTCGTGCTTACAGTGTTTTGTGTTATGTTGTTTTCAGGTTTCTTTTAGTATCACGGGACGGCACCGGCTTGATTGTACACACCAGAGAAAGAGTCATATTTTGGAGGATCCTGGTTTTCTATGCAACTGAAAATGAAGCTATGTTTTGTAATTCAATTATGAATGAGATTTTAAACAAGTGTTCTAAGATTTAAAATGATTATTTTAAATGAAAATTTTGTCTTGAAATTTACGGTGTTACAAGTTGGTATCAGAGCCTTGGTTTGAGGGATTCGGATGCGCCTTCGGGTAAATCTGGACTCAAACTGAGGAAGTAAGAAAAGTTTTCAAATAAATAGTTTTTTTAAGGTGAATAAGAGTTCAAAGAGAAAGCAAGAAAGAGCAGTGTGTACAATCAGCCAGAGCCCGAACGGTGATTTCCCAGAATACCCTTACTTTTGTGTTATGAGATATTTATGATGCACTTTATGAGATATTATTGCATGTTAGAGACAGGCTAGGTATTTCATATCTTAGGACTAGAGTGGCCTGATTTGTGATGCCTTAGCCTAGGACTTGTTGTTATATGTGTTATGCTTTTGAGTATGTGATGAGTGAGAGTATCCAGTTAGAACCCATGAGGGGTAGAGTTACAGAGTTCAGTGGTACTTACGAGGATGAGCCGAGAAGGTGGAGTTATCACAGAGAGGGAGTCCTATGTATTCTTCGATGCCCGAATGCTGCTTGCTTTGTGCTTTGTGGAACTCTCGATGATGGGAGTCAGCTACCAAGTGAATATGACGATATTCAGGAGGTAGATGGCTGGCATCATTAGGAACTCTTCAGCAGCTGATAGCAAAGAAGTGGGAGGACAACGGAAGAGCCTAGGGAGTAAACCTAGCCAGATGAGTGCGATGGTAGAGTAGAGAATTTTGCTGGGGAGCGAACACGCGCGATGGGATTGGTGAAAGAGCAGGTCGAGCAGCTACTTAGGAGCTCCGGGATAGTCCGTGTGGAAAGTATGGGTAGATGTGGTTGGTAGTATGGGCCCGTACTACTGAAAGCAGAGGACCCATACTTGATACAGGGAGTATTCTGAAGATCCTAAGGAGCGGATTGAGGAGTGATGTTATGGTTCGAGTACCATACATCGGAACAGATTGAGGAGTGATGTTATGGTTGAGTACCATACATCGGAGCAGATTGAGGAGTGATGTTATGGTTGAGTACCATACATCGGAGCAGATTGAGGAGTGATGCTATGGTTCGGGTACCATACACCGGAGCAGATTGAGAAGGGATGTCATGGGATGAGTACCATGGTTCGTAGTGAATGATGCTTGGGATTATCTTGTTATCCGGTCATGATTGATGAGGTAGAGATTGGACGCTATGGGTTTTAGGCATGTAGACCATGATTGAGTTTGGAGAGGCGTCCCTCGAGAGGGAAGGCAAGTGCCTATCAGAGTATTTTGGTAAGGAGTTAGAGGGAGAGGAGAATTTCGGTCTGAGTTGAGCAATCAGTCGATAGAGGAGAGGTCACCTTCTATGTGGGTGGTGCTATTTATGTTCGTGTGCAAGACACGAGAGGCCTGATGTTTTAGTTTTGGGTTTGGGGGTAAACCCTGCAGGTCGTTATCGGTGATGATTTCTCCCAGAGTATCAGGTAGCATGTGTGGCGCGAGGCAGTGACTTATCATGAGCAGACAGTCAGTTGGGACTAAGGTAGTCGAGGACCACACCACACCTATTTGAGAATAGTAGGATGTGTTGTAGTGGTATCAGTGGAGAGAGTTTTCATCTATGTTGGGAGTGGGTCCCTATCCTTGGGACAATTCCGGTGTTGGAGCATTGGTTGATGAGTTGAGGTGAGAGGTACGATGATTTTGCGGTTCAGTCTATGAGCCAGGGATGTTATCGAGCAGTGGAGATGCTTAGTGCTAGATTGGTACGAGATTTGGAACGACTAGAGGCAGTCGTGATGAGAAGTTCTTGAGGAATTCATCAGAGGTTCAGAGTATAGGGGGTTGATTGATTTCCTTAAGGGGGAATTATCGGGTGTTGTGTAGCACCTTTCTGGGGCAGGTGCGATTTCGCTAGTGAAAAATAGTTGTGGGTTGGTTGTGTGCTAATTGGTGATGGTTCGAACCCTAAGTGGGGGAGAACCGGGTGCAGTATGTAAGAAAGCAGAGATTTGTCAAGAGTAGTTATAAGTGGAGTATAGAGATGTGCTGTAAGAAATCAGGAGACCAGGAATGTCGATGATCGAAGAAAGGGGTCAGAGTGAGTTAATGCGGAAAGTACTTGACGAGAAGGATGAATGTCTCCACAACAGGTGTTTGGTGTTGTTGCAAGTAGATAGAGAATGATTAGACAACCAACTCCCGGGTCGGTATATGTATCCTTGTTGGATTTGAGCGGTGGAAAATGGGTTCGGAGAATTATCAGCGTATTTAGTAGCGTTAGCGTTTTCTTGTATTCCAATTGAGAAATTGGATAGACCGAGATTGCAATTTGGAAAATGCAGATCTAATTTTGGGGTTCAGAGGAGATATATTATTGTGTCTATATGATGCTTGGGGCAGGAGATCAGTGGTTGTGGCAGGATCTTATGGTGTTCTGTTGGGGTATTCTGAGATATCCGGGTATGATATCTTTATTTCGGGGTTACTCGTGAATCTTGAATTGAATCGACTTGTGGTATATCAAATATCTATGGATCTAGTGGGAGCCCTTCGAGTATGGGCATCCAGGGAGATTATTTGAGAGAGTGGATTTTGCAAGGGTGGGCATTTGTTATGTTGATTGCCTCCAGAGTTTGTGATGGATATTCGAGTCGAGTATGGGGAGCCACTGATGATAGACTGCGGAGCACGAGCTAGTGGATTCGGAGGGTGTTGTGATACTGCGGGGAGCCGTAGTACTCACTAGTCAAAGGGTGTTGTGATACTGCGGGGAGTCGCAGTACTCACTAGTCAGAGGGTGTTGTGATACTGCGGGGAGCCGTAGTACTCACTATTCAGAGGGTGTTGTGATACTGCGTGGAGTCGCAGTACTCACTAGATGGCAAGAGAATGTGATGTTGGAATGTTTTCCGAGCAGTGTATGATGTGGAAGAGATTTGGGCTTGAGTAGCCCTAGTATTGAGTTTTTGGGGCATGAATGTTGGACCGGGGGGGTGACTGGGGTCTCCGTCTCTGTCGGGAAATGTGGTGAGATACGCAAGGAATATGCGCAGCAGAAACCAGAGATCAGAGTTGAGACGATCCTCGGTTGGATTGTATTTTTCTCGCATGAGGAAAAGAGGATTTCGTGACTTGCGTGTCACTGTGCCGGGATAGTGGTCACGGGGAGGAAGTTAGTGGGATATTTGGATCATGATATGGGTGACCTTTGGAGGCTCAGCTGTGGAGTCAAAGGCTAACCTGGTGCTCAGTCTCGAAGAGGGATATGAGAAATGAGCTAGAGCTTATCATGAGGTTGTCTGAGGACACTCCAGAGCGAGTGAGCGATTCAGACGCTCGAAGTCATGCTTCGGGCATGTGTATTAGATTTCGGAGGAAGCTGCGGCACGTAATTATCCCTGGTTGAGTTGTCCTATATCAACAGCCATCATTAGCGCATTGGTATGCCGCCCTTTGAGCTGTTGTATAGGAGGTGGTGTCGGACCCTCATTTGCTGAGGAGAGGTAACGCATGGACCCGAGAGTCCTTGAGAGCAGATCCAGAGCATGTGCGATACATGGAGTAGTGGCAAGGTTGTCAAGTGGATTTCCCTAGGTAAGGGAAAAGAAAGGTATGTAACCCCAAAGGGGGGGGGAAGTGTTGGTTCACGGAAGTGAAGGTAGTAGTGCGAATGGATGATTTGGAGTATGAGGGTTAAACGCGGTGTCTGTTACAGTGGTGAGGAATGACATCATGATGAGATGTCTACTGAGGACGCGGAAGGGATTCCGCGGGTGTAGAGCCAGGAGGCTCGGAAGGGATCCAGGGAGAGAATCCTGGACTCTCAGTGTGATTCTGATCAGGATATTGGGTATATATCAGTGGTTCATCCTGGGGAGGGATGTTTGAGGATATCATCAGTGTATCAGGTCTTCCAACTTGTGGGTGTTGGGGCTAGTTCAACATGTGTATGTGATTGCAAGAGGAGAACTCGTGAGAGTTGCTCTGAGAGTGAGAATGGGTCTCTCAGTCGTTCCGGAATGGATAAAGTGGGCTTTGGATCGGGGATCCGGTGGTTCATGGTTTCCTAACCCTTATGGGTCGAGTGATTGTTGAGATTTAGATTAGAGTTGCATCTTGGGTAATTCTCGGTTACAGAGAGGGATGGGCAGTACAGAGATCGTGCTTCAGTCGACAGAGCAGATTCAGCAGGTTAGACAGAGGTTATTGACCGCCTAGAGCCGACAGAAAAGTTATGCAGACAGACGCCGGTCCGAGCTTGAGTTTCAGGTCGGCGACTTCGTACTCCTGAAGGTCTCTCCTTGGAAAGGAGTGATTCGATTCAAGAAGAGGGGCAAGTTGGGGCCTCGGTATATTGGGCCTTTTCGTGTGATTGCGAGGGTAGGACGGGTGGCCTACCGTTTAGAGTTGCCAACGGAATTGAGACAGATCCACGACACTTTTCATGTGTCGCAATTGAGAAAGTGTATAGCCGATGAGACGGCAGTAGTTCCATTAGAGGACATCCAGGTGGATGCGAGCCTGAATTATGCCGAGAGACCAGTATCCATCAGAGATCGGAAGATCAAGGTTCTGAGGAATAAGGAGATACCTCTAGTGTTAGTTCAGTGGCAGCACCGGAAGGGATCAGAAATGACCTCGGAGCCGAAGCGTGCGATGCGGGAGCAGCATCCGGAGCTATTTTCAGAGTGAGACTTCGAGGGCGAAGTCTAGTCCTAGTGGGGGAGAGTTGTAACAGCCCGGAATTCCAGGTATCGTTATATTTATGATTTGGGTGTTTTAAGAGGGGACTCGGCGAGTTGGAGCTCAGACTCGCCGAGTAGGATCGCAGATCTGGTCGCGGGTTCGCGACTGGACTCGACGAGTCCGGATATGGACTCGGCGAGTCCGCGCTGTTTAGCGAAACCCTAACCGTCCAGGTTTGGGACATATATCAGGGGCCTTATGGCCGTCATTGTTCATCCTAGTCCTTTGAGAGAAACCCTAATTCGATTGTGAGCATCTGGAGCAAGGTAGAAGACCATTATTGATCTTGGAAGTGTTATTTTGCAAGGAGGAGGAGGCTTGGTTAAGGGAACAACAAGAGAAGCCACATTCTGAGGATTGGGGACACAGAGCAACGTTATTCAGGTAATATTTTCGAGTTGCATTCTTCTATGTTGATGTGCATATGGATTTAGGGTTTATTGAACCCTTTTGTGGCTAGATTGAGTGTTTCTTTAGTCCCCCAAGCGATTGGAACCCTATATTGGGACCCTTGGAAGTCCAGAATGTCCCATGCCTGAGCTTTTCGGGAATCAATGGAGGTTTTGGATTGGAATCCTTATGCCTTAGGTCAAAATGTAAATTATGAGTCATGGGGTGTATTATGAGCATCGAAATGAGGACTTTACGTGATGAACCAGTCTAGGAAGGCCAGACCTATGAATTGTCGGAGCAGATCTGACCTTAGGAAGCAGTTTGAGCGGTTGCATGGCATGGACTCGCCGAGTCCGATGAACAGACTCGGCGAGTAGCTTGAAGATTAACTGGGACTCGCCGAGTTGTTCTTCAGATTCGGCGAGTTGAGTCGGGGTGGCCCCGCGATTCTTCCAGGAGGAACTCGTCGAGTCAAGGGGGATACTCGACGTGTAGAAAGGGAATCTTAGAGAATTAGTGAGAACGTGTAGACTCGCCGAGTCGCCCTAGCGCTCGCCGAGTCCGGTCAAAGTTGACCGTTGACCGTTGACCAGAGTGGACCTGTGTTGACTTCTTGGGGATAGTCAACATTGGAGATATAAAGTGTTAACTAGGGACATATGATGTCATAGGAGGATTAGAGCTCGAAGAATCAGGCACGAGGGATTCCCAGGTTGTGAGATATCGAGACACGCGAGGTGAGTCTTCTCACTATACTTACCTTGAGTATGTAACCAGAGTTATGTGACAGAGTATTTGTATGCTATGTATGATATGTGTTGTACTGCATTATTTCTATGTGATTTATGCTGTGCCTGTTTGCAGAGATGGAACCGAAGGGTTCCTAGAGTTAGAACCTGAGGGTTCATAGAGTTGGGTGCACGGACCCATAGGGTTATAGCCTCGAGTGGCTTATATGTGTTACATGTGTGGTATTTTGGGGAACTCACTAAGCCTCGTGCTTACAGTGTTTTGTGTTATGTTGTTTTCAGGTTTCTTTCAGTATCACGGGACGGCACCGGCTTGATTGTACACACCAGAGAAAGAGTCATATTTTGGAGGATCCTGGTTTTCTATGCAAGTGAAAATGAAGCTATGTTTTGTAATTCAATTATGAATGAGATTTTAAACAAGTGTTCTAAGATTTAAAATGATTATTTTAAATGAAAATTTTGTCTTGAAATTTACGGTGTTACAAAAATCCCTTATTTTCCTAAAAATGAAATGCAGTCTCATTGTTAAGTAAAACTAGTTGTGGAAGTGTTTTAACCTGAGTTTTGATCATGCCGATAATACCCTAGAATATAGTTATTACCCCTCGAGCATGATTGAGTTAAGTATTACCATGTGCATGAGTCATTGTTTCCGCGTGTTGTGAGTTCCTCATAACCATACTAGACGCAGTACCTAATGTTGACGTTTGTCACCCTAAATGACGGACTGTAGCTAACAGTCAGGGTACGGAGTTGTCAGCCCCGTATAGATCTATACATACTTGTCACGCTCTCCCTCCAGGAGACTCTGGTTATAGGTGAGGACTTTCGTTTGGTACAAACAAAGCCACATGCCATCACATGATTGCTAACAACAAGTTCACGAGTAATATGATGAAAATCGTTCGTATGAAATGATTTCGTTTTCTACCGTGTTACAAAAACGTGATGATGAGTTGAGTTTTCTTGTAAAAGCATCATGCTATAGTTGAAATGGTTACTATTGATATGATGTAGTATGCAAATGTATAAATAAAACATATTTCTATTTATAAAACATATTGTATCCCAAGAGGGTAAAGTTGTGTTGTGAGGTGTTTTGCATGATAATAACTTCATAAGATAGTTTAAAACAACAGTATGAAAAGTATATAAAAAGATCGATGTTTCAAACGATTTTAGTTGTGTGTTTACTTGTATTCCTCCCCTTAAAAGTGTTTCAAAAGCATTTAAAAAGCATTTAAAGTGTGGTTGTAGGGGTATGAACTCACCTGAAAGTTTGAAGAAAGCGAGCAGAAAACCGGGCAGAGTTTCGTCTCGGGAAACGGATTTTTCTCGGGATTCTCGGGAGTAAAATCGACCTTCGGGATTTGAGCAAAAAGACCAGGGCTTCGGGTTTGAACGGGCACGGAAAACGAGGCAAAACGCAAGAGAAAAGAGGAGAATTGAGCAAATTTCCCGGAGACCCTCGCATCCCTTTTATAGGGGTGCTGAACCGCCTCGGTACGCTGGGCGTACGAGGGTACGCAACGCGTACTGGGGCGTCATCGCTTACGCACTTCGGATGGGACGGCGGGTCGGATAATACCGAGAGTTTTTATTTAAATTTATATTTAATTTAAATAAACTTCTAAAATTCATATCTCCTTCATACGAACTCCGTTTTCGACGTTCTTTATATCCACGCGAAGGTGAGACTACGATCTACAACTTTCGTTTAGATTCCGTCGGCAAATTATGAAATTATTTTTATTATTTATTTATTAAAATGACGTGATTAAGGAATTTCTTCAAAAATTCATAACTTCTTTATCTGATGTCGGTTTTTGCCAGACTTTTTACCACTGAAATACCATTGTCGAGACCTTCGATTCTCGTTTAGTTCATTCCGGCCAAAAGTCGTTCGATCTCCGATTCGAGTTTTTACGTAACTTCGTATTGCCGGTTTTTGGTTGGAAAACTTCGAATGGTCATAACTTCTTCGTTATAACTCGGATCTTAGTGTTCTTTATATGTACAAAAACCTTGTTACAATATCTACCACTTAGCATACTTAATTACGGTTCTATAAAAGTTTAAATTTTGACCTGAATTTTTGCTGTTGTTACAATTTAAGTGAAATGTGTGTGTTTTTCTTTGTGGTTCTTGGCCGAGGGTAGAAAAGAGAGAGGAGAAGAGAAGTGAGTGATATGATGTGTGCATGGAAGTATGTGTTATTTTCATGGAGACCCAAAATGTAATAAGGAGGTGGCAATGGAAAGTCAACTCCTTCCTGTTTTGAGTTGTTGGGCCGAGAAGAGGAGAAAGGAAGAAAGAAAATTGGGCTTTTTGTTCTTAAGTCCATCTTATGGTCCAATCAGGTAATTTTTGGCCCAAAATAAATCAAGGGATGATTTTTATGATCCATTAGGGCTAATTAGATTTCTTATGGCCCAATAAGGCCCATTTAAGATAAACTAGTTCATTTTAGGCTTATAAGGCCCAAAATATTAAGTTTCATGTATATGGTCCAATTAGAGCCCATTTAAGAGTTTTAAACCCAAAAAAATCAATTTGGAAACTTTTTGGTCCAAAAGGCCCAATAGGAAATTCCTTGTCCAAAATGGACTTAAACCAAGATTTCTAGGGTTTCCAAATCTTTGTTGATTAGTTGTAGTGCTAGTATAAAGTGTTTGATGGGAGTTTTCTTGCTATTGAATAAGCATCATACATGCTTTAACATTTTTGGTTCATAATTGTTATCATTTTTGTTGTTATAAGCACCCAAATTTCTAGTTATGACATCATCCCCCCATTAGAGGGAATTTCGTCCCAAAATTGTTTCTAAAGGTAGGTTCAGGAATGCTAGAATAGGTGACGGTACTTATGCTTCATTTGGTCTTCACGTTCCCATGTGAATTCTGGCCCACGCTTCGCGTTCCACCGTACCTTCACAATTGAAATGCAACTTTGCTTAGTACGCTTCACCTCCCTGTCTATGATTTCGGCTGGTTCCTCGACGAACAAGAGATTCTCTTTGATTTCTATTTCTTCGAGGGGAATGGCGAGGGTTTCATCGGATAAGCATGGAAAACAGGGTGTACACTGCTGAGCTCAGCGGGCAGCTGCACTCTATACGCCACTAGACCGATTCAGGCAAGAATCTCGAAAGGTCCAATGTATCGTAGATTTAGCTTTCCCCATTTTCCAAATTGAATAACCCCTTTCCAGGGAGAGAATTTTAACAACACCTGATCTCCGACTTGAAATTCCAAGGGCTTTCGCTGTTTATCAGCGTAGCTCTTCTGTCAGTCGCATGATGCTTGTAGTCGAGCCCTGATTTGAACTATTTTCTCAGTTGTTTCACGTATGATCTCCGGTCCTGTTAACGCATTGCCTGGTGTCTGCCCCCTTGCTAGTTGGGTGTCACCTACCTCAGCCCAACACAACGGTGATCTACATTTGTGTCCATACAACGCCTCGAAAGGAGCAACTTTTATGCTCGTGTGGTAACTATTGTTGTACGAGAATTCGATTAAAGGCAAGTGGGTATCCCATGATTTTCCAAAGTCTATAACACACGCGCGAAGCATATCTTCTAGCGTTTGAATGGTTCATTCACTTTGACCATCCGTTTGTGGATGATAAGCTGTGCTCATGTCGAGACGTGTTCCTAGTGCATTCTGAAGTGATTGCCAAAAACATGAAATGAATCTACTATCTCTATCTGAGATGATAGACACTGGCACTCCGTGAAGTCTCAGAATTTCCTTGATGTATATCCTTGTCAAACTTTCCATCTTGTAGGATTCTTTTATTGGCAGGAAATGAGCGGATTTCGTCAACCTGTCGACTATTACCGATATGGTGTCCAATCCATCTGTTGACTTGGGTAATTTGGTCACAAAGTCCATAGTAATCCTTTCCCATTTCCACTCGGGAATTATTGGTTGCTGTCATTGGTCTTCTGGTGAATGAGGATGAAGGAATCTATGTAAGAAACTTGTGTCTTATGTCTAGACAAACCATTGAGTGTGATGAAGTCTACTGGTCTTCAAGTTCTGAAGATGAGAATGAGGATGTTGAGCCAAACTACTGCTAGATGGCAACCAACGACCCAACTGGCAGAAACATCATCTAGCAGGTAAAATTGATGATTACTGAAAATGATTTTGATTTATCTATGTGTGAACCTTATCTTACTCAAATCGAATATGATATGATAATCATTCTTAAAGCCTAAGTGTCTACTATAGATGTGTGTGAGAAGCTGGATAGTGAGTTAACCAGACTTAGATTAAGATTCAAAGACCACACATTTAATATTGAATCATTAGAGCATTAAATTGTAATATCTAAGGATGAATATATTATCCTTAATGACAAATGTTCCATTTCAGTTAGTGAAAGAAATCGTCTTGTCAATGATAATATGCATCTTAATGCTAAGATTAATAGTCTGCATAATTCTATTGATATAGTCTCGGAAGCGATTTTCAGAAACATGTTGCTCATCCCCTAAAGGAACTTCAGAATTTGACATTTATGGGATACATTCTGAACCATACTTATTTGGATACTCCTATCTCACCATTGTCTTCCCTTCAAGAGACTTCAGATGGATATCAATCATTGATTCTTGAGTTCAAACCAATCACTATTACATGTCCTGATTCCACACAACTTTCGCATCTATTATCCCTAGACCTAAATCAGTCTTAAGAATTTCCACATGGCACAAGTGGTACTAGAGTTTATCTTCCAAACTCTGGTCCAACAAACAATTGTGTTATTGAGGAAATTATTCCTGAGACAAGTGGACATGACTCGAACAAACCTAATGATTCCATTAACCCATTTTGGGCTTCCCTTGATAGTGATGTTGGTGAAGAATTGAAGTGTGATGATGACTCATCATCCGATTCCCTTATGTCAAACTCAAAAGTTGTTTTTAATTCTACCTTAGTTCCGATTAAGACTTGTTTCACCAAGTCATATATAGGACATTCTTCTAGGTCATCATCTAAGCATTGGTTGAACAAAAAGGATATTGTTCATCCAAAGACTTAGGCTAGGAAAGCTCTAAAAAAAAGAAACTAGGTATAGAAAATGCTATAGATTCCTTGCGAAATTCGATAAGAAAGTATCTTAGACATCTGTTAGTCTAGCTACTAGAAATCACCATACATTCATGTCTGTTAAAATTATTAAAAGACCATCTATTCCTATTAGCTTGGATATGCATGACATTAAAGTAAAAAATGGAGTGAAGTTTGTTAATGTCGAGACCTTATCAAAGAAAAATATATTTCCTCAAAAAGTATTCTCTTTAGTGTTTGCTACTACGGATGACACAAATTTTAAACCAAAAGAATTTCTGAAATCCAATGTGCCTACGAGAGTAATGAATAAAAAAATATACTTGGGAAGAAACCTTTAAAAGGTTCAAATCCGAAATTTGAATGGAAAGTTAAAAGGAATGACATGACAACTGAATCTCGGAACATAGTTATGTTGGATTAGGTGTCTAAGCCAATAACTAAATTAGTATAATATTGAATTATTAGCAAAGTTCCTTTTGGCTTGCCCTCATAACCAGAAATAGCTAGAAATTATATTAGGAGAATGAGAGATAAATAATCTGTTAATATATTATGTGATTAATATATTAATTGGAAATAGATAATTCATATGTTAATTTATTTTGTAATTAATAAATTAACATTGGATCAATTGTTATATAATTGATTTATTAATTTATATGATTAATAAGTTAATAGAAAATCAATTAGATTTCATTAGTAACTAATTAGAATTAACTTGGGATCAATTAAAATTAATTAATTGTTCAAGGGTTGCTTTGTAATTGTTCAATAATTGAGCAAGAGAGAGATTCTAGAAGCCTACATGCTTGGACGGTTTTGATACCCTGTTAGGGTAATCTAGAATGCTCTAAATGGATAATTAGGAAACTAGATAATTACCTATTTATGGGTTATCATTATTTAGGGTTTCTTAGGGATATCTAGCAGCTATATATAGACCCCTTGGGATACAATATTCGTATGAATCCTTCTAAGAAGCACATGAACGAAAATTCTTTGTATCTTCTCTCTCTCCTTTTCATTCTATGGTTTCTAGGGTTTTCAGTGTGAGCCATTAGAGGCACGAGATTTATGGTGCCTACTTTCCAAGATTTTCAAGAAGGAGATTGAAGTGATTTGTTTACTACAACAAATCAAAGGTATGTAATGCTAATTCTTGTAATGTGATTATACTAGGGATTCATTAGGGTTCAAGTTATTTTGTTGTTCATAGCATGTCACATTCAAAGTGTTAAGACATAAATCCTTTTGGTTGCATGTGCCCTTAAATGTTAAGTGAAATTCTGCAAGCACATAGTTATTGTAATCTATAAAACCCATCAGTGGTATTAGAATCTTGGTGTGTCTATCATTGTTTGTACATTAGATGAACTGATTAAAATCGTTTTTTGAGAAAAAAAACTATTTCTCACGTCGCGAGCATCTGTTTCTCACGACGTGAGATCTTCCAGATCCATTTTTCGGATTTTCTTGCCTAATATGATTTATGTGGTTGTTAATTGGTTATTATATGTTTCAATATCTTCCATAATCCGATTTCTTCCTATATTAGATAATTAATTAAAACCCTAAATGTTTGGAGATATCCTTAGACTTGATAATGATTAATTATAAGATTAATTAATATTATCCTTATGGATCTAATAATTGATTTAATTAAATGTTTAATCAAAAGATAAATATTAAATCCATAAATTGGTTTAATTTAATTAATTTATAAAGTTTAATTTGTATAAATAAAAGATTAAACCTTGTATTTTGAAATGTTTTAAATACACCCTTAGAAATGCTATCCCCACTCACACCAAGATAGAACTTTTAATTGTTCTAATAAAAATTAAGGTGAAGTAGCTCAGGAATGACGAATCTCTTTATGATAAACAATTATGTTTTGCAAGTTCGTTATTACGGGTAGTTCCTACAAAGTATCAGGATAATGACATATATAATACTTGAATTCTTGGTGTAGATGCTGCATAGTTTATTCTCATCCTCCAAAGATTACGAGTGTAATAAAAGCATCCGTCGACAAAACGATCACTGTAAGTCAAGTCAGTCGAATCGCTAGTATGCCTCATTCATGAAGGCGAACTATAAAGGGAGGGGGGGGTATAAGGAAACGGCCTATAAAATGGTCATTGAATGTGTGTCCACTCTCACCCACTGCTCCCTTCTTTGGTGGAGGGTCGTTAGCAGAGCGAGCTCGATAGGACATAATCTCATTAATAAGTATCATGATATAAAGTAACTAAACTATTTTTTAAAATCCCACTCTAGTTACTTTAGGAAAATGTGAAATGTATGCTAATCCATGAAATCAAATATTATGATTTATATGTCATTAGTGGAGCGTGTGTGGTTAACCGATACACTAATAAGGACTATAAAGAGTTATGACGAACATCTTGAAAATTATCATTGTTGATGGAGCATGTGTAGTTAACAAACACATCAATGTGAGATGGTAAAGGACATAAAAGTTGTCAAGCAGGTTTGCATGGTTATTCTCATCTCGTTTGTGATCCTCAACATCCCAGTCACAAAAGTGAGAGTAGAATCCGAGATTAAGCATGCCATTGATAAGAATCATGGAAACTCAAAAGATCCATGAGTTCCATAAGACTGAAATTGGTAAAAGTTTTACCTACCTAAAATAGATTCAAATTTGGCTACAACATCCCTCTTCAAAGTTCGAATAAAAAATATGGATCTTAGCCTTAATTTAAAATTTATGGGTTAATAATTAAGGATTAAAATCAAATTACTTGAATTCTCTTTTCCTTTTTTCTCCCATTATACTTGTCAAGTCAAGATAATAATGATCTTCCTCATTCCTTTGGAAATAATTTTCCTCTTCCTTCTGAAGATGATCTTTCACTTTCTAATCAAGGTGAAAATATTTTCTCTTCTTTGGGAAATGGTGTAATTCTTTTTTTTATTGCTTGAATCCCAAAAGTTAATGATCCTAAGTTTAATGTTGATTTTAGACCTATAAGTCTTATACGTTGTCAATACAAAATCATTGGTAAATTATTAGCGGATCGTATGACTATGGTTATTGATTATGTTGTAAGTTTGGAGCAATCAACTTTTATTAAGGGCTAGCAGATTCTTGATGGCCCTTTGACACTGAGTCAGATCATTGCTCGTTTTAAGTGGCATAAAAAGAAGCTTATGGTGTTTAAGGTGGATTTTGAAAAAGCATAGAACTTTTCTCTCTCTCTCTCTCTCTCTCTCTCTCTCTCTTTCTTTCTTTCTTTCCTTCTTTCTTTCTTTCTTTCTCTCTCTCTCTCTCTCTCTCTCTCTCTCTCTCTTTCTCTCTCTCTCTCTCTCCTGGGATTTTCTTTTCCATGTGATGCATAAGATGGGGTTTAGTGATGTTTGGTGCAAATGGTTTAGAGTAGCTTTGAGCACTTCTACAGCTTTAGTTATTGTTAATAGGGCTCTCATAGATGAACTTAAGGTTCAAAAAGGTCTTCGTCAAGGAGATCCTTTATCTTCTTTTCTATTTTTTTTGGCTATCGAAGGTTTTCATATTGGTTTGTTCGAAGCGAGCAGATCTCGGGTGTTTAAAGATGTTCTTATTGGAGATTCATATTTGGAAATATCAGATCTTTTATATGCAAATGATGCGATTATTTATGCGATTAGGAGGTTGAAAATGCTAGAAATATTTTATGTATGCTTAAAGTTTTTTGGTGGCCTCTGAGTTGAAAATTAATTTATCTAAAAGTAGGTTAATTGGGTTGGAGTGAATTTTGACGATGTTTGAGGGGTTGCTGATATTTTAGGTTGTAGTGCTATCCGACTTCCTTTTTGTATCTTGGGGTTACCATGTAATAACAAGAATAGAGTTGCTTCTTGGCAACCTTTGATTGATAGATTTGTCAACAAACTTTCGACTTGGAAGGCTAAGCTTCTTTCTATTAGTGGTTGTCTGACATTGATTAAAGTTGTTATGGGTAGTATTGCTATTTACCCAATGTCTATTTTCAAGGTCCCGGATACAGTTATTAAACTTCTTCAAGTGCTTCATGCTAGATTCTTTCAGGGTTCAGATATTGGTGAAAGAAAAATACTTTGGGTAGCTTGGAATCATGTTATTAGTTATAAGGATTCATATGGTCTTGGAATTAGTAGTTTGCTTTCTTTTAACTGGGCTCTACTTTTTCGTTGGAGATGGAGATATTTACAATACCCAAGCTCATTGTGGGAAAGGGTGGTGAATAATCTACATGGTTCGATCACAAGAGGTTTTGGAGGCTCTTTTTGTGCTGGTGGATCGAGTCCTTGGCTGAATATGTATAGATGTTTTGTCTGTTTGAAAGACAAAGGTATTAATTTAGAAGGCTATTGTCGTAATCAAGTGGGTAATGGGTTAAAAACTCAATTTTGGCTTGACATTTTGATTTGAACGGGCTCTCTAAAGAATCAATATCCCAGAATTTTCATGCTTGATCCTTATCCTAGAGCGTTGATTGCTGATCGAAATTTCTCAGATATGATATTGGATGCATTTGATAATGAATATATTTATGATCTGTATTGCAGAATTATGTGTTTTTGGAGACCATAAAACTTATCGATTCTGCTACATTTTCATTTCTGGTATTTTCTTATTTCCCTTAACATAAAAATTCTTGCATTTTGGTCCCTAGCCAGTATGCTACGCGGACGTTAGGAGTACGCTCAACGTACTGGGTCGATAACTTAGTCAAGGAAGGCATCCACATATGTTGGGCATACGTGGAGTATGCAGGGCGTACGACCGCCTGAGACAAACCTAATTTTTAGGGTTTGATCCCTATTTAAACACCTTAAGTTACTCTTAAACGTTCTTATGACCAACCTCGACCTCTCAAAACTCTGAGAACGAAACCAAATTTTCCATTTGAGTGTTTTGAGCTTGGAAGTGACCTTTGAAGGTGTTTTTGGTGATCTCGAAGGAAGAAGAACTCTTGGAAGTTGCATTGGCATGGTTGGAGCTTGTGCATCACGCTCATACATAGTGCGTATTGGCCAATGTGGCGTATTTCGGGCGTAAGTCTGAGTACGTTAGGCGAACTGAATAGCTGTTGACTTTCATTGACTTTTATGGTTTGGCCCATATTTGGACTATTAGGGTTTTGGGCCTTGTTAGGCCACTAGTCTTTCTAACTTTGGGCCATTGTTAGGCTTTCGGCCTTCTTGGATTTGGGCCCATAATGGGCTTTGGGTACATTTAGAAATTTGGGCCAAGTAAGGAAAGGGTAAAATGGTCTTTTACCTTGGGTGTTGGACAAGTTAACTAGATTTCCAGTTATGGTTTATGGCGCAATTATTAATTGGAGTTTTAGTTGATTGATTAGCGCGGGGATTTTCCGGTTCAATAGCTCGATCATATGTTTGACTGACAGTAGACTGAGGTGAGTTTGCTTGCTATACTGTAGGATACTAGGATTGTATGTGCTTGTAGTCTTTATGACTCTCGTTGTATGTATGTATGCCTATGTGCCTTTTAATATATGTGTGTTGGGTGAAATAGACCTGGGGGTCAAATATACCTGGTACAACATTGTTTTATTGAGGATTGTTTGGATTGATAAGGGAGTGACGTGGAGGACTTGGGGTGATCCTTAAAGAAAATACAAATAGACGTGGAAGGTAGTATGGGCCCATACTACTGGAAGCAGAGGATCTGTACTCAAGACAAGGATAGCCACGATGATACCATAAAGCTTGTAGAGCTCAAGATTCCTCGATGTATGTATGTGTGTGTGTGTGTGTATATATATATATATATATATATATATATATATATATATATATATATATATATATATATATATTGATGGGTTATGAGCACAACATCATTCCTATGGTGTTCATGCAACCCTAATTGCTTTGATCTAGGTTTTTCTGATTAAACATACAACATTCAATACCAAATAAATAAACCCTAGATCTAACATTCAATAATCAATATTATCATAATATAGGGTTTAGATCTTACCTTTGATTGTTATGTAGCAATAACAATCTATTCCTTCTTGTAACTGGCTTCTGAAAGCTTAGTGTCACAAGTGTCACACCTCTAATGACTCACAAACACCAAGAGCAAGAGGATGACTTAGGAGAGAAGAAGAAAGGCACCAAAATCGTCCAAGAGACTCCAAGGAATGCTTAGTGTGACAACCCGAAATTTCTATCTTGTACAAACCATTCACTTCAATCAAATTCAGACTTGTTTCTGTTAACTTTTAGCATTGTTTAGAGTCTGTTTGAGAATTCTGAGCCTAGTACACCAAAGGAGTGAGTGAAAGTGTAACATCCCAGAATCCAGGTAAGCTTTATGATCCTTCTATTTTGGAGAATTATCAAATTAAGCCCTTGAAGGTGAAAGCGAAATTAGTGAGTACGCTGAGCATACTGAGATATACGCTGCACGTACTCGCGCACTTAATTTGAACGCAGACTCGCTTGGGTACGCGGGGCGTACCCAGGGGTTACGCTGGGCGTAGAGAGCCCAGATGCAAACCCTAAATTTTGGGGTTGTGCACTATAAAAGGAACATGTATTCCTTTGCCCTAGCCACCATACCCCCTTGAGTGAGTCCCTAGAGAGCTGAGATCCGTACTTTAGCTTGTGAGTGTGTTTTTGAACTTGAAGTTACCTTTTCAAGGTAAAGAAGGAGAAAAAGGAGCCATTGTTGGAGCTAGAAGTTGAAGAACAAGTGTAGATCCGAGTTCTACAGTGGTTGGAGATTACGTCTGAGGTAAAGAGCTCAAATCTTTCCTTGTTCTTCATGAGTTTTGCTTTTTGGACCATTTTTAGGGGTTTTGGTTCAAAGTTGGAGACTTTATGTGCAAAGAGTCTCCATGAGTTTAGATCTGACCTTTTCTAGTGTATATTGTGTTAAGGATTCATAAAAATCCAGTCTTGGACGTGGATCTTGTGTCATGCATGAGTTATAGTCTCATTATGGAAAGAGGAAAGGTGTTTTGAGGATAAAGTGACCTTTACAGCGATGCAAAGGCTTAAAGGATTCAACTTTATGGATTAAGTCATGTTAGAAGGGTTAGATCTGAATTTTGGATAAAAGTCTTAACCGTTTAAGACCTGAATGAGATGGATGAGGGAACTGGGTATTACGCTGGGCGTAATCCCAATACGCGCAGCGTAAGGGTCCGCGTACCCTGATTCTGTGAAGGCTTTGGGTACGCCCAACGTACACATTTGATACACGCAGTGTAACCCCTCGGGTTGACTTTTGTTGACTTTTAGGGTTTGGTCAACTTTAGTGTATATGAGCCATGTAAGGGGTAAAATGGTCTTTTACCTCTCCTGAGAGTGATTAGAAGAAATGGTCTAGCCTTGGGAATTATGTTGATGACAAGTGATTATTTCATATGATTAGGTGGAGGCTAGGTCTTATTTCTCTGAGTTCAAGATTTCTGAGTTACCAAGTTACACAAGGTGAGTCTTCTCACTATACGTTTCCTAGAGTGGTATTATGTGTTGACCAGAGGGTCTTATGTGTTATGTATGAGATTATGTTCTATATGTTATATGTATGTTGTATGATGTTATAGAACGGACCGGAGGGTCCAACGATACAGACCTGGCCGGAGGGTCCAATGAGCTATGACCGGACCAGAGGGTCCAACGAGCTATGGGACTGGAGGGTCCCGCTGAGACACATCGAACGATGGGTCGTATTATAGCCTCGAGTGGCGTATGTGTTGTATGCGGTATTTTTGGGAACTCACTAAGCATTTTTGCTTACAATTGTTGTGTTATGTGTTTCAGGTACTAGCGAGGACTGTGGAAAGGTGCCGACATGACCCGTACACACTAGAGAGAGGATTTGATTTTTGTGATCTTGGGATATGTTATGTTTCGATAACTATTGTTGGATATTTTTGAGAATATTTTTATGTGAACTTGGTTGATGAAAAGTGAAAAAAATTGTTTTGAAAATTTCGTTGTTACAGAAAGGAGGTGCCTATTGAGGTTGTAACCTATCATTCAAGCCATAAAACTCCATGAATTGGAGTTTACGGCCATATCTAGAGTTTACGGCTGTAAACTCTATTGTGTGTGTATATATATATATATATATATATATATATATATATATATATATATATATATATATATATATATGACACTTAGTCATTTATTATCACTTTTACCATTTCAAGCCAAAGAACTCATTCTCTCTCAAGTACCATCCGATTTTTCTCTTAGATCTTCAAGATTGTAAGTGTTTCTTCCCTTGATTTAATGATATCCTTCAATATCTAGTGAATATACGTGATTTGATCCATGAAATCTCTTCGTTTGGTTAGATCTTCAAGTGTTCTTCATTTCACCAAAAACACCAAGAACACACACTAGTGTTTTTGGATCTTAATCACCCTTGCAAGCTTCTAATACGTAAGTACACTACCCTTAGCTTGTTACATACTTGAATCACATGATAAACACCTTAAAAACACCAAGAAGTCAAGAACAAAAGGGTGTTTAGGGCCAAGGTAGTCTCCTTTGGCTGTAAAACCTAATTAGTTGTGCAATGGTGCCACCACTCCTTCCTAAGCCTCGGACATGAGTCTAGAACACTCCAAGGAAGACCATAGGAACTTAACACAAAAAATGGTACAAGATACCATGAGTTTAAGGCCGTAAACTCATTGGGCCGTAAACCCATGGGCCGTAAACTCATGGGGGGTTTCACCATTGGGTCATAAACTCCTATGTGAGGCCCTACACCCCTTATATGCAGCCCTATGTGGTTTAACACTTCATAACAAGTGTTTTATAGTCCCTAAGGTTGTTCCAATTCAAGATTAGATGTTATAAACACTAATTTGATGCGTATATGTGTCATTATATGTTAAATAGGATCTGTGTGTGCTCAAGTCTTCACTTGACACTTAGCATCTTGTACCGATCTTTCATTCGCATCACTCAGTACAGGTGAGTTCATACCCCTAAATCTACATTTTAAATGATTTTAAATGCTTTTTATGGGGGGGGGAATACAAGTTGAAACATTATAGTTATTATATCAATCACATATGATTAATAACTATCAAACAAATGGATTTACTATACTTTTAACTGTTTTATCAAACAAACTTCTTCAAAATGTTTATCAAACTCTTTTACATGCTAAACTCTTTATTAAACTTATATATTGTCAAAACCATGTCTAATGCATATATAGTTATATAAGTAAGGTTGGAAGGACTTAGGACTGACAACTCACTTTATTTCATGTTCCGTGTTTGGTTGTGGACTTAGAGTACCCTGTTGTTTGTCCAAGTGTCGTTTGATCCTTAGTTATATATATTATGTATATATGTATAGACATAAAAGCTTTTATCTCAGTTCAGCACACCCAGTCAGACAAACAACTCTACTAGTAAAATATAATAGGTATAGTTTAGGAAGTCACTACTCACTATTTCTAGTACAACGAAACATACAAGAGTCAGTTCATTCATGAGTCAATACAAACTAACTATGATGATAAACTAAGAGAGTATAATATTATGAGAAACAGTACAAATATACTATAATAAGAAACTATGAGAACATACAATACACTACACTCTAGAAGAGAGCATACTATGATGAGAAACAAAGAGAACATACTACATACTAGACAGAGAGAACATACACTACACTAGTACATACATTACATATACAAGAATACTATAGCATAAATGTGAGTCAATACTTCGGGGCATGGCATCACTGCTATGGATCGTTTTGTAACCAGATTCTCCTAGAGGCAGAGTGTGAATTTGTGTATAGATATACACGGGACTGGCTGTCCTACACCTTACTGGTAGTTATATTGGGATCTGTAGGTCTATGGGTGACGAATGTTATTCCATTTCGACGTCTTCGAGCGTCTTGTTTTACTAATCCGATCAAGTCTGGTTACAATCATATCACATTATACCTAAATTAACAATTGGCTTAAGGTAGTTAGTACAGCAGTAGTCACTATAATACAACACTACAATACTTTATTATTTTCCCATTGCATTCACATTGTGATCTTCTCACATAAATGGTAATGTATAAACTCTATTTTGTTAATGATAGTCACACTTGGGAAAATACACACTTTTACAAGAAACAAACATTCAGAACATTTGATGCCTTGGTAGAAGGCTACTTTTAGTAGAAAATATAGGATTTTCTAGGAGATACAAACATTTACTGCAAATATTTACAAACTTATACATCAAACACTTACAAACATTTTCATACAAGCAATGACACTAAAATACTTATGAACTCACCAGCTTTAAAGCTGATAAACTCTTTCAAAAAAAACTTGTATTCTCAGGTCATCAGTAGGCAGCTACTGGTGGTTGTCGAGGCCAACACAAATAATAACCCTAAATATTACACACTAAAATAGTGTATAGTGGTAAAGGGATCGAATCCACGGAGATTGGTTCAATTTATAACTCTATGAAAAATCTCTTTGTAAAAATACTTGTAAAATGACAATAAAAATAAAATGGGGGGTTTTGATGTTTTGAAATACTTGAAACAAACTAGAATTAACTATGATTTAAATAGACAAATGCAACAAAAATAAGAGTTTGATGTAAAATCAATAAGGGAGAGATGGTTGACTTAAAGTTTCCTCACTTTGACTTTTGATGAACATATCATTAGAATCCAATGGTGCAATACTTTGATTTAAATCCTTAATTTGGCTATAGCAATCCAAGGAGCTTGAGATTACCTAGACTTTTCTTAATTGTTGAAATGGCTAGAGAAGCTCATAATAATTTCCTTAGTCAAAGTCACTAATTCCAAATAGCATGTAATTAGTGAAAGTCAACTAGCATTAAGAACCAAAAATTCACCAAATCCAAGAGGGGTCAAATGCTTTCACCACCATGTTGGAGGAAATGTTTTTATGATTGTGTGAAGCAAAAACAACACAAAAATCATTTGTTGCTTGCTAATTTGAGGATCATTTACTTAATCAAAAAATTAGCCAACTAATCACCACAAACATATTTAAACTCATGAATAAAAACATACTAGTAGTGATAATATGATAAAACACAAAACAATTCCATAAAGATTTAAGAACAAGTTCATGGATTCTTCAACATCTAACAAAAGTTCAAAATATTCAACAAAAAGTCAACCAAGAGTTGTTTATCCAAGCATGGCTAAACTCAAATGAACAAAGTTAGATAAGATTGTACCAAACATTTGACACGATTCAAGAGATGAAAAGAAGATATTCTTCAAGTGTTCTTGGCCTCCAAAAATGCTCCAAACTCCAGAGAGAAAGTCTCAAAATCGGACCTTCAAGATAAGGCTAAAGAGGCACACCAAACTTCCCAAAATAGAGCTCTAAGCAAAATCTCGAAATTGCCCTAGTCAGGAACCCACGCGGGCCGCGGGGAATCCTACGCGGGCCGCGGGCTCTGACGGATGATTTTGGGCTTCTTCAAGTTTTGGGCCCCCATAGCTAATCGATTGGCCCAGTTCGAATCCAATCAACTCCTAGCCCATTTTTCTTCAATATTTCTTCAATTAAAGCCCAATTTGTCTATCCACATCATTCTAAACTTCCGCAAACTCCCAAATATTGATCTTGCACACTCAAGAATTCTCCCGCGTCTTTCAAATTTAAAGCTCAATTCTTCCAAGACTTCAAGAAATTGACAAGTCCACCCCATGAGTCACCTTCATAGCCATCAAGCACGAAATACCCAATTCCCTTCAAGCCCAATCGCCTCCCAAGAGTGCCGCTCTGCTAGTTTCCAAGAAAATCTGCAATAATGCTCAAAAAACTAGGAAGTACTCCGAAATGGTCATAAAAATAACAAAAGGGAAAATATGCATGGAAGTTAACTAAAATGCGAATGAAATGTACTAAAATAAACTATAAAAGAAGTAAATAAAATGAAGCTATCAGGTACTGATGCCAGGCTTTGAGAAGACGAAGCATTCAAGACTCGTCTCTTATTTTGATCATTCATATTTTGGTGTCATAACTATACAGAACACACTTGTATTAAATTATATTATTAATGCAATAGATGATCTTGTTGCTTGTTTACTATTATGCTTTGTTGTGATACTGTACTTGACGTCCTTCGCCCCCAAACGTTTCCGCCGTTCCGGTTTTGGGGTGTGACAAATTGGTATCAGAGCAATGTTTATAGTGAATCGAGTATATCAACCCATAAAAGATATACAAACTATAAACACAACGGGATAAAAATACTCTGACCAAGAGTTTATAGTTTAAAATAATTAAATATTTAACCAAGTGTACATACCTACATTCATACTAAAATCAGTGTCACTAGGACAGAACAACAATATTACGATTCTTGAACATCACAAGTAGACTCGGGGATGTATAGTCATTGCTCTAATGCGATGTTGAACATCACAAGTAGACTCAGGGAGTGCTCCTACAAAGACTTCATGATTTTTGGACCCAAATCCTTCGATGGAAGTGGGGGAGTCATTGCTCTAATGCGATGGTTCGAAAAGACAAAATCGATTTTTGAGCTCTACGGGTGTCTGGAAGGGAGCAAAGTGAAGTTTGCTGCCTGCACTTTCTCTGCCAGAGCCTTTACATGGTGGAATAGGCATGTCAACTCGCTGACTCTTCCGATCGCAAACATAATGGGCTGGGAAAATTTGAAACAGATGATGCTGGAAGAGTACTGCCCGAGGGGCGAAGTGCAAAAACTAGAGCATGAGATGTGGAATCTCACCATGGCAGGCTCAGACATAGAACCTTACATAGACTGATTCAGCGACTTAGCTGCACTATGACGTGGGATGGTTACCCCCAAAAGTAAGAAGGGTGAAAGATTCATTTGGGGACTACCTTCTCCAATCCAAGGAAACATAATAGTGGTAAAACCACTTACGTTTGATAGTGCCAAACTCATGGCTTGGACCTTGGTGGACTATGGGATCCTCCAAGGCGTCATGGACCCCGTTCATAGGACAAAAAAAGGAGATGATGATAATCAAGGGTCCCAGAGTAGAAAGAAGAGGCAGTCAACACAAGAACCCTATGAGGAACAACAGACCTGTACAACCTATGTTGCCCCGACGTCAACCACCTTAGCACCTGGCAGTCGTTATGCTGGAACCCTCCCTAAATGTAATAAGTGCAACTTCCATCATATCGGAAGTTTCTGGAAGTTGTATTACAAGAACTTCCTCTGAAGGGGACACGCCATTCGCTTCTATAGGGCACCGGTACGACCAATCTCGCAGGTCCCATTTGAGGAAGCAAGTCAGACCTGCCACGAATGTGGTGAATCGGGACACTTTTGAAGAGATTATCCCTTGGTCAGGAACCCTGGTGAAGATGGAAGAGTGATAATGATCACCGCATGAGAGTCTACCCCGAAGATCCCTGAAAGCAGCAGTGCATCTCCCAACTCGAATCTTTTCCTAAACCTTCATTTTCAAGGAAACCACTTCGCGATTAAGTTTCTAACGATAATAGTTTCATCCTCATCTAAACTAAGCACATAGTTTATATATAGAAACTCTTTCTGGTAAGCTATAACGGCTTGGTGTAAACATTAGGGTTATATATAATTAGGAACCACTAGACTTAGAGTGCATAATTCCGCCTTATTTCCTGTTCCTTGTCTGGTTGTGGAATTAAGGCAGGGTCACTCAGTCGACTATCTAATCACTCTTAATTATATATGACTTGTAGACTCCAAGCGATTATAGAAAGACTGGATAGGGATCATAATATCAAGTAGCATTCACCAAAAAAATCTTTCAGTTAATACACACGAAAGGCAATGCAAAACTATCGTAGTAGTAATTTCCGAATCGAAATAGAAAGCACAGAGAATACACCCAAATGCGCCAATGTTCTAACAAAGTACCCTTTCCGAACTAACTTAACCCGCAACTCCATGACATCTTCCCACTGAGTCCGATTGTTTATGCATTATACCGAACCCACGTGTCACCGAGGAGACCCTTTGCCTTAAATCGACTTAATACCACAACTCTTGTCACTCATAACGATAAACTAGATGCGAACCCTCAAAATTCCATTTGGCATCAAACTTTCAAATGTATTCATACAAGGAGTATGGTATCCAACCGTAACCTTCCTTAAGCACCCTCAACAGACCATTTTGGAAACACCCCTCGCGCAACAAGTCAAGTTTAAGCACAGAGGCTAGGGATACATACGGTTAGCCTATCAATGTTAAATGTGCACGCGAGGGTGGTGTATAATTAAGATCCTGCAGACTTAGGATGTGTGTCTCCGCCCTATCTCCTGTTCCCTGTTTGGTTGTGGACCTGGGGCAATGATACCCATCCGACCGTCTTATTAATCTTAATTATATATGACTTGGGTACATGAGGCAATGATAGATGGACCAGGTATGAGTCCTACCATGAAATCAAGGACAAAGGTTGGTCAGAACTACAAAAGAACATCCTACCAGTTGGAGGAACGTGGTCAGGCAAGTTCAACCTACACATCAATCACAAATCAGAATAGCAGATACAACAGTGATGACCTGCTGAATCACCCAGCAAGGATTTGAATTCACTGGAGAACGCGAGGGTTGTATGAAACATAAGGGCTCTACCGATCCTGGAGAAACGTCAGTCCGATGGGACACTTGTGATAACCTTCATATTTTTCTAAAATCCAGAAATTTTATTCCGTGTTTGAATTTCGGTACGAAATTCCCTTTAACGGGGGGATGATGTGACAACCCGAAAATCTTTTTTTGCTTTGAAAGCTCAGTCAACCAACTCAACTGAGTGTCAGACTCATTTCTAAATGATTTCTAGCATTGTTAAAGGTCACCCTAAGGATTTTTAGCCTAGTACATTCATGGAATAAGTGTTTGGAAGTAGCAGCGGAAGTGCTAAGCCATCCAGCAAACCGTAAACCTCCTCAAAAAGGAGTTTACAGTCGAGACCTTGAGTTTATGGTCAGGGTGACTGTAAACTCCTCCCTATATATATGGTGGATGATCATTTCAGCTATTCTTTTCCTCTTTCAAGCCTTAGAACCGATTCTCTCTCAAAAAGCATAAACTTTTGCTTTCAAATCTTCAAGACCAAGTAAGTGATTCCTTCTTTGTGTGTTAGATCCTTCCTAAATCCATGTTTCACTCTTGATTCATCCAAGGATTTCATCTTTTATCTAGATCATCAAAGATTCTCAAGAACACGGTTGTGTTTTGGACCGAAAACACCTTCTTTGGCTTTAAAACTGTAAGTACCATCCTCCTTTACATCTATCTAGTTACAATCCTTCATTTTGGACTTAAGATCATCACTCTTTGCATGAACAAAAGAGTTTACGGTTCTATGAATCTTCATAGACCGTAAACCCTTATAAAGGGTGTTCTTATAGCCTTTACCCTCCCTAAGGATAAGCATGGTCCTTAGAATTCGATGCCTTTGAATAAAGCCCTTGAAAAGCATCATTTGTGAAAAATTTGATGAGTTTGCAGTTGAATCTCCATTGATCGTAAACACCATAAACCATAAACACCATTGTCCGTAAACACCCTAGACTGTAAACCTCTAGGACCGTAAACTCTATGACTGTGAACTTAGTGGCCGTAAACTCCCTTTTGTCAATCACATGTGATTCAACACTTCATTTCAAGTATTTCCTTGTCCCTAAGGTTGTTTCCTTGCGTGTTAGTTGCTTTTAAACACTAAATTCATGCCAATATATGCCATTATATGTCAGTTAGGACTCGTTTGTGACTCGGGGCATCATTCGTGGAAGTCCTCATCCTTACACACGTATTCGTTTGAATCACCCACATCAGGTGAGTTCATACCCATATATTTTCTGTGTTTTTAATGTTTTTAGGGTGAGTTCATATCCCTATACTATTTTATTAGATTTAATGTTAATAAAAAAATGGATTTTCATAGTATTATTATTGAATTTGTTGAGGGAACTACAGTGTGAGACGGTGTTCATTTGTTGTTTAATTTATCTTATTAATCTCAAATTTCTCAAGCTTTTCTCTAAATTTGTTCGTACATCCATGGCGAACTTCAACATGAATACCATGTCCTCCAACTCTCATCTGCTAGGATCTTCAACAAAGATTCCTATGCTTATTACGGAGTATTACGATCAATGGGCAGATCGTATGGAGGATTACTTCAACGAAATCGATGAAGAGCTATGGAATTGTGTTACTGATGATGTTCTTCCTCCTCTTTCATTTCCAAACATTGGTACTTCTGCATGAACTCAAAATTTTGTTGATCAAACCACAAGGCTACAGAAAAATGAGAAGAGATGCATGAGAGAGTTGCGTGGTGCTCTTCCTCCTGTTGTGTATAATTACGCTCGAACCTACAAAACCTCTAAAGTGATCTAGAATACACTGAAGGAAAAGTACTAGTGTAGTGAGAAGACTAAAATCAGTTCAGTCAACCAATGTCTGATTGAATTAAGGTAGTTCAAGCAAAAAGATGGAGAAACGATTAAATTATACTATGACCGTCTGAATGAGCTCATCTATAAGTGTAATAGGTATGGAATTACCATGTCTGCTATGGAATATAACCTTACTTTCATTGGCTTCACAAGGAATGGAGGAGTGTGAGTTTGATGAAGAAGACACAATAAACCTTTGATTTTTTGACTCCTAATGATCTTTACAATCTGCTAAAAGCTCACGAAACTGAAGTGAATTGTCACAACTAGCATTTTTAGCTAGGAAATTATGATCTCATGTAAGCATCAGCTATTGTAAGGCTTGTATCAACGCATTAAAGTTACCTTATGATTCCTAATGTACCGTGTATCTTTATGATCCAAATCTCTCTCAACTTTTTATAAACATCCGTACCATCCTAATCCTTTCCTTTGTTGAAAACAGCTCAAAACCAAAGGAGAAAACCCAAAAGGACCCTCTTGGTCCGGAGCCTTCTTAGTCCGGAACATGTTGATTTCGGACCTCCTAAGTTGAACCGGAAGATTTCGCATACTATGGACCTTGCTCACTTCCGAACACCTTCACTCCGGAAGGTTTCGCTCCAGAATCATTCTCTTAGGACCATCTCGGATGCCTCGGAAGACTCCGCCCCGGACAGCCTCGCACCTCAGAAGCCTTTGGTCCGCTCTGGAAGTTGCTGACCCATTCCAGAATTTAGTTAATGACTTCGGAATTCATTCCTTTGACTCCGGATATTTCCAAACAACTCCGGACTCCCTAAACTCTTTGGACCCTTGCAGATTCCGAACTACACTCCGGATTTTGGACCATTTTAGACCATTTCATCATTTTAAGGTATTTTGACGTCGGGAATCCCACCAAACTTGTATTTTTCGTTACTTGGACCCTTTAAACCCCCATTTTAAGTCAAATTTAATCATTTAAAATAATATTTAAGATTTCTAAAGATATTATTTTAAATCATAAGATGTGAATAAGATAAGGATAAGAGTGTTGACTTTGTTGATTAGACACTTTTCCCCACTTCCCTATGTACTTTAATATTCAACATGCATCCATGAAATTAACCAACGGATTCCCAAGTAAATATCACATCAAAATTTCCTACTCCTTATATTTGGATGACTTCCTTCCAATAAGCCCCACCAGCTCTTGTCATTTTACCTCGTGTCCATTCCCATTTTCTCTCAAGAATAACTTCAAGCTTCACAAGGATTAATGCCTTCAAGCTCATTCTTATCTTTTGTGAGTATTTCGTACATTCCTAGTGATTGAATACATTTTTCATGTTGATGTCATCCTATTCACACATAATAAAATGTGTTAAACCCTTAAGATAAAATCACCTCCAAGGAAGTTCATTCTCTCATCCAACAATTTAGGCTGGAGATCTTCACCCCCATCACTCCAACCAACTCAAGGTGAGCTTCATACCCCACTCATTTCAATTTATCACTCTTTTGGGGGAGAATACAAGTCAAGGGTCTTGTGAAATCCTAGTATATTTGCTTGTTTATGTATGTATGCCATGATTTATGTGCATAAAGTTATGAACTCCATATAATGGTTCAAGAACTCGAGATTTTTAGCAAGTCTCAAGGTTTTGAACTATATATCACAAATTAGAAGTAAAAACAAAAACTAATATGTTTATGAAACATAAATTATAAATTGTTATATCAAGAACCATAAGGTATTGCTTCAAAAATTGTTTAAAACATGTTGTTGGACACAATATTTGGAAGTGGTTAGATTATGAAAATAATGATATTTTTGGGGACTACTTTCGGCCGTATAATTATATAAGGGCTATTTTGGATCATGGGATAAATTTGGGAAATCATTAAACATCTCAATTTCTAAAGGAACAAAAATGAAATTTTTGGATAAACAAGGGCCTATGAACATTTTCTAAAATATAAGTCTAAAATTAGCATTTTAGAAGAAATGGGCCATTTTCAACAATTCACCAAGTTTTGGGCCACTCATGACACCTTTTGACAAATATGGGTCTATTTTGATACTTTATAAAAACAAGGGCCATTTTTGCCAATATCGATAATATTGGATGATCTTTGATAATTATGATTCAATATGGATTATTTTTCAATAAACAAAACAAAACGATACATCTAGTCAACGATGCACGACTAATGATACAAAAAAAAAAACGATATATCTAATCAACGAGTACAACTATTTTTATTTATGTAATAGAAAACGGATTTCAACTATTAGCACAAATATATGTGTGTATTCTAGTTAGACGCATCTCCAAAGTACCTATATATATGTGTATATATATATATATATATATATATATATATATATATATATATATATATATATATATATATATATATATATAAGGCACGAAATAAGGCTTATTGGAATACTTATGTGTCTAAAAAGAAACAACAAAATTTTTCTTCCAAAGAGTCTGAAAAGAAAAAGTCTGAATCTGTCAAGACAAAATCACTAAATCCATTTTTTGGTGAAAAGAAAACAATGTCAAAACCTTCAAAATCACAAAAAGATTTTTCTAAAGACAAAGAACATGTTTTGAAACCAAACCAAAAGTATAATGTTCAAACTTCTTATCATGAAAATTACGTGAAAAGTCAACAAAAAGGTTTTGTTAAGAATTCTAACAATAAAAGGTATTCACAAAATAATTTTCAGAGAAGTGATTTTTGATCAAACGAACAAAAGAGTTATCATCATGTTCCTTATAAAAATTAGTTTTCAAATTCACAAACCGTTTTTCCAAAGAATAACGTTGGTTATCAATGCCGATTTTAGAGTCATTATAATCCTCATGTTTTGACAAGAAAGCCAACAAGACATTATGAGAAATTGAAAGTTCAAGGGAAAATAAATGAAACATTCAAGCAGATCAACCTCATTTTCAAAATCCACCTTCTAAACAATCTGCAAAAGCTTCATTTGTTAGAGGAAAAACAATTGTGCAAAATATCAATCATTAGTTGGAAGGAAAGGAAAGCATTTTCAATCTTGGAAATTATCTCAAGAATAGATTAAGGATGCATATGAGAAGTATCTGAATAAATCATTAAATGAAAGTTCTTCTTCAAAAGAATCAAATCCTTCTATTCAAAAACGGAGAGAAATTTTGACAGAAAAAGTCAGTAAGAGAGAACCTAAGAAGAATGAGGTGTACGTTGATGTTTACTTTAAATCTTCGAATGATTACATTTCCATACCCTTAAATAATGATGTGGATTTAATTGATAATGTCAAAACAAAAGTTCGAAACTGGATAATTGGATCTTCGATACAGCAAACTTTTTATTCTAATAACCCAGGACCCAAACAACCTTGGGGACCTAAATTCTTTAAATGGTTGCAGGTTTTTTGTGACGAGCAATACGATGGCAAATGGTATATCGACAATGGTTTCTCTCGTCACATGACTGGAAAGAAGGAAAACCAAAGAGATTTTCGAAGTCTGGAAAATGCGGGTGTTGTGAAATTTGGAAATAATAACAAGTGTCAAGTCAAAGGATATGGGAAGGTGACCAATGGGAAGTTCACAGCCAAAAGAGTTGCTTATGACGAAGGTCTTCAACACAATCTGATCAGTGTTTCGCAACTTGTTGTGGGCACTTCTAATCAAGTTGCTTTTAATGAAGAAGGAAGTGTCATATCCAACATCGAAACAAAATAAGTTCTTCTTAAATCAAAACGAAAAGGGGATATGTTTACACTTCACATCAAACCCATTTTTGGTGTTCCTTCTGTTTGTTTACTTTTGAAGGCTTCCTCTGATATAAGCTGGTTGTGGCTTCGAAGATTGTCACGTTTGAATTTTAAAAATCTGAACAAATTGGTGGTAAAAGATTTTGTTCAAGGTTTTCCTGTGTTAAAATTTGATAATGATTCTCTTTGTGCAGCTTGCGAACAAGGAAAACAACATAGACAAGGTCATCCAATTGTGATTGATTCAAAGATTGTCGAACCTTTGGAACTTCTTCATATTGACCTTTATGGTCCTTCGACAGTTGAAACACTCAATAAGAAGTGGTACATTATGGTTATTGTTAATGATTTTTCTAGGTTTACTTGGGTATATTTTCTTCGTTTGAAATTAGAAACAACCCAAGTGATGATCGATTTAATCAAATATATTGAATTAAGTTTGAAGAAAAAGGTTTTCAAAATCAAGAGTGATAATGGATCTGAGTTCAAGAACAAGGTTCTCGATTCATTTTTGGCTGAAAAAGGAATTTCGCACAATTTCTCTTCTCCTTATACACCTCAACAGAATGGTTTTGTCGATAAGAGAAATCATTCACTATGTGAAGCAGCAAGAATGATGTTGACATACGCGAATCTTCCACAATATCTCTGGGTTGAAGCTGTTTCTACCACTTGCTTTACTCTAAATCGGTCTTTTATTCATAGAAGATTCGATATCACCCCTTATGAAATCATTAACAAAAGTAAACCAAATCCAAAATTTTTCCATGTTTTTGGTTGCAGGTGCATCATTATGAATCTTAAGGATAATCTTTCGAAATTTCAGTCAAAGGCTAATGAAGGAATATTCTTAGGTTATTCTCATAATTCTGTGGCATACAGGGTGCTCAACAAGCGAACAAGGAGGATCAAAGAAACTTTTAATCTCACATTCGATGATCACTATGTCAAAAGTGTTGAAAAATGTTTTCCACAACAACCAATCATTAATGAATCAAATAATGAATCTGAAAGTATTAATTCATTCGATGTTGATTATGATTTAATTTTTGGTACTCCTGATAGGGCTATTGATGCTGAAATTCATGCTGAGGATAATCGAATTTCAGAAGCATCAAAACACTTTACTGATTCGACAGTGATACAACCAATTGCTGATTTACGTTCGACAACAAATTCTCAATATAATAACGAAATTCTGCCAGTTTTACAAACTAATCAAGTGGAGGGTAGCTCTTTAATTCGACTACTTATGTTTAGGGGGAGCATACTTTTGAGGGGGAGAATGGTACAAAGAATGCTGATGTCGAGGGAGAGCATCAAGAAGATAATTTTGTCGAGGGGGAGAAAAATCATAATCAAACAAATATTTCAAATAATAAACACAAAATTTTTCAAGATTCGACGGATAATGTGTCAACTGTAGGTCCATTGAATGATGAGACATTTGAAGATGCACCGTTGGACTTTGATACAACATATCCTCCGATCGATAGATGCACTCGAAATCATCCACATGAACAAATTCTTGGTGATGCTCAAGCTGGAGTATTAACGAGAGCTCAGATTCATGCAAAGATTGAGGTACTCAATACTCATCAGGAATTGTGCATGTTCAATGTTTTTATTTCGAAAATTGAACCAAAAACAGTCAAGACTACACTGGAAGATCCTGATTGGATTGTTTCTATGCAATCTGAGTTGGCTGAATTTAAAAGAAATGAAGTTTGGTTTCTTGTTCCTAAACCAAAAGACGTGTCAGTGATAGGATTAAAATGGATTTTTTAAAATAAAACTGGTAAAGAAGGTAACAATGTTCGAAACAAAGTTAGGCTTGTAGTTGAAGGTTATTCGCAACAAAAAGGTATAGACTATGAAGAAACCTTCACCCCTGTTGCAAGACTCGAGGCAGTTCGAATATTTTTAGCCTACGAAACACACAAGGATTTTGATGTCTACCAAATGGATGTCAAATGTGCGTTTCTCAACGATGAACTCGAAGAGACAATGTATGTTGAACAACCTCCAGGTTTTGTTAACGAAAAATACCCTGATCAGTGTTATTGTTGGGTTTTGTTTACTATAACACTCCTATGGTGCACATACAACCCTAATAGCTTTGGATATCAGCTTTCTCTAGTTATACATGCAATAAAATTTCCAAAGCATGAAGCCTACAACTAACATACAATTTTGGTACATGAATCATAAAACTAGTTAGAATAATACCTCTTTATTGTCGCTTGTAGTTTTGACCTTTTAAGAGGTTAGCACCTCAAGTGTGATGCCTTAAATGGTTCACAAACACCATGAACAAAGGAGGACTTTGAGACAGAGGCTAGACACCACCAAAATCGGCTAGGGTTCTCTTAGAACTCATTAGGTATCGATTTTGGCTAAGGTGTAACATTTATATAGTTTAGGATTCTAAGACTCATGGGTAAACCCTAATACATACACTTGGGTTATGATCCATATCTCATGTGGGCTAACTCTTACGGACACTTACATAAACTTAGCCCATCATGGATCAATAGCCCAAACAATATATATGTCACTGATTTACATAATCAGTCCCCGTTATTTAATTAGTCTCTTTTGATCACTAAATTAATTCCAAATTAATTCTTGATCAATAATAATTAAATATTATGATTTCTCAATTAATATATTATACTTATAATATATTAGTACATCATAAATAGCCTCTTTCTCAAATATCCATCCTATCAGATTGTTCTGGTGAAGGCAACCCAAATGGACCATGCTACTCTCGGGTCAAGTACATACCAATTATAGTTATGGGATTAGACACCTAATCCAACAGTCTCAAACTTGGATAAGTCTAATAACTATTAATGCAAGTACAACTCCAAAATCCCGACTAGCAATCTTAGCTCTCAAAAGCCTCTGTCGAACTTTGACCTAGTCAATGATGCGTCCATTAGATAAGGGGTCATATATTCCTCCATTCTAGATATCGTATGAACTGAGACATGGAGTATAATCATTCTCTCTGTTCATGTGTTGTTTCTTGATTTCCGATTTATAATCATTCTCTCTATTCATGGGTTGACATCACTAAATCATCGAGGGGCCCATATATATATATATATATATATATATATATATATATATATATATATATATATATATATATATATGTATATATATATATATATATATATATATATTGCTTTTATCCCACATTGGGTAAAAGGAATGGAAAAACTTCGACTTAAATGATTGCTTGTACTTACTCATCAAATCACACACAACAATATGTTTTATAACACCAATTTACTGGTGCGTTTACATATGTCAATGTGCAACCGACTTGTAAACTACAACTCACATGCATTGGTTTCAAGAATATAAGATATTATCGTCTCACAATCACTCGTGATAAAATCCATGAAGTGATTCAGATGAGCATGGTTTTAATCCAATACTCGAATCTTATTCCAGATGTACTCATGAATACTGCAGCAAACTTGTGCTACGTCTAAAACACTTCAGACAGTCTACAGACGGATTCATGATAGTCTTGCCTCAATACCTACTTCCAAAGTATGATCGACAATGGATAGTTTGAATAACCTAGTTACTCGGGAAGTCAAAACATGCAAAGTGAAACACAAGAATAATTGAATCCAATATGGTGTCAAAACTTTTGAATATAAATAAAACACCTTTTACTTAATCACCATATTGATTACATATTATTCATTGTATAATGTTTCGATTTATCTACTAAATACTTGAATTATAACAATAGTTATCCCATGCTCCAAGCATGCACACTATGTTATCTATGGTCCTTACTATTTGAAATAGATTAATTCTAAGCATTTCCAACGACACTCATTTCACAATTCCAACTCCTTATCGTAAATGTAAGAATACCAAATTCTTGCCATTTGCTAAAATCTATTAGATTCTAAACTTATATGCAACGATCATATTGTAATGACTATGCATAAAAGTCATAGAGACTTCGCAATAGACATTACAAAGTATTCCCGTTGGACATTGTTACTAGACCAATTCCATGGAAGCGAAGTCTCATATTCAAGGCACATTCCTTTAAACATCCTTCTTCCATAAGAGTTTCTAAATTACTCATAGATTCTCGATATCCAACTCCCATTATGGAAACTTTTCCATAATTGCCATATGAATATCCATTCTTAATAGAATCCTATCTATTTAGAATTATATCAATATGGTACATACATTACAATACTTCCAATTGTCCTTAAGCAACCAATCCTTAGCGAACCTCAGATCGTCCTTGACAGTTGTTTAACAACTTTAGTCATATCCGATTCTAGTCCTTTTCCCTCTTAATGCCCTGGGTATTTGGAAAATTCATAACATATAAATATTATAGCATATGCAATCGATCATATACCCGAAGCATATGGAACACGATTCATAATGTCTTACATAAAGACATGATACTTGACCAGTCTTTTGCTATAATATTTCCATATATAGAATTTCCTTATGTTGAACCATTCCAACATAACATTCGTATATATCCTTGACTAAATTTTCTTGAAATCTCACAATCTAAGCTTTTATATTTGAAATGAAGTATGAGTTCCTCTCCCTTAATTATATAAAAACAACTTTTCAAACCTTGCAACTTTACGAATTGAAACCTTTGTTTTCTATAATTAACATTGCTAACTCACAACACTTATCATAATAATTATGCTCCCACTAGCATAATAATTGTTATCTTACTAGCATAACATTTATGCTCCCACTAGCTTTGACATGTAACCAAAATCAACTAGACTTCTAGAAATCAATACTTTATTGACTTTCTCACCAAAGTTCAGATTTCTGATATGAGATGCTTTCATAAGCCTTTATCTAAGATCATACACCTTTTATTAGAAAGCTCATATGTGTGTCTAAACTATTCAGAACTTACAACAATAAGTCCCGAATGTTCAAACTATTTGCCATTTCTCACAATTTGAACTATGAAGAGGGATGCCATAATCATAATCTAATTTGAGAATGCAAATATCACAATTGTTATTTCCTTAAAATATACTTAGTGAAAGCATTTCCTCACAATCGTTTCATGAATTGGAGGGAAACCTTATGACACTTAGATTTTATGGTGTATATGTTCCTATCCATGTGACTTTTTCATAACCGTAATCACAAGAGGTTAGTGATAAATCCCAAAATCATATGGACTGAACTTGTTCAATCTTAATTTCTTGCCACCTGACAGCTCAAGGGCCTACCATTGCTTCCAAGTTGTTATGCAAACAATTAAGTACTCATAGAACTCACATGCATTGTCAACTTTAACTGGAATGGGAACATAAACAAGAATATATCAACACGATAGGTTACAAACCTCAATTTGTGTGCTAGTGATTAACAATAGGTTTATTGTTGATTAGTTCTTGAAGCTTTTCAAGATCTTTAACACACCCACTGGACTCTTCACATATAAGACCCTCTTTTTCAAGAAACTCTCCTTGAAAAACAAATATTCAAGAGTTAGTGCGGTATCTTACCAAGAATGACACTTCATATAATCGGTCTCAGTTGGTCTTTGTCTTATCCAAGATATCACAACTACGAATCTCGAATGTGCATGAACAAGAAAACTTGTCTACTCCGTATTTTATAAGGTGTTATAAACCTACTTAGGACATTTCACTCAAGACACAATCTTAGAGTATAACTCTAAGACTTGATTTTGGAATGAAGTATGACTCACCTTTTGATTTAACCATTTCAAAAAATCATGATTCCTCTTCTTAGCCATCCAAGTGGCACTAAGGTGTCCTTAGAGGATCAATTGTGATATGGTTTTCTTAATCATTAAGATGACCAGTGCATAACCAAGTGTACCCGATCCCCTAATCCTTCATTTGATTCACATATACCGGTGAACAAGGAGTTTGTCTTAATTTTCCAAAGACGAAGGTTCTCATTCATCATACAATACAAGTTGCATGATTCCAGGTTTCTGGAAAATCATGTTATTTAATTAATATTGACCAAGAATTAATTTGGAATTAATTTAGTGATCAAAAGAGACTAATTAAATTAACGAGGACTGATTATGTGGATCAATGATATATATATATATATATATATATATATATATATATATATATATATATATATATATATATGTTTGGGCTATTGATCCATGATGGGCTAAGTTTATGTAACTATCCATGAAGAGTTAGCCCACATGAGATATGGATCATAACCTAAGTGTATGGATTAGGGTTTACCCATGACTCTTGGATTCTTACACTATATATATGACACCCCTTAGCCTAAAATTGACAGACTAGTTATCTTAGAGATATTATAGCCAATTTTAGTGCACTGGAACCTCTCTCTCAAGTCATCCAAATCGTTGGTGGTGTTTGTGACTTATTAGAGGCATCACATGTAAGGTGCTAAGTTCTTAAAGGCCAATGACAACAAGCTACAACAAGAGGTAAATAATCTAACTAGTTTTATGATTGAACTATCAAATTTTGTATGCTAGTTTAGGCTTCATACTTTGGAAAACAATTTTGCATGTATAACTAGAGAAAACATAGATTTAAAGCATTAGGATTGTATGTGCACCTTCAGGTTTTTATAGTGCTCAAAACCCTTCAATTTGTAGATATAAAATACATATACAAATCAACTTTTAAAAAACGAAGTTTAAATTTTTCTTACAACATAGATCTCAAAGTATATATATATATATATATATATATATATATATATATATATAATTTTGATCTGAAGTTAGAAAGTTTAGGTCTGAAGGAAAAAGTTCAGATCTGAAAGAAAAAGTTTAAATCTGAAAGAAAAGTTCAGATCGAAAAAGAAAGAGGTTTAGGTCTTTCATCCAACATAGATCTCAGGTAAACATATAATATATACACATAGCACGTATATTATATAAAATACTTCATATCTATCTGTAAGATGAAAGTGAGTATACACTCACTTGATCAGGTGGTGATTCGGATAGTGTTTCACTTCTTAAAATAATCTACTTTGACAAAATCGGGAGGTTTGCTTGAAAACCGGGCTCTGCGGAGGCAGAGTTTCTAAACCGAAAAACTCCTTTTCTCGGAGCCTTCTAACGCTCCGGGGATTTCTTCAAGTTTTAGGGAGGTTTCCTAGGCTTCGGGGTGGTTTAGGGAGGCTAGAGTGAGTAGAGAGAGAAAGAATGTGTAAAAGATGTGAAAATGAAGGCTGGCCTTGCAGCCCATTTATAGGCCGAAGGCTAGTAGGTACGATGGGTGTACTTCGGATCTACGTAAAGCGTAAGGGGCAGGTGATGGTCAATAGCTAGGACGACATGGTTGGCTTCGGACCATAGGAGAATTAGATTGCCCAGCATATCCATTTTCGTACGTGGGGCATACTTCGGTACGCGAGGCGTCCGAAGGTATGCTGGGCGTACCCCTCCACCCAGCTCGTATTTTTCACCCTCGACTTTTAAAATTTGTAACTTTCGCATACGAGCTCCATTTTAGATGTTCATTATATCCGCACGTAGGTGGGACCATACTCCACAACTTTCGTTTAGACTCCATCGGCTAATTTTGAAATTATTTTTCATGTTATATTTTTAACAGCAGGGACAGGAAAAGTTCGCTAAAATTTCATAACTTCTTCATCTGACATCCATTTTCATTTGTATTTTTACATTTGAGCTACTATTAACGAGATCTTCAATTCCCGTTTAGGTTGTGTCGGCCGAAAACCGTTCGATCTATTATTCGAACTCCGAGCTGTGTACTATTGATCAGAAACTTCGAAAAATCATAACTTCGTCATACGAAGTCAGATTTAGGCGTTCTTTTTATGCACACTCTCGGTTTAACGTATACTACGAGATTCGTTTCGATCAAAAAAGGCTAAAGAGAAATTTATTGTAAACTCACTTTTTACGTCACGTACTGTCGTGCCGGTTCTATCGCGAAACTTCGACAGGTCATGACTTCTTCGTTATAACTCGGATTTCGACGTTCTTTATATGTCTAGAATCCTTTTCACGACCACTACAACTTTCTTCATAGATATCGGGCTTATCTAATTTTTTTATTTTTGATGCTTATTTTTGCTATATCTTTACAAACAAGTATATAATCACAAAAAATCACATAATTCACATAATATTCAAGTAATGCATCTTTATTACTTTAAAATGGTTACAATGATTGACCTTGACTGTTACATCATCGAATTAATGCTTACCCTCGAAACACGGGGGTTACAATTTTCTCCTCTTAGGATGATTCCATTATGTAATCATGCATCAGCATACAAATGCAGATAGAGAATCATCATGTCACTCTCCATTTACCAAGTGATATTTGGCCCATTCGTATGTTTCCATCGCACAAGCACTAAGTCAACCACTTACGTCGTAACTTATTCGTCTTACGGTCAACAATCCCCTCCGGCTCTTCTATTAGCCTCTTGTTTTCATCTATCCTTACCTTAGAAATTGGAATTATGTCGGATATTTCTCCCATGAACTTCCTCAAATAACACACATGGAAAGTGTTATGAATGCCATCTAGTTCTTCTGGTAATTCTAGCTTGTAAGCTTGGTTCCCAATACTCTAAAGAACTTTGAACGGTCCAATGAATCTTGGACTTAAATTTCTTCTTTTCCTGAATCTTATAAGTCCCTTCCTGTTGGATTAGATGTCTAAGCCCAAACTATTATTGGTATGTATTCGACCACTTGGCATAGTCCATTTGGGTTGCCTAATATGAAAGCAGAGATAAGATGTATCTGGATCTTAAAAAGTTATACTGATGGCCTAATATGAAAGCATAGATTGCTACCTTCGTAAGTAAATGCCTTACTTGCGCAAAGGTTAAGGTCGAGTACCAGAAGCCCTCCGGTTTACTACAACAACTAGAGATTCCAGAATGGAAGTGGGAGCGGATTACTATGGATTTCATAATCAAGTTACCCAAGACAACGGGTGGACTTGACACCATATGGGTCATCGTCGACCGATTGACCAAGTCCGCACACTTCCTGCCCATCAAAGAGACTGACAAGATGGAGAAGCTTACGAGAACTTACATTAGGGAAATCGTACGGTTACATGGTGTACCTATATCCATTATCTCCGATAGAGATAGTAGGTTCACCTCAAGATTCTGGCAATCGCCACATCATTCCCTGGGAACAAGGCTGGACATGAGCACAGCCTACCATCCACAAACCGACGGAAAAAGTGAGAGGACCATCCAAACACTGGAAGATATGTTGAGAGCCTGTGTGATTGACTTTGGAAATGCATGGGATACTCATTTACCCCTTGTCGAGTTTTCCTACAATAACAGTTATCACATGAGTATCAAGGCTGCTCCATTCGAAGCCCTCTATGGCCGAAAGTGCAGATACCCGCTGTGCTGGGCTGAAGTGGGTGATACCCAATTAGCTAGGGGGCAAGTTTCTAACAGTACTCTCACAGGCCCAGAAATCATTCGGGAAACGACAGAGAATATCGTTCAGATCCGTGCACGATTGAAAGCCTCTAGAGACCGATAAAAGAGCTACACAGATAAGCGAAGAAAACCTTTGGAATTTCAGGTGGGAGACCGAGTCCTTCTCAAAGTCTCACCCTGGAAGGGCTTGATACACTTTGGTAAGCGTGGGAAGCTTAATCCGAGGTACATAGGGCCTCTCGAGATTCTTGCAAGAATCGGCCTTGTAGCTTAAAAACTCAATCTACCCGACGAACTTCGTAACGTACATTCTACATTCCACGTATCTAACTTGAAAAAGTGTTTGTCCGACGAGACTCTTGTAATCCCACTCGACGAGATCGAGATCAACAAGAGCCTCAACTTCGTGGAAGAACCCGTGGAGATCATGGACCGAGAAGTCAAGCAGACGAAGCAAAGCCGTATCCCGATAGTGAAGGTTCACTGGAACGCCAAGCGAGGACCAAAATTCACTTGGGAGCGTGAGGATCAGATGAAACTGAAATACCCTCACCTTTTTGCTTAGTAAATTGTAACTACTTTATTTGTTTAGACTTTAATTTCGGGACGAAATTCCCTTAACAGGGGGATGATGTGACAACCCGAAATTTTCATTTGGTCAAACCCTAAAAGTCAACCACTTCGTATCATAAGTCAATGTAATTAGCTCTTATTTATAAGAAATATAAAGTTCTTTTGATTATTTTAATATTATTTTTAAACGAACGGGTGAAAAAAAGTGTCGTCTCGGGTTTTGAATTTCAAAAACCGCAAACACTTCGCATAATAGAATCAACCGACAAAACTTTTATATTTTGGGTTGAAAAAGCACCCAAAACCGTAAACTCATACCTATGTATGAGTTTACTCCCCAAGTAACTAGTCATTTGTGTTTACTCCCTAAAAAGTCAAAAGAGTAAACTCCAAGTTTTCTCTCAAGTATCATCCAAGATTTAATTCCAAATCTTAAATCTTGTAAGTGTTCTAACCATTTCAAGTTAGTAAAACACTTAATCTAGTGTTTGTGCATCTATTCATCCATTCATTTCCGGTTTTTGTTTAGATTTTTCAAAACACCAAGAACACACACTAAGTGTTCTTGGCCTTTTAGCTCAAATCAAGCCTTCTAATAGTAAGTACTTCCATCCTTGAGTGATTCAAAGCTAGTATTACAATTAAACACCAAGAAAATATGTCAAGAACACTAGGCAAGAGGTGTTGACGGTCCAAGGAGATGCTTGGGCCGTAAACACCATAAAGTGCACCAAAGTGTGCCTATGTCCTAATCTAACTCCTAGTTTGATGTTTAAGCCTTCCATGAATTGTTTAAACCTTACTTTGATGTATCTAAGCCTTGAAAAACACCAAAATCCAACATTTATAGGTTTTTACGGTTTAGGGATCTCCCAAAACCGTAAACACCCTAAAGTGTGTCCAAATGGATTCATTTCCTTCCTTAGGCTTATAAACTAGCTTATACACTTACCTAATTGTGTTAGGGACTTGAAAACATGGCTATACACTCTTCCATATGGGTTTATGGTTTTGAACCGAAAGGAAAATGCCCTTAGGCCGTAAACTCCTCGAAGGAGGTGTTTTGTTGCCCTAGTCCCTTCCAAAGGCCAAACCACTTAGTAGAAATGCCTCAATGGCTTGCTAAACCACAAAACAACACTTGGACCTTAAGAATAGAGTTTACGACCGTAAACTCTAGAGTTTACTACCGTAAAATCCCTAGGTCTTATCCATCAAAACCATAAACTCCAAGGGAGTTTACTCTTGGACCCCAAACACACTAGTTTTGCGCTACCAACACTCGGATGCAATCCTTGTGATCTTTAACACTTGAAACAAAGTGTTTTCATGTTCTAGGGTACCCCAACTTAATTTGTTAGTTATAAGTTGGCTAATTAGTTATATATATGTTCATTATATGATAACTAGGCTCGTGCGTGTGTACAAGTCTTCATTTGTCACCTAGCACCGTAACCGACACTTCAATCCAATCCACTCACCACAAGTGAGTTCATACCCCTTTAACTAACCTTTGAAATACTTTTAAATGTTTTAAATGCTTTAATAGGGGGGGATACAAGTTGAATACTTATAGTTATTACATCAATCACATGTGATTAATAACTACAAAACCACTGATTTTATTACTATTCAAACTATTTATCAAACTGTTTTTACTTCAAACTGCTTTACAAACTCTTTTACTTATCAAATGATTTTACTTAACCTTTGTTATACTTATTATAAATATCATGCCCGTATATGTATAATTATATAAGGAATGTTTAAAAGGCTTAGGAAGACCGTCCGCCCTATTTCCTTTTCCTCGATTTGGATGTGGTCTGGTGGATTATCGGGTAGTCGTCCGAAGGTCGTTTCAATATTGATTATATATCATGTGTACATATATAGTCATAAAAGTTCTTCCATGCTTACACATACTAGTTACATCATTAGTGAGTTACCATCGGGGTAACACAGGATCATACTTATACTATTGCTAGATCAATGACTCAGTTCATTCATGAGTCAATACTTATTACTATGAGAACATATACAATTATACTAGAAGAAGAACACATACAACTATACTAGAAAGAGAACATATACAATTATACTAGAAGAAGAACATATACAACTATACTAGAACAAGAACATATACAACTATACTAGAAAGAGAACATATACAACTATACTAGAAGGAGAACATATACAACTATACTAGAAAGAAAACATATACAACGATACTAGAACGAGTAACAATACATTGCATATACATATATACATTGACATAATTGTGATCCACTATATTGGAGCATGCCTTAAATGTCATGGCCTGAGTTGTAGCTAGAGAATCTTGGAGGGAGAGCGTGAGTTTGCGTATAGATCTATATTGGATTGACTATCCTACACCTTGTTGCTAGCTACAGCCGGACCTGCAGGTCTGCGGGTGCCAAACGTCATTTCTTTTTACGACCTACATTTGTCGTTGTTTATCCAGTCGATAGTATGGTACAATTAATCACATGATACCTTAATATAAATCCGGTTTAAGGTAGTTAGTATAGTAGTAGTTCCTATAATACAACACTACAGTACTACAGTAATTTACCCTTTATATACATTTAGTGATCATTTCACTTAAACATTAATGTACAAACTATATTTTGTTAATGATAGTTACACTTGGGAAATTACACACTTTTACAACAAACGACACGCGAAACAGTTAAGCCTTGGTAGAAGGCTACTTTAATAGAAAATATAGGTTTTTCTAAGAGATTCAAACACTTACAAACATTTACATACCTTTTACAAACTCATACTTAAAACCGTGTTCAAACGTTTTGATAATAAGCACCAAAACTAAAATACTTATGAACTCACTAGCTTAATGCTAATAAACTCTTTCAAAATAACTTGTATTCTCACCTCGACAGTAGACAGGTACTGAGGCCAGCTTTTGAGAAGATGGAGCGCATTCAAGACTCATCTAATTATTTTGATTTACTTTTTGGTGTCTATAATTGTACAGAACACACTTGTATTAAAATTATATATTTAATGCAATGGATGATGTTGTTTGCTTATTTACTGTTATACTGTGTTGTGATACTTTACATGACGTCCTCCACCCCAGAATGTTTCCGCCATTCTTGGTTTTGGGGTGCTTTAGTATCATTTTTTAGGTAGAAAGATAATAGTTTCTCAAATCTAAAAAGATGGGAGACTACTTTAGTATCGTGTTTTGTGATCATCTTAATTATTTAGAAACCATATCACAGTTAGTCCTCTAAGGACATCATAGTGCATTCATATGACTAAGAAAAGGAATCTTGAATTTTTGAAATGGTTAAATCAAGAAGATGAGTCATACTTCATTCCAAAACAAGTCTTAGAGTCATACTCCAAGATTGTAATTTAAGTGACACATCTTAAAAAAGGTCTATCAACACTTCTCAAATGTAAAAGTAAAATGTGTCCTACTCTTGTACATTTGAAATTGGTAAGTTGTAATGTTTTGTATAAAACAGAGACCAACTTAGGCCAATTGTGTGAAGTGTTTGTCTTGATAAGAATCCGCACTATCTCTTGAATATTTGTTTGTCAAGGAACAGGTCTTGGCAAGAGAGTTTTATATGTCAAGAGGACAGTGGGAGTCTAAAAGATCCTGAAAGAATTTCAAGATCTAATCAAGAATGAAATATATAGTTTATCACTAGCACACGACTTGAGGTTTATAAACTATCGTGTTAACATATCCTATTTCTGTGCCCATTCCAGTTAAAGTTGGCTTTGCATATGAGTTCTGAGTGTTCTAAATTGGTTGCATAACAACTTGGAAGCAATGGTTGGGCCTTGTGATGCTAGGTGGCAAGAATTTAAGACTACACAAGTTCAGTCCATATGAGTTTGGATTTGTCATTAACCGTGTCTTGTGATTATGGTTTTGACAAATTCACATGGATAGGAACATATACACCATAAAATCTAAGTGTCATAAGGTTTCTCTCCGATTCATGAAAATGATGGTGAGGAAACGCTTTCACTAAGTGATTTTAAGTAGATAACAATTGTGATATTTGCACTCTCAAAGTCGTTAGTGGAGCGTGTGTGGTTAACTGGCACACTAACATGGACTTGTGAGGAACGCAAAAGGTCTAAACAATTGAGACTATGATTACGGCATCCCTTTTCATTTGTGGTAGTGTCTAAATTTACCAAATAAGAAAAGATTCTCATCACCTAAGTTTCAATTGGACAGAAACTTCGAATCATGCAAGATTTATTGTATGTTGAATGAGAATTTTTCATCTTTGGAAAATTAAGACTAATTCCTTGTTCATATGTATATGTGAGTCAAGTGAAGGACTAAGTGATCGAGTACACATTCTTGTGCACTGGTCAAGTCCAGCACAAAAGATCGATAAGACAATTCGTCATGATTTACTAAAGCTTAGTAAATATGTTTATACTTACAAGTTTAAGTATAATTCTAAAATATTGAAAAAGTTTTGATGTATGGTAGCACGAATGAGAAGAATCAAATTAGGCAGAAAGATAAAAGTTTCTCAAATCTGAAAAAGATAGGAGAGTACTTTAGTCATGTTTTGTGATCATCTTAATGATTATGAAACCATATCACAATTCATCCTCTATGGACATCTTAGTGAATTCTTATGGCTAAGAAGAGGATTCATGAATTGTTGAAGTGGTTAAATCAAGAAGATGAGTCATACTTCGTTCCAAAACAATTCTTAGAGTCATACTCCAAGATTGTAATTTGAGTGACACATCTTAAACAAAGACCAACTAAGGCCAATTGTGTGAAGTGTTTATCTTGATAAGAATCTGCACTATCTCAAGAATATTTGTTTGTCAAGGAATGATTCATAGTGAGAGAGTCTTATATGTCAAGAGGACAGTGGGAGTCTAAAAGATCTTGAAAGAGTTTCAGGAACTACTCAAGAATAAAACATGTAGTTTATCACTAACACACGACTTGAGGTTTATAACCTATCGTGTTGACATTTTCCTATTTTTGTGCCCATTCCAGTTAAATTTAGCTTTGCATATGAGTTCTGAGAGTTCTCAATTGGTTGCATAACAAATTGGAACCAATGACATGCCCTTGTGCTGCCAGGTGGCAAGAAGTTAAGAATGCACAAGTTTAGTCCATATGAGTTTGGATTTGTCACTAACCTTGTCTTATGACTATCGTTTTGACAAATTCACATGGATATGAACACATACACCATAAAATCTAAGTGTCATTAGGTTTCTCTCCGATTCATGAAAATGATGGTGAGGAAACGTGTCACACCCCAAAACCGAGAACGGCGGAAACGTTCTGGGGCGGAGGACGTCATGTAATGTATCACAACAATGCAAACTAGTAAACAAGCAACAACATCATCCATTGCATTAATAGTATAATTTTAATTACATTTGAGTTCTTTCATAGTATAATTCTACAAAATGAATATTCAAAGATAAAAGACGAGTCTTGATCGCTCCGTCTTCACAGAACCTGGTAGTCGTACCTGTCTATCCGTATCCTGGGAATACAAGTTATTTTGAAAGTGAGTATCAGCAATAATGCTGGTGAGTTCATAAGTATTTATGTGACTTTGATTTGTAAAGCTGTAAAGAAAGACCTGTAAATGTATGAAGGAAAGTTTTTACCAACGAACATGTTTGAAAGTAATTATAAACGTTTGAAAACTTTAGAAAATCCCACATTTTCTACTAGTATAAATTGTAGCCTTCTACCAAGATTTGACTGTTTTGAATGTTTGCTTCAGAAATCCAATATTTGTTTATAAGTGGATAGTAGATTAAAAGTCCCAAAATGAACTACCATGATGTTTTCATGTCATAAAATAGTAGATTTGTGTACAGTTATAATCGCTAAGATATATGAAAACTTCGTAAATCAACGTGTTTTTAATACTCCATGTGAGTTTTATAACCATGCTATTGACACTGATGGACTGTAACAATGTTCTTCAGGCGTTGGAATGTTATGACATTTGTCACCCCAGACCTGCCGGTCTAACTGTAGCTAACAGTTTAGGTGCGGGATTGTCAATCCCGTATAGATCTATACACAAGTATCACGCTCCCCCTAAAAGGGATTATGGTATATAATACAGGACTTAATAATGCATACTCGAAAGTACGTGAAGCGTCTCACAACTTAGTATAAAACAGATTTACTTATGAAAATGTCCATTTGTTCTTGTATATGAAAATATCTCTTTGATATGGTACTTGTATGTCATGAAATTTGTATGCCTTGTAATTGTATGTAATCGTATCTCTTGTAATTGTATGTCTTGAAATTTGTATGCCTTGTAATTGTATTTAATCGTATCTCCTTATATAGTATGTAATGTATTAGTATAAACTCATGAATAGACTGAATCTTGTATGATTCCTGGTACTTGGAATGGTAAATAGTATGTCTTAACTATACCTATTATAGTTACTGATAATGTGTGTGTATAATCGAAATATGCCTTTGCTATCCAAAGGTACTGAACCAACTGAATAGAAAACTTTTATGTCTATATCTGTATACATGATATATATATATATATATATATATATATATATATATATATATATATATATATATATATATATATATATATATAACCAGACATGTATAGGCGTGCATTTGACAAATAAAATATAACAGAAGTTTTGTATAACTTTTGAGAAGTTTAATAAATAAGAAGTGATGACTTGATGTCAGTTTATAAAACGATTTGAAAGTAGTTTGTTTGATAAGAACAATTTTAAGTATAAGAAGACCTTTGTTTGAAATACGATTCTAATCGTGTTTGAAAGGAAATATAAAGTATGTAAGACAGTTTGATAAAGAGTTTTTAACATGTAAAAATATTTGTCGTAAACTATTATTGTTTTTCCAAAAGTTCGTTTTGTTTGTATAGTAAACCCTAGTGTGATGCTCACTTGTTATGTAATGTGTAACTTTTTGTGATGCAATAAATGAACACATGTACTCAAGGTATAAATAAACTGTTTGATTCGTATACGTAACAACATATTTAATTTAAAAAGACAAGATATTATCGTGGTATATTTTCTGTACTAAGGTTTCCATGTAGTAGTTATGAATCACATATGATTTACTTGATAAAAATGAGTATTTAGTGAAACTTTGAGTTACACACGATAATAATCGTGTGTTTACTTGTATTCCCCCCCCCCCCCCCCCCCTTAAAAGTGTATATTAAAACAATATTGATAACACATTTAAAAATGTAGATTATAGGGGTATGAACTAACCGAAGAAAGTGCGTGATTTGAAGAAAACGAGATTTTCCCGGGCGACACCTCGACCGGAGAGTGACGAGATTCTCGGGAATCTCGGGGCTTCGGACTTTCGTCGGGGCTCGAATATGAAACCGGTAAGTCGGGATGTTGTCGGCACGAAAAACGAGGCTAAAATGTGAGAGAAAAGAGGGATTTTTGTGAAAACAGCCGGCACTCTCGCAATCTATTTATAGGAGCTGGAGGTCCTCGGTACGCAGGGCGTACTTCGGACTTACCCGGGGCGTTCCTCGTACGCGGGGCATACTCCGAAGGTACGCGGGGCGTTCGTTTGCGTCACTGCTTACCGCATCCTCGGGCGAAGTGTCTGGTCGACGTGGCTGATCCGGAGCCTTGTATCCGAGTACGCGGGACGTACGAGGGTACGCAGGGCGTACTCCTTCGGATAAGACTTTGAAGTGCATGCCAAGAACTTCTGAAATGCGTAACTTTCGCATACGAGCTCCGTTTTTGACGTTCTTTATATCCACGCGAAGGTGAGAAAATACTCTACAACTTTCGTTTAGACTCCGTCGGCAAATTTTGACTTTATTTTTAATTATATTTTAATTAATAGGTCGGGACACGATAACTTCGTTAAAAATCCGTAACTTCTTTATCCGACGTCCGTTTTCGTCAGACTTTTTATTGTTATACTCCTATTGTCAGGCTCTCCAACTTTCGTTTAGGTTGTGTCGGCTAAAGATCGCTCGATCTCTGTTTCGAGTTTTTAGCTGTCTACTGCTAGGTTAGAAACTTCGGAAAATCATAACTTCCTCATACGAAGTCAGATTTGGGCGTTCTTTTTATGCATGATCACGGTTTAACGTAATCTACGACTTTCGTTTAGATACCTAAGGCTAAAAATTATTGTGTCGAAACTTTGCGTTTTACGTCTATCAGCGTTGCCAGCTTTCGCCGTGAATTTTAGATTGGTCATAACTTCTTTGTTATAACTCGGATTTTAGTGTTCTTTATATGTACAAAAACCTTGATACGAGTCCTACCACTTTATTTAACCCAAATATGATTTTAGGAAAGTTAAATTTTGGCTTAAATTTGACTGGCGTTACATTTTTTGTCTCAAAATATCGGGTTGTCACATCATCCCCCTGTTAGAGGGAATTTCGTCCCGAAATTCGAGTTTTAAGTAGTATTAACAATCATGCTACGGACAGGAGTTCTATTTGCTACTCGTGTTCTTTAGCAAACATTCGTCTTCGCATGGCATTCTAGTGAATCTTTCACTAATGGGATACGACTTTGCTTCTTTCGTTTGACTTCACTGGTATGATGTCCTTTCCTTGTCGAATGTGTGTTGTGTGTTTCCGTGTTCGGTGAGAGTATTACACCTTGTACCCTACAAGTAGTGTCTCTAGATCTTCCGAGCAATCAACGCTGCTCCTGAATCAAGGTCATGTGTTGAACAGTCAAATTCTTGGGTCTTAAATTGTCTTGAGGTATAGGTAGTGATCTTTCCTCTTGCATAATAACACAACCAAGCCCTTGGTTAGATGCATCACATTACATCATGAAATAGTCTATTCCTTTTTGGGAGGGATAGTATTGGTGCGATGCATCAGGCTTATTTTAGCATTGGAATGCTCTTTCTTGTTTACAGATAAGTCTGATGCTCTTCTAAGTGAGAAACTTGGCCTAAAGAATCCCCTTCTGAGGAGTTTGTTAAGCTTGCTAGGAAGTTCTAGCATCTCGGTTTGCGCTAGACAATAAGGTGATTTGGCTACTGGGGTAGCCCCTGGAACTAAGTCGATCCTGAATTCGACTTGACGCTGTGGTGGTAGTTTTGGTAGTCCTTCTGGAAAGGTGTCAGGAAAAGCCACATACTTCTTGGATGTTCTGAATGTCCTTCACTTTTCGGCACGTCTCGGCGATGTGTGCAAGGAATACATGATATTCCTTTCGTAAGCATTTCTGAGTATGCATACACGAAAAGATGAGAGGGTTCCTACTTGGTTTGTCGCTGTAAATAACTAGAGCTTCGTTGTTTTAGTTAGGACGAACTGCTTTATCAAAGCACCTGATGTCGGTTCAATGTAGACTTAACCAACTCTTACTGATCACGATGTTGAAACCTTGGGGTGGATTAGCTGTCGTGAAGATCTAAAAGAAGTATGACTACTCATGAATTAGGGGAAAAGGATAGGTATTTCTAAGTTTATTCTTATGGACGCACGATCACTCGCAGTGTTGGGTAGTCTCCGTCCTGAAGTTCATAGTAGAACTCATACCTGGTTCATCCATCACAGTCTCGGGTATATGAGTCGTTTATAATTAAGATTGAAAAGGTAGTCGAATAAATGATTCTTCTTTAAGCCCACATCCCAACGAGGAAAAGAAGTTAAAGTGGAATCATCAATTCTAAACCTGTAGAACCTTGATTATATACCACCCCTATGTATACATTCTTCAGCGATAGATCGACCGTATGGGTCTTTAGATTGAACCTGACGTACTGTACGAGTGATACTTCGGGGAGGTTTGCTGAGGTATCTTTGGAAAGGATAAGAAACATGAGGTACTCCATGCATGAGTACTTTGGTGTTCTGGAATGATGGATTCGGTAGAAAGACATTTTCGGAGAAGGAGATGTACGTATGAAGCTGTTTTTGTGAGGATCAAATTGAATCAAGTCGTAAGATAATGTTGGAGTCATAAGGAAACTTAAAGACATTAGATTTGAATATAAAACGTTTACAGACAAAACACAACCGTGCAACCATCAACAGAGTTACAGTACTTTAGACTACTACAAGTCTATTTTCGTGAATAAGGTATATTATAAAAGGCAAGTATACACAGTACGAGCATCCCTATACTAACGGGATCCCGCAAAGGATAAGACTCTGATTGTGATAGTTTTGGATGGTTTATAAGTCTGTTACAATGAAACGCCTAAATTACATTAACGTGGGTTCGTAGTAGGTTCTCATGTAGCTGTGATCCTGAGAATCCTACCGTCTGCGCCAGAGTTCTTTGTTATAGGACAATCCTTCTTGAGATGCCCTATCTCCTCGCATTGGTGGCATGACTGGCTAGTACTAGCCTTGGTGGCGGGAGTGAGGTGTTTAGCCAGAGTTATGTGGACACGAGTGCCTTCCTCATTACACCACCTTGGAAACTGCTTTCTAAAGCGTTCTGCAGGAGTTGCCATTTGTTTTTTTCCCGGTTCAGTATTACCATTGGAACTCTCGACTTCTTTGTCGGTCTTGCTTGTGTTGCCTGAGTTGATGTGTGTAAGGAAAATTGTCACCGCAGCTGCTACTGCAGCTTGAAATGAAACGGTGTCGATATGGAGGATAGGGTTTTCGTTGCTCGGCTGATCGTTTCCGGATGACGACATGATTCTGTAACACGAAAGATAAAGATTTTTGTGAGCGATTCTGGTTGACTTCTAGATGTACTTCGATTGCATTAAGTAAGGAGTAAAGGTATGTTCTCGAAAGTTTGACCCAAGGTTCTAAAAGGCGTGAGGCATGGCGTGGCGGCAAGGCCAAGCCTCAAGCTTAACGAGTTATGGCGAGCCATGGCGTTTTTCAAGGCGTGATGTAAGGCGGCGATTTTGTATTAATTTATAATTATATTACCGCATAAATATAAATTTATATCAAATATATCTAGTTTTTAGAAGTGTTATATCAACAACTAATAACAGAAAGTTAATAAAAAACACAATACTTGTATGTCCGATTAGAAAAGGTATAAAAAAGAGCAAAAAAACGTCTCTCAAACGAAAAAACACGCGCCATAACACGCCATAACGCGCCATGGTACGCCATATCACGCCTTGCCACGCGCCACGCCTAACAGCAACGTTATGAAGCTTTTCGTAACGGCGACGCCGCGCCTCACGCCATGGCGCGCCTTGGCACCCGCCATGGCGCGCCTTTTAGAACACTGTTTTGACCTACATCCCTATGATGCAGTCCTAGTATGGATTGGAAGTATGTTCATGATGGTTTGATCTACATCCCTATGATGCAATCATAGAGTAGAAGTATGTTTGTAGAATGGTCTTTTAAGACGTTTGTTGTTCAAGCCGAGGTATCGTTGGTTGGTGGATAACATGATCCAACCACTAGAAGGGACATGGAAATGTCTCCGGAGTTAAATTACTATAGTCCAATGACTTGACTAAAGCATATTAACGAAGGTATGATGAGGGTTTTTGAACAAAAGGTGACACGGAAGTTAGCCGACTGTCAATATCATCGATGTTTTACGATGTAATAAGTTTAGGAAAATTTGACTTTGAAGAAGGTCTTACATCATATCCAGAGTAGAATGGTTTTGGCCGCATAAAGGCCTAACTAACAGTACTTACAGTACAAGATAGTTTCATAGAAAATGTTGCATCGGGCATAGACAAAAAATAATTCCTTTAATAAGGTAGGGAAATAAAGCCTTTCTTTCTGGCGGAGCTCATCCTTCTGGTAAACTCTCAGGTTAGCCAATTATCGTTCCATTATTAAGAAGGTGTCCTTCGTACACTCTCTGGCGTACTCGTTTCTCTATGACTTCAGCTCGTGTTTTAGCTAGTGCTTGCAGCAGGGTCTCATGGTCTCTCTTAGATCTCTCACGAGTATTTTCAAGATGATTGGTGTAGATGGTGTGCATTCTTGCGTTGGTATTTAACCTGTTTGATACAATGGAGAGTCGTCCTGCCTTGAATTTTGTTTCAACCAACTCTGCGGATCCGAATTGTTAGAACTTTGTCTACTGAGCTCCTTTCGCTTAAGTTGTAGTAGCTTCGGTCTCCTTTTAACGACATAGGTCGATCTTGCTCTTCGCTCCATGTTTCTAAGTATTCTTCCTAAGGAGGCGTCGGGCCATGAAGAGCTAGACGAGGGTTAGGGTTTGAATTTGGAGCTACCGGGGGTAGGTTCTCATCCTCGAATTCAGAGTTATCATCATCCGAAAGGTCTTCAGTATGGTGATCATTCAAAAGGGATTGGATGATCATTCTCTGGTTCTTCTCTGAACCATCCAGCATTGCCTTTATTCGGGTAGTACGGGTCGTCGTGGGGATGGGGTCCAGCTATGTTATCTAAGCGATAATTTGGGGTATAAGAATCTAACACATAAGTAGTTGATAGAATACACAAAATACTCCTATAGTATTTTAAGTTTTTGTTCTATTGTTCCCATTGTGGTATTGTGGGTAAGTTTTTAGACTTGTTGCAACTCACAACCACACTTAGGCACATGCTAGTCAACCCTTGGAAAATATAGTTGATCAGGCTATATCATCCCAGTTTTGACTATATGTCTCTAAGTCTACTTGTGCTGCCCAATAATCGTAATACTTTTGTTCTGTCTTAGTGACACTGATTTTAGTATGAATGCAGACATGTATACTTACATAAATATTTTACCATTTAAAAGTATAGACTCTTTATCAGAGTATTTTAATCCCTATTGTATTTATAGTTTGTATATGTTTTATGGGTTGATATACTTAATTCACTATAAACAATGCTCTGATACCAATCTATCACACCCCAAAACCGAGAACAGCGGAAACGTTCTGGGGCGGAGGACGTCATGTAATGTATCACAACAATGCAAAGTAGTAAACAAGCAACAACATCATCCATTGCATTAATAGTATAATTTTAATTACATTTGAGTTCTTTCATAGTATAATTCTACAAAATGAATATTCAAAGATAAAAGACGAGTCTTGATTGCTCCGTCTTCACAGAACCTGGTAGTCGTACCTGTCTATCCGTATCCTGGGAATACAAGTTATTTTGAAAGTGAGTATCAGCAATAATGCTGGTGAGTTCATAAGTATTTATGTGACTTTGATTTGTAAAGCTGTAAAGAAAGACCTGTAAATGTATGAAGGAAAGTTTGTACCAACGAACATGTTTGAAAGTAATTGTAAACGTTTGAAAACTCTAGAAAATCCCAAATTTTCTACTAGTATAAATTGTAGCCTTCTACCAAGACTCGACTGTTTTGAATGTTTGCTTCAGAAATCCAATATTTGTTTATAAGTGGATAGTAGATTAAAAGTCCCAAAATGAACTACCATGATGTTTTCATGTCATAAAATAGTAGATTTGTGTACAGTTATAATCGCTAAGATATATGAAAACTTCGTAAATCAACGTGTTTTTAATACTCCATGTGAGTTTTATAACCATGCTATTGACACTGATGGCCTGTAACAACGTTCTTCAGGCGTTGGAATGTTATGACATTTGTCACCCAGACTTGCCGGTCTAACTGTAGCTAACAGTTTAGGTGCGGGATTGTCAATCCCGTATAGATCTAAACACAAGTATCACGCTCCCCCTACAAGGGATTATGGTATATAATACAGGACTTAATAATGCATACTCGAAAGTACGTGAAGCGTCTCACAACATAGTATAAAACAGATTTACTTATGAAAATGTCCATTTGTTCTTGTATATGAAAATATCTCTTTGATATGGTACTTGTATGTCTTGAAATTTGTATGCCTTGTAATTGTATGTAATCGTATCTCTTGTAATTGTATGTCTTGAAATTTGTATGCCTTGTAATTGTATTTAATCGTATCTCCTTATATAGTATGTAATGTATTAGTATAAACTCATGAATAGACTGAATCTTGTATGATTCCTGGTACTTGGAATGGTAAATAGTATGTCTTAACTATACCTATTATAGTTACTGATAATGTGTGTGTATAATCGAAATATGCCTTTGCTATCCAAAGGTACTGAACCAACTGAATAGAAAACTTTTATGTCTATATCTGTATACATGATATATATATATATATATATATATATATATATATATATATATATATATAACCAGACATGTATAGGCGTGCATTTGACAAATAAAATATAACAGAAGTTTTGTATAACTTTTGAGAAGTTTAATAAATAAGAAGTGATGACTTGATGTCAGTTTATAAAACGATTTGAAAGTAGTTTGTTTGATAAGAGCAATTTTAAGTATAAGAAGACCTTTGTTTGAAATACGATTCTAATCATGTTTGAAAGGAAATACAAAGTATGTAAGACAGTTTGATAAAGAGTTTTTAACATGTAAAAATAGTTGTCGTAAACTATTATAGTTTTTCCAAAAGTTCGTTTTGTTTGTATAGTAAACCCTAGTGTGATGCTCACTTGTTATGTAATGTGTAACTTTTTGTGATGACATAAATGAACACATGTATTCAAGGTATAAATAAACTGTTTGATTCGTATACGTAACAACATATTTAATTTAAAAAGACAAGATATTATCGTGGTATATTTTGTGTACTAAGGTTTCCATGTAGTAGTTATGAATCACATATGATTTACTTGATAAAAATGAGTATCTAGTGAAACTTTGAGTTACACACGATAATAATCGTGTGTATACTTGTATTCCCCCCCCCCCCCCCCCCCCCTTAAAAGTGTATATTAAAACAATATTGATAACACATTTAAAAATGTAGATTACAGGGGTATGAACTCGCCAAAGAAAGTGCATGATTTGAAGAAAACGAGATTTTCCCGGGCGGCACCTCGACCGGAGAGTGACAAGATTCTTGGGAATCTCGGGGCTTCGGACTTTCGTCGGGGCTCGAATATGAAACCGGGAAGTCGGGATGTTGTCGGCACGAAAAACGAGGCGAAAATGTGAGAGAAAAGAGGGATTTTTGTGAAAACAGTCGGCACTCTCGCAATCTATTTATAGGAGCTGGAGGTCCTCGGTACACAGGGCATACTTCGGACTTACGCGGGGCGTTCCTCGTACGTGGGGCGTACTCCAAAGGTACACGGGGCGTTCGTTTACGTCACTACTTACCGCATCCTCAGGCGAAGTGTCTAGTCGACGTGGCTGATCCGGAGCCTTGTATCCGAGTACGCGGGGCATACGAGGGTACGCAGGGCGTACTCCTTCAGATAAGACTTTGAAGTGCGTGCCAAGAACTTCTAAAATGCGTAACTTTCGCATACGAGCTCCGTTTTTGACGTTCTTTATATCCACGCAAAGGTGAGAAAATACTCTACAACTTTCATTTAGACTCCGTCGGCAAATTTTGACTTTATTTTTAATTATATTTTAATTAATAGGTCGGGACACGATAATTTCGTTAAAAATCCGTAACTTCTTTATCCGACGTCCGTTTTCGTCAGACTTTTTATTGTTATACTCCTATTGTCGGGCTCTCCAACTTTCGTTTAGGTTGTGTCGGCTAAAGATCGCTCGATCTCTGTTTCGAGTTTTTAGCTGTCTACTGCTAGGTTAGAAACTTCGGAAAATCATAACTTCCTCATACGAAGTCAAATTTGGGCGTTCTTTTTATGCATGATCACGGTTTAACGTAATCTACGACTTTCGTTTAGATACCTAAGGCTAAAAATTATTGTATCGAAACTTTGCGTTTTACGTCTATCAGCGTTGCCGGCTTTCGCCGTGAATTTTAGATTGGTCATAACTTCTTCGTTATAACTCGGATTTTAGTGTTCTTTATATGTACGAAAACCTTGATACGAGTCCTACCACTTTATTTAACCCAAATATGATTTTAGGAAAGTTAAATTTTGGCTTAAATTTGACTGGCGTTACATTTTTTTTGTCTCAAAATATCGGGTTGTCACAAAACGCTTTTACTAAGTAGATTTTAAGTAGATAGCGATTGTGATATTTGCATTATCAAAGTCATTAGTGGAGCGTGTGTGGTTAACCGGCACACTAACATTGACTTGTGAGAAATGGAAAAGGTCTAAACAATTGAGAATATGATTACGGTATCCCTTTTCATAGTTCTAAATGTCTTTAGACACACATGTGAGCTATCTACGGAAAGGTGTATGATTTAGATAAAGTTTTTTTTTTATCAAAGCATCTCGTATTAGAAGTCTGAACTTTGGTAAGAAAATTAATAAAGTATTGATTTCTAGAAGTCCAGCTAATTTCCGAGTACATGTCAAAACTAGTAGGAGCATAAGTATCATGCTGATAATTCTCATGTTAGTGGGAGCATGATAATTATGATAAGTGTTGAAAGTTAGCAATATTAATTATAGAAAACGAAAGTTTCAATTGGGAAAAGTTGTTTTGCTATAATTAAGGGAGAGGAAAGTATACTTCATTTCAATTCTAAAAGCTTATATTGAGATTTTAATCATCTTTAGTCAAGGATATATATATATATATATATATATATATATATATATATATATATATATATATGAATTTTATGTTAGAATGGCTCAACTTAAGGAAATTCTATATATATTGCGTTCTCAAAATTCGATTATGATTACGACATCCCTCTTCATAGTCGAATTATGAGAACATGGCAAATAGAAATTTAAATATGATAGCAAAAGACTGGTCCAGTATCATGTCCATATGTGAGACATCATGAATCGTGTCCCATATGCTTCGGATATAGGACCGATTGCATGTGCTATAATATTCATCTGTTCTATATTTTTCCAAATGCCTAGAGCATTAAGAGGGAAAAGTACTAGAACTAGATATGACTAATTTAATTAAGCAATTGTCGAGGTCAATCTAAGGTTTACTAAAGATTGGTTGCTCGGGAACAGTTGGAAGTATGGTGTAAATTTTTGGAGAGTACCATATTGACATATTCTGAAAAGATGCAACTCTTGTTTAGGAGTAATAGTCAAAATGGGAATATGGAAATGTTCACATAGGTGGAAGTTATTCATTAAATCTGTGTAAGATTAGGAAACTTAATACAAGAAGGATGTTCAAAGCAATGTACTTTGAATATGAGACTTCGTTTCCATGGAGTTGATCTCCATTGGAATACTCTGTAATGTCTGTTGACAAGTCTTTGTGACTTTGTGCATAATCATTACAAGAGGATCAATGCATATAAGTTTAGAATCTAACAGATTTAGGTAAATGGCAGGAATTTGGAATTCTTGCATTTGCGATAAGGATTTGGGATTGTGAAATGAGAATCATTGGATTTATGATCAATCGATCTATTTCACAAAGTAAAGATCATTGACAAACTTAGTGTGCATACTTTGTGTATGGCATAACTATTGTTTGGAAAACATAGTGTGCATACTTGGTGTATGGCATGACTAGTGTTTAGAAAACATAGTGTACATGCTCGGAGCATGGGACAACTATTGTTTTAATTCAAGTATAAAGTTGATAGTTTGAAACAGTATGCAATGAATAATGTGTAATCAATATGGTGATAAATAAAAGGTGTTCTATTTATATTCATAAGTTCTGAGACCATATTGGATGCGATTATTCTTCTGTTTCACTTTGCATGTTTTGACTTCCAGAATAACTAGGTCGTTCTTCCTGAATGACTAAGTTATTCAAACCATCCATAGTCGGTCATATGTTGGAAGTAGATATGAATCAAGACTGTAATGAAGCTGGTTTGTAGATGTCCAAGGTAGTGGACATAGCAAGAGTTGTTGCAACATTCATAAGTGCTCATAAGTTCTGAGTATTGGATTAAACCCACGCTCATTTGACTCGCTTCATGGATTTTATCACGAGTGATCATTAGACGATAATATCTTATATTCTTCAAACCTAGAGATATGAGTTGTTGCATATGAGTTGGTTATACATTGATTGTACGAAAACGCATTGGTAACTCGATGTTATAAAACGTGCCTTTGTGTATGATTCAACAAGTAGTAGAACAAGCATATGAGTCAAAGTTTATCCATTCCTTTTACCCTTAAAGGGATAAAAGCGATATCTATGGGCCCCTCGATGATTTAGTGATGACACCTTGAAGTGCTTGGCCAAGCCTGGATTGATTTGATTTGTTCAATTATTCGGTCGTCATAAATCGGAAATCAAGAAACAACAAATGGATAAAGAGAACGATTATAATCCATGTCTCAGTTCATATGATATCTGGAATGGAGGAATATATGATCCCTTATCCAATGGACGCGTCATTGATTTGTTCAGAGTTCGACGACAACGACTTTAAGAGCTACGATTGCTAGATAGGTTTTGGAGTCATACGCAATACTAGTTTTAGACTTATCCAAGTGGGAAACTGTTGGATTAGATGTCTAAGTCCAAACTATTATTGTTATATATTCGACCCGACTTGGCATGGCCCATTTGGGTTGTAGTGTACCGGAACAATTGGATAGACAAAATGAGAAAAAGGATACCAGTGATTTATATTAATATATTATAATTTCTAATATATTAATATGAAATCATATTACTTAATTAGTATTTATCAATAGTTAATTTAGAATTAATCTAGTGATCAAAAGGAACTAATTAAATATGGACTCTTATATATATGTGGTAGACCAAGTTGTGGTGGACCAAGTTTATTTAGGTTGGGCTAAACTTTCAAGGATAGTCCATGGAGTGTTTAACCCATGGATCCTATGGAAAGAAGATCATAGGTATTAAGGTTTACATGAATGTAACCCTAATCCTCCACACTATATAAAGAGGTCCTTGATTCATGAAATGGGCACTAGTGCATAGAAAATGAGGGCAAGGCCGATTTCATAAGAGGGAACCTAAGTATCCTTGATCTCTAGCTCAGACGACGCACAAATGCGTGTCAAGTAAGGCCCTGTCATAACGAGAGACAACACACTTTTGCGCGTCGTTTATAGACGACGCGCATGACGCGCAGTTACGACATGCTTTACGACGCTCATTTACGACACACAATGTGTATCAAGGAAGGCCTTGTCATAAAGGAAGACGACACGCATTTGCATGTCATAACCTTATGACGCACATTTACGACACGCAATGCGTATCGTTAAATCCCCTGTCATAACCGAAGATGACACACATTTTTGCATGTCATAATCTTAAATGTTTCAAAAATTATACATTTTTTTAGATTTACTAATTTTCAAATTATATTAACATTTAATGTCTCATAATACAAAATAAAATATCATATATAAAATTACAATCCATTGCACAAAATTAAATGCCATACAGATAATCGTTTCAATAGTAATAAATGTAATATCAAGTGTGAAGGAGATGAAAGTCATCAACAAATAGTAATAGAACCACAAGAACTTGATCACCACCTTCACAAAATCCGAGCTACTTTGTATGAAACTACGCACACCAACAAGACCTGTAAATTTGAATCACGCAACCATTAGATTCACATATTGAGGAATCAAAGTATAGTATGTTATTTCTTACATTTAACCTTCTTATATGTAATAAGATGCAATGAATGTAGGATTCTATAAACACTCATATATAGCTTAGTAGATTAAGACTAGTCCACATTTAGTCTATTAAGTAAAATAAAAAAGAAACAAGACTTCAATTATAAGGATGAGTATGGGTTAGAAACCTTCACCGCCATAAATGCCTGAGTTCTGAAGCTTTCCCCTATATCCGAAACACTAATTGTATATAAAAACATTATATTAAGTTGGCATCCACATCAACTAGGAGATGAAAAATTATTTATTTATCATGCAATCAGTTGCTAACTTGCTATATACAATATATAAAATGTTTAAAGAATGAAAGTTTTAACTAATAGTAAGAAAACAAATAACAAAATGAGGTAATAAGATAAATATATGCAAGTGAAGCACCAAATAAGACACTTACCTTATGATTAAGATAAGAAGGTGGAAGTAAGATAGACCTCAAGAAGAAACAGTCTGGTAGGCATATATAACCAGCTAATCTAATGATCACAATTAATATTTAGTAAGTTAAGAGTTTTTTGGATTTTTAAAACATGTCATACCGTAATAATATATAGCATGTTCTTCAACAGCTTTTGACTCAAAAACATGTTCCTTAGTTTCAGCAAAAAGATTTTGAGCTTTTTCAATGAGTTTTATAAGTGGAGTATGAAGTGGAGATCCTCTAGTTGCCATTACATTCTTTGCTAATTTCCATGATTCTTTCCACAATAAGTAGGCAACATCCTACATTCAACAACACTTAATTACATACAAAATTCTACTTTTGTTTTACCAAATCAAATCTCAATGTTTATCAAAACAGACTTACATGAAGTTGACCAGTAGAAAGAAAGAAATCCTTGAGAAACTCATGCTTATAGTACCTAAAATAATAGACACATCTTCATATTCCCATATGAAATTAAATAGAAAAACTTATATAGCCTTTACGTTGCATAACGTATGAATAGATCGCGTGCAATAGGCTTAGCTTGTATCATTCCAAATAATTCCAATGTTGGTCTCTATACAAGCCAATAATTTGAGAACTTAATTTTAGTATTATTTTATAATTAATCAAATAAGAAAAAAAATAAATACCTTCTGTCATATAGGAAAGAGAACAAGATAAATAAGATCAATATCGCCACTTTTAGTTGCCTTAGTCAGTGTTGTATCTTCTTCCCCAATGCCTAGTAACAAAGGAAACTGGAAAAGTGCTAATTTCCTCCTGCTAGTCTGATCTGCATGAGTAGCAACTGCATCATAAGAAACGCTTCTGCACAATTTTAACTCAAAAATCCCAAAAAGTTAGCCATTGACATTTTTTAGTGTACTTTAATCCTATAAAACTTTAAACAAACCTTATCAAGTATGATATATCCTGATAACCACTTCCTGCAGAATAAGCCTCAAAAAGAATCAATCCACCAATCAAAACTGAACAAGTGATATCATATATCTAGATGATTGTTCACCATATCCACTATTATCACAATATAAGAGATAAGAATATTGAGAGGTTTAATTTTGTATGAAACCCGTGTCAAAATTGAAAGGAACTTTATTCAAAGCCTAAAAATAGGCGTATGTACACGAGCATGTGGTTCTTGATGAAACAAGAATTATAACCGAATTGTCACTGGAATAACAAAAGTGCATCGTTGATGTATAAATATATAATGCCAACTTTTGAGATGAAAATATGTTAGGGAATTAAGTAGAAGAAATTACCCAGAACCAAAAGAAAGAAGCTAGCTCAAACGCGTTCTACATAGGAATTGATCATGAGTTATGAAGTTGTGTTATTAGCCCTAAAAACAAACACATGATGGAAATGAAGAATCAAATGGAAGGAAACTACTCAAACCTGGAAAATAATAAAATGAATTAAGTTGAGCAAAAGTTCTGGCTTTTTAAACCAAAATAGTTCATCTCGAGGATTTAACCTTCTTTTAGCAAAGAAGCCTCATGTATTTGCAGCACTTTCAAGTGCCAAAGTAGCAATAACATGTTGCAGTTTTGTCCCCGTTGCAAATGTGATAGTCAATGTAACTAATTTCTTGTAAGTTATAATGATTTTTAATGGGAAAATAAGGATATAAAAATGTAATGTACTTACCATCCAAGTAACTAAACCATTTGTAAGCAAAAATAATTGTTAGATTTCTCTTGATAATTCAGTTGTAAGAAAATCAGAGCCTTTTCATGGAAGGTTTCCTGTTCTTGGACCTCCAACTGCAATTTCAGATAAAGTTCATCAAAAATGTGCAGCTACTTTAAATGTTGCAAGAATGATTCTTGCAGTATATAATCACAACATTGATGAAGTAAGTTCAAGATTTCGTTTTACTTTTCTTTAATTTTTTGTTATTTGACTTATTTTGTTAACAAGTTTATTTTTTGATTGTAGCTTATGAAAAATCTATTCCGTTGTTTAGATAGTCCGAGCTTCCTTTCCTTCAATGGCAAGAATGTTTTGTAGTTTTAGCAAATCGACTTCATAAAGATCTTAAAAACAAGGTAAATGATATTTTTCTTTAAAATTTCTAACTTCAGAAGACTATTTCTAATTGTATAAATATATATTTACATTCATTTGGAATCAAAGTTGAAGGAGTAGGAAGTAATTTCCACACAACAAAGTATCGATTTTCTAGCCAAGGTTTTAAGGAGCATTCTAGAGGTTAGTTTATGACTAATAGTTCTATCTTTTTCATATCTAAAAGTTTTAATTTAGTTATATGATAAATTTTGTTATCTTTTTTCTGAATCACCTTAGATCTTGCTTAGAGAAGGAAAAAGGATCTCAAGAAAGGCTGATTGAGCCATTAATGAGTTTTGTGAAGTCATATGAAGGTGGAACAGAGAGTCATGCATGTGGAATTGTTCATGCTCTTTTTGAAGAGTATTTATCAGTTGAAGAGATATTCAATGACAACATTCAAGTGAGTTTTTGTTTTTATTTTTGTACTTTCTACATTTTTTCATGTAGATATTAAAAAAAACTTTACTTTTCAGGCTGATGTCATTGAATGCTTTCGACTTCAATACCGGAAAGATCGGTTTCGGGTTGTTGACATTGTGCTTTCACATTAGGTATTCATGTTTGCTAATAAATTTTTGTAATTTTTAATTTATATAACCATTAATTTATTTCCATATAGGGTGTTAAGAGTAAAACCAAGCTGATATTAAGACTAATGGAGAATTTAGTGTATCCTAATCCGGCTGCATATCGGGATAAACTGATACGGTTTTCTACACTCAGCCACACAAATTACATTCAAGAATGATTATTAATTAGATATATAAGTAAAGTGTATAATACCAGTTAGCACATCAACTATACTCCAGGACTAAAATGGTAATTTACTTACCTTAGCATTTTCAAGAATGGCATTTGTTGCCCCTGTTGCCTTCAAATCCAAAAGATGTGGAATATCCTGAGCTCAAGCATATATAGATATCTATAAAGTGTAAATTCAATTTTTTTATTAGATATTAACTAATTTACGTGTTTAACTTAAAAAACAATTGAAAACTTACATGTGCATTTTTTTGATTGTGGGCGTTGTTCTCTATTCCAGGTAAACATGAAGTCTTAGAAACTTAATCGTTAGACAAACCCACGATTGTCTATTATATTGAATCCCATACAAGAAGTAAAACCATCTCAAACTACATGGATGACATGCTTGATGGATCCCACTTCTGACTATTTATGCATGTATATGTTTTCACATATCTATATATGTATATGCATGTACACATCTATCTTCACATGTATGCACATATCTGTATCTGTATACTACTATGTTTTGACCAAGAAAGAATACTGAAATTCTTCAAAAGTGTTTGAAGAAGACAACTACAGCACAATAACTAATGATCTGAACTCAAATGCTACAAATCTTTTGACCCTATGTCCAAAACAACTACAAAGTTACAAAATATAAATACATGTCAGAACCAAAACCGACCAACACAGTTGGATCTAAAGATTGTCTACCATGTAACACCCTTCCATGAGGGATTAGTGAATACATAGTTTCTAGGAGAACTAAACCCCATAAATGTGTGACTGATATGCAAGAGATGGCGTGAGTAGGAATCCAATAATAGAAGAGGGCCTACAGACTTATTCCTTTTTCACTTAATAAAGAAAGTCAGGCGACTGAAGCTTTCCTTATGAAGACCTAACTTTTTACAAATTTTCTCTCATATACTTCAGTTTTCCTTCCATACAACTTCTACCTTGAATTCAAGACTTGTCATCATGTGAGGTTAAAGTTTTTACTAGACATGTTAAGCAAAAAAGAACGGAAGATGAAGTTTTACCTTCTCGGGTGCGATAAACTGGGAAAATTATACAATCGGAAGATTCTGCAACAAAAAGCGTACCTCATCAACCTTCACAATTATTTGATCAACATTTTGCCCTAATTCCTCCGCAACAACAGGTTCACGTTCGGTACGAACTTCCAGAACGGGTGCATCAATTGTTTCCATTTATTCTTGAGACTAGGATCCACGATTGAAAGAGTTTTGGAAAAGTAGATAGATTTTCTGACGCAAACAAAGCTCTGGTGTGTCGCCGGTGATGTCCGTCGTTGGAGAGCGAAGAAGGGTTTGGAAACAGGTGGGGGGTTTTGTCATGCGAGAGAATTACAAAAAAAGTAAAAGAAAACAGCGTAAAAGAAACCTGGTGGAGAAGGAGAGACGAGAATGTGGAGGTTTCGATTAAGGGTTGTTCAACTGGTAGCTTTGACGGTCGTAGTTGTCGATCGGCACTACAATTGAAAGGAGTTGCAGTCGCCGAACCCTTTAGTGTGAGGATCGATTCGGAAGGCAAGGTTTAAAAAATTTAGGGATTTCATTTTCCCTCTAAGGAGACGCGCGTTACTTAAAACAAAAATATAAAACGACATTCACAGAGGACGCACAAGTGCCCTCCGTGTTTTTAATTTTTTTTGCAAAAGACACTAATTTAAGGGCACGCAATAATGCATGACCTAAATCGTTAAATTTTTTTGAAGAGATGACAATTTTTTAATGTCACTCTCTTTTGCATAACATAAATCAATGAGTGTCGTGGTTTGCGCATCGTAAAAGGGTCTTTTTCTTGTAGTGATCCAAGATATTTAGGGTTGCATGTACACCATAGTAGTGTTAGAATGCTCAAAACCCTTCACTTCCATGGTGAGACTTTAAGCAAAACCGAATCCCCAACTTCGAATGTCATCGATCGTCTTTTCTTGTCAGCATAGCTCTTTTGACGATCCTGAGTTGCTAACATCCTTTCCCTAATCACTTTCAGCTTTTCAGCAGTCTGATGGACTATCTCGAGGCCCATAAACTACTTTTTCTCTAGCTTCAAGCCAACATGACGGTGTACGACACTTCTGTCCATACAAATCTTGATAAGGTGCCATGTTGATGCTCGAATGGTAACTATTGTTGTAGGAAAACTCTATCAGGGGAAAGTGTTGATCCCAGTTACCTTGGAATTCCAGGGTACACGCTCTTAGCATACCCTCCAGTGTTTGAATCGTCCTTTCGCTCTGACCATCTGTCTGCGGATGGTAGGTTGTACTTTAACACAACTTTGTACCCAATTCCTCTTGTAGACTCCTCCAAAACCTTGAATTGAAACGACTATCACGATCTGATACAATCGTTAAAGGAACACTATGAAGTCTTACTACTTCCTTCGCGTAAGCCTTTGCAAGCTTATCCATAGACCATCTTTCACTGGCTGCTATGAGGTGTGCACTTTTAGTGAACTGATCAACGACCACCCAAATCATGTCGTGACCCTCCATCGTTCTAGGTAGTTTAGTGACAAAATCCATGGTGATGTCTTCCCTTTTACGCATGGGTACAGGTAAAGGTTCTAAAATCCCATATGGTTTCTGATTTTATGCTTTAACTCTTGCACAGGTTACACACTCGACCACATACTTTGCAACATCAAGCTTCATCGTCGGCCACCAGTAGTACGATTTTAGATCCCTATATATCTTAGTGCTGTCAGGATGAATCGAGTACATGGTCTTGTGAGCTTTCCATCAGAAGATCTCCTACTCCTCTCGTCTTAGGTACTCAAATACTATCTTGGAATACCTTCAACCCTTGATTATTTCTACCGAACACCAACGTCTTGCCCAAATGTTCTTCCTTTCGGTCATTTTTCTCTGAAGCATCTCCCTGAGCTTTCTTGATGCTTTCCATAATCATTGAGACAACTTCAATTCTTAATGCTCTTGGCCTTCTCCTTTCAAGGCTCACTTTTCGACATAGAGCATTAGCTACAACATTTGCTTTACCATGGTGGTAAAGTATCTCACAGTCGTAATCCTTGAGCAACTCTATCCAGCGTCGTTGTATCATGTTCATTTCTTTTGATTAAAGAGATACTGAAGACTCTTATGATTAGTGAAAAGTTTGTACTTTGTATCGTAAAGATAATGCATCCATATCTTTAATGCGAATACCACTGCTGCCAACTCTAGATCATGAGTGGGGTAGTTCTTTTAGTTCTCTTTCAATTGTCGAGATGCGTATTCTATCACCTTATCCCTTTGGGTCAGAACACAATCTAACCCAACTCCAGATGCATCGCTATAAACTGCGAAGTCTTCAACTCCATTGGGTAGATAAAGAATCGGTGCTTCACACAACTTCTTTTTTGGCTACTCGAATGCTTCCTCGTGCTTCTCACTCCAAGTATAAGTAGCTCCTTTATGGTTCAAAGCTGTCAATGGAGCAGCTATTGGAGAAAAACCTTGGATAAACCTTTAGTAATATCCAGCTAATCCCAAAAAGCTTCAAATCTCCGTGGGACTCTTTGGTCGTTCCCACTTCATCACAACTTTAATCTTAGTTGGGTCAACCGTTATTCCTTCTTGGTTAACCATACAACCCAAGAATTAGACTTGTCAAATCCAAAAATCGCATTTGGAGAACTTTGCAAACAACTTCTCCTTCTTCAAAACTTCTAACACTTCTCACAGCTGCTTACCAGGCTCTTGCTGGCTCTTTGAGTAAACAAGAATGGCATCTATGAATACTATCATGGATTTATCGAGGAATGGTTTACAAACCCTGTTCATCAAATCCTTGAATGTTGTTGGAGCATTGGTTAGTCCAAATGACATAACCACGAACTCATAGTGTCTGTATCTTGTTCTGAATGCGGTTTTCACAATATCCCACTCGCTCACCTTTAGCTGATGATATCCTGACCGGAGATCGATCTTTGAGAAATAGCTCGAACCCTACAGCTGATCAAACGGGTCGTCAATCCTTGTTCTTCATTGTTGCCTTGTTCAACTCTCTATAGTTTATGCACATCCTCGCTTCCATCCTTCTTTTTTAAGAATATCACTGGACCTCTCCAGGGTGATAAACTAGGTCTAATGAAACTGTTGTCCAACAACTCCTGATGTTGCGTCATAAGCTCCTTCATCTCCGTCGGTGCTAATCGGTATGGTGCTTTTGCTATTGGAGTCGATCCTGGCAACAAGTCTATTCAAAACTCTACTTGTCTATCAGGGGGCAATCCAGGAAGATCTTCGGGAAAGACTTCCAGATAGTCATATACCATTGGTATACTTTGCATCTCATTCCTCTCCTTCTTAGCATCGATCATAAATGCCAAGTATGATGTGCATCCTTTAGACAAGCATTTTCTGGCTTTCATCAGGGAAATGATTCCAGAATTTACTCTGCGTTTGTCCCCGTACACAATAAATGACTATTTTCAAAGAAAGTTTACCCTCACTATCTTCTTCTTGCATAGTATCTCAGCAGCATTGGCACTAAGCCAATCCATTCCCAGTACGATGTCGAAACTATTCAACTCAATGGGTAATAGCTCCTTGTGGAATTCATTTCCGTTCAAGTCGATGACGATATTCTTAATGCAATCGCTAACAGGTATGAATTTGCCACTGACAACTTCTACAATTAGAGCATTATCAAGTTTTTCTATAGGCAATGCTAGTCTACCATAAAATTTATGTGATATAAAGGAGTAATTTGCTCCTGAATCAAACAATATATTGGCAGACAATCCATTTACAAGAAAGGTATATGGAGGGACGTCCGCTGCATCCAGGTCATCTGGAAAGCTCTAGCTTTTGGCTTCAGTGGGACATTGGGCCTTGCCGCCTCCTTCTTCTTGTTGGATTAATGTCTAAGTCCATAACTATATTTGGTATGTACTTGACCCGACCCGGCATGGTCCATTTGGGTTGCACTTCACCGACACAATTTATATGGATAGTCTTCTGAGAATATTATATTTATGATTTATATTAATATATTATATGTTCTAATATATTAATATATAATCATATTATTTAATTAGTATTGATCAAGAATTAATTTATAATTAATTAAGTGATCAAAATGAACTAATTAAATATGGACTCTTATATATATGGAATGGGCCAAGTTCATTTAGGTTGGGCTAAGCTTTCATGGATAGTCCATGGAGTGTTTAAGCCATGGATCATATGAAATGAAACGTCATGGGTTTAACCCTAGTCTCCATACTATATAAAGATGTCCTTGGTTGGTGAAATTGGCACTAGTGTGGGTACACTAAGAAGGGCTAGCCGATTTCACTAGAGAGAGCCAAGTATCCATATTCTCTAAAGTCTTCCAAGGTGTTTTAGTGATTTGTGATTCCACTTGAGGCTTCCACACTATTGGGGCTAAGCTCTTAAAGCTTGAAGACATCAAGCTACATCAAAAGATATGCCATCTAACTAGTACTTTGTAGTATAAGAACTTCATAATATGCTAGTTAGGATTAAAGCCTTGGAAAGTTCTTATTTGCATTTATAATAGAGAAAACATAGATACAAGGTTTATAGGGTTGCATGCACACCATAGGAGTGTTAGAATGCTCAAAACCCAACAGTGGTATCAGAGCCTAGGCTTCTTTTCTTGTTATCCTTGCAAAATTGCTTAAAAAATCGAGTTTTTATGCTGTCTGCTCAGCAGACTCGCCGAGTCCACTGATGGACTCACCGAGTCCAAGGCAAAATGCATCCAACTCGCCGAGTTGGTTCATGCACTCGACGAGTTGGACCCCCAGACAACATAAATTCGACTATTTTGGATGGAATTGGACTAGGAACATTACCCTAAGATGTTTTTGGACTTATAAACTTGTTTTTTGACATGGTAATGTTCATGCTAATCCAATTTCAAAGATAATTGTCAATAGATTCATGTTTTGTATTAGTTTAAGTGTTATGCTAATTACATGAAAAAGTTTGATTCCAATTATCTTGTTCATATGAGTTGCCTAGATTAATAGAAAGGTTGATTGATTATGTTTCTTTGATCCATTTTAATCTAAGAATTAATTCTAAAATGTGTTTGTGTAACTTGTCCAAAAGTTACATGAAAAGTCACATTAAAGATTCTTAAAACTCATGAAGGATGGCAAAGGTTACAAAAATGAAGAGTCATGTCTCATTGAATGGTTTTATGATTCCATAACTTGTCCTCAAGTTATGGAAGTTCAAGAGTCACTTCATTAAGTAATAAAATGTGTAACCTTAATTAAGTCCATAAGTTATAAAATAAAGAAAAGTTAATTCTTTTATTATTTTAAAGTCTTCCATAACTTTTCCTCAAGTTATGGAACTTGAAGGGTTTTTTAATTAAAACTACTTTAAACACATAAGTTATGGAATAGAAAAGTTTTTAAAGTTACAAAACTTGCCCTCAAGTTTTGGAATTTGAAAAGTTTTCTCTTATGAATACTTTAATTCCAAGTTAGCTTTTAGAATTTTAAAAGTTAAAATTCAACCCTTATACTTTATAATATTATAAGTTAATAATATTTATATATATGTATAAGAGTAAAGTCAGTCTTACCGTTAGTAGGCCTCATTCACGAAGTCGGTCTATAAGGGGGTATAAGGTTACTGCCTATAAAATGACAGTTTAATGGGTGTCCACTCTCACCCACCGCTTCCTTGGCCGGTGGAGGGTCGTTAGTCGAACGGGTAGGACAAGGACTATAATTCTCCCTTCATTAAAAGTATTAATGATAAATACTAAGTAACTAAACTTTTATAAATACCAAATCTTAGTTACTTAGGAAAATGTTAATAAGGTGCTAATCCATGAAATTACACTTTGCACTTTGTTTAAGTCGGTTAGTGGAGCGTGTGTTGTTAACCGGCACACTAACTCGTATTTAACAAGGTAGGCAAAGGGTAACTTAATGTTTATCATAGTATCGATGGAGCATGTGTGGTTAACCGACACATCGATTGAGGGGTAAACACTTAAGGGTACCAAGTAATTTGCATGGTTACTTCACACCTTCTTTTGTGATCCTTGGCATCCCAGTCACAAAACCTGAAGGGCACACTCGAGATTTAAACATGCCATTGAAAGTTCAATGAATCTCAAAGATCTAGGAGTTTCAAATCCAATTAAAACTTAATAAATTATTTCGTTTTTCATGGTGGAAATTGGTGAATCGTCATTCACCTATCTTCAAATATTCTATAGCTTGGATTACGGCATCCCTCTTCCAAGTTATAAAATATTGTGTTGGGTCCTAGCCTTAATATTTCATATTGGGTGTTATATTAAGGACTGTAAATCAACTATCTTGAATATCTCCCAAAAGGTGTCTAGTTCAGACATCTATGATCTTCCCAAATCTCTTGGAACTTCACTTCCTCCACCTCCTCTAATTATTCTTCCTATCCCACAAGTTCAAGGTCACTCAATCCGTATTGGCAAGGCAAGGTCTAGGTGTGATCACATCTTGGAGATGAAGTCACATATTGACAAGCCGGGAGAGTTGGGTGTCAAAGTCTTGAGAAAGTTAGTGGTTCAATCACTTTCTAAGTCACATACTGAGTTCCTTGGGACTCCTATGAAACAGACTATGACAAGACTCTTAATGATCTTATCTATTTGCTTGGTGTTGCTGAATCAACAATGATTTGGAAGGCTAGTAAAGCAAATTTGATTAGGAGATCAACTTCCCAAAACTTTATGGACAGGGACAATAGTGACACATGAAATCCAGAAAAGCATTCTCTTCCCAATGGAAATGTATTGGCCATAGTCAACTTGGTTGACCAAAGGGTAAAGAGAAAGGATAAGTCTAAGATAGTTCCATGTATTATAACCTAAGAGTCCATATGTTTCTATTGCCAAAGGAAGGGGCTTTGGTTACGAAGCTGCCAAACTTACCTAAGGATGGTAAAGTCAATAAGTTTGACTTTATTTCAGGTAAAGTCCATTGTCTAACTCTATTAAGTTCCTACTTGGAGATTCTTATTACATGATGTGGCTGGGTCACATGTTGATGTTTTAAGAATCAAAGAAAAGTAAAGGAACTTAAAGGAAGTATATGTTGATTCTGATCACGAAGATGGATTTCAATCGCATGGTTCGGTGATCAGAATGTTGAGCAGGTGCTTAAGAGTTATGATAGATTGCTTAGGAATAGATGACAACAAGTTTTCATATACATTTGCATTGTAAGGATTAGTTTTTCTGCAAAGTTTTAAAATAAAAGAAAAGTTTTTAATTTTATTTATTTTAAAATATCCTTACAATGGCATTTAGGAAAAAAAAAGATGTTTCTTATATGATTCCATTGATAGCAATATTGGAAATATGAATTTGATTCTTTCATTTGTAGTAGTGTCTAAATTTACCAAATAAGGAAAGATTCTCATCATCAAAGTTTCAGTTGGATAGAAACTTGGAATCATGCAAGTTGTATAGTATGATGAATAAGAACTTTCGAGCATTGGAAAATTAAGACTAACTGCTTGTTCACATGGATGTGTGAGTCAAGAGAAGGACTAAGGGATCAAGTACACTTTCTTGTGCACTTGTCAAAGTCCACCACAAAAGATGGATAAGACTATTCGTCATGATTTATTAAGGTTTAGTAAATATGATTATACTTACAAGGTTAAGTATAATTCTGAAGCATTGGAAAATTTTCAATGTATGACAGAACGAATAAGAAGAATCAAATTAGGCAGAAGGATAAAAGTTTCTCAAATTTGAAAAGATGGGAGAGTACATTAGTATCATGTTTTAAGATCATCTTAATGATTTTGAGACCTTATCAAAATTCACCCTCTAAGTGCATTATGATAGTTAAGAAGAGGAGTTATGAATTGTTGAAGTGGTTAAATCAAGAAGATGATTCATACTTCATTCCAAAAATAATTCTTAGAGTTATACTCTAAGATTGTAATTTGAGTGCATGTTCTAAAGAAGGTTTAAAATAGTTGTCAAATGTATGAGTAAAAGTTTTCTACTCTTGAACATTTGAAATTGGTAAGTTGTGATGTTTTGGATAAAACAAAGACCAACTAAGGCTAATTGTGTTAAGTGTCTGTCTTGATTAGAATCCACACTATCTCTTGAATATTTGGCAAGAAATTCTTATAGGTCAAGGAGACAGTGGGAGTCTAAAAGATCCTGAAAGGGTTTCAAGAAGTAATCAAGAATAAAACCTGTATTTCATCACTAGCACACAACTAGATGTTTATAACCTATCGTGTTGACACTTCTGTGCCCATTCCAGTTAAGTTGGCTACACATTTGAGTTCTACATGTTCTCAATTGTGTGCATACCTACTAGGAAGGAATGGAAGGCCCTTGAGCTGGCAGGTGGCAAGAAGTTAAGATTACATAAGTTCAATCCATATGAGTTAGGATTTGTCACTAACCTAGTCTTGTGATTATGGTTTGACAAATTCTCATGGATAAGAACACATACACCATAAAATCTAAGTGTCATAAGGTTTCTCTCCGATTCATGAAAATGATGGTGAGGAAATTCTTTCACTAAGTAGATTTTAATTGCAGCTCTTAAAGTTGTTAGTGGAGCGTGCGTGGTTAACCGGCACACTAACATTGACTTATGAGAAATGGAAAAAGATCTAAACAATTGATACTATGATTACGACATCCCTTTTCATAGTTCTGAAATTGTTTAGAGACACTTGTGAGCCATCTAAGAGAGGTGTATGATTTTGATAAAGTCTTATCAAGGCAATCTAGTATCAGAAATCTGAACTTTGGTAAGAAAGTCAATAAAGTATTGATTTCTGGAAGTCCAGTTGATTTCTGGGTACATGTCAAAGGTAGTGGAAGCATAAGTGTTATGCTATTAATCATCATGTTAGTGGGAGCATGATAATTATGATAAAGGTTGCAAGTTAGCAATGTTAATTATAGAAAACAAAAGGTCTCAATTGGGAAAAAGTTGTTTTGCTATAATTAAGGGAGAGGAAATTATACTTCATGTCAAATCTAAAAGCTTAGATTGAGGTTTTAATCGTACTTAGTCAAGAATATATATGAATTTCATGTTGGAATGGCTCAACATAAGGAAATTCTATATATATATATATATATATATATATATATATATATATATATATATATATATATATGTATATATATATATGTATATATATATATATATATGGGTTCATTATTTGCGTTCTAAAATTCGATTATGATTACGGCATCCCTTTTCATAATCTGAATTATGAGAACTTGGCAAATAGAAATGGAAATATTATAGCAAAAGACTGGTTTAGTTTTTATGTAAGACATCATGAATCGTGTCCCATATGCTTTGGATATAGGATCGATTACATGTGCTATTTTCATCCTTTCTAAAATTTTCCAAATGCCTGGGGCATTAAGAAGGGAAAGGTCTAGAATTGGATATGACTAAAATGATTAAGCAATTGTTGAGGACAATCTAAGGTTTATCAAATATTGGTTGCTCAAGGACAGATGGAAGTATAGTATTAACTCTGGAAGGACCATATTGACATAATCTGTAAGGAGGCAACTCTTGTTCAGAAGTGATAGTCAAACTGGAATATGGAAATGCTTCAAAGTTAGGAAGTATTCAATCTGTATGATTAGGAAACTTAATGCAAGAAGTATGTTTCCAAGGAGTTGATCTCCTTTGGAATACTCTGTAATGATTGTTGCCAAGTCTTTATGAATTTGTGCATAATCATTACAAGAGGATCAATGCATATAAGTTTAGAATCTAACACATTTCAGTAAATGGCATGAATTTGGAATTCTTGCATTTGCAGTAAGGAATTGGGACTATGAAATGAGAATCATTGGAGTTATGTTCAATCGATCAAGTTCACAAAGTAAGGATCATAGACAAACATAGAGTGCATACTTGGTGTATGGCAAAGCTATTGTTTAAGAAAAACATAGTGTACATGCTTGGAGCATGGGACAACTAGTGTTTTTAATTCAAGTATAAAGTTGATAAAACCGAAACAATGAATACTGAGTAATCCGTATGGTGATAAATAAAAGTGTTTATTTATATTCATAGGGTTTGATACCATATTTGATTCATTTATTCTTGTGTTTCACTTTGCATGTTTTGACTTCCAGAATAAACTAGGTTATTCTTTTTGAATGACTAAGTTATTCAAACCATCCACAGTCGGTCATATGTTGGACGTAGATATGAATCAAGACTGTCATGGGTTAGATTGTAGAGGTCCAAGTTGGTGGACAAAGTTGTGCTACAACACTTATGAGTGCTCATAAGTTCTGAGTATTGGATTCAACCCGCGCTCATTTGAATCACTTCATGGATTTTATCACGAGTGATCACGAGACGATAATATCTTATATTCTTCAAACCTAGAGATATGAGTTGTTACTATGAGTTGATAGTACATTGATTGCATGAAAACGCACTGGTAACTCGATGTTATAAAACGTGCCTTTGTGTATGAATCAACAAGTAGTAGAACAAGCCATATGAGTCGAAGTTTATCCATTCCTTTTACCTTCGAGATAAAAGCGATATCTGTGGGCCCCTCGATGATTTAATGATGACATGTGTGAGTGCTTGGCCAAGCCAGGACTGATTTGATTTGTTCAATCAGTCAGTCGTCATGAATCGGAAATCGGGAAACAACAAATGGACAGAGAGAATGATTATAATCCATGTCTCAGTCCATATGATATCTAGAATGGAGGAATATATGATCTCTTATCTAATGGACAAGTCATTTACAATGTCAGAGTTCGACAGCGGCTTGACAACGACTTTAAGAGCTACGATTGCCAGTTAGGTTTTGAAGTCATACTCAATAATAGTTTTAGACTTATCCAAGTAGGAGACTGTTGGATTAATGTCTAAGTCCATAACTATATTTGGTATCTACTTGACCCGACCTGGCATGGTCCATTTGGGTTGCACTTCACCGACACAATTTATATGGATAGTCTTTTGAGAATAGTATATTTATGATTTATATTAATATGTTATAAGTTCTAATATATTAAAATATAATCATATTATTTAATTAGTATTGATCAAGAATTAATTTATAATTAATTAAGTGATCAAAATGAACTAATTAAATATGGACTCTTATATATATGGAATGGGCGAAGTTCATTTAGGTTGGGCTAAGCTTTCATGGATAGTCCATGGAGTGTTTAACCCATGGATCATATGAAATGAAACGTCATGGGTTTAACCCTAGTCTCCATACTATATAAAGATGTCCTTGGTTGGTGAAATTGGCACTAGTGTGGGTACACTAAAAAGGGCTAGTCGATTTCACTAGAGAGAGCAAAGTATCAATATTCTCTAAAGTCTTCCAAGGTGTTTTGGTGATTTGTGATTCCACTTGAGGCTTCCACACTATTGGGGCTAAGCTCTTAAAGCTTGAAGACATCAAGCTACATCAAAAGGTATGTCATCTAACTAGTACTTTGTAGTATAAGAACTTCATAATATGATACTTAGGATTAAAGCCTTGGAAAGTTCTTATTTGCATGTATAATAGAGAAAACATAGATCCAAAGTTTATAGGGTTGCATGTACACCATAGGAGTGTTAGAATGCTCAAAACCCAACACTTCTTCGGGCAATCCCTCGAGATTTACCCTTCCTTATTACACCCATAACAAACTTTCTTGTTGAAGGTGCACTTAATGACATAGTGCCCAGGATTTCCACACTTAAAATAAGTGATCTCTTCGTCACATTTCCTCCTCCTCTCGAACCAGACTTCGAGGATTTACTTTTCATGTTGGATCTCGAAGATCCATTGAACTTCCTTTTCTCACCAACCTCAATTCTCTCCAGACCCCTTTCTTTTAACTGGTTCTCAACATTCTTGGCTGCTTTAATGGCTGCCTTCAACGTGCTTGCCATTTTGACTGTTGGGCCAAAGTCTGATGGCAATTTACCAAATTTCTCTATCTTGGCGAGTTCAGTCGGCACCAAGTATGGAAATAACTTCATCTTCTCGGTGAATGCAGTAGTATAGTCATCAATGCTCATCCTCCTCTTCTTCAAGTTCTAGAACTCATTTTTTAGATCTATCAGATCTATTTCGGAGCAGTACTACATCTTCAACTGCTCCAAGAACATTTCTCAAGACATCTTCAGGGCTTCTCCCCGTGGCATCGTATCTGCCAACAATTTCCACCAGCTCAAGACTCCGGTCTTTAGTTGTCTGACCGCAAAGATGGTTTTCTGCTTGTCGCTATAGTTGCAGCTTTCAAACGCCATCTCCATTTCGGAGATCTAGTCCATAATCTCTACTGGATTTGGGCTTCTGGAAAGACTTGGTGGTTTAGCACCCAAGAAGTTCTTATACATACGTCCATCTCTGTCGATTTCCCTCTCCGGGTCGTTCCTTCTTGCCATTGAGGGTTCCACTTGGCTGACCGTGCGGCTATAATTTCCTTCTTATGACTGTCCGTCATTTAGTTCTGGTTGTTCAACAGGCACTAAAGGTTCATCCCTATTATTCAGCGACAGTTGCCTCATTTCTTCCCTCAATTCAACCATGATAACTCGAATCATGGCTTGTACTCCAACCATTGTGACTGGATCAAGTGCAGCTTCTACTATCGGCACTTGTTCAATCCCTTGGGGACGAGGCTACAGATTCTTGTTTTCATTCAAGTTTTGGGTTCTTGCCATGTCGATCTATACACCAAATTAGGTGAATTTAGATCTTTATTTACGATAGGCGTTTAAATCCTCCTTATCACTCCGAAACGTTACATGCTAGTTCTAATATCGTAATCGAACGCTTAGAATCCTGAACACATAAGGTTTCCAGATCCGGTCGGCAACAGACAATAGACCCGAACAAATATAGCATATAAGGCAAACATAAAGCATTTAGCACATAAAAGCACTTTAGGCATCTTTCCTAAAATATACTAGTGCTCATGTCTAAAATATTGTAGACACTCATCTCACGATCATCGCTTAGCATTCTAAGTTTAAGTCTAGAAATCCTACAAATTCCTAGTTCACTTAAACTAATGCTCTAATACCAACTGTGACATCCCCATTTTCATGGCCAGAAAGGACCGATTTCGTTTATGCTTTATAATAAAAGCAGAGTAACTTTTTACAGAAAGTGTTGTGGAATTTGTTCCCAAAAATTATAGATAAGAATTTATCAAAGTATTTCCGAAAAATATATTTTCATTACATTACAAAACTCGAGATGTCATCGTCAATGCATATCAAAAGCATAAAGAAAAGGCTACATAGGCCTTACAACATTTCTATTTATTTCTACTAGCCTATAATACATAATCTCTCATCAAATCATCCAACTATGCTCTTGTGCCACTACTTGTGAAACAAAAAAAACTGAGTGGGTCAGGCTGGGGAGCCTGGTGAGCATATAGGATTTTCAACCCACAATAAATAAGTTTATTATTTTCAACAATCATTCAACCCGATTACCCACTCCCGTTATCCTCACTTTACGTACCTAAAGCATCTATTATAAGGAACATATCCTAAGGAATTTCATCAGGATGGACAGTACTGCTAAGGGGATTCCTCAACCATTTAGGTCCGTAAGGCAACCATGAAGGGGATGGAGTACACCGGTGAACACGTCGTTCACAAACACCTATAGGTTGCGAGTTTGGTAGTGTTCCACTGAAATTCCTAGAAAAGTCTGTCGTCGTCATCCATACTCCGCTAGATGACTGGATCATCGTCAACACCGAGGCCTCTCATCATTTTATTTCATCACACGCCAACTATTTCATCTACCCATGTTTTACCCAACATATTTGTAGATATAAAATACATATACAGTTCAGATCTGGAAACAAAGTTTAAATCTTTCATGCATCATAGATCTCAAAGTATAAAAAATATATATACAGTTTAGATCTGAAAGTTTAGATTTGAAGTGAGAAAGTTTAGGTTTGAAGGAAAAAGTTCAGATACGAAAGAAAAAAGTTTAGATCTGAAAGAAAAGTTCAGATCTAAAAAGAAAGAGATTTAGATCTCTAATCCAACATAGATCTCAGGTAAACATATAATATATACACATAACACATAATTTATATAAAATACTTCATATCTATGTGTAAGATGAAAGTGACTATACACTCACTCGATAAGGTGGTGATTCGGATAGCGCTTCGCTTCATAAAATAATCTCCTTTGACAAAACGAGGAGGTTTGCTTGAAAATCGGGCTCTGCGGGGGTAGAGTTTCTAAACCGAAAAACTCTTTTTCTCGGAGTCTTTGGACGCTTCGGGGCTTTCTTCTAGTGCTAGGGAGGTTTCCTAGGCTTCAGGGTGGTTTAGAGAGGCTAGAGAGAGAGAGAGAGAAAGTAGAGAGAGAGAGAGAGAAAGAAGGTGTAAATGATGTGAAAATGAAGGCTAACCTCTCAACCCTTTTATAGGCCGGAGGCTCGCAAGTACGCTTGGCGTACTTTGGATCTACGCAGTACGTAGGTGTCGGTCAACGACTGGGACAACGTGGCTAGTTTTGGACCACAGGAGAATAAGAGCATGCATCATACCCATCTTCGTACACGGGGCGTACTTCGATACGCGAGGCATCCGAAGTTACGCTGGGCGTACCCCTCGCACCCATGTCACAATTTTCACTCTCGACTTCTAAAATTCATAACTTTCACATACGAGCTCCGTTTTTTACGTTCTTTATATCCACACGTAGGTGGGACCGTACTCTACAACTTTCGTTTAGACTCCGTTGGCTAATTCTGAATTTATTTATAAAGTTATATTTTTAACAGGCCGGGATAGGAAAAGTCCGTTAAAAATTCATAACTTCTTCATCTGACGTCCGTTTTCATCTGTCTTTTTTACCGTTGAGCTACTATTAATGAGACCTTCGATTCCCGTTTAGGTTGCGTCGGCCGAAAACCGTTCGATCTACTATTCGAACTCCGGGCTGTGTATTGTTGATCCGAAACTTAGAAAAATTATAATTTTCTCATACGAAGTCAGATTTAGGCGTTCTTTTTATGCACGTTCTCAGTTTAACGTATGCTACGAATTTCGTTTCGATCGCTAAGGCTAAAAAGCACTTATCGTAAACTCATTTTTTACGTCACGCAGTATCATGCCGGTTCTGTTGCGAAACTTCGACATGTCATAATTTCTTTGTTATAACTCAGATTTCGACGTTCTATATATGTCTGAAATCCTTGTCACGACCACTACAACTTTCTTCATAGATATCGGGCTTATCTAATGTTTTATTTTTGACGCTTATTTTTATTATATTTTTACAAACAAGTATATAATCATAAAAAAATCACATAATTCAAATAATATTTAAGTAATTTATCTTTATTACTTTAAAATGGTTACAATGGTTAGCCTTGACTATTACATCATCAAATTAATGTTTATCCTCGAAACACGGGCGTTACAGGTGTTAGACAAATGAACTAGATTTCCAGTTATGATTTACGGCGCAATTATTAATTGGGGTTTTTATTTGATTAATTAGCGCAGAGATTTTACAGTTCAGCAACCCGATCATTTGTTTGACTGACAGCAGTATTTGTTTTTGTTGACAAAATACCATTGAAATTATGGTATTTTGTGTTGTAAACACAAAATTCCACTTGCTTACTTTTTTTATAGCAATTTTGAAAAATCAAATAATTACATTAAGTTGCCCATTTATGACATTAACCCGGAAAAAAATGCATCAAGTCAAGCATCGTCAGCCTTGACAAATCGACCCTTGATTCGCTTTCTAGTGTCAGCTCTTGCCTTCCTCGACTCATACCGGATGTGTTTCACATACCTACACAGTCGGACATATTTCATCAAAAAAGAAAAAAATCTTAAGCTACAAATTTATCAAAAAGTACCTCCTGGATTTCTTCTTCTCCAGATAACGAAGCATCGCATTGCCTCTGTTCCTTGCCAAAACCTCTGTATCATCTGAACCACCAGTACCAATACCATATCCCTTTTGTGTTCCAAAACATGATTTGGAGCTGTTCTGGATTTTGAGCTACGCAATTCAATATTATGATGCTTAATAATATTTATATGCCCAGAACAAAAATCCAAACTAACTGACACAAAATTGGAAAAATTGGAAAATGGCTTACATTCATCCCTAATCCTATTCCTGTCGTATGATCTTCACTCATCAATCCCCCATTATTTCTATCTGGACTAGCCGTTCGTTCCATATCAAAATCCCATATCTGCAGGAAACAAACACACACAAATCTCTATATTGAAAACTAAAACTTTAAACGTTTTAAATTGTCAAGTATTCTTTCATCTTTTGTAATTAAGTGAATTATTCATCAAATTCACGAGATATATATAACCTGAGTGCCTCGTCGGTCTCCGGGTATGGAGTTCCAAAGCATGTTGTGTTGCAAAGTTGGATCGTCTATCCGATCCACATCAACCCGACCGTGCTTCATCATAAGCAAAGATGTAAACGGTACCTCCTCCTCTTCCTCCTGATGCTGCTGTCCTCTTGCACCATTACCATCGGATGACAATGCGCTTCTCTTGGAAAGCTCGATCAACTGTTTCAAAATTACATTTTTTTGCTTCTCACATCTAGAAATCGACTTCTTAAACACATCACTCTCGTCAGACTCAGGCACCATCACCTCTTGCATCCACGAGTTCGGGTCGGCCAACAGATATTCCCAATGACCCGAATCATGAAGTGGGTTGTTGGTGGATTTTGTGTGGTAGTGGTTCAAATCTAATCCCCAGGTGGAGGCGAGCTCAAGAGGCGATGGGCATCCAATAAACCCCTCAATGGGGGTCCGATCGTGTGAGGCGGAAGCAGAGCAGAGACCGTGAGCATCCCAGTCACATTCCCGGCATAGGAGGAGGTTGTCCGTGGAGCAGCGGACGGATACAGGTGCGGATCGGCAGCCCTCGCAGATCTGTGAGCGGAGGTGTTTACCGGAGAGGGCATTGGCGGCGTGAACCTGGTGGTCGCAGAACAGGCAGAGTTTAGCGGAATCAGCGCGGCAGAAGAGAAGAGCAATCTGATTGTGGCAATAATCGCAAGGCAGAGTCTCCTGTACTTCTCCTGGATTGTTGGGCGTTCCCATTCTTACGCAATTTGGAAAGTCAAGGAGCGAGGGTTTCCCCTTTGGGAAGGGTTTTGATTTTTAGTTATTGATGCATCTTTCATCTCATCACTTTATTGCCTAAATAATAATTCGCTTCGTAAACAATTTATTTATTTATTTATTTTTTATCATATATAACAATATATGCATTATAGAGGTACAATATAACATTTTATGTATAAATTATCTTTTAAATGCAATATTCTACTTAACAACGGTTTACGTGTTTAACGACTAAGAAAAGTAATCAAAATATTTTAGGTTTGTTATAAGGTTAAATACCAAAAAGTCACAAAGTTTTTACAAAAATTCGATTTTGATATTGTGTTATTTTTTGCTTCAAATTAAATATTATGTTTCTAATTTGTTAAAATTCTAATGACTATTTGACCAATCAATCCAATTAACTGTTTAATTAGAATAGTAAAATGTCAGTTTTAATTATATGATGTGTTAATATTTCAAAATTAAAAAAATATATATTACAAAACACACTAAATCATTTTTTTTTCCAATATTGACACTCAATTTTTTTTGTCCCCAATTGATCATCATTTTCTTTTTCTAATTTTATTCAGTTTTAATGACATGACATTTTATTTTTTCGTTCAAAATCAAATATATTTTTTTATTCCATTTGAAACTACATAAATAATTTTTTTTACGTTTGAAACCATATAAATACATTTATTTCATTTTAAAACATAGTTTTTATATAAATACAAGATTTTTTGCATTCAAACCATAATGTTATGTAAAAATATTTATTAATTATATTATAACCATAATTTTAATACATAATATATTTCTTGATTTGTTAGGAAAAAAAATCTTAAAATTTAAAGATTCAGTATGTTAGAATTATTAAATAAAATAAAATTGAACATGAGACAACAATTAAACTTATGCCAATTGGTTAAGAAATGTAAAAATAAGTTTTATTGATCATTTGATTACGTTTATGTTAGATCATATTCTTTATATAGTTATCGACATAAGTAAATAAATCTAAAATGAATGTAATGAAAATCAAGAAATATATATAAGAAAATAAATGAAATATAAAAGTTTCACTTAAGTGTCCTACTTTGGAAACATGGAAATTTTATATAAATTCATAATAAATGTGGTATAATAGTTAAAATGTCTACTTGAAACAATAGAGAAGATCATTTAATTACAATACATCAGCTTTATAAATAACAACATAAATATGTATTAATTATATTATAATTGTATTTGACATGTACTATTAGGAAGTAATAATTTTTTTCAACAATCAAGAATTGTATGTACGAGAACCAAAAATCATGAATATATAAAACAAATGGTCCATGGTAATTAAAGCGACATCAGACTCTAATGTTTTCGAGATCACATTAGCTCATATTACTGTGCATTCCACATCTCTAAACTCATTTTAAAGTTGTGCATTTACAAAAAAAAAATTGGTTATAATATAATTAATATATATTTATACATAACATTATGGATTAAATGTAAAAAAATTGTATTTAAAGAAACAAAATGTGGTTTTAAATGATAAAAATATTTTTACAGTTTCAAATATAAAAAAAAAAAAATATTTATGTGGTTTCAAATGGAAAATGATCAATAGTGCACAAAATTAGTTAAAAAATGGTGTACAATTTGGAATAAAAAATGGACTGTCAAAACTGAAAAAAAAAACACAATGTCACAATAAAAAAACATAGTGTCTTTTGTGCAATTGTTTCAATTTTAAAACATCAATGTGTCACGTTATCAAAACTGAAACATCATCATGTCATGACAATAGTCAATCAGGTTCACCAGTTAAGTGATCAGAATTGTAACAAACTGGAAACATAATGTCTAATTTGAGATAAAAAAAATAACGTAGTATCAAAATCAAATTTCTATGTAAATTTAGTGACTTTTGTGGTATTTACCCTTTATTTTATGTTTACCTCATTGTTTAGTATATCCTTCTGTCTAAGTAGGTAAGTTGTGTGTATTTGACTTTTTATATGAATGAATAGGTACAAATGATAACACCCATTTTACCATGTACCTACTCGAAATCCAAATAAATGAAAATAATAAAAATATTTTACCACAATTCTTCCTAGGTGTTAGGAGTTTGGAAGGTAATGATAATGATTTGTAACTTTAGAATTTATATACATTTAGTCTACTTTACCACTAAACTGATTTTGACAATTTAAAAAACATAATAAGTGTTTTTAATGTATAGATACATATTTTGATGTATTTTAAGGTGTACAACTACCGAAGGCATACATACACCATAGAATATTTTCGTAAGACTTGAAAGCGTACTACCATCAAGCAGTCATATCTGTTTGACATGGCCTCAATGTTATCTCATTAACATGACAACCTTAATATATATATATATATATATATATATATATATATATATATATATATATATATATATATATATATATATATATAACGTCAACTGAAAGCATGTTTCGCTCAAATAAACCCAAAACATCCTCCCAAAGTCTATTCTCCTCTACCTCCGGTTATTCATGTCTAACACACATCCCTTTCAATGGTTGAAACGCCTCATCAAATTTTAGTTGTCGTGCAGTAAGATCAGCGAAACTCTATTTGTTACGAGCAACAATGTTATTCAATATATGAATTCCTTCCATCAGAAAGGATCTAGCCTTTTCAAGGCTTTCTTCATCAGAATAAGGAGCAGTTTTAGGACTCCCCGACATAGAGGTAATAATGAAGGGACGTTGGAATTGTCGAAGAGAAGCTGCTAAAGTAACCAAGGTTGGGATCGAGGTTTCCTTCCAGAAGAAGAAATGGTTGAAAAACAAGAACAAAAGCAGCTAAAGTAAACAAGAGCATATAACAATAAGAAAAGTAAATTCTAGTAATTAGGAAGATATATGTGAATACATATTGGAATAAGAACATAAGAAGTCAGGCAAAGGAACTTACGATTCATGTCGATGCTCGTTTCAGTCCCTCAGGTGGACATTTCAACATCAGTATCATCCTCAAAAATGAATATGGATCCAGAGCCTCTAAAGGAGTGTCATCTGAATTCTACGGTCACCAACATCAAGAGGGGTCACAATCACTACTAAGGACTCGGTATTGATTGGTCGGTTCCCTTCCCCATCAGTGTCGTAGATAGTGTGGAATCTTCTTCCTCCTCTTCCTCTTCATGTTGTTCTTCTTCTTCATCAGTGTCATAGATGGGTTCAAAATCTTCACCAGTGGACTCAGTGTCACCAAAATGACTATTCTGGTCCTCAACTAACATGTCCCGAAAAAGTTGATGATTATTCAACAAAATTAAGAAGTAAACATCCACGAATTCTGATTCCCCGCTCATTGGAGTTATTCTGAATAAGGAATTCAACTTTAACAAACTGGACATAAACTTTTTTTTCTTTTTTTTTTAAAACAAAACTGCAACAACAGCTGGAATCAACAAAAATACTCTGCAAGAACTTGGGTCACTCACAGAAACATTTATTCTGGTCCTCACCATGGTTGTACTTGAATGACGTCCTAAAGCAAGTCGCAACCAAGCAAACCATCACATCCATATATCTCATTGGTACCGAGTAGCTTTTGCATTCAAGTATGTTTCTCATCCAAGCTTTCACATCCAAGTCCCTGAAAACCAAAAACAAGAAAATTTCATCCACATCCATTGGAACCAAGCTGTTCGGAACATAACATCTCACATCCAATCACAAACTGATAGGGACTTGAAGTCGCCTTTGCAACCAAGTTGTTTATACTCGTAACTACTCGCAAGGAACTCTAATGTCTTCCACTCATTCGCAACTGACCACTATTGATTGCAACGGTTAGCGGACGTTTGCATCCATTCATAGTCTTTCGCATCCTTCGTCTATTCGTAACCTATTCAATTCAAACAAAAGTTTCTGTTAGAGAAATTGCTTCCATTAGCTTATGATCCTTCGCTTCTAGTCGTAGTTGAAAATCTTACTCCTTTTGCCATCGGATTGAAATTTATGTAAAATAAATGAGTTCATTTCATATATTATATGATATAAAACGATACCTTACTTCCACATATGTAAACTGTTAAACGAATCAAACAGTTCAAACTGCAACACTAGTTAATGCGTCTGGAAAACTAAATTTCGTATTAAACAATTTTGAGCAAAGAAAACATTAAAACTATATAGTACATGTTCTCCTGTTTCCGAAATATAAAGAACATCCAAAATATAGTTTGTATGCAAAAGATACGACATGTTTAAGAAAACAGACAATCAAACACTTGTTTTCTTTAATCACGTAAAACCAAATCGATCCCTTGAGACACTTACAGCCCTCCGATGGAAATTCCAAGAGCGTTTTGGACTCATGCTATAGACTAATACTTAATTTCATACTCAAAGTATTTTTAGGAAAAATATTTGCAAAACTCGAAAAATTGCGCTTTACGGGTCATTTAGACGTAAAACTTTAAACGAGATTTCATAGAGTTCCTTAACTCGAAAAATTAATTTGTTTGGGTTTTTGGAATCCTTGAATTAAGCTCTATCTAAGGACACGTTCAGAAAAATTTCTCGACAACGGGATCCCGATACACCCGATTATGTGTGTTTTGGACAATTTAATGGATTTGACAATTATGTGGGACCCACTAGACTTAGGAGAAGCAAAATCTTCAGCTATTTTTTGATACCCACGTGCTTCAACTTCCTTCCATCACTTCCCTACTTGCTTACACTCTTCACCAAAAGGTACCAAGCATGGTGAAGAGTATGGCTAGTGTACGCATGTGTGTGATTCGTTAAGCTATAAAAGGAGGCTCCTTATCATTCAATATTCATTCACAATTCACAACCTCTTCCTTCTCTTAAATCTCTCTATCTCTATCTCGGTTTCTACATCAACACCAAGAAACCACCATAAATCACCATTTCTCCACCATAAAACCACCACCCCAATGCATTTTTGCTACTCTTTTCAATCACCAAAGGCTCCTCCCTTCTACCCTTCGTCTCCCCCCGTCAAAAGTAAGCAAGAAGGAAGCAACAAAAGGCCACCGAAGCAGCCTCCTGCTACCCATCGTGACTCCCTGTCGTTGCCATCAAAAGACATCACCGTCACCGACCGTTATGTTGTTGTCCTGCTAATAAACCCTCCTATTCCCTCATCTCTCTCTCTCTCTCTCTCTCTCTCTCTCTCTCTCTCTCTCTCTCTCTCACATCATGTGGCTACCAGATAAACAAGGAGGAAACGAAGCAGCAAGCCCCGAAACCCTATACACTCACCGGAGCCCCCACTACCACCTTGGAAGATCAACGACTGCTACCCATCGACCACTCTTATGTTGTTTCTTCTCTCGTCGTAAGTCATCCCACCACCGCCATTTTTTTATTATGTGTTAAAGATGATTGCAATCGTCGAAAATAAACCAAATGTCACGTTTTTTTTTCTTTCGTGCATGGATGACGAACACTGGAGGTATAACCTCCTATGTAACTTAACTCCATTGTTCAAAGTTCGTTTCAGAATTAATGATTTTTACCCAATTTTAAAATCTATTAAAAATTCATTCCATCTGCTATAAACCCGTTTCAAAATATCCATAAAACCCCCTCATGTCAAAATCCATTACAAAGCTGCCCAAAGATGATTTAAATGTGACAGATTCTACCCAAATTCGAAAATACCCTTTCAAGTTAAACCCAAAACCTCCAAACTTTATTTTAAATATTCCAAAACCAACCCCGATGTGGAAAACCTTTTGAAAATGAATCCAAATTATAACATAAAATTTAATAATTCATTTTTGGAAAATATTAAATAAATTTTGGAAATTATTAAATAAATTTTTAATTAAATAAATTTTTAGAAATTACTTTTTTGTTTAAATAAATTTATAAATAAGTTCTATACTTAGTTAAAATATCAAATATCCTTCCAAATAGTAATTTGTATTGAAATTTTCTAAGGAATTAAAAAAAGCCCGAAATTTCGATTTCTTAACAACACGTCCCGGGTCTCGCACCCAATACTCGAAACAAATCAATAACCGCTCGTTAAGTTGAGTGTTACGACCCCTCTATTTATATTTTTACATGTTTTAGGGGGAGATTACATCTGCAATATGATATAAATTTCTACATAAAATATTATTATTTTATGCAAATATTATACTAGTTATGAAATTATGTTTGACATTATACTAGTTTAAAATATTAAGATAATCATATGGTATTTTTTAGGATATTACAACTATCTAAATAACTTATGCCTTGCTAATACATAGTTTATAAAAGGAAGCATACTTAAATATACACCAATTATGCTTTTATAAACTCTATACACATTCATTATGGCTAATAACTTATCCACTTATAAGTTAGGGATGAGAGCTTTTTCAACTACCTTAGTTAAGAGTTTTTTAGTGAGACTATATTCATTAGCTAAGTCGAATCACTTAGTATACCATACTACTATAATTGTTAATCTTCGGAGCGAGATACATATGTATAGATCTATACGGGGTTGACATCCCCACTTGTGGTTGCTGGATACAACATCGACTAATCAATCGAAGCACGTGATAAGTGTCTATAATTGTTACTAAAACGTATAACAAACGGACGTAGGGGTGTACATATAGTCACATAAATCAGTTATAGCACTCACTATAAACATTAACAAAACTCTCTCACTACAAACCATGGATTTGGTTGATCTCAAAGCTATTTTTAAGTATGGATTCACTTATGATACATTTTGAAAATGGAAATGTTATTTACGAACATTGTTTTGGTACTTACAAAGAAAACACTTTTTAGACTTTTTAAAAGTAATATACTACTGTTAGCAAAAAACCTGTGACTCTCACCAACCTTGTGTTGACTTTCGAACTACATGTATTCTCAGGAAATAAGTGATTTCAAGCATTTCAGACACATGGAAAATCATGGATTGCAGGCAGCTTAAAATCTAGTTTTTGTTATGTTATGTGAATCTGTTATGGCAATTCATGTATTACTATTATCTGTAAAAACCATGTATTCAAACTCAAATATGGAATACAAATGCTATTTTTATTATTCTACTTGTGTTGTATATTTAGTTTATATGTGATCCATGAACTTAGTTGCACAACCCGACATGATCCGTCGCCTCGGTCGGGGGTTTGATAGATTGGTATCAAAGCTAGATTGCCTATAGAGGACTCGTATCCTCGAAAGGGGAAATACAACTATAGAAACAAGCTCCTAATAAAAGTATTATTCTTAATTACACTAGTTCTTAGCTACGTAAGGTATGGGGAATCTAGTTTGAAGGGCCTCATAGGGTTTTTGGATTTAAGAATAGCTTAATTGCGAAAATGGTCATGTCCTCCGGTGTTTCCTGTCTAGCCCTCGTATGTACATGTCACCCTTGAAGTACAAAACAAAATTTTAATAAATCCACAAACCTCACCAACAATAATATATAAGAGTTATATATATACTCTCTGACCCGCGATGAGAACTATGACAACCCGAAATTTCTATTATGTACAAACATATCAAGTCAATAGAAGTCAGAACAGTTGCTGCTAATTTTCAGACTTTTTAGAATAAGTATGAGTATTTCAGAATTCACACTTTAGAGATACCAGGAGAGAGGATGCACTAGGGTTATTGTGCAACATTGTTATTCTAAAACTCTAAGAAATTAGAGTTCACTGCCTGAATAAAATATTTTCTACCAAAAACCCTACATTTGGGAGTATATATATGAGAGTTAGTCATTATTTACACTTTTTTCCAAATCTCAAGATCCAAATCCATTTCTCTCTCAAGTATCATCCAAAAGTTTTTCAAGATCTTCAATCTAGTAAGTGTTTCTAGACTTTTTAAGTTGTTATATGACTTAATCTAGTGTTTTAACACATTTCTAATCGTGAAATCATTCCAAAAGGCTGATTCTTCCATTTACACCAAGAGCACCAAGAACACACACTAGTGTTCTTGGACTTTTAGCACATTTCAAGCTTCCATATAGTAAGTACTTCTATCCTAGAGTCTTTTAAATCTTGTTAAACACCTTTACATCAAAGAAAAGTCCCAAGAACACCAAGATCAAGGTGTTCACGGTTCAAGAAGTTCTTGAACCGTAAACACCAAATAAAGGTGCCAAAGGGTGCCTTAGGGTGCCTTAGTCCTTCACAAGCATTGGAAACATGTCTAAATCCTTCCTTGATGTGTTTAAGCACATGAAAAGCACCAAAATCTCTCATTTATATGTGTTTACGGTTTAGGGATCTCCCAAAACCGTAAACACTTCAAAGTATGTACAAATGACCCATATTCCTTCCTATGCCTTAGTAACTAACATTGATCCATTCTTTGATGAACTAAGGACTTGAAAATCCCCAAAATACCATAAACCTTATGAGTTTATGGTAGTAAACTCAAAGGAAAATGGTTTAGGAACCATAAACTCCAAATAGGAGTGAAATGGTGCCCTAGTTCCTTCCTTAGTCACATACTTCAAGCAGAAAAGCTTCTAGGGACTTTTTAGGCTTCAAAACAACAAATGGTCATAAGTGTGTGAGCTTACGACCGTAAACTCAAGGGTTTACGATCGTAAAATCTTTTGTTAGTGACCACAAAACCGTAAACTCCCTAATGGAGTTTTCTTTGAATCCCAAGCATACTAGCCTTTCCCTATAACACTTAGATGCAATCCTTGGGACTAATAACACTTGTATAAGGTATTTAGAATGTCCTAGGGTGTCTTAACTTTGTTTATTAGTTGTGTAAATACTAATTGGATACATATATGTGATATTATATGGTAACTAGGATCATAGAGTGTGTTCAAGTCTTCACTTGACACCTAGCAATCCTACATCTCTAGTTCATCCAAACCACCAACTACAGGTGAGTTCATACCCCTTAAATTAACCTTTTAAATGATTTTAAATGTCTATAAATGCTTTATGAGGGGATACAAGTTGAATCATGCTTAGTTATTATATCAATCACATGTGATTAATAATTAACATGCAAATGGCTTTACTATACGTTAACTGTTTTACCAATCAGATTTCTTCAAATGTTTATCTTAAACGTTTTTAGGTGTTCAAAACACTTTATTAAACTATTTATTAAACATTGTATGTTCATTTCAAAACCCTGTTACATTTGTGTTTCAAACAAAGGTTCCTTTATACTTTCAAACCGCTTTATAAACTGACATCAAGTTGATCTTTTCTTAGGTATTAGTCTTTTTCAAAGGTTTTATAAAACTCCTTATATGGTTTTATATTGTCAATTTCATGCCTATATATGTATAGTTATATAAATAATGTTTAAAGGACTTAGGAAGGCTAACCCGCTTTATTTCCTTTTCCCCGTTGGGATATGGTCTGGTAGGGTATCGGGTATCCGTCTGAAGGTCGTTTAACTATTAGTTATATATCATGTATACATATAGAGACATAAAAGTTTTCCTCAGTCAGTTCAGTACCTTTGGGTAGCAAAGGCATACTTCAGGTTATACACGTACATGGTTAGTAACTATTATAGGTATAGTTAGGAGATACCACTTACCATTCCAAGTACAGGGAATCACACAAGAGTCAGTTCATTCATGAGTCTATACTAGTACATTACATGTTACATGAGTACGCTTACATAGATACGCTTACACGAATACGTTTACATAGATACGCTTACACGAATATGTTTACATAGATACGCTTACATGAGTACGTTTACATGGATACTTTTACAAGAATACTTTTACGTAAATGTTATATGATGAGTTACTATTACATATTATATGTGTAGATACTGCTATATAATTCTCCTTCTTATCTTTATTTTGTGATACAATCACATAATCGACGAGATAGATTGGACTTTATATCCTCGTTCCAAAGGATACTTTGCGGGACTAACCATTCCTAGAACCTCTGTTAGCTACAGAGGTAAATGCATGTCTACGGATGTCTTCGGTTGATACCATTATAGGTATACTTTAAGGGACTAACTATTCCTACACCCAGCTGTTAGCTATAGAGGTAAATGTACATCTACAGATGTCTTAAGTTAACACTGTTAATTATACTAATACAAAAGGATAACACTTAAGTTAGTTATATTATTACCTTTATCTTGTGAGTCATTCACATAACCGATGAGGTGAATTATATTTGTGTGTCCTAGTATCAAAGGATACAATTTCTTATATTAGTCGTACAGTCGGGTCTTGGTAGAAGACTACTTTCGAAACAGTCAGGTCTTGGTAGAAGACTACTTTCAAAACAGTCGGGTCTTGGTAGAAGACTACTTTCAAAACAGTTAGGTCTTGGTAGAAGGCTACTTTCAAAAGAGTCGGGTCTTAGTAGAAGGCTACTTTCAAAACAGTTAGGTCTTGGTAGAAGGCTATTTTCAAAACAGTCGGGTCTTGGTAGAAGGCTACTTTCAAAATAGTTAGGTCTTGGTAGAAGATTTCATATATACTAATAGGAATCATACGGATTTCTAGGGTTTATCAAACACTTTCAATTACTTACAAACATTTCCACACTTATACGAACTTTCTTTCAAAACAAGGTCAAGACTTTCATTACAAGTTTTGCAAATCAAAGACACATTAATACTTATGAATTCACCAGCTTTTTGGCTGATACTCGCTTTCAAAATAACTTGTATTCTCAGGTCACAAATAGACAGGTACGATGACCAGGTTTTGTGAAGACGGAGCAGTCAGGACTCCTCTTTTATTTGATTATTCATTATGTTCTCTTATACTATGAAAGAACACTTGTAATTAAAATTATACTATTAATGCAATAGATGATGTTGTTGCTTGTTTACTACTTTACATTGTTGTGATACATTACATGACGTCCTTTGCCCCAGAACATTTCCGCCGTTCATTGTTTTGGGGTGTGACAAGAACACTTAATAAAATTCTAAACACCCTTTCAACTAAAACTACAAACTCAACCCTTTAGGTCAGACACCTCAATTTAGGTTAGTACCGTACATAATCCATACCACAAATAAAACCTGGAATGCACGCCTATGTTATTTATGGTTTGGACGGTGAACAACCAACATTGAGCAAGGAGTTTGATAGGCTACAACGGTTGGGAGTTTTAGAATTTTAAGAATGTTCTCAAGATTCGTTGTAGATACCTAGTACCCTAGAGCCTTTATGTCTGTCACACCCCCGAACCTGGACGGCGGAAACGTCCGGGGGCGGATGACTTCGTGTACAGTATCATAACAATTGAATATAAATGAAACATAGCAACCAAACATCATACATTAGAAATACACACTTACATAGTTTACATATTGAACTTGTTCATTAGTTACATAAAAGTAAGAAAGTAAAATTTCTTGAAGTTGCACCACTTGATCTCCTAATCGAACTTACTACCTGTTACTGGATCTCTAAGAATACAAGTCGTTTTGAAAAGCGTCAACTAAAAGGTTGGTAAGTTCATAAGCAGTTTTGTGTAAAAATGGTTTTTGTACTTGTTCATAATAGTTTTCATAGCGCTTTCAGAAATCCTATATTTTCTACAAAGAAAATGGTTTGAAATATTTGTGTTTGATCTTAGATTAATGCATGTGTGCTAAAGTTTACGAAAATAGAAAGAGAATGATTTTCAGATAACCCGGTGTTGTCTGCAATAGATAATGCTGAAATCTCAACCCCGGTGGTTGAGTATCTATGCTTATAGATTGTCGTTTTATCAAAAAGAAGGTTTCCCGTTTTATCCCGAAAAGAAAATAGAATGGTTTCCTGTTTTATCCCCAAAAAATAGAATGGTTTCCCGTAAATCTTATAACGTTAATTCCTCTAAGTGAGTCGTTATAACCATACTAAATAATGATAGTTTCGCCTGTCTTTGCGTCTTTGGGATGCCGACAGAATAGAATAAGGTTTTTGTCACCCTAGACTGGCCTAGTCTAACTGTAGCGAACAACTCAGGTGTGGGGTGTCACCCCTGTATATATCTATACACAAACTCCTGCTTTCCCTCCAGGAAACTCTGGTTATAACTACAGGCTACGGTTGTACACTCACAGGTGCCAACCGACATGTCTCACTAGATCCTTAATCGAAAATTTACACTGAAAAGAAAGAACACATATAAAACTCATTCCCAGGCCCAATAAACATGTAAGTGGACCACTAAGGCCGACTATACGTGTCCATTATTTCCCAGGCTCAAAGGAATATGAATGTTTATCCTGAGCCCAATATACATGTAAGAGGACACTAACGCCCACTAAACATGTATATTATTTTCAGGCCCAATAAGGATATGAATATCGTTTTTAACCTGTTTGTTATTGTTTTGCTTATTCTATCTTGATTATTTATAAAATTGATATAAAAAGCCCACTTTTTGTAAAAATGACGTTCTTGGCCCAATAAGCCACAAAGTTTTCAATTAAGGCCCAATTATAGTAAAAATAACACTTTAGCCCCCATTTGTTCAAAAGTTGTGTTTTTGACTAGTTTTTAGTAAAAAAAACATTTTAAACCCATTTTGTCAAAAATATCATTTTTGGCTTGATTTTTGTGAAATACACATTTTTCTGGTTTTTGGCTTTTCTGACCTAGTTGTTGAAAAATTTGTAGAAAAATCATCGAAAAAGCATCGTAAGTTGAAATTTGGATCCGTAAATTCTGGAAGTTTGGAAATTTTGTCTACTTTGTTCGCAATTTTTCTCATAATTTTTATTGGCCTATAACAAGTGTGAAATGGCTCACCTTCACAGGTTGGTCCGAAATTAATTAAAATCTGATAGGCGGTTTTATAAAATTCGCTAAAAATAGCAGAAAAATCTTATGAAAACGTGCGAGTAGTCATTTTAAAGGTAATAACCTGAACTTTTTGCATGTAAAACCGTTTTGAAAAATATTACCATTAAGGAGGTCAAAACAGTTCGAGATTGGACTAAAATGTTTCTGTCAAGGGCTGATTTTTGAGTTTAAGTTATCTATGTTTGTTCACAACACTTGTTTTTGCTATTTTAAGTGGATAAATCCCAGATCTACAAGTTTACAAGTATTATATGTGAGGACACATACTTTTCTCAAGGTTTATATGAAGATCCAAGTGATAAACTTCATTTTCAAGTAAAGATCTAAAAGTTAAACACATAAACATGCATATATACATAGAACTAACACAAAAGCACTTGTATTCTCCCCCAAAAACATTAAAAACCAAAAACAAGGGGGTATGAGCTCACCTTGGGGGTTTTTGAGATGTAGATGAAGAAGAAGAAGGATCTTTGAACCTAGCTTGAGTTCTTGATGAGATTTGTGTTGTTTTGGTGTTCTAAGAGCATAAACCCGAAAATAAAGTGGATTTTAAGGTAAGATATTAGCATAAAATGGATTTACACAACTTAAGTGTGAATTAAACTTACCAAGATGGTAATACTTGATGCAAAGCTCTTGAAATCCCACCCCAAGGTCACGAAATTTGCAAGAGGAAGTGAGGAGATTTCTTGAAGTTTTGAAAGGGAATTGGGAGTGGAATGAAGTGAGAAGAGTGGTGATGGGGAGGTGGTATGGACGAATTTTAAGGAGAGAAAGGATGGTGGATGGTGCTTGGAAGTATGATGGACAAAAGTTATTCATTCTAGATGCATGTTGGTTACTTGCATGGATGTATGCCATGTAATATTGAGGTGTCAATTCTAGGTAATTCCTCCCATGTATATATATATATATATATATATATATATATATATATATATATATATATATATATATATATATATATATATATATATATATATGGTTGGCTAGATCCTAACCGACCTAAGGTTGGCCCAATAAAATTTCCATGTTTTCGATTTGGCTTGACCTAATAAAATTTCCATGGGTTTTGATTTGGCTTTATGGATCGAGTTTCGGGTTTATATGAGATTGTTTCGACCTAAATGTCAATATATAAAAGTAGAATTTTTAATGACATTGAAGTTTTGAAGTTCTCTAGATGAGATGTTGTAAGGTTACCCAAGGAGGTTATATTGTTCAAGAATTCACATTTTAACCTAATTTTGCTAGTTGTGACATCATCCCCCCATTAAAGGGAATTTCGTCCCAAAATTCGTTCTAAAGTAGTATCTCGAGTTCTAAGGATAAGGTGTAGGTGTCTTGGTTTTGTCTAGTCTCTTCATTCTTAAGAGAATTGAAGTTTTTGCTTAGTGTTATAACGGTCCTTTGTTATTGGTCTTTGATCTCGCTATTTTGGTTAGTTGGGTGTTAGTCATCTCAGCCCAACACAGAGGTATTCTAACCTTGCGTCCTGTATGGGGAAGTGAAAAGAAGGTCATGGTAAGTGAGGATTGTGTACTTGACATTCCTTAAATAGTGTCTCCTAAACTTTAAAGCGAACACTTATTGTCACCATGTTAAGGTTGCGTGCGGTACAGTTGGACTCATACTTCTTAGGTTGTCATGGGAGTTTTCTTACTACGAGGTTTTGAACTAGTGGGAGGTTGATCTTTGTGTTGGGTCGTATTTTGTGTTGCGTCTATTGGGCTCGTTAGCTAGTCCAATATGTATCTCTGGTATGGGCCTGTCCATCCGTGAGTTTTGTAGGGTTTAGTATAAGTAGGTGCTTGCATGCATCTTAGAATGAGAGGACGATTAGTAACGATTAGAGATTTATTGTTTAGCATATTTATCGTTCTTGTTTGGTAACCCTAGAATCCTCTACAGCGGAAGTTCTTAGTCAAGCTCTGTTGAGGATTGAGTAATCTAATCATTCGACACATCTTGATTCATACTTGGGTTATTTACTGTTTTTATATTCTTTGCTTACCTGTTACAAAGATCTAATCGATCATCAAGTTAGTTTATAACTCATCAATTGGTATCAGAGCAGGAGGCTGTGTAATTCATACACATCTTTTCTGTGAATGAGTTTGCGATTAGGGTTATTCCGCATTAACTAATATTTATTGAGCCGTCATTCCATAATTGATGTAACTCAACATTTATTTGTTTTGCCCTAATATTATTCATTACAAGTCTGATCTTTCAAACAGGTTAAACGATCAAGCATGGACGAGTCACAATCAAATCCCATCAACATCTCAAACAACATTGGATCAACGACGAAGATTCCTATTCTTTACACCCAGGATTACGAAGTTTGGGCACATCACTTCGAAGATTATGTCATCGGATCTGAAGACAATGGATACCTTATTTGGGAAGCAATCATATCTGGACCATTTGCTCATTCAGCAACGTCAAAAACTGTGACAACCCGAAATTTCCATTTGTACGAACATTATCTATTCAATAGAAGCTAGTCCAGTTTCAGTGATTTTCACACTTTTCCGAACAAGTTTGTGTACATTAGGGTTTATGTTTAAGGAGATATCAGGAGAGTGGATGCTCCTAGTTTTGTGAAATTTGAGCATTCCAAGTTTCATAATGTTACAGTCCAATATCCGGAATAAAAATATTTTTTGCCAAAATATTTCAGGACTATAAATAGATTTCTGAATTAAATTAATTCATTATTCACAATTCCAATTAGAGAAAAGCCATTTTCTCTCTAACGGATCTTCGGGTTTTCATCCCAGATTGTGAGTCTACTTTCCTAAATGTGTTTCAATACTTGTTAGATGCTTTATAACATCAATTACATGTTTAGATTGCAAGATCCGGGAGTTTACCGCCCAAGAACGTTCTTGGGGAGTAAACTCCAAAATGGAGCTTTAAGGCTTCCTAGTCCCACTTTCTTGTTAAGCAACTTATTAAGGACTTGGTATATGATCATAAGAGACTAGAAAGCATCCAAAATCAACAAGTAATAGGAGTTTACGGCCAAGGACTTTTCTTGGGCCGTAAACCCCTTTTCAAGGGCATTTAGTGCCCTAAACTACCCCTAAAGCTTAAGGACTTTAACCCTCAAATGCTTGTAACCATTTTAGACATCAAAACACTTCAAAATCATAGGTTTATAGGAGTTTACGGCCAAGAACATCTCTTGGGCCGTAAACCCCTTTTCCAAGGGTTAAATGCACCACAAACACCCCTAAGGCTTTAAGACAATTACCCTTGAACACCTTGGACTTGAATGGGGAGTAAAAGACATCAAGAACATCCCTTAAAGGGAGTTTACGGCCAAGGAACATCACTTGGGCCGTAAACTCCAAGTGAAGGCATAAATGTGTGCCTCTTGTCCCCTTTAGCCTTAGATAAAATCATGGAAGCTATCCTAGATGTGCAAGTGCCTCAAATGAATTAAAATCCAACACCCCATAGGAGTTTACGGCCATAAACTCTAGGGGATATGGACTATAGGCCGTAAACTCCCCTATGGAGCATTCTAGGGCCTTAAACTACTTCATGTATTATTCCAACAAAGCTAGGAGTGTTCTAGGATCAAGATAACACCTTAAAACACCCAAAACCACCAAGTGAGGAGTTCACGGCTATAAACCCATGAGTTTACGGCCGTAAACTCCAAAGGGTGGGGTTTGTTGGGTGGTGAACTCTTATGCAAGGCCATTTGATGTTTCAAACCCTTTTGCCTTGTCCCGTAGCAACTTATATGCAACCATTAGGACCTTTAACACTTATGAAAAGTGTTTACATGTTCCTAAGTGTATTAACTTATTTATTAAGTTATTATTTGGCTAATTGGTTACATATATGCTTATTATATGATAACTAGGCTCGTGCCTGTAAACAAGTCTCCGTTTGTCACCTAGCACGGTATCCGACACTGCAATTCAAACAGCTCACCACAAGTGAGTTCATACCCCTTTAATCAACCTTTGAAATGATTTTAAATGTTTTAAATACTTTATGGGGGGGGGATACAAGTCAAATACTTATAGTTATTGCTTCAATCACATGTGATTGCATTTAATCACATGTGATTAATAACTAGGAAAACAATGATTTTTACCACTGTTCAAACTGTTTATCAAACTGCTTTACTTTGAAATGTTTTACAAACTCTTTTACTATCCAAACTTATTTACAGACTGTGATTCAAACAAATGTTTCTTATACTTAAACTGTTTTATTAACTCATGCCTTCTAATTGTTTTAACGATTGACATCAAGTCGATCTTTTCTTGAAATAATATTTATGCTTCAAATGTTTTATGAAAACTTATTTATGCTTTTATATATTCAATTGCATGCCCATATATGTATAGATGTATAAATAATGTTTAAAGGGCTTAGGAAGGCCATCCGCCCTATTTCCTTTTTCTCGATTTGGATGTGGTCTGGTGGGATTTCGGGTGACCATCCGAAGGTCGTTTCAATATTACTTATATATCATATATACATATATAGACATAAAAGTACTTCCATATTCATACTTATCAGTACATCAATAGTTAGTTACCATCGGGCTAACACAGGAACATATACAGCTATACTAGAAACAAGTACATATACAGCTATACTAGAAACAAGTGCATATACAACTGTACTAAAAACAAGTGCATATACAGCTATACTAGAAACATGAGCATATACAGCTATACTAGAAACATGAACATATACAACTATACTAGAACGAGAAACATTGCATATACATGAATACGTTAACAATTGTGATCCACTGTGTCGGAGCATGCCTTAAATGTCACGGCCCGAGTTGTAGCCAGAATTCTCTTGGAGAGAGAGCGTGAGTTTGCGTATAGATCTATACTGGATTGACTATCCTACACCTTGCTGCTAGCTACAGCCGGACTTGCAGGTCTGCGGGTGCCAAACGTCATTTCTTTATTACGACCATTCATTATGTCGTTGTTACCAGTCGATAGCATGGTGCAATTTATCACATTATACCTTAACATAAATCCGGTTTAAGGTAGTTAGTACAGCAGTAGTTCTTATTATACAAAACTACAGTACTACAATGATTTACCCATTACATATTTTAGTGATAACCTCACTTAAGCATTAATGTACAAACTATATTTTATTAAATGATAGTTACACTTGGGAAATTACACACTTTTACAACAAACGAGTATACAAAACAGTTAAGCCTTGGTAGAAGGTTACTTTAATAGAAAATATAGGATTTTCTGAGAGATTCAAACTTTTACAAACACTTTCAAACATTTACTTACATTTTTACAAACATACACATTGAGACAGGTTCAAACGTTTTTAACAACAAACATTGACACTAAAATACTTATGAACTCACCAGCTTAATGCTGATAAACTCTTTCAAAATAACTTGTATTCTCAGGTCATCAGTAGCAGGTACCGAGGCGAACTTTTGAGAAGATGGAGCGTATTCAAGACTCATCTCATATTATTTTGATTTACATTATTTTTGGTGTCTATAACTGTACACAACACGCTTGTATTAAAATTATATATTTAATGCAATGGATGATGTTGTTTGCTTATTTACATTTACTGTGTTGTGATACTATACATGATGTCCTCCGCCCCAGAACGTTTCCGCCGTTCTTGGTTTTGGGGTGTGACAAAAATCATTAAAACTCAGAAAGAGTATAATGACATGCTAAAGGATGTGAAGGATGTTGCTCAAGACGAAAAGGAAAAGTTTCAGTGCAACATTAAAGCATTGAGATTGATTCGATTCGCGCTTCAATCAGATACATTCAGGCTGGTGAGTTCATGCAGCACTGCTAAAGAGATCTGGGATAGGCTGCGAGAGCTATACTCCACAGATGAGGATCTGGAGCATTCAATTCAGACCTTACTTTTGTCTGAGTTTGGCGAATTTAAGCAGAATTCCGATGAAACTGTTACTCAGACATTCGATCGTTTCAATCATCTTCTTAGTAAGATGATCAAACACGATATAGAAAGGATGCTGAATGAACAAAAGGTTACCTTTTTGAATGGCCTTAGATCTGAGTGGAGAGCAGTTGTGTCCACTGTTAAAGCTCATGAGCAATTTAAATCTTATTCATTGGCAAAGCTGGTAGGGATTTTGAAATCCCAAGAAAAGATTGTCTTGCAAGAGAAAAATGTGGTCTCTAGTTTAGGGTCCTTGGCCCTTCTGTCTAAAAGCAAAAGCGTGGTAGAAGATGAAGATCTCAACTTAGAAGAGTATGATCTTACCTCTGAAGATTATGCTATGATGGTGTCAAATCCAAAGAGGTTCATTAAGAAAAGTTTCCCTACCAACAAGAACCGAAATTGGCAGGGAAGCTATAGTTCTGAAAAAGTTAGGGAGGAACTGAAGGCAGAAGAACCAAAGAAAAAAGCGAAAGTTGAAGGAGATTCTAGTGTGAACTGCTACTACTATGGAGGAAAGAACCACTATGCCAAAGACTGTGTCCTTAAGAAAATAGCAGAGAAGGATGAGGAAAAAGATGAAGAGGCTGCGTTGATGAAAAAGCTGGAAGATATCAAGACAAAGAAAGCTACTGCTAACCCTTCAATGAATGCTTTAATTGTGCAGGGTTCGGCAGCGGATGACGAGTTCGGTGGCGTGCAGGTCTGGTCAACCGACTCAGAGGATGATGAGGTCAGGAAGCTATCTCATGGAAAGGCATACATTGCAAGAGGTGAAGAAAGTGGTGGAAAGTGTTTGATGGTGACAGATGTATCTCAAATGAGGGGATACAATACAAACGGTGGGAATGAAGAAACGAAGGAGCGAGAGGACTTATGCATCACAACAAAACCTCTCAGCATGCAGTTCAATGAGCTTGATGAATTAATCAAGAAGGTAGAATCCGTTTTTATTTCATTCAAAGTCCCACAAAAGTCATATGAAAAAGAATTAATAAGCTTAAACTCAAGAATCTCAAATCTAGATAGCAGTTTAACTCAAACACGGGTCACCAATTCTAACCTAACTGACCAAATAAGCAGGGTGTCATCAAAAAGTGAGGAACGGAGGATGTGGATTGAGCTGAAGGAGTCGGAGCTAATCAAATCTAAGGACGAAAACATTTATTTACAAAGAGACAATTTGAAACTTTTGAAACAAAGAAATGTTTTTTGTTTAATTGCTAAGCGTCTTTATTTTAACATCACTCAACTTCATTTGAACTGTGAAATAGGGCAGAAAATTCATCGCATGATTTTGCCCTTCCTTGAGTTTAAGGAGGATGAAATCGATGCTGAAGCATATAATTGCGAAAGTGTAGTTTCGTCTGATGATGTGAATCCGACTTATATGTATGGTCTAGACAAAATTGAATCTTTTATTAAGTCCAAGGACCATAAAGACATGCTGAAAAAACTTTTGGATGAAAACGATAAACTGAAACTAAGGACCGAAACCATACAAAATTTTGACTCATTGAATACCAACTTGAGCTCAGAAAATAAAATTGATGTTGAAAACGCGTCTGAGCTTAATGAGGATGATGATATGAGTGAAATTTCTGTAGAGGATGAAGTCAACTGTTTTGAGTTTGTCAAGAGCGAACCTGAAAACCACAAAAATCTTATTTCTGAAAATTCTGTGGAGTTTGCTCGTTTGTCCCAAAATAAGTCCCCGATTCTAGAAGAAAAGGCTGTTGTGTACCAAAAGGTGAGAACAACACCAAATCAGGTGTATAAGGTCACAGGAGTAACCGAACATCAGACAGCCGAACTCACCGCCATTGTAAACAATGATAATGCTGATGGCTGTGATGAGTTTTTCTGGTCTGCTCCTATAGATAATGCTGACGAAACTGTTGGTCTGTCAAAGCGGACGTCCTGGAAAACCAAAGGCAGATATGTGCCAGAGCCACTAAACAAGCCTGACAACTTTGACGTGCCAAGTACTAGTGGTACAAAAGAAGTTCCTGTAGAAGAAGTAACTCCTTCAAGCGAAACATCATCAGCTCAAAGTGAACCGGCTGACAAAAAGCAAAAGCAAAAAGCCAACATACACCGACAGCCGAAGCAAGTAAAGGATCAAAAGCAGCAAAGGAATCTGAGATACAAAAAGAATCTCTCAGAGCGAAAACAGTTTTGGCGATCTCAAAACGCCCATTTTTCTTATCATGATAGAAATTCAAAGTCAGAGAAAAGTGTTGTTAGACCGGAAGAAAGTAACCAAAAGGACAGGTTCGGTTCTGAAAGGAATAACAACCGAAGGGAAAGGTTTGGTTCAGAGAACACCAGCTACCGAAAGCATAGGTTCGGTTCCGAAAGCAAAAGCTACCAAGGTTCAAGGTTCGGTCCCACTAATGACCAAAAACAAAAGGGCCACCTAGAACCTCAAGTCAAGAAAACTTCTCAGTCTAACTTCTGTCGTTCTAATTCTTCTCAACCCCATTCTAAATCCAATACTGTTCAAACTCAAAATCCAAAATCTTCAACAGATTTGAAAGGAAAATCGAAGGTTTCCTCAGTCAAGAATGATCAAAAGCATTCCAAGGACCAAACGCCTAAACTTGAATCCAAGCCAACTGTAACAAATGTTAACAAAATTAAAGTTTTCACTATTAAGAAGAAAGATGAAACAACTTTAATAAAAAGAACATATCTTGTTGACATTTCTCTTACTATTCCAGTTCCTGTGAAAGGCTCACGTGGACCCAAGAAACTTTGGGTTCCTAAATCTGCTTGATTTTTGCAGGTTATCAGTGACGAGCAGTTCGACGAAGAATGGTATATTGACAGTGGCTGCTCACGTCACATGACAGGGAGGAAGGAAGAGCTGAGGGAATTCCGATCTCTTCCAAACGGCGGGAATGTCAAATTCGGGAACAACTCATACGACACAATAAAAGGTTATGGGATAATTAAAAATGGAGACTTCACGATTAGAAAGGTTGCATACGTTGAAGGACTACAGCATAACCTCATCAGTGTATCTCAACTTGTTGGAGGTACCGGTCTTAAATTTTCATTTGATGATGAGGGTTCGGAAATAATAGAGAAGAAAACAAAAAGAGTGATTCTCAAATCGGAGCGCAAAGGCGAAATGTTTCCTCTTAATCTCAAACCTATCAAAGGAAATCCAGCTATCTGTTTGTTATCCAAAACACATTCTGACGAAAGCTGGTTGTGGCACCGAAGGCTCTCTCATCTCAACTTCAAGGATATCAACAAACTTGTCACAGGAGGTCATGTTCGGGGTCTTCCATTGCTCAAGTTTGATCGAGAACATTTGTGTGCTGCGTGTGAAATAGGGAAGCAGAGTCGTCAAAGTCACCCATCCATCATAAACACTAAAGTCGTTGAACCACTTGAGTTGATTCACATTGACTTGTGTGGTCCATCGTCTGTCGAAATCATTGGTAGTAGCAAGTATATTCTTGTTATTGTTGATGGATTTTCATGTTTTACATGGGTGTTCTTTCTAAAGCACAAATCTGAAGCAAATCTCAAGCTAAAGATGTTTATCAAGCAGGTTGAAGTGCAGCTGAGGAAAGTCGTTCGCAACATCAGAAGCGACAATGGGCTGGAGTTCAAGAATAAAGAATTTGAAGACTTTTTAGCAGAAAAAGGAACCAGTCACAACTTCTCAGCTCCCTACACCCCTCAACAAAATGGGATTGTCGAAAGACGAAACCGACATTTGTGTGAGGCGGCCCAAACCATGCTAAGTTTCGCTTCTCTACCTCTATATTTCTGTGCTGATGCTATTGCTGCAGCATGTTTTACGCAGAATAGGTCTTATCTCAATAAGTGTTTCACTCTTACTCCTTATGAGATCATCAACAACAGAAAGCCAAACGTCAAATTCTTCCACGTATTCGGCTCACGATGCTTTATCTTCAATTCTATAAAACATCGTAACAAGTTCGACGTAAAAGCCGATGAAGGGATTTTTCTGGGATATTCTCTCACTTCGAAAGCATACAGGGTTTTAAACAAGCGTTCGAGGAAGATTGAAGAAACGTATTATGTGACTTTCGATGACAGCTATGTTAAAAAGCTGAAGGCCACTGAAGAGACAGTTGGAGAAATCTTCTCTCAAACAGGCCAAGTCATAGCCTCGATTGCAAATTTTTTTGAGCAGTTTGTGGAGTTATTCGATGAACCGGAGAAGGCTACTCTCTCAGAAGCCAATGCAGCAGACAACAAAGTTGATCATCTGAAGCAAATCGTCGATGACGCTGCCAAACGACTGGGTGAAGGAGAATCAGATCCAACTGAACCTTCTCAGCACGGTGCTTCAGTTGAGGGGGAGAATCCATCTTCTTCAAAACAGCCAAGTTCACAAGTTGAGGGGGAGAACTCTTCTCCAGCTGCACCCGAAAGCTCTACTGCACCCGAAGGTACTGTAGCTCCCGAAAGCTCTACTGCACCCGAAGGTACTGCAACACCTGAAAGCTCAACACCACCCGAAACTCCTGTAGCACCGGAAAGACATGATACACCTGAAAGCTCATCAGTCGAGGGGGAGAATGCTGATATGTTTTACGACGATGACAGTCAATCTGAATTAGAAGAGATGGTAAATGCTGAATTAGATCCATCCTATGATCCAAATTACCCTCCTCTTGTCAAATGGACTAGAGATCATCCTGTTTCACAGGTTGTGGGTAATGTCTCTGAAAAGGTGTTGACCCGATCTCAACTGAAGGCAAAGCAAACATCTTTATTTTCAAAAGTAGAATTCTTTATGTTTCACTCTTTCGTCTCAAAAGTTGAACCAAAGACAGTAAACACTGCTCTTGATCTCTCTGATTGGGTTCAAGCTATGCAAGACGAACTTAATGAATTCGAAAGAAATAAGGTTTGGCGCCTCATTCCAACTCCTAAAGATGCCTCAGTTGTTGGTCTCAAATGGGTCTTCAGAAATAAAATGGACAAGGAAGGCAATGTGATAAGAAAGAAAGCTCGTCTAGTGGTGAAAGGATACTACCAGGAGGAAGGAATCGATTATGAAGAAACTTTTCCTCCTGTGGCTAGGCTAGAATCTGTTCGAATATTTCTTGCCTATGCTGCACACAAGAACTTTGAGGTCTACCAAATGGACGTAAAGTGCGCATTTCTAAATGGAGAATTCGAAGAAACAGTGTACGTGCAGCAGCCTCTGGGATTCGTCAATGAAAAATATCCCAATCACTGATATATTCTGGACAAAGCGGTTTATGGACTGAAACACACTAACCAAGTTTTTAAAGATGTCTAAATTCAAACAAGGTTCAGTTGACCCAACCTTCTTTCGTAAGAAGGAAGGTAACCACCTTATGATTGTTCAAATCTATGTCGATGATATCATCTTTGGCTCAACGAATCCTAGCTTAACGGCTGAATTCAGAAAGCTGATGGAGACTAAATTTGAAATGAGCTCAATGGGTCCAATTAACTTTTTCCTTGGCTTAAATATTAGACAGGGACCCGAAGGCATCTTTATTAACCAGGAAGCTTACACCAAGACTCTCCTTGCTAAATTCGGCATGATGGGAGACTCAAAGGTTAAAGTTCCAATGGCGTTCGGCACCAAGCTCACTCCATCCTTGGATAAGCCAGCAGTCGATATTACGCTATATCGCCAGATGATCGGTTCGCTAATGTACCTTACTGCTAGCAGGCCTGATATAATGTTTTCTGTTTGTTACTGTGCTAGATTTCAGGCGAATCCTCGTGAACCTCATATGCTTGCAGTGAAGAACATACTCCGGTATCTCAAACGAACTACCTCTCTCGGTTTATGGTATCCATCAAACTCAGGTTTCTTCGTTCAAGCCTACTCAGATGCAGACCTTGGAGGTTGTGGACTAGACAGGAAAAGCACCACTGGAGGCTGCCAATTCCTTGACGGGAAGTTGGTTAGCTGGCAATCAAAGAAACAGACTTGTGTATCTCTGTCTACAGCTGAAGCAGAATACATCGCAACTGCCTCCTGTACTTCTCAAGTGATTTGGATCCAAAGCCAACTTCGGGACTATGGACTCAATATGAAAAAGATCCCACTATATTGCGACTCTGAAAGTGCAATTAGGATTTGTCATAACCCAATGCAACACTCCAAGACTAAGCACATAGCACTGAGGTATCACTGCATTAAGGATCATGTGGAAGATTGGAACGTCGAAATTCACTTTGTTCGAACCACTGATCAACTGGCTGACATCTTCACCGAAGCTCTTCCTGAAGCTTCTTGCAACAAAATTCTACAAGGGCTTGGAATGATGGAATCGGAGTCAGTACCAAAAATTACCTCTCAAGATCAAAAGTAAGAAGCGAAATAGACCGAACGTTCGGATTCGGGTCTCTTGTATGCCGAAATAGACCAAACGCTCGGGTTCGGGTCTTGATTTGGTGTACCGAAATGAACCGAACGCTCGTGTTCGGTTGCATCATCTGATCTTCGCTTATCGCTCAAAGGTAGTTTCATTGGTTGTAAATCTTTTGTATTATTTTCCCAAATTCATATATCTTATTGTCGAAGTTCTTTTCTTTTTCAAACTTATTTTTTTCTGGCAACCGAAATGGACCGAACGTTCGGGTTCAGTTCCAAAATTTTTCTCACCCGAAATAAACCGAACGCTCGAGTTCGGTTCCAAAATTTTTTTCTCAACCGAAATAGACCGAACGCTCCGGTTCGGTTTCAACAATTTATTTATTTATTTTTTTATGTCTTATTTTTTTTATTATTATCAAAAACTCCAAATTTATCCTTTTATTTTTTTTATTATTTTTTTTCCTTTCGTAAATTCAAAAATTCCAAAAATATTTTTTAATTTTTATTTTTTATCTTGGCTCTTACCTTTTTTTGTCTGTCTCTTTGTGGGTAAAACATTTCACTAGCTAAGTGTCCCTAGAAGCTTGCTGCTGTATGTGTCCAAAGCCTCATCTGATTCTGAATAATAGCCTTACTGACTTGGTACAAACAAACCTTGTCTTCCCAATTAGGCTCTCATAATTATTCTAATCATGAGCTACCTAACTTTCTTCTCACATGAGATAAGAGTTATCTGCTTGGTCCCTATTTTTATAGCAGATATAGTTTGGTCTCTTTACACCACCTACATTACTTTTCTCCATCACATTCGCTTCACAAACGTAACCCTTGAGACTCTCAGATATTACCACTGAGGTTTATGGTTGCACAATTTCTGTGTTCATGATCTTAGCTTCGTGTCACTACGTGCTAAGTGAAACCCAAAATTCAATACCTATTATGCATTGACGGTGAACAATTAATTTGCTCTAGCTTTCACTAATGAATTGACGGACTTATCCATGGGGGTACAACACGAAATCTCTATTTTTCTTTGGAGTGATTCCTATGCAATTGTTAAATCCAATAACATTTCTTCCCTTGGGATCCAGTTTTATTTTTTTTGAGATTTCATATATATTAGTTGACCTTGCTACTTACATTATCTCCAGCCTACTTGTTCAACAGACTACATTGGTCTCACAAGAACTTCGTTCGATTTCTATCTTATATCAAGATTAGGAATTCTGAATCGAAACGAAAGCCACCCTCATAAGCCTAATTAAAAGAAGCCTTTCAACACTTCTTAATTAGTGCCTGATCGTTATTCAACGGGAAACCACACAAACACTTTAAGGTCTCTCTTGACTTTGAAGGAAGAGATTCGTGCCCAGGATCCATTGTTTCGTGTCTTTATTGACATCACATTATCCCTCAAAAGTGTTGCTTTATTTCTTTTCTTTTACATACTCAGCACGAAAATCTTTTTGATTTTCCAAAATTCTGGTTTCATTAATTTCAAGGCGTTTTAATTGGATTGGTTGTTTTAAAAGGTTGTGGTTAACATTGATCCACGTGGTGATTTTATTCTAAAAGATGTTGTTACTCTTTAAAGAGATAAGATGACGACATGATGACTCAGGCGGGAGTCCAATCGATTTGATTTCAAACGGCGCAAGAGGGAAAAGCATGCGAATAGGAACCGTTTCATCTCCAAATGGCGCCTGATGGGAAGGCGTGTAATTAGGGCCTGACATTCTCTCTCATGCGTGATCATCGGCAACGCCAACAGTCACGCGTCAGTCACCTCCGAAAAACCCTTCGTTTTTCAATCAAAGATTTGGGAAAGATTCTTCTCTCTCCTCTACCCTCAGTATAAAAGGCAATGTAAACCACTATTTACCTCTTTACTGCACCTAAATTTCCAGAGAGCAAGAATTCCTCCAACCTCTACTGTTCATCACCCCTCCCACTTTCATCTCAACAATGGCGGATTCTTCATCTGTTCACGCAACCTCTCACATCTTGCCCATTCGTCCTCAACAGAGTTTGATCATTGATCTCACTCCTCAGGCCTACGACGCTTTCATGTTTCCCATCATCGAATGCCTGAAGTACTCCTCCATCGCTCCTGCTCTTTACAGGGCTGAAGCTATTCCAATGGAGTTCCTGTCACAAATTTTCGCCACAGCACACTACGACAAGGTTGTCGACAGGATTTTCTTCGATGTCTTTGAGCACAAGGCGTCGATTTCCAAACAGAGGTTCTGTACGCTGTTAGGGTTTGACGCTGATTCTTCGAGGGTTAATCCGGAAACCATTCCTATGGGTCATCTGTTCAACATGTTCTACAACATGGGGTACACTGAGGTGCTCACTACTGTCACGAAATTCAAGAAGTCGTGCCTACCCCCTCAGTGGAATGGGATGTTCACCGTTCTTTTCAAGGGCTTATCTGAAAGAAGTGCCGGATCCGATGGGGCAAGTCGTTTATTTCTCTCCATCATGTACGGGATCTACAATGGCATCAACATGGACTACGGGTCGGTCCTATGGCAACAACTCATTCAGAGTCTCTCTTCGACCTCTCGACACTCAGAAATCCCATATGCCTGGTTCTGGACACTTGTCACTAAATGGGTAATGGACAAGTACCACATTCCCATTGTTGCTGGTGCTCCAATGTCTTCGATTGGTACTTTCCACACCACGAAGATCATTGTGTCGGATGCTTCCAAATTCCCCTTCAATGGTTCTATCCTGGAAACGATGTATGGTGATGTTCCTGCTGACAGCCGAATTATCAGAACGTACAAGGAGTTCAAACGTTCTGGTCCGAAGGATCTTACTCCAGAGATGCTGAAATCCATTCATGATGCTGACAAGCCTGCTCCTAGAGGAAAGAAGGCTGACAAGGGAAAACAGATGGCAAAGGGGGCAAAAGGCCCATCTCCCAAGAAGAGGAAAACCACCAGAGTTGCTCAACCTCCACCGCAGAAGAAACGAAAAACTCAACCCAAGCGAAAGCTGATCATCGCTTCGTCCTCGAGCGAATATGAGGGAGAGAGTTCTGATTCTGATGGATCTCAACGTGGTAACACTCCACCACGTTCGCCTACCCCAGAGATTCACATCTCCACTTCTCCTATATCTTCTCCACCAGTTACAACACCTTTTTCTATTCCCCCCATAACTTCCACCACTCAAATACCACCTACTTCCATCCCAATACCACCACCAATATTTACCGAAGCAACCACCACCACCACTGCAGATGTTAGAACCAACGTATTTGATACGGGGGTTCATACTGACGCACCCAAATCCACCTCAGCACCCGCACCCACACCAATAACCGAACACACCACCCAACTTGAACCTACCTATACTACCGAACCTCCAGCTTCACCACCACCATCTTCTCCTGCTCACGCATCAGAGGAAGAAGAACCACTCCTTGGCGGGGAGAACATGACCTTTGAATCGATCTATTACAGTTCGTTTCAAGTTCAGAGTGATGACGATGATGATGCTCCTATCACTAAGAGGCATCTCAAGGAGCTACATGACAAAATTGATTCGCTCATCGCCTCGTCTTCCACTTCTCGGTCCTCCATATCTGAAGCTGCAATTCAGAAAATTGTTGATGCTTTTTCAAAGCTCATAAAGTTTCCCTTGATTCAGCCACTGCCGCCATAGATGCCTCAACCAAAGCCTGTCAGGCAGCAACCGAAAAAGTCGATAAACTATTTACTGATGTCTCTTCCCTGTTGAAATCTTTACAGGAAAGTGTTGAAGCCACCAAGACTACGCTGGAACCCATTATCAACCAGTTGGCTACATCAGTCGCTTCTGAGCTGAAGTCATTTGTTTTGGTTCGTCAAACCATTTCTGACGACAACTCAGCTTTCAGAACAACCATCGAGGAGCGTCTCTCCAAGCTTCAAGAAGAGTTGGCTGCCGAGAACACTCTAATGGATGTTCTTGCAAGGAAAACTACTGCTCTGAAGGTCAATAGTATTCAACTCTCCAACTCTCATCAGGAGATTGAGTCTCTTCGATCTGAAAGAGAGGTGGTTAAATCGTGTGTTTCGGATGTCCACTCTGCTATCTCAAACATCCTTGAAGCACATGATCCAATTCTCAATTATACTGTGAGGCGTGACCTTGCAGAGAAGCTCGCTCTCGCCCTCTCTCTACTTAGCAAAATCGAAGGGCTACTTGATTTCGTGTCCATTCCGAAACAAGGGGGAGAAAAAGAACAAGTGTCTCAACCACCTCCTACTTCAACAGCAACACTCACAACCGAAGCTCCTCCAGTTGGCCAAGCCTCCGGTTCCGGTGTGAAAGGCAAAGGCAAAAACATTCCTGAGGAGAGTGATGAAGATGATAAAGAGACAATCACCGACATTCTGAAGCGGCAAGGTCAGGATAAAGAGGCTGATATCAGTGCTCGTGTGGCTAGAGAGGCTGAAGAAGCCGAAAGGAAACAAAAAGAAGCCCACGACCTTCTTGAGAGCATGAAAACTCTTTTTCCTTCCTGGACTCTTGAGAGGTTGATTAAAGAAGCCATTGACACACCAAGTATCTTGTGGCTAGAACTTGTGATCTCTTTAGATCGCTCTAACACTATCGACTCACAGTTCGACATGCCACTGACCCGAAACGTGTTTATTTTTCATGCCTTTTCCAACATTGCAGAGTTCCCTCATCCTCATCCACAGGTTGATCGGGACTTAATCGATTTTTATCTGAAGGCAGCTCAACCCCAATACCAGACTTGGAGCGCTCAGAAAATCGTCAATGTTCGGGTCCTGAAGCCGTACAGGGAAGGCATCTTCACCAACGTTCAGTTCAAGGTGCTTCGGGGATCTGCCAAAACCGAACATGCCATCTCACTTGAAGATCTTCCCAACCTTAATCCCCATGATTGGATTACTTTGCATAACATCCTTCTTACAAACGAAGCTGAATATGGTCCGATCATCGACCACTTTAAGAGGATGCTTGTATGCTACATCATGGAAGTTGCTTTGATGGATCAGGAGATTGTGAACTTGTTCAAGAAGAAACCTACCATATCTCATGTTGGCTCTGCCAGTGATCTCAACATGATGCAGATGGGGAAAATTGACCCAAAGAGAAATTCTGTCATGTTTACCAAGAACGATGGACAGAAATGTCTTTTCGCCTTGGCAGACAAACATCTCTACACCACTGCCTGTTTGGAACACGTTTTGGGGATCATCCATCGATGCAAGCAGAACACAGCGGATGATGTTAAGTACTTTGATGATATGATTCAATGGTACATTCGGTTCAGACAGACTATTCTGGCGCTGATCTCACGTCTGTTTGATACAACGAAGAAGGTTCCCGCTGCTGGCCTAAGCAAGAAGAAAAAGTAGTCTCGTTCTAATTTGACGCAAAGGGGGAGATTGTTGGGTCGTATTTTGTGTTGCGTCTATTGGGCTCGTTAGCTAGTCCAATATGTATCTCCGGTATGGGCCTGTCCATCCGTGAGTTTTGTAGGGTTTAGTATAAGTAGGTGCTTGCATGCATCTTAGAATGAGAGGACGATTAGTAACGATTAGAGATTTATTGTTTAGCATATTTATCGTTCTTGTTTTGTAACCCTAGAATCCTCTACAGCGGAAGTTCTTAGTCGAGCTCTGCTGAGGATTGAGTAATCTAATCATTCGACACATCTTGATTCATACTTGGGTTATTTACTGTTTTTATATTCTTCGCTTACATGTTACAAAGATCTAATCGATCATCAAGTTAGTTTATAACTCATCACTTTGCTTGTTTCTACAAGTAGGTCGAGTAAATCCTTGATTTGGGATAGGAGATATCGATCCTTGAGGATGGGTTCATTTGATCTTTAGTAGTCAGTGGTCCTATGGACACTTATCCTTTCCTATTTATGAGTTGGATAGGTGTTCTCCGGGGCTCAAGTCATGGTTTGATAACCTCATACTTACTGAGTCGTTCAATCGATAGGATACCTTCGGTGTTTATGTTGATGCTAAGTGGTCTTGGTGGTCTGGCTACGAGGATGGTTCCATGAGTTGAGTCGATCTCCAAACTCAACTTGGCATGAAGGTGATATTTTCGGAAGGACTTTGGAGACATCTTATGGGGGTTATAAGTCTCTAGGTTACCCTCAGTGTCCTTTGCTCCTTGTTTCCTTATCCCTATTAAGGGCTAGGAAAGAGTGTGGTATTACTTGCACGGGTACCTAAGGGTCTAGATGCCCTGAGATAATTCGAGTATTATCGTTACAAGTTGCAAGGGTCTCGTTATCGATTTGTTAAGGTGAAGAGTCTCATTGGTACATTAATTTCGTATGGTGAGGATCAAGTCAACCCATGTCAATTGACATCATTGGGCTCCTTATTGTAATAGGTGCTGGATTGATCTGAAAGGGATAATTGTTTGAAATGATAGTGTGTTTTATGTACACATCTATAGTGTCACCCATTTCGTTCTTGGTATTACTACTGTGGTTGTCTTGGTCTGAATTTTTTTGGGTGGCCTAGCAATACGAGTGCCTTGGTATAAACGATGTGATTTCATAGTCCGATTTGTATTAGACCTCTCTATAATGGTTTGATGTAGCTTAGTCATACTAATTCAAGATTGAAAATGTTGTAGACTGAGTGGTTATGCCCTAAATCCATAGTCAACCAAGGAATAAGAATTAAGGCGGGTCCACGCACTCTAAGTTTGTAGAATCTTAATTACACACGACCTTACGTTTACACTAAGTTATCATAACTTTCACAAGGATCTTTAGTTTTCTTACAAAGGATATGATAAGTTCGGATGAGGGAGTACTTTATGATTATGACTTTTAATTGGGAAAAATTTTGTGAAAATGCGATGCTATATTTTTGTTGTTTTGAAACATACCGGTAAACCCAGTAGGGTTCCTTGTTGCTTCATCATGTCCTGTTGTTAAACTCCTCCTGGTCCTTCGTCATTCTTCTCTATTGGACAATTCCTCTTAAAGTGTATCGTATCACCGCATGCGTGGCATACTGGACTTACTTCTGGGTTGAGGGTTGGAGTGACGCATGGGGCCGGGGCCCTACAGATGCGGGAGACGTGCCCCTTCCTTTTGCACCTATTGCAATGCAATTCCCGGCAGACTCCGTGCTGAAGATAGCGACACTTGCTGCAGAGCAGGAGGTTTCCATGATATGGTTTTCTCGGTGCTGAGGTAGGGGGATAGTGGGATTAGGGTCTGCTATAACTTGTTGCCTTTTGATAGGCCCTTGAGTCGATCCGCTTCCTTTCTTGTTCCCCCGCTTTCGCTTCATGACCTTAGGTTTGGAGTTTGGGGTGTCTGGGTGGGTTATCCCTCATTGGTTTCCTTGGTTGATACTAGGGTTGGAGTTATCGACACCATTTTCATTTCCATTTGGATTTTTGGCGTTGAGTTGTGCCCTGACGGCTATCACGGCAGTTGTTACAACGACTTGGAAGGTTGCGGGGTCCATCTGCAGAACTTGTGTTTCGCCGGCTAGTTGGTTGTTTCCATGGGAACACATGATTCTGTTGCATGATGAGAAACTGGTTCGTGAGTAACTACGGTTATACCTAGTCGTATCTCATCTATGATTATAGATATGAACTTATGCATGTACGCATATAAATCGCATGTTTTGTTGTACGATTCTCATGGTTTCGACCTACATCCCCATGATGTATTAATGGTAGTATGTAGAAATAGGTATTGTTCAAATGTTAAGTTACCTTAATGGATTATAGATATCTGTCACACCCCAAAACCAAGAACGGCGGAAACGTTCTGGGGCGGAGGACGTCATGTATAGTATCACAACATAGTAAATGTAAATAAGCAAACAACATCATCCATTGCATTAAATATATAATTTTAATACAAGCGTGTTCTGTACAGTTATAGACACCAAAAATAATGTAAATCAAAATAATATGAGATGAGTCTTGAATACGCTCCATCTTCTCAAAAGCTAGCCTCGGTACCTGTCTACTGATGACCTGAGAATACAAGTTATTTTGAAAAGAGTTTATCAGCATTAAGCTGGTGAGTTCATAAGTATTTTAGTGTCAATGTTTGTTGTTAAAAACATTTGAACCTGTCTCAATGTGTAAGTTTGTAAAAATGTAAGTAAATGTTTGAAAGTGTTTGTAAAAGTTTGAATCTCTCAGAAAATCCTATATTTTCTATTAAAGTAACCTTCTACCAAGGCTTAACTGTTTTGTATACTCGTTTGTTGTAAAAGTGTGTAATTTCCCAAGTGTAACTATCATTTAATAAAATATAGTTTGTACATTAATGCTTAAGTGAGGTTATCACTAAAATATGTAATGGGTAAATCATTGTAGTACTGTAGTTTTGTATAATAAGAACTACTACTGTACTAACTACCTTAAACCGGATTTATGTTAAGGTATAATGTGATAAATTGCACCATGCTATCGACTGGTAACAATGACATAATGAATGGTCATAATAAAGAAATGACGTTTGGCACCCGCAGACCTGCAAGTCCGGCTGTAGCTAGCAGCAAGGTGTAGGATAGTCAATCCAGTATAGATTTATACGTAAACTCACGCTCTCTCTCCAAGAGAATTCTGGCTACAACTCGGGCCGTGACATTTAAGGCATGCTCCGACACAGTGGATCACAATTGTTAACGTATTCATGTATATGTAATGTTTCTCGTTCTAGTATAGTTGTATATGTTCATGTTTCTAGTATAGCTGTATATGCTCATGTTTCTAGTATAGCTGTATATGCACTTGTTTTTAGTATAGCTGTATATGCACTTGTTTCTAGTATAGTTGTATATGTACTTGTTTCTAGTATAGCTGTATATGTACTTGTTTCTAGTATAGCTGTATATGTTCCTGTGTTATCCCGATGGTAACTAACTATTGATGTACTGATAAGTATGAATATGGAAGTACTTTTATGTCTATATATGTATATATGATATATAAGCAATATTGAAACGACCTTCGGATGGTCACCCGAAATCCCACCAGACCACATCCAAATCGAGAAAAAGGAAATAGGGCGGATGGCCTTCCTAATCCCTTTAAACATTATTTATACATCTATACATATATGGGCATGCAATTGAATATATAAAAGCATAAATAAGTTTTCATAAAACATTTGAAGCATAAATATTATTTCAAGAAAAGATCGACTTGATGTCAATCGTTAAAACAATTAGAAGGCATAAGTTAATAAAACAGTTTAAGTATAAGAAAAATTTGTTTGAATCACAGTCTGTAAATAAGTTTGGATAGTAAAAGAGTTTGTAAAACATTTCAAAGTAAAGCAGTTTGATAAACAGTTTGAACAGTGGTAAAAATCATTGTTTTCCTAGTTATTAATCACATGTGATTAAATGCAATCACATGTGATTGAAGCAATAACTATAAGTATTTGACTTGTATCCCCCACCATAAAGTATTTCAAACATTTAAAATCATTTCAAAGGTTGATTAAAGGGGTATGAACTCACTTGTGGTGAGCTGTTTGAATTGCAGTGTCGGATACCGTGCTAGGTGGCAAATGGAGACTTGTTTACACGCACGAGCCTAGTTTTCATATAATAAGCATATATATAACCAATTAGCCAAGTAATAACTTAATAAATAAGTTAATACACTTAGGAACATGTAAACACTTTTCATAAGTGTTAAAGGTCCTAATGGTTGCATCTAAGTTGCTACGGGACAAGGCAAAAGGGTTTGAAACATCAAATGGCCTTGCATAAGAGTTCACCACCCAACAAAACCCACCCTTTGGAGTTTACGGCCGTAAACTCATGGGTTTATGGCCATGAACTCCTCACTTGGTGGTTTTGGGTGTTTTAAGGTGTTATCTTGATCCTAGAACACTCCTAGCTTTGTTGGAATAATACATGAAGTAGTTTAAGGCCCTAGAATGCTCCATAGGGGAGTTTACGGCCTATAGTCCATATCCCCTAGAGTTTACGACCGTAAACTCCTATGGGGTGTTGGATTTTAATTCATTTGAGGCACTTGCACATCTAGGATAGCTTCCATGATTTTATCTAAGGCTAAAGGGGACAAGAGGCACACATTTATGCCTTCACTTGGAGTTTACGGCCCAAGTGATGTTCCTTGGCCGTAAACTCCCTTTAAGGGATGTTCTTGATGTCTTTTACTCCCCATTCAAGTCCTAGGTGTTCAAGGGTAATTGTCTTAAAGCCTTAGGGGTGTTTGTGGTGCATTTAACCCTTGGAAAAGGGGTTTACAGCCCAAGAGATGTTCTTGGCCGTAAACTCCTATAAACCTATGATTTTGAAGTGTTTTGATGTCTAAAATGGTTACAAGCATTTGAGGGTTAAAGTCCTTAAGCTTTAGGGGTAGTTTAGGGCACTAAATGCCCTTGAAAAGGGGTTTACGGCCCAAGAAAAGTCCTTGGCCGTAAAATCCTATTACTTGTTGATTTTGGATGCTTTCTAGTCTCTTATGATCATATACTAAGTCCTTAATAAGTTGCTTAACAAGAAAGTGGGACTAGGAAGCCTTAAAGCTCCATTTTGGAGTTTACTCCCCAAGAACGTTCTTGGGCGGTAAACTCCCAGATCTTGCAATCTAAACATGTAATTGATGTTATAAAGCATCTAACAAGTATTGAAACACATTTAGGAAAGTAAACTCACAATCTAGGATGAAAACCCGAAGATCCGTCAGAGAGAAAATGGCTTTTCTCTAATTGGAATTGTGAATAATGAATTAATTTAATTCAGAAATCTATTTATAGTCCTGGAATATTTTGGCAGAAAATATTTTTATTCCGGATATTGGACTGTAACATTATGAAACTTGGAATGCTCAAATTTCACAAAACCAGGAGCATCCACTCTCCTGATATCTCCTTAAACATAAACCCTAATGTACACAAACTTGTTCGGAAAAGTGTGAAAATCACTGAAACTGGACTAGCTTCTATTGAATAGATAATGTTCGTACAAATGGAAATTTCGGGTTGTCACATCATCCCCCCGTTAGAAGGAATTACGTCCCGAAATTAGAATTTAAGCAAATCTGAAGTTACAACAATTAAGCGAAAAGATGAGGGTATTTCAGCTTCATCTGATCCTCACGTTCCCAAGTGAATTCCGGTCCTCGCTTGGCGTTCCAGCGAACCTTCACGATAGGGATACGGCTTTGTTTCGTCTGCTTGACCTCATCGTCCATGATCTCTACAAATTCTTCCACGAAGTTGAGGCTCTCGTTGATCTCGATCTCGTCGAGTGGGATTACGAGAGTCTCGTCGGACAGACACTTTTTCACGTTAGATACGTGGAATGTAGAATGTACGTTACGAAGTGTGTCGGGTAGGTCGAGTTTGTAAGCTACGGGGCCAACTCTGGCAAGAATCCCGAAAGGCCCTATGTACCTTGGATTAAGCTTCCCACGCTTGCCGAAGCGTATCAAGCCTTTCCAGGGTGAGACTTTGAGAAGGACTCGGTCTCCCACCTGAAATTCCAAAGGTTTTCTTCATTTATCGGCGTAGCTCTTCTGTTGGTCTCTAGAGGCTTTCAATCGTTCACGGATTTGAACGATTTTCTCTGTCGTTTCCCGAATGATTTCCGGACCGGTGAGAGTACTGTCGGAAGCTTGCCCTCTTGCTAATTGGGTATCACCCACCTCAGCCCAACACAGAGGGGATCTGCACTTTCGTCCGTAGAGAGCTTCGAATGGAGCATCCTTGATGCTCGTGTGATAACTGTTATTATAGGAAAATTCGACAAGGGGTAAATGAGTATCCCATGCCTTCCCAAAATCAATCACACAGGCTCGCAACATATCTTCCAGTGTTTGGATGGTCCTCTCACTCTGTCCGTCGGTCTGCGGATGGTAGGCTGTGCTCATGTCCAGCCTTGTTCCTAGGGAATGTTGTAGTGATTGCCAAAATCTTGAGGTGAACCTACTATCTCTATCGGAGATAATGGAAATAGGTACACCATGTAGCCGTACAATTTCCCTAATGTATGTTCTTGTAAGTTTCTCCATCTTGTCGGTTTCTTTGATAGGTAGGAAGTGTGCAGACTTGGTCAATCTATCAACGATGACCCATATGGTGTCAAGTCCACCCGTTGTCTTGGGCAACTTGGTTATGAAATCCATAGTGATCCGCTCCTAGTTCCACTCTGGAATCTCTGGTTGTTGCAGTAAACCAGAGGGCTTCTGGTACTTGACCTTAACCTTTGCGCAAGTAAGGCATTTACTTACGAAGGTAGCAATCTCTGCTTTCATATTAGGCCACCAGTATAGCTTTTTAAGATCCAAATACATCTTATCTGAACCTGGGTGGGCGGAATACCGAGTGTTGTGCGCCTCGGTCATGACCAAGTCTCGGAAACCACCGTGTTTCGGGGTCCAGATCCGGTTCATGAAATATAAAGCTCCATCACCCTTGGCTTCTAAATTCTTGTCCATTCCTCTAAGGGATTCACTCGACACATTTTCAGGTTTCATGGCCTCAAGTTGAGCCGCCTGAATTTGCTTAGTCAGATGTGAATGGATGGTTATCGATAATGACTTGACATTGCGACCAGAATATTCCTTCCGACTTAGGGCGTCTGCTACTACGTTGGCTTTACCCGGATGATAACGAATATCGCATTGGTAATCACTGAGTAGCTCGACCCACCGTCGTTGTCTCATGTTGAGCTCCTTCTGATCGAAAATGTGTTGTAAACTCTTGTGGTCGGTAAAGATAGTGCTCTTCATTCCATACAAGTAATGTCTCCAGATCTTCAGAGCAAACACTACTGCTCCTAGTTCAAGATCGTGGGTCGTGTAGTTAACCTCGTGTGTCTTCAACTGTCTCAAGGCGTAGGCGATGACCTTACCTCGCTGCATCAGAACACATCCGAGTCCTTGATTCGAAGCATCGCAATTGACTACGAAGTCTTCTATTCCTTTGGGAAGGGATAGTATTGGTGTGGTGCCCAAGGCTTGTTTGAGCGTTTGGAACGCTCTTTCTTGTTTCTCTTCCCAGTCTAAGGCCACGCCTTTCTGGGTCAAGGTCGTAAGAGGTTTCACTATTCGGGAGAAGTTCTGAATGAACCTGCGGTAGTAGCCAGCGAGACCTAGAAATTGACGAATTTCTGTAGGCGTCTTTGGTGCTGACCAGTTCTCAATGGCTTTTATTTTGGATGGGTCCACGTGGATTCCCTCTTCACTTACCACGTGTCCTAATAATTCTACTCTTCGGATCCAAAATTCACATTTCGAGAACTTCGCATAAAGTTTCTCTTTTCGTAATGTCTCTAGAACTTGTCGCAGATGATCACCATGCTCTTTCTTACTTCGGGAGTAGATCAGGATGTCGTCAATGAAAATGATGACGAACTGATCTAAGTAAGGTCGGCATACTCTATTCATCAGATCGATGAAGACTGCGGGCGCTTTGGTCAATCCGAATGGCATCACCACGAACTCGTAGTGTCCGTAACGAGTTCGGAAGGCTGTCTTCGGCACATCTTCCTCGAGCACTCGTAACTGGTGATATCCGGATCTCAGATCAATCTTGGAAAAATAGTTCGCCCCTTGCAGTTGGTCGAATAGATCATCTATGCATGGCAGAGGATAACGATTTTTGATCGTCAATTTGTTGAGTTCTCTATAGTCAATGCACATACGGAATGATCCGTCCTTCTTCTTAACGAACAAGACCGGTGCTCCCCAAGGTGAGAAACTTGGTCTTATAAAGCCCTTGCTGAGCAGTTCGTTAAGTTGACCAGAGAGTTCCTGCATCTCGGCTGGTGCTAAACGGTAGGGCGACTTGGCTACTGGGGTAGCTCCTGGGACTAAGTCGATTCTGAACTCGACTTGTCGTTGCGGAGGTAATCCGGGTAGTTCTTCTGGGAAAATGTCGGGGAAGTCGCTCACTACAGGGATGTTCTTTAGTTCTTTCGTTTCTAGGTTCGTGTCGACGACGTGAGCAAGGAATGCGTGGTATTCTTTGCGTAGATATTTCTGTGCTTGAATACTTGATATAATGCGAAGACTCGTACCAGGTTTGTCGCCGTAGACTATAAGAGTTTCGTTAGACGGGAGGTTTAGACGGACTGCTTTCTCGTAGCACATGATGTCGGTGCGATGAAGACTTAACCAATCCATGCCGATAATAACGTCGAAACTTTTTATTGAGACCGACATAAGGTCGATTGGGAATGAATGGTTATCTAAGGTTAGAAGACAATCTAAGTATATGCTATTAGTACTTTCAGTTTTCCCATTGGCCATTTCTACTGTGAATTGTTCATTAAGTGCGTGTGGTTGTTGCTTAAGCATGCGAGAAAATTTATGGTTTACGAAGCTTCGCTCCGCTCCACTATCGAACAGAATGCATCCATAGGAGTTATCAAGGAGGAACGTACCAGTCACCACGGTCGGGTCAGCAACTGCTTCCCCGTGGCCTATAGCTAGTACCCTCCCTGCTCCTCTAGCATTCCTCGCTTTGGGGTAGTCCCTTTTAAAGTGGCCTGTTTCGCCACATCCATAGCAAGTTGGGCTCGCGCCGGAGCCAGGAACTTGGGAGATCGGTTGTGCCGGGAACTTACAGAAACAGACGGTGTGTCCTTTTCTGTTGCAGTTAGAACACTGCATTTCACAGCAGGCGCCTTTGTGGTGGAAGTTGCATTTGTTGCACTTCGGCAAACTTCTAGCATACTGCTTCCTCGGAGTAGTAACAGTAGTAGGGGTTACCGCAGCATGCACTGCCACGATTTGCTGTTTCTTGGCAGCTCGATGCTTCTTCTTCTCATTCCAGAACTTCCGCTTAGTGTCAGCGGGTTTGGAGGGTTCTGGGATGGCTAGGGTGGTTGTGGTTGCAGGGGTCTTGACTCCATGGTCAATGAGTCTTTGTGCCAACTGCTTGGCACTGTCGAAGGTAGTGGGGTTCGATGCTAAGACATTCCCCTGGTACGGAGGCATTAGCCCCCATACGTACCGTTCGATCTTTTTCCCTTCAGTGGGAACCATATTGGGGCATAGGGCCACCAGTTCGCTAAATCGGACAGTGTAAGCGATCACATTGGTGCCCTTCACGGTCAGGTTCCAGAGTTCATGTTCTAACTTCTGAATTTCGCCCCTCGGGCAGTATTCCTCAGTCATGAGGTCCTTCATCGTTTCCCAGCCCATGTCGTTAGCCACGACGAGAGTTAGGGCTTTAACGTGGCCGTTCCACCACGTTAGGGCTTTCCCCTCAAAGGTGCATGCGGCATATTTCACTTTGCACGCAGCCGGGCATGAACAGATTTCGAAGACTAATTCAGTCTTCTCGAACCATTACGAGAGGGCAATGACTCCGCCGGTGCCATAGAAAGGCTTCGGCTTGCAGTTTGTGAAATCCTTGTAGGAGCACTCTCTCGAGCGCACAGGGATTTCAATCGGAATAGATTTAACAGGGGTTCCACCTCTGCTGGCATCTGATGAGTGATACTGAGCCATGGCAGTTGCCACTGCTGCAGCTACGACAGCATTCAGGGCTGTAGTATCGATGACCGGAGGCGGTGGAGGCGGTGGAGGTGCAGGATTATTCCTATTCCTGGGAGTTTTGCGAGGAGGCATCTTTCAACTATAAGTTTATAAAGATGAGAAAGATGGTAAGAATCAATTTGTAAACAACGTGAGAGTGACACATGGACTAACTAACCATAGTCCAACAGTTGAATGAGTGTTTGAAATCACAATAAGAAATAATAGTGGGAATACACAAGTGTACAGATTTTTCCCACAGATTAGATTGATTTCAATAGTACGGGTATTACCGATGTATTAAGTTCAAGGAAAATCGACCTAACAGTAGGTCTTACATCATACCAAAAGGATAAGTTTGACAGTTCTTTGATTCCTAATTAGAGTACTGAAAGTTAGGAATATTTTACAGACAAGTGCTATTTAGAGCACATATGTTTAAAGGCTAATCCCTAATCAAAAGACAGAGATGTACTAGACATCATCTAATGGCGATGGGAATTCCTCGGGCGAGCCCTGAGGTCGGACACTTGGCGAAACACCTCTTGATGGTGTCGATCCTGAGCTCTCTGACGAGCTCGAAGCTCCAAAACTTCAGCATGGGAGGCAGCCAGTTGTTGTTGCAGGGTTTCGTTGGTTCTTCGGGTCTGTTCCATGTCTTCTTCAAGACGGCGGACGCGGACTGCGTTGACACCTGAATTGGCATCAATCTCCATGACCCGGTCGATGGCTGCTCGACCTTGCTCGACATTACGAGCTATTCTGCGGATAATGACAGGCAGAGCTCTGTCAGCAGAGCCACCATCACTGATGTTGTAAAAGGTTCGGTCCCCAAAGTATGGTAAGGGTTGACCCTGCTCATCACTCCAGCGATTCAAGTCGTTTGCCCACATGGGAGTAGGACCTGGAAATGCTGGTCGAGGGTTGTTGTTCGGGGCTTGAATTACAAGCGGTAGATTGTTGACTTCAGGCTCGGAGTCGGATCCATCAGAAAAGCCTTCTACGAGGTGATCATCCAAAGGGATTGGATGCTCATCTTCGGGCTCTTCATCGATCCACCCGGCATTGCCTTCATTTGGAAAGTACGGGTCGCCATGATGGAATCCAGCCATTTAGATCTACGCGAGAAGAGAGGTATAAGAATATAGTATACGTGTAACTAGTAGTACAAAAATACACCTATTGTATTTTAAGTTTAAGTTCTACTGATCTTCTTGTGGTATTGTTGGTAAGTTTTTAGACTTGTTAACATATCACAACCATTCTAGGGCATATGCTAATCACTCCTAGGACCAGCATAGTTGATCAGGCTATGCCATTCCCAGGACTGACCATACATCCCCGAGCTCACTTGTGATATTTAACAATCGTAATACTTTTGTTCTTGTCATTGTGACACTGATTTTAGTATGAAAGCAGACTAGTATACTTCATTAAATATTTTAATATTTAAAGTATAGACTCTTGGTCAGAGTGTTTTAATCCCTTTTGGGTTTATTGATTAGTATATCTTTTATGGGTTGATATACTTGATTCACCATAAACAATGCTCTGATACCAATCTGTCACACCCCAAAACCATGAACGGCGGAAACGTTCTGGGGCGGAGGACGTCATGTATAGTATCACAACACAGTAAATGTAAATAAGCAAACAACATCATCCATTGCATTAAATATATAATTTTAATACAAGCGTGTTCTGTACAGTTATAGACACCAAAAATAATGTAAATCAAAATAATATGAGATGAGTCTTGAATACGCTCCATCTTCTCAAAAGCTGGCCTCGGTACCTGTCTACTGATGACCTGAGAATACAAGTTATTTTGAAAGAGTTTATCAGCATTAAGCTGGTGAGTTCATAAGTATTTTAGTGTCAATGTTTGTTGTTAAAAACGTTTGAACCTGTCTCAATGTGTAAGTTTGTAAAAATGTAAGTAAATGTTTGAAAGTGTTTGTAAAAGTTTGAATCTCTCAGAAAATCCTATATTTTCTATTAAAGTAACCTTCTACCAAGGCTTAACTGTTTTGTATACTTGTTTGTTGTAAAAGTGTGTAATTTCCCAAGTGTAACTATCATTTAATAAAATATAGTTTGTACATTAATGCTTAAGTGAGGTTATCACTAAAATATGTAATGGGTAAATCATTGTAGTACTGTAGTTTTGTATAATAAGAACTACTGCTGTACTAACTACCTTAAACCGGATTTATGTTAAGGTATAATGTGATAAATTGCACCATGCTATCGACTGGTAATAACGACATAATGAATGGTCGTAAAAAAGAAATGATGTTTGGCACCCGCAGACCTGCAAGTCCGGCTGTAGCTAGCAACAAGGTGTAGGATAGTCAATCCAGTATAGATCTATATGCAAACTCACGCTCTCCCTCCAAGAGAATTCTGGCTACAACTCGGGCCGTGACATTTAAGACATGCTCCGACGCAGTGGATCACAATTGTTAACGTATTCATGTATATGTGATGTTTCTCATTCTAGTATAGTTGTATATGTTCATGTTTCTAGTATAGCTGTATATGCTCATGTTTCTAGTATAGCTGTATATGCACTTGTTTTTAGTATAGCTGTATATGCACTTGTTTCTAGTATAGTTGTATATGTACTTGTTTCTAGTATAGCTGTATATGTACTTGTTTCTAGTATAGCTGTATATGTACTTGTTTCTAGTATAGCTGTATATGTTCCTGTGTTACCCCGATGGTAACTAACTATTGATGTACTTATAAGTATGAATATGGAAGTACTTTTATGTCTATATATGTATATATTATATATAAGTAATATTGAAACGACCTTCGGATGGTCACCCGAAATCCCACCAGACCACATCCAAATCGATAAAAAGGAAATAGGGCGGATGGCCTTCCTAAGCCCTTTAAACATTATATTTGGTGTCTATAACTGTACAGAACACGCTTGTATTAAAATTATATATTTAATGCAACAGATGATGTTGTTTGCTTATTTACATTTACTGTGTTGTGATACTATACATGACGTCCTCCGCCCCAGAACGTTTCCGCCGTTCTTGGTTTTGGGGTGTGACAATATCAGACCCTTAAGCTGGCTCAGGTTACATGAGTTCTCGTAGGGCGTACCTTTCTCGATTTACTATTACTAGTTGTGACGAGTTACATGGTAGACCTAGGACATAGTGTGGTGACTCTCATATGCCTAAATAGCGTAAAGGTGTCCAACCATTTCGCTCATCTCACGAGTGGCCTCTTCCGCTCTCTGCTCTGCTAAAGATGCCCTAGCCTCATCTTCCATGAGCTATTGCCTTAGGGTGCTCACCTCCTTTTCAAAGGGACGAAGATGATTGGTAAGGTCTTCCTGTTCAGCATGTTGGTTCGGTATTGCTTCCGAGGGGTAAGGCTCATTAAGGATCTCTCTGGTGCCTTCATCCATGTTTGACTCCTCATCAGAATCCTCTCCCTCGTGGTTCATCCATTGGCATTCTTCAAGACCCATTTATGGGTTCTCCCTTTTCACTTCCTTTGGTTCTCCCTCGATCCATTCGTTGGCTATTACCGTAGGGTAGTAGGGGTCTTTTGGGTCAAGTTCACTCATGTCGTCTTCACGAGAGTGGAGGTATGAGATACATGTAGAAGATTTAAGTGTGGAGGTCATATGGTATTCTAAAATGCTACTATAGTATTACATGTTTGATCCTTGGACTTCCTGATGTACAAAATCGATAATTTTTTAGACTTGCTGTTATTGTTTAGTATCATCAAATACTCCTATAGTATTTTAAACCTTGGGTTTGGTTCTAATGCTCCTTTGCATGTAGGGTTTGTAAGTTTTAGACTTGTTGCAACACCACCATCACTCCCAAACACATGTTGGTCGTATCTCGAATAAATACAGTTGATCAAGATCTATTTATTCCAAATATGATTACATAACTGCCCAGGTTTGACTGTAGTGTTCAACATCTAAATACTTTTGTTTTGTTCTTATTATGATACGGTTCTAGCAAGTACGTATACTTTTAGAAGATACTTATATTCTTAAGGTATACTTTTAGTCAGAGTGTTTTTAGTCCCATTGTATTTATAGTTCTATATCTTGTATGGTTAGATATACTAGTTCACTATAAACAATGTTCTGATACCAACCTGTCACACCCCCGAACCTGGATGGCGGAAACGTCCGGGGGCAGATGACTTCGTGTACAGTATCATAACAATTGAATATAAATGAAGCATAGCAACCAAACATCATACATTAGAAATACACACTTACATAGTTTACATATTGAACTTGTTCATTAGTTACACAAAAGTAAGAAAGTAAAATTTCTTGAAATTGCACCACTTGATCTCCTAGTCGAACTTACTACCTGTTACTGGATCCTTGAGAATACAAGTCGTTTTGAAAAGCGTCAACTAAAAAGTTGGTGAGTTCATAAACAGTTTTGTATAAAAATGGTTTTTGTACTTGTTTAGAATAATTTTCATAGCGCTTTTAGAAATATGATATTTTATAAAAAGGAAATGGTTTGAAATATTTGTGTTTGATCTTATATTAATGCATGTGTGCTAATGTTTACGAAAATAAAAAGAGAATGATTTCCAGACAACCCGGTGTTGTTTGCAATAGATAATGCTGAAATCTCAACCCCGGTGGTTGAGTATCTATGCTTATAGATTGTCGTTTTATCAAAAAGAAGGTTTCCCGTTTTATCCTGAAAAGAAAATAGAATGGTTTCCTGTTTTATCCCAAAAAATATAATGGTTTCCCGTAAATCTTATAACGTTAATTCCTTTAAGTGAGTCGTTATAACCATGCTAAATAATGACAATTTCGCCTATCTTTGCGTCTTTGGGACGCCGACGGAATAGAATAAGGTTTTTGTCACCCTAGACTAGCCTAGTCTAACTGTAGCGAACAACTCAGGTGTGGGGTGTCACCCCCGTATAGATCTATACACAAACTCCCGCTTTCCCTCCAGGAAACTCTGGTTATAACTACAGTGTAACACCGTAAAAATTAAAACAATTTTTTTTCATTTTCAAAGCACATTTTCATTCACAAGTTATTAATAAAATCTCATTGTATCATATCTCTGTTCCACAAAACATTTCCCAAGATCGAAATACATAAAAACTCCAGGAGTGTGTACGAATCATGCCGGCGCCTTCCCGCGCTCCTCACTAGTACCTGAAATACATAACACAAAACACCGTAAGCACGAAGCTTAGTGAGTTCCCCAAAATACCACTCTAACACATATTAGCCACTCAAGGCTATAACTCTGCTGGCCCTCTGGTCAGTGTGTCTCTGTGGGACCCTCCAGTCCCAACTCTCTGTGGGCCCTCTAGCCCTAACTTTATGGACCCGCTGGTCCTATCTCTAGAAACTCTGAATCATGCATATCACATATCACAATAACACATAAATAGCATACAGATACACTAGCGCATAACTCAACAGTACACTAGCACATAAATCTGTTACCACTCTAGGTAAAGTATAGTGAGAAGACTCACCTCAGATGTCTTGGTAAATCTCTGACTCGGTAGAAATATGATCTAGCCTCCGCCTAATTACATAAAGTAAATACTCTCATAAATATAACTCTCGAGACTAGACTCAACCCTCTCTTGGCACCCTCAGAAGGGTAAAAGACCATTTTACCCCTCACATGACACGAAGACCCCATTGTTGACCAAACCCTCAAAGGCAACAAAGTCAACGGTCAACTTTGACCCGACTCGCCGAGTGCACTTGGGCGACCCGGCGATTCTATGCGTGTCCACTATCCCTCTAGTCTCGCATGACACGTCGAGTCTTTCCCCTGCTCGACGGGTTACTCCTGGCATTAATCGCGGGGCCACCCCGACTCAACTCGCCGAGTCCCATTATGAACTTGTCGAGTTCTGCCTTGAACTCCAGTCCTCTATTTCCCTCTGACTCACCGAGTCATTCCCCCAGCTCGGCAAGATACTCACTGAGTGAACTATGGGAAAACCCTAGCCCTACTCGTCGAGTCTGTTCTCGGGACTCGGCGAGTTCATGCCATGCTCAAGCTCAAATGACCTCCTGAGGTCATATTTGTTCCTCTAATCCATAGATCTGGCCTCCTTAAGAATATAAACACGTAAAGTCTGGATCTTGATACCCATGCAAAGACCGAATGGCTCTATTTGAAGAAATGGTCTCAATATGTCACCCTAAGCTCATATTACCCAATGTCAGCCCAAAAAGATTAGGGAGTTAAGGTCTCTGGACCTCTTTGGTTCCAAATCCGAAGCCTTAACACAAGAAGGGACCAATTGCACCATCACTCACACTCTAAATGAGCTAGAAACCCTAACTCTCAAGGATTAATACCCAAAACTGAAGAAGGATCGAAAATATACCTCAATATGAAGTTCTTAGGCTCTGAAATCCACATAATAGCACCCTCTTCATCTCCTTCTTGCCTTGGTCACCTTCTTCTTGCAAAAACACCCACACAAGGATCAAAAATGGCCTCTCCTTCCTCACAAACGCTCTAGATTGCTTAGGGTTTCACTCAGGGGTCTGGTAGCCGCACTTGGTGGCTATATAGCCCATTTAAATAGGTCTCAAACCCTGAGGATTAGGGTTTCATTAAACAGCGCGGACTCGCCGAGTCCACTAGTCGACTCGCCGATTCCGGTCATTAAACCGGATAGAAATCGAGCATCAACTCGCCGAGTGCTTCCACAATCTCCAAAATAAATGAATAAATAATGTACCTGGAAATTCGGATGTTACAATTCTCCCCCACTAGAGTCATTCTTCGCCCTCGAAGTCTCTTTCCACAAATAACTCTGGATACTGCTCACACATCTCTAACTCCGCCTCCTAGGTCAGCTCGGAACCCTTCCGATGTCGCTACTGGACCTGAACCAATGGTACCTCCTTCTTTCTCAAAACCTTGATCCTTCTATCCCGAATCGTGATCGGCCTCTCACATAGTCTAGGCTCGCATCCACCTGAATGTCCTCTAATGGAACCACTACCGACTCATCCGCGATACACTTCCTCAATTGAGACATGTGGAAGGTATCATGAATCTGAATCAACTCCGCAGGTATCTCCAAATGGTACGCTATCCTGCCCACCCTGGCGGTCACCCTGAAAGGACTAATATACCGAGGCCCCTACTTGCCTCTCTTCCTGAATCGGATCACTCCTTTCCAAGGAGATACCTTCAGGAGTACGAAGTCACCAACTTGGAACTCGAGCTCGAAGCGACGCCTGTCTGCGTAGCTCTTTTGACGACTTTGAGCCGTCAGTAACCTCTGCCTGACCTGTTGTATCTGCTCAGTCATCTGAAGTACTATCTCTTTACTACCCATCACATGCTATCTGACCTCACCCCAACAAATGGGAGTCCGACACCTCCTCCCAAACAATAGCTCAAAGGGTGGCATACCGATGCTCAAATGATGGCTGTTGTTATAGGAAAACTCAGCCAAAGGCAAATATGTGTCCCAACCCCCTCCAAAGTCCAGTACACATGCCCGGAGCATGTCCTCGAGCGTCTGAATCGTCCGCTTGCTCTGCCCGTCGGTCTGTGGGTGGTATGCAGTGCTAAAATGCAGCCTCGTACCCAACTCCTCATGAAATTTCTTCCATAACCTGGAAGTGAAACGCACATCTCGATCTGAGACGATCGAGATCGGCACTTCATGCCATGATACCACCTCCTTCACGTACAACTCTGCCAACCTCTCAGTGGAAGAGCACTCACTGGTAGCAAGGAAGTGAGCGCTCTTCGTCAACCTGTCCACAATCACCCAAATTGTATCGATGCCCCTTCGAGTCCTTGGAAATTTGGTGATAAAATCCATGTTAATTTGTTCCCACTTCCACTCAGGAACCTCCAACGGCTGCAACTTACCATGCGGCCTCTGGTGCTTGGGCTTAACCCTGCGGCAGGTCAAACACCTCTCAACGAACCATGCAACATCCCTCTTCATACAGGGCCACCAATACTCTCTCTTCAGGTCCAAATACATCTTAGTGGCCTCGGGATGGGTCGAAAACCTCGATCTCTGTGCCTCCTCCATCAAGATGGTACGTGTTCCGCCCATAAACGGTACCCAAATCCGACCCTAAAATGTTATAAGCCCACGACTATCGGTGACGAACTCCGATACCTGCCTGATAACCCGCTCTCTCTTACAGTTCTCTGGTCTCACGGCCTCAGCCTGGGCCCCTCGAATGGCGTCAACCACTGGAGTCATCACTATCAGTCTCTTACAAACATCTCGTATCGGGACGCCCTCCACCCTACGACTCAGGGCATCGGCTACAACGTTAGCCTTGCCCGGGTGGTATAGGATCTCACAATCATAATCCTTCACCACATCCAACCATCTCCTCTGGCGCATGTTCAGGTTGGGCTGATCCATTAAATACCTCAAGCTCTTGTGGTCCGTGTATATGGTACTCCGAACCCCATACAGATAGTGACGCCAGATCTTGAGGGCGAACACCACTGCTCCCAACAACAGATCGTGGGTGGGATACCTCACCTCATAAGGCTTCAGCTGCCTCGATGCGTATGCTATCACATGCCCTCTCTGCATCAGCACCGCTCCCAGCCCCGATATCGACGCGTCACAATACACCACAAAGTCCTCCATCCCCTCCGGAAGGGCTAACATTGGGGCTTCGCACAGTCACTGGTGAAGTGTCTCGAAGGAGGCCTGCTGCTCTGGGCCCCATGAAAAAGCAACACCCTTCCAGGTCAATCTGGTGAGTGGCACGACGATCTTGGAGAAATCCCTGATGAATCTCCTATAATAGCCAGCCAACCCTAGGAAACTCCTGATCTCGGTGGGGGATCTCAAAACCTCCCAACTCATCACTCCCCCGATCTTGGCCGGATCAACCAATATCCCATTCTGGTTAACAAGGTGCCCAAGGAACTGGACCTCTCATAACCAGAAATCACACTTGGAGAATTTAGCGTAAAGCCTCTCCGTTCTCAAAACTCCAAGGATCTCCCTCAAATGCTCCTCATGCTGCTCTCTGGATTTCGAATACACCAATATATCATCGATGAACACGATCACCGAGTGGTCCAACATCAGCATGCACACTTTGTTCATGAGATCCATGAACACTGCCGGTGCATTGGTGAGCCTGAAAGGCATCACCATGAACTCGTAATGCCCGTAACGAGTCCTGAATGCTGTCTTCTGGATATCCTCATCTCGCACCCTCACCTGATGATATCCAGACCTCAAATCGATCTTGGAGAACCAAGATGCTCCCTGTAACTGATCGAACAAATCGTCGATCCTCAGCAACGGGTAATGGTTCTTGACCGTTAACTTGTTCAACTCCCGGTAATCAATGCACATCCGATGTGAGCCATCCTTTTTCTTGACAAAGAGGATAGGCGCTGCCCACGACGAACTGCTCAGCCGAATAAACCCCTTCCCCAGCAGCTCCTAAAGCTGCGAGGATAACTCCTGCATCTCTGGAGGTGCAAGGCGATAGGTGCTGCCCCCGAAACCAAATCGATACGAAACTCCACCTGCCTCTCAGGAGGCACGCTCGACAAATCCTCCGGGAAAACATCCGGGAAGTCTCGCACTATCGCAACCTCATCAACTGACCTCGGTTTCCCTGAATGAACCCTCGTATCCATCACATATGCCACAAACCCACTACAACCCTGCTGTAGACTCTGTCTCCCTCGCCGTACACCGTAAGAGCTCCCTCACTAGGGTCTCGTATGGCCACCAGCTGTCGCTCGCAGTCGATAACTGCTCCAAATTTGCTCAACCAGTCCATGCCCACGATGACACAGACATCTCCCATCGCAATAGGAACTAAATCAATCGGAAACTCAACGCCGAAAATCTCGAGTACACACCCTCGGATCACCTCGGTGGCATACACCGCCCTCTCGTCAGCTATGGAAACTCTCAGAGGTCGACTCAACGCCTCTCGGCTAATACTGATGTGCTAACTAAAACCAAAGATACAAAAGACCGACTCGCACCCAAGTCAAATAACAAGAAGGCAGGTACAGAACTCATAAGAAATGTACCTACGCATAACATAATATAAACACAATATCTAAAACATCAAAATAAATATATGAAAGACTACATACCATCCACAACACCGGGCCCTGCACGGACCTCCTCTGCGGTCAACTGGAAGGCTCTCCCTCGTGCTTTCGGTGCCTCGACCTTCACTGGCCGTCTGTCTGTAGCTCTCACTGCAGCAGGGGCGAATCCATGAGATGCTCCCTAAGCTGTCCCTCGCAACTATGGACACTCTGCCTTCTGGTGTCCGGTCTGGTTGCCGTGAAAACATACTGCAAACCCCTTGGGAAATCCTTGGCCATATACCCCTCCTTGCCACATTTGTAGCAAGACCCTGCTCTGCACACCCCATCGTGGCTGTTGGCGCACTTGCCACAAGTGCGGCCCCTCTGACTCCAAGATCTCGAATCAGTGGGCTTGGCCCGCTTGGCTGCCGGTTGAGATTGTGCCGGTCGCCGATCTCTCTCCTGAGACTCAGCCTCCTCCCTAGCCTGGGTCTCCAGCTCTATCTCCCACTTCCCGGGTATTTGCCTGAAGCTCAAAAAATGTCTGGTACGTCGAGTTCGCAACGAACTCTCGTATATCCCTCCTCAAAATGCTCAGATATCGGCTCATACATGCCTACTTGGAGGACACGTGCTTTGGGCAGAACATTGCCTGCTCATGGAACCTCCTCGTAATTATTGTAACAGACTCAGTACCCTGCTTGAGGGTCAGAAACTCCTGGGCCAAATGCTCCTTCTCCACCTAGGGAACGTACTCATCTCGGAACATAGCAGTGAACCTCTCCCAGGTCACTGCAGCAAGCTCAGCAGGTGAATAGTGTGCCGTCACAAACTTCCACCAGTCCTTCGCTCCCAAGCGAAGCTGGTTCAACACGAACTGGACTCTCAAATGCTCTGGAGATGAGCAAGTAAAGAAACACCCCTCAATGTCTGAAATCCACCTCATTGCTGCAATCGGGTCCTGGGTCCCATCAAACTCCGATGGTTTTGTGTTGTTGAACTCCTGGAACAACAACGCATCACCACCCTGCGGCCTAGTCGCAGCTATAACTGTAGTGGCCGCAGCAACCGCAGCCTCAGAAAGAGCAGCGTATCTCTCGTCAAATGTCTCTATCAGTGTGGTCTTGATAGACCCGAACATCTCTGGTATCTCTGCCCTGTTGGCCGCAACCACCTCCTCGTGAATGATCCTACGGATCTCCTCATCACTAGTACTGCTGCTCCCTGGTGTGTGGCGTGTCCCAACCATGATCTCCCTCTGAAATACGACATAAGAATATTTGGGAGTCGCTCGAGTATATCCACACTCGATGAATCCAGACTACTTGTTCCTTAGTACTCTAAGGATTCTTATTTAGACTGCGCACGGACCCGGTGTCTTCAGTAGTACGGGCCCAATACTACTGTCCACACAGCATCAGCACTCATCCCATGTCCTCCCCCCAGCGTCTTAAATACCAAGTACTCTACTCTATTTAATCATATGCTACTCACTAGCAGATCTCTCATAAGCTCCTCGCTGCTATCTAAACACTCTCAAGCATCCTTAGTAGCAAAACTCCTAGACTAAGGCATCACATATCAAGCCACTCTAGTCCTAATAAGAATGCCTAGTCTACTCTAGCATGCATAACATAACTCATCATATATCATAAGATAATATATCTCATAACACTTATTGCAAGGGTATTTTGGGAAATCACCGTTCGGGCGTTGGCTGATCGTACACACGGCTCTACTTTGACCTGACTCGCCGAGTGCACTTGGGTGACTCGGCGAGTCTACGCGTGTCCATTATCCCTATAGTCTCACATGACATGTCGAGTCTTTCCCCTGATCGACGGGTTACTCCTGGCATGAATCGCGGGGTCACCCCGACTCAACTCGCCGAGTCCCATTATGAACTCGGCGAGTTCTGCCTTGAACTCCAGTCCTCTATTTCCCTCTGACTCACCGAGTCATTCCCCCAACTCGGCAAGATACTCACTGAGTGAACTATGGGAAAACCCTAGCCCTAGTCGTCAAGTCTGTTCTTGGGACTCGGCGAGTTCATGCCATGCTCAAGCTCAAATGACCTCCTGAGGTCATATCCGTTCCTGTAATTCATAGATCTGGCCTCCTTAAGCAATATAAACACGTAAAGTTTGGATCTTGATGCCCATGCAAAGACCCAATGGCTCAATTTGAGGAAATGGCCTCAATATGTCACCCTAAGCTCATATTACCCAATGTCACCCCAAAAAGATCAGGGAGTTAAGGTCTCTGGACCTCTTTGGATCCAAATCCGAAGCCTTAACACAAGAAGGGACCAATTGCACCATCATTCACATTCTAAGTCGGCTAGAAACCCTAACTCTCAAGGATTAACACCCAAAACTGAAGAAGGATCGAAAATATACCTCAATATGAAGTTCTTAGGCTCTAAAATCCACAGAATAGCACCCTCTTTAGCACCTTCTTGCCTTGGTCACCTTCCTCTTGCAAAAACACCCATACAAGGATCAAAAATGGCCTCTCCTTCCTCACAAACGCTCTAGATCGCTTAGGGTTTCACTCAGGGGTCTTGTAGCCGCACTTGGTGGCTATATAGCCCCTTTAAACAGGTCTTAAACCCCGTGGATTAGGGTTTTGTTAAACAGTGCGGACTCGCTGAGTCCACTAGTCGACTCGCCGAGTCCGACCATTAAACCGGATAGAAATCGCGATCCTACTTGGCGATTCTAACCATCAACTTGTCGAGTCCTTCCAAAATCTCCAAAATAAATGAATAAATATCATACCTGGAAATCCGGATGTTACATACAGGCAACGATTGTACACTCAAAGGTGCCAACCGACAGGTCTCACTAGATCCTTAATCGAAAATTTACACGGAAAAGAAAGAACCCATATAAAACTCATTCCCAGGCCCAATAAACATGTAAGTGGACCACTAAGGCCCACTATACGCGTCCATTATTTCCCAGGCTCAAAGGAATATGAATCTCTATCCTGAGCCCCAATATACATGTAAGAGGACACTAAGGCCCACTAAACATGTATATTATTTTCAGGCCCAATAAGGATATGAATATCGTTTTTAACCCGTTTGTTATTGTTTTGTTTATTCTAGCTTGATTATTTACAAAATTGATATAAAAAGCCCACTTTTTGTAAAAATGACGTTCTTGGCCCAATAAGCCACAAAGTTTTCAATTAAGGTCCAATTATAGTAAAATTAACACTTTAGCCCCCATTTTGTTCAAAACTTGTGTTTTTGACTAGTTTGTAATAAAAATAACATTTTAAACCCATTTTGTCAAAAATATCATTTTTGGCTTGATTTTTGTGAAATACACATTTTTCTGTTTTTTGGCTTTTCTGACCTAGTTGTTGAAAAATTTGTAAAAAAATCATCGTAAGTCGAAATTTGGATCCGTAAATTCTGGATGTTTGGAAATTTTGTTTGCTTTGTTCATAATTTTTCTCATAATTTTTATTGGCCTATAACAAGTGTGAAATGGCTCACCTTCACAGGTTGGTCCGAAATTAATTCAAATCTGATAGGCGGTTTTGTAAAATTCGCCAGAAATAGTAGAAAAATCGTATGAAAACGTGAGAGTAGTCATTTTAAAGGTAATAACCTGAAATGTTGGCATGTAAAACCGTTTTGAAAAATATTACCATTAAGGAGGTCAAAACAATTCGATATTGGACCAAAATGTTTCTGTCAAGAGCTGATTTTTGAGTTTAAGTTATCTGAGTTTGTTCACAACACTTGTTTTTGCTATTTTAAGTGATGAATCCCAGATATACAAGTTTACAAGTATTATATGTGAGTACACATACTTTTCTCAAGGTTTATATGAAGATCCAAGTGATAAACTTCATTTTCAAGTAAAGATCTAAAAGTTAAACACATAAACATGCATATATACATAGATCTAACACAAAAGCACTTGTATTCTCCCCCAAAAACATTATAAAACCGAAAACAAGGGGGTATGAAATCACCTTGGGGGTTTTTGAGATGTAGATGAAGAAGAAAAATTATCTTTAAACCTAGCTTGAGTTGTTGATGAGATTTGTGTTGTTTTGGTGTTCGAAGAGCATAAACCCGAAAATAAAGTGGATTTTAAGGTAAGATCTTAGCATAAAATGGAGCTACACAACTTAAGTGTGAATTAAACTTACCAAGATGATAATACTTGATGCAAAGCTCTTGAAATCCCACCCCAAGGTCACAAAATTTGCAAGAGGAAGTGAGGAGATTTCTTGAAGTTTTGAAAGGGAATTAGGAGTGGAATGAAGTGAGAAGAGTGGTGATGGGGAGGTGGTATGGTTGAATTTTAAGGAGAGAAAGGAGGGTTGATGGTGCTTGGAAGTATGATGGACAAAAGTTATTCATTCTAGATGCATGTTGGTTACTTGCATGGATGTATGCCATGTAATATTGAGGTGTCAATTCTAGGTAATTCCTCCCATTTTTTTATATTTTTTTATGTTTGACTACACCCTAATTGGCCCAAGGTTAGCCCAATAAAAATTCCATGGGTTTCGATTTGGCTTGGCCCAATAAAATTTCCATGGGTTTCGATTTGGCTTTATGGATCGAGTTTTGGGTTTATATGAGATTGTTTCGACCTAAATGTCAATGTATAAAAGTAGAATTTTTAATGACGTTGAAGTTTTGAAGTTATATAGATGAGATGCTGTAAGGTTACCCAAGGAGGTTATATTGTACAGGAATTCACATTTTAGCCTAATTTTGCTAGTTGTGACAATGTCAACCTTGAAACACTTATGCGGTTTTAATACATTTTAAAAAAAAAATACTAACACACTTAAAACACTTTTATGTAGATGGCAGACATACCTAATGACCAACCAACATGGATGCATATTCTAGACCCCGACGAGTTACATGAGGTTCCGATATATCTAGCTGGGGATCCATATTTACCACAAGACGCTCTGGTTTCTCCCACAGATTTCGCAGAGGAAGATGAAATTGAAGAGGACGAGGAGCATTATGATGAGGGAATACTCCAGGATGCCCAATAGATTGATGACGATGGTCCTATCGAGGATAAGGAGGACCTTGTTGAGGAAGAACCCGCCCTCCTACTCCACCAGTCTCTCCACCTACACCACACTATCAACCCTATCTCCTTCACGACAAGGGTCCTTTTTTGGTGAGGACCTTGAGTACGAGTGCCCCTCCCATTTACCATTTGGACCCGGCCATACATGTTTCCCGAACCACTTGTGGTCAATTAGGGAAACGGACCATGCCTCGTGAGCCATCTTGGCTCCCAGAGCTCCTCCGTAAGAGGATGATTACTGACCTTCCACCTCGATTTAAGGTTTGCGAGTCTTCATTTGAACTACTCAGGGATGATCCTAAGAATGATCTGATACCGCACGTCATGTCTCAGACTGATCGGTTAGTGGATAGATTCGTATCTATGGACATTTTCGTCAGAGAATTAGGCTCTACTTCATTCGGCGCCGAGTCGAGATACTTGAAGAGGGGAAGAAGGAGGATACTGATGTTATCTAGACCATATATCATCGCTCAGGTGCTGACCGCACTGAGGCGAACTCCATGAGTGCTCCCTACAGAGCACAAAATTACATAATAGGGATCCTCGAGAGCCAAGTTGTTGTAGGTGAGCATCAGGTGGTTGTTGTCGTACAAGAGAGACACTATATCTTGGACCAGTTTGAGGAGTTTGTCCTATATGTGACGTCACGTTTTGGGAGATAGAAGCTTTGTCTAAGGAGGCTTGTGACCTAGGGTAGGGTTAGAACTTTTGAGGAATAGATTTTGTTTTGTAAGCGTTTATCACGACTTGGTTTGTATTAGATATTTTGTAAAGCTTTTCCATTTCTAACCTTACATGGTTGATACTTTTGTATCAAAAAAACAAGCAGTTCTAATGAAAATATTTCAGTATTTTGTTAAATGTTTGCACTTATTATTTATTGCTTGCAAAACTCTATATTAGGTAAAACTTTTGATTTTATGACATGGAAATCTATAGGATTTTAGGAAAAACAAATTGGATGAAACACATGCATGCTTTAAAACAACTTAACTTACCTATCAAACATATTAGGACAATGCCTCCATGAAAAGAACCATGAGTTCGTCCATAGTCAATTCCTCGAGGCAATCGGAGGAGAGCCCTAGAAGTATCTCAAACAATAATAGAAACTCCAAACAATGGATGAACTCCAGACGGAACAAATGCACACCCAACATGCCAAATGGATCCCAACTTGATGCAGAACATGCTTGCACAAGGAATTGTTACAGCCTTGGGCACTCCAATAACTAAGCAAAACAACCCTAACACCGCTCTTACAAGGAATGCATGGGCTGAAAACCTCGATCCTTCTACGAAACTGAAGGAGCTGTTGGGCTATCCCTTTGGATAGAAACGATGAAGGCTGTTTTTCCCATCAGTTCTTGCCCCAATGAATGTTAGGTCATGTACGCTACCTGCACACTAATGGAATCCACCTTAACTTGGTGGAATAACCACGCCAAGTGCATTGGAATCAATGAAGCCTACGCCATGGGATGTGAATCATTAAAGCAGATGATGATCAAAGAGTACTGCCCACGACCGGATGTCCAAGCTCTGGAATAGGAACTTTTGAATTTGACCATGCAAGTATCGGAGGTGGCTGCCTACACTTCCCGATTCAACAACCTTGCTAAGCTTTTCCTGAGAATGGTGACCCCGAAATACAAGAAGATAGAGAGATAAATTTCGGGACTAGCATCACTAGTCCAAGGTCTGGTTACTGCATTCATACCCTCTACTTTTGACAGTGCAAAACAACTAGCTTACCAGTTGACTGAGCAATTTATCCATCGAGGTACCATGGCCCCATCAAAAGAAAAGAAACAAGTTGGGAGTACAAATAGGAAGTTCCATGGAAATTCAAAAGGGAACTTCAAGCATCGCAAGCCTAATCCAGAAACTGTAACAGTGTATGATGCGGTCACAAACACTCACACTCCATAAAAGCCCTACTCTGGAACCCTACCTTACTGCAACACGTGCAACTGCCATCGTTTTGGAAATTGCATGACCTGCAGTAACTACAACTTTAGGGGTCATACTGTTAAGTTTTGCTGAAAACCCTTGAAGAAAACAATCCCAACTACTACTGCAGGAAGAAGTCGAAGCTGCTTTGAATGCAACCAACCAGGGCATTTCAAGAAAGACTGAGCTAAGCTGAAGAATCAAGGTGGTAAAGGAAGCGCATTCACGATAGGATGCGATATATGCATGCTAGGAACCAACATGGTTACTGGTACGTTTCCTATCGACATTATTTATGCTTCCTTAATACTAGTGCTGATAGGAGCTTTGTTTCCCACAAGTTTAAGAGAATGATAAATCATAAACCATGCAAAATTAATGAACATTCCATTGTAGAAGTAGCTAATGGTCAAATAGAAAGCACCCTAGAAATACTCACCAATTGCCTTATCACCCTGAAGAAGACCATAGCAACTTTTGATGTGATTATCAGAATGGATCGGTTATCAACCCATCGAGTAGAGATTCTATGTTAAAAAAGGTTGTAAGATTACCCTTACCAAACGATGAAGACCATGTGATTTACGGAGAAAAGGTAGGGAAGAACCTAAGAGTCGTCACTTGCATGAAGGAAATGAAGTATTTACATAAGAGATTCTATGCTTTCTTGGCCTACGTGGTGGATATGAAAGAAAAGGGTAAGGAACTCAAAGATATACCGCAAGTGTGCAATTACCCGGACATATTTCTAGAAGATCTACCTAGAGTCCATCCAGTTAGAGAGGTCAATGTTTTGAATCAACCTAATTCTGAGTACAGCACCAGTGGCACGACCTCCTTATCTTCTGGATCCATCGGAAATGCAAGAACTATCCAGTCAACTTCAAGAACTTCTTGAAAAAGGTTTTCTTCGGCCAAGCTTCTCTACATGGGGAGCTTTAGTATTATTTGTCAAAAAGAAGGATGGATCATTTAGTATGCACATCGACTATTGGGAATTGAACAAGCTCACCATCAAAAACCGGTATCCACTCCCAAGGATTGATGATCTATTAGACCAGATGCAAGGATAATCCTACTACTCGAAGATCGACCTAAGATCTGGCTACCATCAACTTAGAGTTCAAGAAGCAAATATTCCAAAGACGGCATTTCAAACTTGAAACGGTCACTATAAGTTTCTAGTTAAAGCATTTGGACTGACCAACGCACCAACCATATTAATGGACCTTATGAATCGGGTGTGTAAACCCTACTTGGATAAATTCGTGATCGTCTTCATCGACGACATATTTATTAACTCACGAACTAAGGAAGAACATGGCCAACACTTGAGTTTAATTCCAGAATTGTTAAGAAAAAAGAAACTTTATGCAAAGTTTTCGAAATGTGAGTTCTGGATTAACGAAGTGGATTTCCTCGGCCATGTGTAACATCTCGGAAATTCAGAATTATAGTTGAAGGGCTAAAGTGTAAATAATAAGGTCGAATCGGCGAGTCAATGGGTAGAATCGGCGAGTCGAGTCGCAATTTGGTCATGTGCTAAGTGACTGACTTGGCGAGTCAGTGCTGGAATGAGAAAACCCTAATCCTGGGAGTTATGCCCTATATAAAGAACATAACACTTCTTCCCCAACCTCTTTACCTTCCCTTTGAGTTCCAGAAACCCTAGATTCGTGTGAGCTTTCCATAGTGAGAGATTAGAGCCTTGGAGGAGGGAATCTTGGAAGGAAATTGAAGAGCAAGAAGATTGGATCAAGGGGCTTTATAGAGATTTGCTTCAATCTTTAGTTGGAACTTTCTTTTGAGGTAATAATCTATTTCTTAAGCTCCTTGATCCTTTGTTGCTTGAGTTTTGGGGCATTTCTAGAGTTATTTCGGGTTTGAAGGTTGGATCTGAGGTTGCTACCTCAGATTTGGAGTTGAGATGGTCCAGAAGATCATAAAGTCCCTGTTCTTGAGTTGTGAGTGAAGCTTCCTTGTCCCGGACCCTATCCTAGAGTGTATATGGCTTAGATCTCTTTGGATTCTTGTAAAATTTTCCGATTTACATGATAGGTGGCTTGTAAGAGATTAGATCTATGGATTGGAGCCCCTGCATGGATTGTAAAGCCACTGTATGGATTAAGAACTAGAGGTACTCGGCGAGTCACATGGGTGAACTCGGCGAGTTGGATGAAGATGAGCAGGAACTCGACGAGTTGGATGAACAACTCGGCAAGTATGTTGAATGTTGCCTTGGACTCGGCGAGTCTATTCATGGACTCGCCGAGTCTGGTCGTGGAGTCCTAACCTTTTTGGGTTGAGCTGTGAATCAGTGAGTCGAGGGACGACTCGGTGAGTTGAGTGAGAAAGGACTGAGGGTTGTTGGACTCGGCGAGTCTCGGGGCAACTCGGCGAGTTGAGTCGTGGATTGGGAGTTCTGAGTATAGGGACTCGACGAGTCAGTGGATTGACTCAGCGAGTAGAGTCAGTCAGGAAGGTTGACTTTGACTGAGGACTTTGACTTTGACCAAGAGTTGACCAGTTGACTTCCAGGGGTATTTTTGGTAATTGCTGGCAATTATTTTGAGTTCAGTGATTTGGTGTTGGCTAGTGGTGGAGATCGTGTCAGTAGTCGGAGCAGCTTGGTCTTATCTTTTCAGTCGGCAGTTGCAGGTGTGTTATCCTCACTATACTTAAAGGGTCTACGGCACCAAGGTCGGCTCTCTATCGGATGGAAATCCAGGTATCGTTGTTATGTTATTGCTTTGCCATGTTTGCATCCTGGTAGTTACGATGGTATACATTAGGGACCTAGTTACAGTCGGTATCCTGATAGTTAGGATCGTATATGTGTGACCAGAAGGCCTTATGTGCTAATAGAGTATGAGATATATGCTGATAGATGTTATGAGAGTTGTATGTGTTAAGTTACGTCATGAGCAGTATGTTATGGACCGGAAGGTCACCATGTTATATGCGGTTATATGATATGTATGCGCTATGTATGTCATGTATGATAAGGTCCGGTAGGTTAATATGATATGGACCAGAAGGTCAACAGAGTATGGACCGGAAGGTCAACAAAGGAATGGGATGGAAATCCCCTGAGACATTCGGATCGGAAGATCCCATGGAGTCATGGCCTGGAAGGCCGTATGTGTTGTTATGGCCTGGAAGGGCGTATGTGTTGTTATGGCCTGCAAAGGCGTGATCGTACCGCTCCTCGTGTTTATGTTTTATGATATGGATCTGGGAAGAATACTCTGATAATAAAAGTATTGAAGCCTTTTTGTAATGAATTAATGAAAGTGAGTTGTTTTTGAAAAGTTTAAATTGGTTTGAATTTTTACGGTGTTACAAGTTGGTATCAGAGCCTTGGTTTGAGTGAATTGGAGGAACATTCGTGTGAATCAAGTCTCAAATCAAGGAGAGTTTTCGAAAGAGAATTTAAAATGGTTTTCAAAAATGAATAAAGGAGGACGCGGAGGTACGATCAGCCGAAGCCAGTAAGTAGACCCCAAAATACCATACTAAGTTATTTGATTATGTGATATGTTAGAACAGCATGCTAGTACTAGGCTAGGGATCTTCAGGAATTGCATGATAGAATTTCCTGATTTCATCATGCCTACTAGTCTAGGGTTTCTGCTATGAGAGGTAGTTATCAGTTCCTCTAGAGGTGAGGATGGAGTGCTTGCCATGTATGTGTTTATCGCTAGGGTGTTGTGGTAATACTTGATATAAATATGGGTAGGTGTGGAAAGTAATATGGGCCCATACTACTGAAAGCACAGGACCCATATGCATATCAAGGAAGTCACAACCCCTAGGGTTGGGTTGGGAGTTGGTTCCCGGGCTATTGGGGAAGCATCTGATTTTATGGCGGTGTATTTCCAGTATGGTGGTTATGAGGCGTGTCGAGGGTGGATCCTGTTCAGGATCGGGATCAGGAGAGGACGGTCAGGGTGGATCAGTGCCACCCGAGGTCATTGGTCAGATGAGTACGAATAAGTTGGATGCCGGGATTCGTGAGATCTTGCATGATGAGATTGCCGCTATGTTCAGGGTGGAGATGCCGAAGATGTTTGGGTCGATTAAGACCGCCATGCTTGAGTACTTTGATGAGCGCTACGCAGCTCTTGTAGAGGTGGCTACCACAGCAGCTACATCGGCTGTATCAGCAGTAGGGGGGTAACCGATTGAGGTTTTCAGTATCAAGACTTTGATAATACGAAGCGTCCTACTTTTGATGGAGTTCAGGATCCGATCATTGCTATGAGGTGGTTGTCGGACGTGGAGGGTTGTTTCTTCACGTGTTCATGCCCTGCAGATCAGAGGGTGAGGTGTGCTCTAACCTTTTAAGGCTCGGGGCACAGGATTGGTGGAGGTTGACTACGGGATTGTATTCTGATGCGCAACGGGCTGCGGTTACATGGGAGCAGTTTCGGAAGATGTTCACCACCCGTTATGTTCCACGAGTTGAGAGTGAGAGGTTGGCTCATGAATTCTTGGAACTGGAGTAGGATTCGGAGTCGGTGACGGAGATCACTAGGATGTTCACTGAGAGGGCAATGTTTTGCCCTAAGTTTGTTTCGGAGCAGCGTCAGATGTTCAGATATCTGAGTATGCTAAAAAGTGATATTAGGCAGTTTGTGTCTATGAAGAGGTGTGAGACCTTACTGGAGTTGCAGGCGGTCGCTCTGCGGCGTGAGTTGGAGATTGAGTTACAGTTAAGAGAGCAGAGACAGGCCCCGGTGCAGTCGCAGCCAGCGTCGAAACGGTCCAAGACCATTGATTCCAGGTTGGACAGTCATAGCGGCCGTACTTGTGAGAAGTGCGAGAAGGGTTATCCCAGGGTTTGTAGGTCTGGTGGTGTATGCCGTAAGTGAGGAAGAGTGGGGCATTATGCAAGGGATTGTCGTTAGTCAGCCCCGGTTCAGGATATGAGAATCTATTATCAGTGCCATCAGGTTGGCCACATGAGGGCCAACTGTCCGCAGCGAGTTTCCAGGCCAGTGCAAGTTCCAGCACCGGCTACTTTGAGGACTACTGGCGGGGGCTACGGTGGAGCGGAGCCTCCGAGGGCTCAGCGGCGCATTTTTCAGCTCACAGCAGAGGGTGTCATGGTAGAGCCGGATGCGGTTGCGGGTATGTTTTCGTTTCATTATTGTCTGGTTGTCTGGTTATTTTGTGGTGTTGTGTGTCGTTCTGCGTGTTTCATGGGTTGGTTGAAAATAATAGTAGTCAGGAGTGTAAGTGGTCAGCATCTAAGGGATTGATGGTCAGAAATTGGTTGTATGGTCTTGAGGTCAGGTATAGCATTTGCAATTTGAGGAGTGTTCAGCTGAGGATCGAACTCCCTTAGAGTTCAAGATGCGCGATGACAGGAGGTGATTTCGCGAAGGTTGCCCGTTTTAGGGGAAATTAGTTCATGGATAAGGGGAATATGTTGAGTGAGGTTGTTTAAGTGATGTCGGTTGGGCCATCGGTGGTTGGAAGTCAGTGCTCTAAGTGGGGAGAATTGGAAAATTCTCAAGGGGATCGAAAGGCGTTAGAGTTTGATAAGCTGTTTGGGATCCAACAGTGGTTAGCCGGCCAAGAGTGTGGGTTGGTATGAGTAAGTGACAGATCGATGGGGCAGAGTACAGACCAAGGATTCTGGGTAGGGTGATTGGTTGTTGTGAGGCATAGGATTAGGCCGGGATCTGGGTATATGGAATGGAGTTGGAGTTCAGAACCCCTAGAGGGATAAAACACTATGTATGGAAGCGATTCCTAGGAGGAACGACTTGGGATGATGTATGGATAGGTTGAACGGACCGGGGAGACTGAAGGCCGGAAGGCGTATCAGTCAGGCCGGAAGGCATACCGGTCAGGCCGGAAGGCGTACCAGTTAGGCCGAAGGCCTGGTAAGGCGGTCCAGTCATGCTGGAGACTCTGTATGCGTTAGTGGATCTATATGTAGAGAATGGGTGATTATGTCATCATGCAATAGCAAACAATAGGTCTGGCCCCGGGTATTGATCATGTTAGTGAAAGGTGGGGTATGGACTTCGTTAGTCCTTGTGATCAGATTCAAAGTATATGCGATGCATAAAATAGCGATTACTCTACAAGGGATAGTGTAGAGTGGAATGGGAGCACCGTGGCACTTGTCTGAGGTGGCAAGGTTGGCAAGTAGATTTTCTTGGATAAGGAGAAAGGAAAGGTAGGTAACTCCGGGAGGGAGTGTTGGATCACGGAAGTGAAAGCAGTAGTGAGAATGGATGATTGAGAGTATTTCAATTATGGTTGTTGAGCACTAGGATTGTACCAATGGTATGGAAAAACATCTGGGTTAGGTGTCTGATGAGGTTACGGAAGGATTTCCGGTAGTGTAGAACCAGAGGAGTTCAGAAGGGATGCAAGGAGGGAGCCTTGGATTTTCTGTATGGTTGTAATAAGGAGGTGATGTATGTAGTAATAATTCATCCCAGGGATGTTTGGAGGTATCGTTAGCATGTCGGGATTTCCACCCCGAGGATGTTAGAGCAGGTTCAACATGCGTATGTGATTGTAGGGGAGAGCTCATGGGAGTTGTTCGGGAGTTGAAGGATGTACCATCCTGTCAGCTTGGAAAGAAACAAGTTCGATTCAGAAAGGAAAGTGGGATAAGTCCTAGAAGTGAATTCGATAAAGGATATGCCAGTCGAGGAAGGGGGTAGTAGCCTGGTACCGGGTCAGGACCCGATAGTTCAAGGTGATGCCTAGCTTTGTGTAGGGTAAGTGATGGTTGTGATCTGGGGTGGTGAATGCACCCTCGGGTGATCTTTGGATTAAGGAGAGTTGTTAGCAGAGAAAGAAGCCGGTGGCTGGCTTGAAACAGTTGTCGTGACTCTGTGAGAAAGAGTTGCTCTTTATAGGGGTTTGATCGCAGTGTTTGGAAGAACCTGAGTTGATTGGGAAATCGGAGTCCGCAGTGCGAGGGTTTGTTCTAAAGTTTATGAATCAGTCGGCTTCGAGGACAAAGCCTAATTTAAGTGGGGGAGAATTGTAACATCCCGAAAATTCATAAGTATAGTTGAAGGGCTATAGTGTAAATAAGAAGGTCGACTTGGCGAGTCAATGGGTAGACTCGGCGAGTCGAGTTGCGATTTGGTCATGTGGTAAGTGACTGACTCGATGATTCGGCGGCTAGACTCAGCGAGTCAGTGCTAGAATGAGAAAACCCTAATCCTGGGAGTTGTGCCCTCTATAAAGAACATAACACTTCTTCCCCAGCCTCTTTACCTTCCCTTTGAGTTATAGAAACCCTAGATTAGTGTGAGCTTTCCTTGGTGAGAGATTATAGCCTTGGAGGAGGGAATCTTGGAAGGAAATTGAAGAGCAAGAAGTTTGGAGCAAGGGGCTTTGCAGAGATTTGGTTCATTCTTCAGTTGGAGCTTTCTTTTGAGGTAATAATTTATTGCTTAAGCTCCTTGATCCTTTGTTGCTTGAGTTTTGGGGCATTTCTAGAGTTATTTCGGGTTTGAAGGTTGGATCTAAGGTTGCTACCTCAGATTTGGAGTTGAGATGGTCCAGAAGATCATAAAGTCCCTGTTCTTGAGTTGTGAGTGAAGCTTCCTTGTCCCAAACCCTAGCCTAGAGTGTATATGTATTAGATCTCTTTGGATTCACGTAAAGTTTGCCACTTTACGTGATGGGTGGCTTGTAGGAGAGTAGATCTATGGATTGGAGCCCTTGCATGGCTTGGAAAGCCACTTTAAGGATTAAGAACTAGAGGTACTCGGCGAGTCACATGGCTGAACTCAGTGAGTTGGATGAAGATGAGCAGGAACTCAACGAGTTGGAAGAACAAATCGGCGAGTATGTTGAATGTTTCCTTGGACTCGGCGAGTCTGTTCTTGGACTCGATGAGTCTGGTCGTGGAGTCCTAAGCTTTTTGGGTTGAGCTGTGAATCAGTGAGTCGAGGGACGACTTGGTGGGTTGAGTGAGAAAGGACTCAGAGTTGTTGGACTCGGCGAGTCTTGGGGTGACTAGGCGAGTTGAGTTGTGGATTGGGAGTTCTGAGTATAGGGACTCGACGAGTCAGCGGGTTGACTCGACGAGTAGAGTCAGTCAGGAAGGTTGACTTTGACTGAGGACCTTGACTCTGACCAAGAGTTGACCAGTTGACTTCCAAGGGTATTTTTGGTAATTGTTGGCAATTATTTTGAGTTTAGTGATTTGGTGTTGGCTAGTGATGGAGATCGTGTCAGTGGTCGGAGCAGCTTGGTCTTATGTTTTCATTCGGCAATTGCAGGTGAGTTATCCTCACTATACTGAAAGGGTCTATGGCACCAAGGCCGGCCCTTTATCGGATGGAAATCCGGGTATTGTTGTTATGTTATTGCTTTGCTATGTTTGCATCCTGGTAGTTAGTGTTGGATAAGGTGTCTAAGTCCATAACTTATTTGGTATATACTTGACCCGACTCGGCATGGTCCATTTGGGTTGCATCTCATCCAAACTATTTATGGATAATTTTATGAGACTTATACACATATGTTTATTAATATATTATAAGTTATAATATATTAATATGAAGTTATGTTATTTAATTAGTATTAGTCTTAAATTAATTATGAATTAATTTAGAGATTAAAAGGAAGACTAATTAGATTATGGGCTATTGGTTTTATATGGTGTGGGCTAACACTCATTTGTTAATGGGCTAGGCTTGGATGGAAGTCCATGGATGATCCATGGAGCTTTTAACCCATGGATCCTTGGAAAAGGACAGGTCATGGGTTATTAGGGTTTCACCCTAACCATGCACACTATATAAGCATGCTTATGGAGCATGAAATGGCAACTAGTGAACTAGTGTGTGTGAGCTTATGTGTGGCCGAAATATACAAGTGTGTATACTCTCTCAATGTTTTCCAAGAGTTTGTGGTGTTTTGTGATGCCATTTGAGGCATTCACACTATTGGTGTTTGGCCCTCAAACTCCTCAAGAACCAAACTCATCAAAAAGCTATGTAATCTCTTCTAACTCTTTTATGTTGAAATGTTCCCCATGCCATGTTAGATAGGTTATAAACCTTGGAAAATTATTATTTTGCATGTATTTAGACAAACATAGATCCAAGGTTTATTAGGGTTGCATGCACAGTTAGGAAGTGTTAGATTGCTCAAAACCCAACAGTGGTATCAGAGCCTAGGCTTGCTTGTTTGATACTTCATGCAAAATAGTTGAAAAAGTCGAAATACTTGCTGTCTGACTGATGAACTCGCCGAGTCCATGGGGGGACTCGTCGAGTCCATGTGTATCTTCAACCTACTCGCCGAGTAGGTTCATGCACTCGACGAGTAGGGGCGACAGAGTGCAGATTTTCGACTTTGGCTGCTGGAAATGGACTAGAAACATTACCCTAAACTGTTTTGGTGTTTTAAAACTTGGTTTAGTTGGTGTAATGGTTGTTCTAATCCATTTACAATAGCATATACCAAAATTCCATGATTTTTATGTGTTCATATAATTCTTGAAAATTTTGATGATCATGTTCATGTTCTTATGAATTTAGAAGATGATAGGAATTATTTGCTGAATTGTTTAGAATTAATTCTTGATCATTTATGTGTTTTAATGGAGTCCATAATTTGTCCTCAAGTTATGGATATCCAAATGTCACTTTCTTTAACACACACATTTAAACACACAAGTTACATGAAAATGAAGAGTCTTCATTTTTATGAACCTTTAAATCATAAGTTATGAAATGAAAAGTTTTGGATAGTTACAAAACTTGCCATCAAGTTTTGGAATTTGTAAAGTTTCACACACTTCAATAAACTTTAATTCCAACCCTTAGAGTTTTAATAGTTAAAATTCAACCCTTATACTATTTATAACATTAATGGTTAATTATTATATATATGTATAAGAATAAGTCGTTCTACCGTTAGTAGGCCTCATTCACGAAGCCGGTCTATAAGGTGGGTATAAGGTTGTTGCCTATAAAATGGCGACTTAATGGGTGTCCACTCTCACCCGCCGCTTGCTTGACTGGTGGAGGGTCGTTAGCCGAACGGGTAGGACAATGACTTTAAATCCTCATTAAAGTATAATGATTATTATAAAGTAACTAAACCTTTTTAATTCCCAATCTTAGTTATTTTAGGAAAAATGTGAACATGGTGCTAGTCCATGGAATTCACACTTTGTACCTTACCAGGTCGTTGGTGGAGCGTGTGTGGTTAACCGACACACTAACTTGGACTAGTAACGATCACGAAGGGTGACTTAATGTTTGTCATAGATCAATGGAGCGTGTGTGGTTAACCGGCACATTGATTAGGTGATAATATTAAGGGTACCAAGTTAATTAGCATGGTTATTCACACCTTGTTTTGTGATCCTCGGCATCCCAGTCACAAAACTTGAAGGGCACAATCGAGATTGAAACATGCCATTGAAAAGTTCAATGAATCTCAAAAGAATATAGGAATTTCAAATCCAATTAAAACCTAAAAATACATTTTGTTTTTCATGGTGGAAATTGGTAAATCGTCATTCACCTACCTTTCAAATATATTATTACTTAGATTACGGCATCCCTCTTCTAAGTATAATATATTGTGATTGGGTCCTAGCCTTAATATTACATTTGGGTGTCTTATTAAGGACTCTATATATCTAATCTAAACTTGCTTTCTTCTTTCAGATGTCTTCCAACACTAATGCTTCAGGCTCAAACCCAACTGGTGCTTTCTCTCTCATGAATCTTTGTGGGAGGGTCATCTTTGATGGTTCCAACTTCATGGATTGGATTAGGAACATCAGGATGGTTACTCGTTATGAGGACAATGAATATGTCCTCGATAAGGAGTTAAAAGAGCTTGATGAGTCTACTGCTACTCCTTAGGAGATCGCTGAATTCAGGACACATGAGAGAGATGCTACCAAGGTGGCATGTATCATAATGGCCACGATGACAGCCAAGCTCCAAAAGTCTTATGAAGATTTCTACCCTTTTGAGATGCACCAGGACCTGATGGAAAGGTACCATTAGAGTGCTCTTCAGGAGCGGTATGAAATAATCTCCTCCATAATAACTATCCGCATGAAGGACGGTGATTCTGTCACGGCTCACATGCAAAAGATGCAAAGGTATGTGGACCGTTTGCTGAAGCTGAATGTGAACATCCCTGAGGAGTTGGCAATTGACATCATTTTGCACTCCTTACCTTCTTGTTATGACCATTTTCGTATGACATATCATATGAACAAGGAGGAAGTTACCCTCAGCAAGCTTCAAGGACTCTTGAAGACCGCTGAAACCGGTCTTAAGGGCAAGGCGGTTGTTACCTCTCCTACTTCTACTCCAACATCTACCCCTGTTTTGGCTATCGGGCAAGGCAAAGGGAAAAAGAGGAAGCATCCTTCGAAGGGTACCAAGGGAAAGTCTCTTGAAGGCTCCTCATCGAAGACCAAGAGCGGTTCTGTCACTCCTTCTGCCATTCCCAAGGATACTGAATGCTTTTATTGCCATGAAAAGGCACACTGGAAGCGAAACTGCCCTAAGTACATGCAGGATCTAAAGGATGGGAAAGTGAAACCCACCCATGCAGGTATTTACACTATATTGTCTAATTACTAAACATATTCTAACTCTTGGGTGCTTGATACAGGATGTGGTATTCACATATGTTCTGATTTGCAGGGCCTAAGAAGAAGTGAGGATATGGAGCATGGGAAGATAAACTTGATCATGGGGAATAGGAAGGCTTCACCTGTTTCCAAGATTGGAGTTTATACTTTGTTGCTTAATAATGGGTTAAAATTAGATTTGAATAAATGTGTGTACTCGTCTGAAATGGCGAGGAATATTATTTCTTTTCATGCTTTGTACAAACAAGGTTTTACTTTTTTCGTTTGATAATGAATGTGGTGGTATTAATGCTTTCTTTAAAAATGTGTTTTATTTTAAAGCGTTACCTTGTTATGGTGTGTATGAAACTCTGTCGATTGTAGACAACTTAGGAAATAATGTGTTGTATATTGATTCTTCTACTAGCCTAGATAAAGCATCATTCTGGCATTGTCGTCTTGGACATGTAAACAAGAAACGCATAGGCCAACTCCAAAAGACTGGAGTCTTGGAGTCATTCGACCTTAAATCGGATGATAGTTGTGAATCTTGTCTACTTGGAAAGATGACAAAATCACCCTTCACTGGAACTTGTGAAAGGGGTGAGGGTTTGTTGGACCTAATACATACTGATGTATGTGGGCCATTCAAAACCGCCAGAAGGGATGCTAATCGGTATTATGTGACTTTTATTGATGATTTTAGTAGATATGGGTATGTCTACTTAATCAAACATAAGTGAGAAACCTTTGAGGTTTAAGGAATTCAAACACGAAGTAGAAAATCAATTGGGCAGGAACATTAAGATGCTTCGATCCGATCGAGGTGGTGAGTATCTTAGTACCGAGTTCCTTGACTATCTTAAGGAGTGCGGGATTGTCTCACAATTGACTCCTCCCAGGACACCACAGCTGAATGGTGTAGTTGAGAGGCGTAATCGAACCTTGTTGGACATGGTTCGCTCTATGATGAGTCGAGTTTCGCTACCAATCTCTTTTTGGGGGTATGCCTTAGAGACTGCTGCCCATATCCTTAATTTAGTCCCTACAAAGAAGGTTACCAAAACACCTCATGAGATGTGGACTGGGAAGGTTCCCAATTTGGACCACATCAAGATTTGGGGTTGCGAGGCTTTCGTGAGGCGTGATACTCATGATAAGCTCGAACCCCGAAGTGAAAGGTGCATTTTCATCGGCTACCCACAGAAATCCTTCGGTTACCTCTTCTACAGAACCATTGAGAATGTGGTCTTTGTAGCAAGAAGATGGGTCTTTTGTGAGAGAGAATTTATAAGCCAAGGAGACAGTGGGAGGCAAATTGATCTTGAAGAAATTCAAGAAGCAATTGGTGAAGGAACCTCAGACACTAGCAGTCAACCTGAGGAGGAAACTCATGTTAAGCAAGCTGACATGTCTGTACCTCCGAGGCATTCCACACGGGTTAGGAACACACCTTCGTTTTATTATGGCTTTCATATTACTACGAAAGGTGATACGTTTATCTGTGATAGTACACTAGTAAATTTGGATGAACCTAGCAGTGTTAAGGAAGCCATGGCAGGCCCGAAGTCTGCTAAATGGAAGGAGGCTATGGACAGCGAGATACAGTCCATTTGTGACAATCAAGTTTGGAACTTGGTTGACAATGTACCAGGCCGTAAAACAGTTAGGTGCAAATGGATCTTCAAGAAGAAGACTGACGTGGAAGGAAAAGTGCATACTTATAAGGCTCGACTGGTTGCAAAGGGTTTTACTTAGACTCAGGGTATTGATTATGATGAAACCTTCTCGCCGGTAGCAAAGATTAAGTCTATTAGGGTTATGCTAGCCATTGCAGCATTTCATGATTATGAAATATGGCAAATGGATGTCAAAACCGTTTTCCTTAATGGAAAGTTGGCTGAGGATGTGTACATGAATCAGCCAGAGGGTTTTGTCAGTTTGGAGTACCCTTATAAAGTATGCAAGCTTGAGAAATCCATCTATGGATTAAAACAAGCATCTCGTAGCTGGAATCTTTGTTTTGATGAGAAGGTCAAAGAGTTTGGCTTCTCGAGAAGCGAAGATGAGTCTTGCGTGTATGTCAGAGCTAGTGGGAGTATAGTTAGCTTCTTGGTACTGTATGTGCATGACATATTACTTATAGGAAATGACATACCAACCTTGCAGGAGGTTAAGTCCTGGCTTGGGAAGTGCTTTGCTATGAAGGAGCTAGGGGAGGCTGCCTATATCCTAGGGATAAGGATATTAAGAGAAAGGAGTAAAAGACTAATTGGACTTAGTCAGAGTATCTACTTGGATAAGGTGTTGAATAGGTTCAATATGCAGAATTCCAAGAAAGGAGATTTACCGATCCAAAGCAATGCCAAACTAAGTAAGACTCAGAGTCCGAGTACAGAGGCAGAGATAGCCGAGATGAGCCAATTACCATATGCTTCCGCTGTTGGCTCGATCATGTATGCTATGACTTGTACCCGCCCTGATGTAGCATTTGCTTTGAGCATGGTCAGCAGGTATCAGGGGAACCCTGGCAAGGCTCATTGGACCGCGGTATAGAACATTCTCAAGTACCTGCGGAGGACTAAGGATTGGGTCCTTACCCTTGGTGGGAGTGATGACTTGAGAGTATTAGGGTATAGTGATGCTAGTTTTCAGACTGATAGGGATAACTTCCGCTCTCAGTCGGGCTGGATCTTTACCTTAAACGGACGGGCAATTTCTTGGAAGAGTTCCAAGCAGGAGACGGTGGCTGATTCGACTTGTGAATCAGAGTATATAGCAGCGAGTGAAGCAGAGAAGGAGGCGATATGGCTAAAGAACTTCATCGGAGACCTTGGAATTGTACCAGCTATTAAAGAACCTATGGAGATTTTCTGTGACAACAATAGTGCGGTTGCCTTAGCCAAGGAACCAAGAGATAATGGCAGATCCAGACACATTGACAGAAAATATCACTTCATAAGACACAAGATTGAAGAAGGACTCCTCGTGGCAAGGAGGATATCGTCGGATGAGAATCCTGTAGATCCCCTCACGAAGGGACTGACGAGGGTTAAGCATTTTCAGCATGCGAGGCGCATCGGGCTGAGGGACGATATTAGTTTTACAAATTAGATAGTTTTCCTGAAACTTGTAAAATGTAATCGACGTTTGATAATGAATAAAATTTGTGATTTATTTATGAGTAAAGTGTTACTATCATTGTCAATTAGTTACTATTGTTTCAGTTTTTCATGTTTTGACTTCCAGAATAATTAATTTATTCAAACCTCCACAATCGGTCATACGTCGGAAGTAGGTATGAATCAAGATTGTCATGAATTGGGTTTGTAGATGGCTAAAGGTGTTTAGACATGGCAATGGTTGCTGCAACGTTCATGAGTACTCATAAGTTATGAGTATTGGTATAAACCCACGCTCACTTGTATCACTTCATGGAATTTATCTCGAGTGATCGTGAGACGATAATATCATATAAATCTTCAAACCTAGAGATATGAGTTGTTACCTATGAGTTGGTTGTGCATTGATTGCACGTAAACGCGTCAGTAACTTAATGTTATAAAACGTGCCTTTGTGTACAATTCAACAAGTAGTAGAAGAAGCATATAAGTCGAAGTTTATCTGTTCCTTCTAGAAATAGAAGTGATATCTGGGCCCCTCGATGATTTTGTGTTGACCCATGTACCGGGCCCGGTCGGAACTAAACTGATGTGTTTAGTGAAGTTCCTTGTCAAACAAATCGGAAATCGAGAAACAACTGCCATACAATAAGCAAGACATAATTCCCTGTGTTTGTCCGGCTAATATCATGAGAACAGAGGATTATATGATCACTTGTCTTAAAATGGCGCTTCATAGTTCAACGGAGTTTTCGAGAGCTACGATTTCTGGTTGGTTCCTGAAGTTATATAGGAAAATACAGTTATTAGACTTATCCAAGTGGGAGTCTGTTGGATAAGGTGTCTAAGTCCATAACTTATTTGGTATATACTTGACCCGACCCGGTATGGTCCATTTGGGTTGCATCTCATCCAAACTATTTATGAATAATTTTATGAGAGTTATACACATATGTTTATTAATATATTATAAGTTATAATATATTAATATGAAGTTATGTTATTTAATTAGTATTAGTCTTAAATTAATTATGAATTAATTTAGAGATTAAAAGGAAGACTAATTAGATTATGAGCTATTGGTTTTATATGGTGTGGGCTAACACTCATTTGTTAATGGGCTAGGCTTGGATGGAAGTCCATGGAGCTTTTAACCCATGGATCCTTGGAAAAGGGAAGGTCATGGGTTATTAGGGTTTCACCCTAACCATGCACACTATATAAGCATGCTTATGGAGCATGAAATGGCAACTAGTGAACTAGTGTGTGTGAGCTTGTGTGTGGCCGAAATATACAAGTGTGTATACTCTCTCAAAGTTTTCCAAGAGTTTGTGGTGTTTTGTGATTCCATTTGAGGCATTCACACTATTGGTGCTTGGCCCTCAAACACCTCAAGAACCAAACTCATCAAAAAGGTATGTAATCTCTTCTAACTCTTTTATGTTGAAATGTTCCCCATGCCATGTTAGATAGGTTATAAACCTTGGAAAATTATTATTTTGCATGTATTTAGACAAACATAGATCCAAGGTTTATTAGGGTTGCATGCACACTTAGGAAGTGTTAGATTGCTCAAAACCCAACAGTTAGGATGGTATACATTAGGGACCTGGTTAAGGGCGGTATCCTGATAGTTGGGATGGTATATGTGTGACCGGAAGATCTTATGTGCTAATAGAGTATGAGATATATGCTGATAAATGTTATGAGAGCTGTATGTGTTAAGTTACGTCATGAGCAGTATGTTATGGACCGGAAGGTCACCATGTTATATGCGGTTATATGATATGTATGTGCTATGTATGTCATGTATGATAAGGTCCGGTAGGTTAATATGATATGGACCAGAAGGTCAACAGAGTATGGACCGGAAGGTCAACAAAGGAATGGGATGGAAATCCCCTGAGACATTCGGATCGGAAGATCCCATCGAGTCATGGCCTGGAAGGCCGTATGTGTTGTTATGGCCTGGAAGGGCATATGTGTTGTTATGGCCTGGAAAGGCGCATGTGCTGTATGTAGTATTTTGGGGGTAATTCACTAAGCTTTCGGGCTTACAGTTGTGGTTTAATGTTTCAGGTACTTCAGTAGACCGTGGCAAGGCAAAGGCGTGATCGTACCGCTCCTCGTGTTTATGTTTTATGATATGGATCCGGGAAGAATATTCTGATAATAAAAGTATTGAAAGCCTTTTTGTAATGAATTAATGAAAGTGAGTTGTTTTTGAAAAGTTTAAATTGGTTTGAATTTTTACGGTGTTACACCATGTAGTCAGTAGAAAAGGGATTCATGTCGATCCAACAAAGATTGAAGCAGTCAAGAATTGGAAAGCACCAACAACACCAACCAAAGTACTTCAATTCTTAGGGTTTGTAGGCTATTATCGGAGATTCATTGACAACTTTTCCAAAATAGCCAAGCCCTTCACCTCACTAACCCAAAAGACAAAAAGTTCGATTTGGGAGAATGTCAAGACTTTGCCTTCTAGAAATTGAAGCAGTTATTGTGTTGTGCAACGATTTTGTCTCTTCTTATGGGAACATAAGACTTTGTAGTATACGTCGATGCTTCACACCAAGTCTTAGGTTGTGTGCTAATGCGGAGAAATAAGTTTAATGCATATGTATCCCGACAACTGAAACCAAATGAGATAAACTACACTACCCATGACTTAGAGTTGGTAGCGATTCTCTTTGAAGATTTGGAGGCACTACATGTATAGAACAATGTGTGTTATATTAACCGACCACAAAGTCCTTCAACACATCTTTGATAAGAAAGAGCCCAATATGAGACAACGAAGATGGCTCGAATTGCTAAATGATTAGGAATGCGAAATTCGTTATCATCCTGGTAAAGCAAACGTCGTGGCAGATGCTTTAAGCAGAAAAGAGCGAGCAAAGCCTCTTCATGTAAAGGCTTTAAACCTAACCATCAAGTCGAACCTCACCACCCAAATTCTTGATACTCAGCTAGAAGCACTCAAACTTGATAATATCGTGGAAGAAAACTTGCGAGGTATGGACAAACAGTTCGACCTTAGAGAAAATGGAACACGATATTTCATGAACCGCATTTAGACTCCATGATTTGGAGAAGTCAGCAAATTAGTTTTAAGAGAAGCTCATAAATCAAGATATTTAATACACCCTGGATTAGACAAGATGTATATCGATCTCAAAAAGCTTTATTGGTAGCCCAATATGAAGGTCGGAATTGTCACCTATGTCGGTAAATGTTTGACCTACACCAAGGTTAAGACAGAGTACCAGAAGCCGTCTGGTCTACTACAACAACCATCGATTCTAGACTGGAAGTGGAAATAGATAACAACGGACTTTATAACAATGCTACTGAAAACATCAAGTGGTTATGACACCATATGGGTAGTGGTTGACCATTTGACCAAGTATGCTTAATTCTTTGGCATCAAAGAAACTGACAAGATGGAGAAACTCACCAGGACCTATCTTAGAGAGATAGTCATACTAAACAGGGTGCCAATATCTATCATCTCGGACCAAAATAGTAGATTCACTTCTAGATTTTGGCAATCACTGCAAAGGTCCCTAGGAACCAAACGCGGTATGAGTACAACATACCATCCTCAAACGGATGGACATAGCGAAAGAGCAATACAAACTCTGGAAGATATGCTTTGCGCTTGTGTGATTGACTTCGGTAATGCATGGGACACTCACTTGCCATCGGTTGATTTCTCATACAATACTAGCTATCACACTAGGATCAAGGCCGCTCCATTCGAGGCCTTATACGAGCGCAGATGTCGTTTTCTGATATATTGGACAGAAATTAGAGATACTCAATTAGCGAAAAGATTGTTCAGATAAAGGAATGATTAAAAGTCGTACATAGTCGACAGAAGGGTTATGTTGACTTCAGACACAAACCATCGGAATTCAGAGTAGGAGATTGTGTCCTGCTAAAGGTTGCTCGATGGAAGGGCGTCATCAGATTTGGAAAACGAGGAAAGATAAACCCCCACTACATCAGACCTTTCTAAATCCTAGCAAAGGTTGGTCCGATAGCTTACAAGCTCAAATTACCTAAAGAACTTAGCAAAGTCCATGATAACTTCTACATGTTTAATATCAAGAAGTGCCTATCTGATGAGAGTCTTGTCATTCCACTTGATGAGATCTAGGTTAACACTAAGCTTCACTTCGTGGAGGAACGAATGGAGATCATGGATTGGGAGATCAAAAGACTGAAGCAAAGTCGCACACCTATAGTAAAAGTCTGATGGAACTCTCATAGAGGGCCGAAATTTTCTTCGAAACGCGAGGATCAAATGAAATAGAAGTATCCACATTTGTTCAACGATGTTCCCTCCACTAATGGATTGACTTAATGATAGCACAAAGTTGCTTAGAACTTAAAAATTTGGGGACGAAATTCCCTTAACGGGGAGATATTCTGACATCCAAGAATTTAGGTCATAGACTGCAAATGATTAAATTTCAGCAAATTTTTTTGTGATTTAACTCATTAAGTTTTAGTGCATCTAATGTAAAATAAATGAGATCATTTCACATATTATAAGATGTCAAACGATACCATACTTCCAAATGTGTGAACTGTCAAATGAATCAAACAGCTCAAAGTGCAACACAAGTTAATGCGTCTGAAAAACTAAAATTTTGTATTAAGCAGTTTTGAGCAAAGAAAACAGTAAAACCTTATTGTACACGTTCTTTTGTTTCTGAAACTATAAAGAACGACCAAAACGGAGTTATTATGCAAAATATACGACAGTTTTCAAAAAACAGACAATTAAACACTTGTTTCTTTAATCGCGTAAAACCGAGTCGGTCCATTGAGGCATTTACACACCTCTGACAGAAATTGGAAGAGTGTTTTTGGACTCAGGATATAGCGTATTACCTAATTTCATACTCAAAATATATTTAGCAAAAATATTTGCAAAATTCGAAAAATTAAATGTTACGAATCATTTAACACGAACTTTGAACACGATTCCCTGGAGTTCCTTAACTTGAAAAATTAATCCGTTTGGGTTTTTGGAATCCTTGAATTAAGCACAATCAAAGTGCACGTTCGGAAAAATTTCTCGACAACGGGATCGATCCCAACACACATGATTATGTGTGTTTTGGACAATTTAATGGAGTAGGTCGTCAGGTGGGACGCACTAGACTTGGGAGAAGAAAATCTTCAACCATTTGTTGATAGCCATGTGCTTCGGCTTCCTTCAATCACTTCCCTACTTTCTTACACTCATCACCAAAAGGTACCAAGCATGGTGAAGAGTATGCTTATTGTATGCATGTGTGTGATTCCTTAGCTATAAAAGGAGGCTCCTTCTTATTCGATATTCATTCAGAATTCACAGCCTCTTCCCCCCCTCTCTCTCTCTCTCTCTCTCTCTCTCTCTCTCTCTCTCTCTCTCTCTCTCTCTCTCTCTCTCTTGTTACATCAACACCAAGAAACCACCATACATCACCATTCCTCCACCATAAAACCACCACCCAATCCAATTTTGCTATTGTTTTTAATCACCAAAGCTTCGTCCCTCCTCCCCTTCGTCTTCCCTGTCAAGTGTTAGCAAGAAGGAAGCACTAGAAGGAAACCGAAGCAACCTATTGCTGCCTATCGCCAACCCTTGCTGCTGTCATTAAAAGACATCACCACCACCGACTGTTGTGTTGATGTGCTGCTATTAAACACTCCTCCACCCTCCTCTATCTCCCTCCCATCGTGTTGTTGCTGGAAAAACATGGAGGAAACGAAGCAGAAAGCCCCGTCACCCCCCTGCACTCATCGGAGCCCCTACTACTACCTTCGAAGATCACTGTCTACCACCCATCGACCACCTCTATGCTGCTTCTTCTCTCGGCGTAAGTCATTCCACCACCACCATTCTTTTTTTTATCACGTGTTGAAGACGATTGCAATCGTCGAAATAAATCGAACGTCCTTTGTTTTTTTTTTTTTTTTTTTGGTGCATGGATGACGAACACAGGAGGTATAACCTCCTATGTAACTAACTCCACTGTTCAAAGTTTGTTTTAGAATAAATGATTTTTACCCAATTTTTAAATCTATTACAAATTCAGTCTAAATGCTATAAACCTTGTTTTAAAATATCCATAAAACCCCCTTCTGTCAAAATCCCTTACAAAGCTGGCCCAAAGATGATTTAAATGTGACAGATTCTAGCCAAATTCGAAAATACCCTTTCAACTTAAACCCAAAACCTCCAAACTTTATTTTAAATATTCCAAAACCTACCCTGATATGGAAAACCTTTTCAAAATGAATCCAAAATTATAACATAAAATTTAATAATTCATTTTTGGAAATTATTAAATAAATTTTGGAAATTATTAAATAAAATTTGCAAATTGTAAAATAAAATTTGGAAATTATTACATAAATTTTGGATTAAATAAATTTTTGGAAGTTATTTTTTAGTTTAAATAAATTTAATCCAAATATCCACCCATATATTAATTTATATTGAAATTTTCTAAGGAATTAAGTTAAGCCTGAAATCTCGAATTCCCAACAACACGTCCCGGTTCTCGCACCCAATACTCGAAACAACTCGATAACCGCTCGTTAAGGTGAGTGTTACGACACCTCTATTTATATTTTTATATGTTTTGGGGGAGAATACATTTGCAATATGATTTAAATTTACATATAAAATACTATTAATTTATGCATATACTCTACTAGTTATGAAATTATCGCTTGATATTACACTAATTTCCAATATCATGATAATGATATGGTATGTTGTTATTGATGGGTTTATGTATACTACAACATCATATGGTGCACATACAACCCTAAATACCTTGGATCTATGTTTTCACTAATTATACATGCAAATGGTTTCCAAGGCATTAAACCTATAACTAGCATGCAATTTGACATAGACAATACAAGATACTAGTTAGAGTAACATACCTTTTATGTGGCTTGAAGTCTTGATGTTTTTGGTTTTGCTAAAAAGTCTTTGGCCTTTAAGAGCTTAGTGCCCCAAGTGTTGCACCTCGAATGGAATCACAACTCACCTAGAACAAAGGTGACTCTTGAGAGAGAATTCCATGCACCAAAACACCTCCATATTTCTCTAAGAAAAGAAGCACACGTTTTTGGTCATGAACTAACATATTTATATGTTGGATTCCAAGAGTCATGGGTATAACCCAAATCCATATCCATGGGTTTTATGATCCATGGTTCATGTGGCCCAACTCTTTATGTATCCATACATAAACTTGGTCCAACATGGATCATAAGTCCAACACATATAAATATAATTAATTACCATAATTAGTGCCCATAGATTTAATTAGTCTCTTTTGATCACTAAATTAATTCCAAAAGAAAGAGACTAATTAAATCTATGAGGACTAATTATGGTAATTAATTATATTTATAGGCAAGAATTTGGTAGTCTTACTTTTGTTTTCTATATTTAACATTGCTAACTTGCAACAGCTAACATAATAATCATGTTCCCACTAACATGATAATTATTAGCATAACACTTCTGCTCCCACTAGCTTTGACATGTATCTAGAAATCAGATGGACATTTAGAAATCAATACTTATTGACTTTTTTTTTTTACCAAAGTTCAGATTTCTGATACGAGATGCTTTGATAAAACTTTATCTATGCTTTCCAATTTCATACACCTTTCCTTAGATAGCTCACATGTGTGTCTAAACAACTACAAAGAGGAATGTCATAATCATAATGTTCAGAACTTTTGCCATTCTCACTAGTCAATTTTAGTGTGCCGATTAACCACACACGCTCCCTTAACAACTTTGAAAATGCAAATATCGTAATTGCTTTCTACTTAAAATCTACTTAGTGAAAGCTTTTCCTCACCATCATTTTCATGAAATAGAGAGAAACCATATGAAACTTGGATTTTTATGGTGTAAGGGTTCCTATCCATGTAAATTTGTCATAACCAAAATCACAAGACAAGGTTAGTGACAAATCCAAACTATATAGACTGAACTTGTTTAATCTTAACTTCTTGCCACCTGGTAGCACAAGGTCTACCATTGCTTCTGGGTAGTTATGCAAACGATTGAGAACTCATGGAACTCACATGCATAGTTAACTCATAGAACTCACGCCCATTAAACTGCCATTTTATAGGCAGTAATCGTATACCGTCCTTATAGACCGGCTTCGTGAATGAGGCCTACTAACGGTAAGACTGACTTACTCTTATACATACATATATATATATATATATATATATATATATTAAACCTATAATATTATCATAGTATAAGGGTTGAATTTTAAACTATTAAAATTCTAAGGGTTGGAATTAAAGTATCCATGGGGGGGGGGGGGGGTAAATTTACAAATTCAAAAACTTAAGGGCAAGTTTTGAAAAATTTACGAACTTTTCAATTCCATAACATATGAGTTTCATTTAGTATTAAAAACCGTTAAGGAAGAGACTCCTATACATCCGTAACTTGAGGGCAAGTTATGGAGTTCATAAAACTATTTATGAGGAAAAAGACTCGTCAATTGTGTAATCTATGGCTTTAATGAAGATTTAACACAAAAAAACTTTTGGTTTTCAATAAGTTGAGGACAAGTTATGTAATCCATTAAAAAAACACCAAGATAATCAATTCAAATAACAAGCATGTCAAGAAAAACTAAGATCTAGATTAAACTCATACGCACAAGACAATTCAAATCAAACAGTTTTCATGTAATTAGACTAACCATTAAACTAATACAAAACATGAAACTTTTGACAATTATCTTTTGAATTGGATTAGAATGAACATTACCACATCAAAAAACAGGTTTATAAGTTCAAAAATAGCTTTGGGTAATGTTCCTAGTCCAATTCTAGGCTTAAAAGTCTAAAAACTGCACTCTGGAGCACTAACTCGTCGAGTACATGAACTAACACGGCGAGTTGGTCAGATTTGTACATGGACTCGGCGAGTCCAAGGCAAAATGCATGCTACTCGACAAGTCTGTCAGTGGACTCGGCGAGTTCACTGTGCAGACAGCCAGAAAATCGATTTTTTCAGCAATTTGCATCAAGTATAATTGAAAACAAGCCTTGGCTCTGATACCACTAATGAGTTTATGTCTACTACAACATCCTATGGTGCACATACAACCCTAAATACCTTGGATCTATGTTTTCACTAATTAAAGATGCAAATGGTTTCCAAGGCATTAAACCTATAACTAGCATGCAATTTGACATAAACAATACAAGATACTAGTTAGAGTAACATACCTTTTATGTTGCTTGAAGTCTTGATATATTTGGTGTTGCTAGAAAGACTTTGGCCTTAAAGGACTTAGTGCCCCAAGTGTTGCATCTCAAATGGAATCACAACTCACCTAGAACAAAGGTGACTCTTGAGAGAGAATTCCATGCACCAAAACACCTCCATATTTCTCTAAGAAAAGAAGCACACGTTTTTGGTCATGAACTAACATATTTATATGTTGGATTCCAAGGGTCATGGGTATAACCCAAATCCATATCCATGGGTTTTATGATCCATGGTTCATGTGGCCCAAATCTTTATGTATCCATACATAAATTTGGTCCAACATGGATCATAAGCCCAACACATATAATTATAACTAATTACCATAATTAGTCCTCATAGGTTTAATTAGTCTCTTTTGATCACTAAATTAATTCCAAATTAATTCTTAATCAATACTAATTAAAACATATGATTCCATATTAGTATATTATAACTTATAATATACTAACAAATCATATATATCCTTCTCTCAAGAGTCCATCCTAACAAATTGTCCTGGTGTTATGTAACCCAAATGGACCATGCTACTCTCGAGTCGAGTACATACCAATAATAGTTATGGGCTTAGACATCTAATCCAACAGTTAGGCTATTACAACTATCTAAATAACTTATGCCTTGCTAATACATAGTTTATACAAGTAGGCATACTTAAATGTATACCAATTATGCTTTTATATACTTTATACAAATTCATTATCACTAATAACATATCCACTTATAAGTTAGGGGTGAGTGATTTTCAACTACCTTAGTTAAGGGCTTTTTAGTGAGACTATATTCATTGGATAAGTCTAATCACTTAGTATACCCACACTACTATTACCGTTAATCTTCAGATCGAGATACATACATATAAATCTATACGGGGTTGACATCCCTACATGTGGTTGCTAGCTACTACCTCAACTGATCAATCGAAGCAGGTGATATGTATTTACAATCGTTACTACGTCGTATACTGAAGCGACGTAGGGGGTGCATATAGTCACGTAGCTCAGTTGTAAGCTATAAACATTAACTAAACTCCCTCTCTCTCTCTCTCTCACTACAAACCATATGGACTTGGTTAATCTCAAAGCTCTTTTTAAGTATGGATTTACTTATGATACAAATTGAAAATGCAAATCTTATTTACAAACACTGTTTCAATACGTACAAAGAAAATACTTTTTAGACTTTTTAAAAGTAATATACAACTGCTAGCAGAAAACTTGTGACTCTCACCAACCTCGTGCTGATTTCAAACTACATGTATTTTCAGGAAATCAGTAATTTCAAGCATTTCAGACATTAGGAAAATCAAGGAATGCAGGAAATTTAAATTTTAGTTTTTGTTATGTTATGCCTATTTGTTATGGCAATTCATGTATTACTATTATTTGTAAAAACCATGTATTCAAACATAAAGATGGAATACAAATGTTGTTTTGTTTATTGTTGTACTTGTGTTGTAGATGCAGTTTATCTGTGCTCCATGAACTCAGTCGTACCGCCCAACATGTTCCGCCAACCTGGCTGGGGGTGTGACAGGATCGAATTTACAACAAAATAATTACACTAACAAGAACAAAAGAGAAGAACAAAGAGCAAAAAGAAAAGAACAAAGGATAAATGAAATGAATAATAAAAGGATAGTATGAAGATCTAACTAGACCTATAGTTTGAAATTTCAATGAAAACAAATCAAGATCTATTCATTTGAGTTCGGTGAAGACTAGTTAACACCTATTAACTTGAGCTCAAGATCAGAATCAAGAAACACGCCCCAGCAAAGACCAAGTTCAAATTGTACGCAAGAACTCTATATGAATAACTGTTCAACTTTTAATATATTCGACATAACTTAAACACAACTTACAAATAACAATGGATTTATATAGCCTTACTGTCTAGCGGTAAAACTAATCAAAGTTTACCTAATAACTATGCCAATTAATGACTTATTAAATGCTAAATTAAAATAATAATAAAAGTTGGTAAGAGAGTCTTGGATAATAATATCTTCTGAAGTGGAAAAGGCGATTGTTCAATTACCAAGGCTGTCTTGAAAAACTCCCATTTAAAGTAATCTCGCATCCCAAAGCTTTGCCCCTCAAAGAAAGCACCCTTTACATCCAATTAGTCTTCATTCACATCCTCATCTGCGATCGACCCTTCACACCCAAGGTTGCACCTGAATCACATCCTAAAGCAAGTTAAAACCATTCAAACCATCACATCCATATATCATATTGGTACCGTGTATCTTTCGCATCCAAGTATTTTTCCTATCCAAGCTTTCATATCCAAGTCCCTCAGAATCAACAACAAGCAAATTGCATCCATACCTATTCGAACCAATCTGTTTGGAACATAACGTCTCACATCCAATCACATCCTAATGGGAATTTGAAGTTGCCTTTGCATCCAAGTTGTTCATACTCACAACTACTCATAAGGAAGCCCAACGTCTTCCACTCTTTTGCAACAAACCATGATTCATTGCAACAACTTGAATCGTTCGCAGTCTTTCATATCCTTCCTCCATTCGCAACCTATTACAATGCGAACAGAGGTTTCTACTAGAGAAACACTTTCCATTAGCTTCTGATCCTTCACTTCTGGTTGCAATTTACAATCATACCCACATCCCATCATATTGGAATTTTAATTTGGAGAATCGCAATCCATATATATATATATATATATATATATATATATATATATATATATATATATATATATATATATATATATATATATATATATATATATATATATATCATACATTGCCACACCCCGACCGATGGCGAAATCATTGGGGTTGCGACATGAAGCATTAGATCATAGTTAACAACATACATCGAATATTACGGGATTCAAATAACAGAAAATTCTTCCAAAGTATGAATAAGAAGAAATACAATGTTTAATAAATCCCAAAAGATGACTAATACATAACCCAAGTTCTATAAAGCATAAATAACATATCAAGATGACCGGCTACTTGGTCAATGGTTTATTTAAGAAGAAATATTCTCATCACACTGTAGGCATTCCTCCAAATTTTAAGATCCTAATGATATATACGTTTAAAAAATATGTCAACAAAAATGTTGGTGAGCTTTATAGGTTTAGACTCCAACGGTTTATATTCGAAATAAAATTTATGACTTTTAAGATTATAAAAATGTATTTAGTCTGCACTTGTAATCTCATACAAGTAAAATAGTTGGGTTCATTTCTTATAACTAATTAATCATAGGTCATGAGTATCGTGTTGAAGACATTATAAATATGAATTATATAGAATAATGTTTTCAACACTTATCCATTTTGTTTAAAATTTGCTCTTTAGTGATAAATTTTCTAGATTAAAATTTATGGGTTCTAAAATGAGCTCATAACCGAACTACAGACACACAAGCCTTCGTATAGTAGTACGATGAGAAGATGTATTGTGACCATCACAACGCTTCATCGACGTTGTAAAATATATAAGTGACTGAGCATTTACGCCCATTTTGACTCGTTAGACGATGGTTGTAGCTAGCAACCACTGGCGGGGCTGTCGACCCGTATAGGTCTATACCAATGTTCCACGTTCCTTTCGGACTAGCAGTTATAGCACAAAGGTCTTTGTACCAAGTTTTGAATTCTTAGCGATGAAGTACATCTCATATAGAATGACCTTAAATTTTAAGTCTAAGATTTTTGTTGTCATTTGTATTCTAAACATTTAACAGTGTTTTGCAATTCTTTTGTCGTCGAAATCAAACATAACAATATACATACTTTTATATTTATACATTTATGAGTATATATATATATATATATATATATATATATATATATATATATATATATATATATATATATATATATATATATATATATTATCGAAAGCGTAAGAATTACTTCAAACCTTTGTTTTCATGAAATATTATAAGATTTTTTTTTTATAAAATCTTAGTTTATATAAAATATTAATTTTATATAAAAAGAATCATAAGTTATAAAAGCTACTTATTTTTATAAAATGTTACAAGATCTCCTTATAAACTCCATTTTATAAAAAATATCAATTTTATACAAAAACAATCATATTTTATAATAAAAACTTATTTTTATAAAAGTTTACAAGATCTTCTTATAAACTCAATTTTTATATAAAATATCAATTTTTATAAAAATAACCATATTTTATAGAAACTACTTATTTTTATAAAATGGTACAAGATCTTTTATAAACTCCTTTTTTTTTATCAAATCTCAATTTTATATAAATATAAATAATATTTTATAAAAGCTACTTATTTTTATAAAATGTTACAAGATGTTTTTATAAACTCCATTTTTCTCTATATTATTAATTTTATATAAAAATAAATCATATTTTATGAAACCTACTTATTTTTATAAAATGTTACAAGATCTTTTCATAAACTCCATTTTAATATAAAATATAAATTTTAGATAAAACAAATCACATTTTATAAGAACTAGTTATATTTATAAAATCTCACGAGATCTTTTTTTTATAAACTCCATCTTTATATACACTTGTTACAAGATCTTTTGTGACAACCCGAAACTTTCATCTTGTACACTAGTCAATTCAATCAATGTTAAACCTGTTCTGTTAACTTCTAGCGTTGTTTAAGAGTTTATTTAAGTGTTCTAAGCTTGAGAATGACCAAGGTTGCGTTTAGGAATGAGTCAGCATGCCTTAGAGTGAGAAAACTGGGCCATACACACCCTTAGGGGGAGTGTACGACCGTACACATGGGTGTGCGGCCGCACACTCACTTTTTGGCAGCACTCTCTCCTCTATATAAAGGGTAGACCCCTTTACTTTCATTCCTTTCACTCCTTGGCCGCACACTACACCATTCTCGCAGGTTTCTACTAGAGAAACCCCTATATTTTTCCCTGTTTTTAAAGTTTTCACCGGGGGGGGGGGGGGGGGGGGAATACAAGCCAAACACAAAGTATTTTATTAAGTTTTAAACTTATTAATACAGTTAATGATTTCCATGTTTAATAACATATTCAGATATTTTATCTCTTTTGTAATATGTTGAGCATAAGGGAAACTCTTAATTTGGAAATCTAACTTCATCGCTTTAACAAAGGTTTTTACAAAGCATTTTCTATATCAACTCTAATAAAATATAATGGGTATAGTTTGGGATAACACTCTAGGCATTCTCTACCAAATCAGACTTCATAAATGAATACGTATAAACTTTGGCAGATTTAGTATATGTTATATATTTTCTCAGGAGTATAAAGTACAATTATTCAAGAATAATTACTATTTCATACTATTTCCCGCTAGTGAACTAGATTATACTGAATTGTGAGGCGCTACTTCAATACTATACCCTTAGGTGTGTAGGGATAAATCCTTTTAGTATTACTAGAGTCTCCTGGAGGGAGAGTGTGAGATTTGCGAATAGATCTATTCGGGACTGACAATCCCACACCTGAACTGCTAGCTACAGTTAGGCAGGCATGCCTGGGGTGAACAAATTTCATTTAGCTTAACGCTTGAAGAACGTTATAACGGTCTCTCGGTCATATCAAGTATGGTTATACGACTCGCAAATAAGTATAAACTAACTTTGGTTTATGGACCTACTCTTCATTGTTTTATATTGAGTAATAAAACTACTTTCATAAACACACTGATAGTAATCAAGGATTCCTAAACTTGCATCTCTACCTCTAGAACGAATAACTGTTTTAGGGAAAATATGGGATTTTCCCAGGATAACACTGGCAACTTTAAAACTAGTGGTTTATTTTCTACTAATGGATACTATTTCAACACTACTTTTCATAACAAAATATGGGATTTTCTTGAGGAACACTTTTCAAAAGAATCAAAAAACACTTACCATCAATATAAATTCTTATAAACTCACCAGTTTTATGCTGATATTCTTTCAAACTACTTGTATTCTCAAGAATCGGTAGATAGGTACTTCCTGGATTTAGGGGAGTAAGAGGAATAAGAGTCATATTTTTATATTCTACATACTTTTGGTGTAATTAAAACAAGTTTCAGAATGATGTATATATATATATATATATATATATATATATATATATATATATATTCATTGTAATAGTTGTGTTACTATGATTGCTATTGTACAATGGTTGTGATGCTAAACATGACGTCCTCCACCCCGGAATGATTCTGCCATCCTGGTTTCGGGGTGTGACAGATTGGTATCAGAGCCCTTGTTTATAGCGAACTAAGTATACCGAACCTTACATGGTATACAACTATAAACACTAAGGGGCCTAAGTGCTCTAAACTAAAAGTGTATTTTCAAAATATAAAGTATTTTGTAAAAAGTATACTATTATACATATGTAACAGAATGTGTGTCACAGGAAGAACAAACCAAAAGTATTTGGATGTTGGGACATTACGGATAAACCTGGGCAGTTATGTAATCATGTCTAGGGTCAATATAGCCTGATCAACTATATTCATTCGAGACATGACCAACATGTGCATGTGAGTGACTGTGGTGTTACAGCAAGCCTAAACCTTAATAAGGACAAAAACATCCAACATAAAATACTATATGAGTAGTTTAGCTAGAGCTAAATTTAGTATATAGATTTATTCCAAATGCTGCTACCTCTTCTTTCTTAAGCGATAACTTACTTGTGTTAGTAACCTTTCTATGGTTATCTCTTGGTAGAATATTTTGATTATCAGGATGAAATATATCTTGTTTCATATATCTTGACGACTTACCATCGTCTTCTTCTTGATTGTTTCTAGAACAAGATGCCTCCCCGATGAAGACCCATCAGAAGGAACAACGACATCCCACCACCAGCACCACCACCCCCTCAGTTCGACCCCGTCATGTTCCAAGCAGCGGTTACAGCCGCCGTGACTGATGCAATGGCACAAGTGAACTCTGGTGGGGCTGGAGGTGGAGCTCACCCGCAGAGGCAAGACGGAAGTCAGGGACATCAAAAAGAGTGTTCCTACAAGGACTTCATGACCGCAAAACCCAAGCCCTTCGATGGAAATGGAGGCGTTATCGCTCTAACTCTTCGAGAAGATCGAATCCATCTTCGAAATTTGCGGTTGCTCCAAAGCAAACAAGGTGAAGTTCGCTGCCTGCACCTTCACCTATAGAGCCTTGACTTGGTGGAATGGTCAAGTCAAAACCCTAACCCTGCCAGTGGCTAATGCCATGGGTTAGGGAAGACTAAAGGAACTCATGCTTGCGGAATACTACCCGAGGAACGAAGTGCAAAAGTCGGAGCACATCCTCTAGAATTTAAAGATGAAGGGTTTCGACATCGCTACACCGCTAGATTCTGTGATCTGGCTCTCCTCTGTCCGAGAATTGTCACCTTGGAAAGCAAGAAAATCGAGAGGTACATTTGGGGACTGACACAACCAAAGGAAATGTCTTGGCTGCTAGACCGACTACATTTGAAAGCGCTAAGGATTTGGCGTAGACTCTGATCGATCATGGAGTTGATCTATATGAGGCATCAGCGGTCACCAAGACACAAAAGAAGAGTGGTGAGAAGAAGAAGAAATTTTGGAACAAACGGAAGGGCCAGTCTGCTCAAGAGCCCTCCAAGAAGCAACAAACAGTGGTAGTCCACGCTACTACTACTCATACTATTGCTTCAACTACTGCTCCAACCACCCAAGCTCCTATCGGTGGTTATTCAGGGAAACTAACTCTATGCAACAAGTGTACATTTCATCATCACAAACCCTGCCATGATTTGAACTGCAACAACTATGGAGGGAAGGGATACACGACCCGATACTGCAGGGCACCAGTCCAACCAACTAGTCCGATTCCTGCAGCGGGTGCCAGCCAAGCCTACTATGGTTGTGGGGAAGGTGGAAATTTCAAAAGAAACTGCCCCAAGGCGGCAATGGGCGGAAATACAGGAAGAGTGCTGATGATGGGCCAGGAGGAAGCGGTCGCTGATCCTACCGTTGATACGAGTATGTTCCTCCTTGAAACTCTTATGCATGCATTCTTTTCGATTCAGGTGCGGAGAGGAGTTTTGTTCGTCATGCATTCAAAAAACTAATCAAATGTAAACCTCAACCCTTGACCGAAGCATTCACCGTCGAGATGGCTAACGGAAAGAAAGAGAACACTAACGACATATTTATCGGCTATACTCTTACCCTAGACAATCATTCCTTTCCCATCGACCTTATACCAGTGTATATAAAAAGCTTTGATATCATAATCGACATGGATTGGTTGATCCCCAATCATGCAGATATCCTCCGCTACGAGAAAGCTATCTGTCTCAATCTTCCCTCTAGTGAAGTTCTCATGATCTACGGTGATAAGCCTAGTTCGAACCTTCGTATCATTTCGTGTGTCAAGGCCCAAAAATATTTGCAGAAGGAGTGCCATGCGTTTCTAGCTCATGTTGTTGATGAGACACAAAAAGTTAAAAACCTCACAAGTCTCCCCGAAGTCTACAATTTTCCTGATGTCTTCGTCAAAGACCTCCTAGGAATTCCTCCCGAGCGTCAAGTTGAGTTTTGTATCGACTTAATCTCTAGAGTTACTCCTGTGGCTAAATCCCCTTATTATTTAGCGCCAGCGGAAATGCAAGAGTTATCCAGCCAGCTCAATGAGCTGACCAGCAAAGGATTTATAAGGCTGAGTTCCTCACCCTGGGGAGCTCCAATCTTATTCATAAAGAAGGGAGATGGATCATTTCGGATGTGCATTGACTACCGAGAGCTGAACAAGCTGACCATCAAAAACCGTTATCCCTTACCCAGAATCGACGATCTCTTCGATTGACTTGAGGGAGCCAGTTACTTTTCGAAGATAGATCTAAGGTCAGGGTATCATCAGTTGTGGATTCACGAGAATGATGTGCCCAAGACAACATTCCGAACTCGCTACGGACACTACGACTTTTTAGTCATGCCCTTTGGTCTAAACAACGTGCCGGCAGTGTTCATGGACCTGATGAATCGAGTGTGCCGCCCTTTCCTAGACAAGTTCGTGATCGTGTTCATTGAGGACATACTTGTTTATTCATGGAGTGAAGAAGATCACAAACAACACTTGAGACTAGTGCTGGAAACACTAAGGGCAGAGAAGCTATATGCAAAATTTCCCAAGTGTGAATTTTGGATCAGGAAGGTAACGTTCCTCGGTCGCGTGGTTAGCAAAGAAGGCATACACATGGACCCATCCACAAGAAAGGAGGTTAAGAATTGGTCAGCACCGAAAACACCTACAGAAATCCGTCAATTCCTGGGTATCCCTGGCTATTATCGTAGGTTCATCCAGAATTTCTCCAGGATCGCCAAGCCTTTAATCACCCTGACACAGAAAGGTGTAACCTTTAGTTGGGGAATCAAGCAAGACACTGTATTTCAAACATTGAAACAGGCCCAATGCAGCGCACCTGTCTTGTCCTTGCCCGAGGGGACATGAGACTTCATCGTCTATTGTGATGCATCCAATCAGAGCATAGGCTGTGTGCTCATGCAACGAGGAAAGGTTATCCCCTATGCCTCGAGACAGTTGAAAACGCATGAAGTCAACCACACAACCCACGAGCTAGATCCGAGAGCAGTGGTCTTCGCATTAAAGATCTGGAGACACTACCTCTACGGAATCAAGTGCACCATTTTCACCGATCATAAGAGCTTGAACATATACTTGATTAGAAGGAGTTAAACATGAGACAACAACGATGGGTAGAGCTACTTAGTGACTACGAGTGCGAAATACGCTACCATCCCGGAAAGGCCAATGTGGTAGTAAATGCCTTAAGCTGAAAGGAGTATTCAGGGAGTAAGGTGAAGGCACTGACTATGACCATCCATTCCTGATTATCTAGACAAATCCGAGAGGCTCAACTGGAAGCCTTAAAACCAGAGAACATGTCGGATGAAGCCCTGTGAGGAATGGAGAAGAACCTAGAAATCATGGGAGACGGAGTTTACTATTTCATGGACTGTATCTGGACCCGAAAGTACGGTGGTTACAGAGAAGTTGTCAAGAACGAAGCCCACAAGACGAGATACTCCGTTCACCTAGGTTCAGATAAAATGTATCTGGATCTCAAACAACTCTATTGGTGGCCGAACATGTATGCAGAAATTGCTACCTTCATGGACAAGTTCTTGGCTTTGCCAAGGTGAAAGTAGAATATCAGAAGCCCTCAAGTTTGCTTCAGCAGCCAGAGATACCTAAGTGGAAGTGGGAAATCATCACCATGGATTTTATCACCAAGTTACCGAGATCTCCGAGTGGGTACGACGCCATCTGGGTAATTGTCGATCGGTTGACGAAATCTGCCCACTTCCTACCAATCAAAGATAACTTTAAGATGGAGAGACTCACGCGGATATACATTCGAGAAATAGTTCGCCATCATGGGGTACCTGTACCCATTATCTCCGGCGGAGATAACAAGTTCACCTCGAGATTTTGTCAATCGCTATAGAAGGCACTTGGAACTAAGTTAGATATGAGCACGACTTATCATCCTCAGAAAGATGGACAGAGTGAGAGAACAATTCAGACATTGGATGATATGTTGAGATCCTGTGTCATCGACTTCAGCACGTCATGGGACACTCATCTTCGTTTGGTCGAATTTTCCTACAATAACAGCTACCATACCAGCATCAAGGCTGCGCCATTTGAAGCCTTCTATGGCCGCAAGTGCAGATCCCCTCTATGCTGGGCTGAGGTGGGGGACACGCAACTAGACAAGGGACAAGTCCCCGACAGCACTCTCACAGGCCCAGAGAGTATCCATGAAACCACTGAAAAGATCGTACAAATCCAAGAACGACTGAAAGCCTCGCGGGATAGACAAAAGAGTTACGCCAATAAGAGACAAAAAACCTTGGAATTCCAGGTTGGTGAACGCGTCCTCCTGAAGGTCTCACCCTGGAAAGGCATGATACATTTTGGAAAACATGGAAAGCTGAACCCAAGGTACATTGGACCATTCGAGATCCTTGCTAGGATCGGTCCCGTAGCATAAAAACTCCAGTTACAACGAGGACTCAGCAACATCCATCCTGTCTTCCACGTATCAAACCTAAAGAAATGTCTGTTATATGAGAAACTAGTGATCCTTCTCGACAAGATCGCTCTAGACGAGGGTTTGCACTTTGTTGAAGAAGCTATCGAAATCATGGACCGGGAAGTCAAACGTATGAAGCAGAGTAGCATCCCGATAATGAAGGTCCGCTGGAATGCCAAGCGGGGACCAGAATTCACTTGGAAGCGTGACAATTCAATGAAGCAGAAGTACGCTCATCTATTCCCTAGTTCATGATTTGTACTCAAATGTTGAATTTCAGTACGAAATTCCCTCTAACGGGGGGATGATGTGACAACCCGAAACTTTCATCTTGTACACCTAGTCAATTCAATCAATGTTAAACTTGTTCTATTAACTTCTAGCGTTGTTTAAGAGTTTATTTAAGTGTTCTAAGCTTGAGAATGACCAAGGTTGAGTTTAGGAATGACTCAGCAAGCCTTAGTGTGAGGAAAATGGGCCATACACACCCTTAGCGGGATTATACGGCCGTACACATGGGTGTGCGGCCGCACACTCACCTCTTGGCCGCACGCTCACTTTTTGGTAGCACTCTCTCACTTATATAAAGGCTAGACCCCTTTCCTTTCATTCCTTTCACACCTTGGCTTCACACTACACCGTTCTCTCAAGTTTCTTCTACCGTGAACCTTCCGAAGCTTCAAGAACGTAAATAAGTCATCTTCTAACTTGGTATCCATGAAAGACCACTCTATCTAAGCCTTAAGTGTGCATTATTCGTCATGTTCTTCATGTTTAGAAGTGAGTGTGGCCGCACGCCCCTTTACGGTGACCACATACTCCTAAAACACCCTCCAAAGTGAGGGTTTGACTTCCATACTCGATATAGACATGCCCATAGCTTTGTTGCACCTTGGAATGGACAATTTGGACATCATCTTGTGGAGTGTACGACTGCACACACCTTTGTATGACCACACACACCCTTGTGTGGCTGCACACTCCTAGTGCGCGGCAACACACTCCTGTGTGCGACCACACATGCATTCTAGGGCCGTAAACCAACTTCTACTACCCTTAACTTGCACTACAATCGAGTATAGACCTAGAACACATCATGGATGCAAGTATGGACCTTGAAAACACCACAAAGGCATCACTCATCATGGGTGTGCGACCGCACACCCATGGCCGCACACACCTTTAAGGTGGCCATACACTCCCCTCATACAATCCTACAAGGTCCTAACTCTTAGTACAAGTAGTTCCAAGTCCCTAGAGTGGTTCTCCATCACATCTAGTAGTGAAATACCCTCATTTGACTCAATTATGTGTCACTATGTGTTGTTTAGGATCAAATTGTGTTTAGGGTTTCACTTGAAAATCCAGCTTTCCGTATCGATCCTTCAAACAAACCACTTGCTAAAGGTGAGTTAATACCCATACATTTTTCTATGTTTTTAATGTTTTCAGGGGGCAATACAAGCCAAACTCAAAGTATTTTATTAAGTTTTAAACTTATTAATACAGTTAATGATTTCCATGTTTAACAACATATTCAGATATTTTATCCCTTTTGTAATATGTTGATCATAAGAGAAACTCTTAATTTGGAAATCTAACTTCATCGCTTCTAGAAAGATTTTTATAAATAATTTTCTATATCAACTCAAATAAACTATTATGGGTATAGTTTGGGATAACACTATAGGCAGTCGCTACCAAATCAGACATCATAAATGAATATGTATAAACTATGGCAAATTTAGTTTGTGTTTTATATTTTGTCAAGAGTATAAAGTACAATTATTCAAGAATAATTATTGTTTTATATTGTTTCCCGCTAGTGAACTAGATTATACCGAATTGTGAGGCGCTACTTCAACACTTTACCCTTAGGTGTACATGGATAAATCCTTTTAGTATAACTAGAGTCTCCTGGAGGGAGGGCGTTAGATTTGTGAATAGATCTATTCGGGATTGACAATCCCACACCTGAACTGCTAGCTACAATTAGGCAGGCATGCCTGGGGTGAGCAAATGTCATTTAGCTTAACGCCTGAAGAACGTTATAAAGGTCTCCCGGTCATATCAAGTATGGTTATACGACTCGCAAATAAATAAAAACTAACTTTGGTTTACGGACCCTACTCTTCATTGTTTTATTTTGAGTAATAAAACTACTTTCATAAATACATTGATAGTAATCAAGGATTTCTAAACTTGCATCTCTACCTCTAGAACGAATAGTTGTTTTAGGGAAAATATGGGATTTTCCCAGGATAACACAGACAACTTTAAAACTGATGGTTTATTTTCTACTAATGGATACTATTTCAGCACTACTTTTCATAAGAAAATATGTGATTTACTTGAGGAACACTTTTCAAAAGAATCAAAAAGCATTTACCATCAATCTAAATGCTTATGAACTCACCAACTTTATGCTGATATTCTATCAAACTACTTGTATTCTCAGGAAATCGGTAGACATGTACTTCTTGGATTTAGAGGAGCCGGAGGAATAAGAGTCATGTTTTCATATTCTACATACTTTTGGTGTAATTAAAACAACTTTCAGACTGATGTAAACATTATATATATATATATATATATATATATATATATATATATATATATTCATTGTAATGGTTATGTTACTACAATGGTTGTGATGCTAAACATGACGTCTTCCACCCCGGAACGATTTTGCCATCCTGGTTTCGTGGTGTGACATCTTTCTAGTGAAATGGTTTTGTTTATATAAGTCTAGTTATCTTTTATTATATTAATAAAATGAAATTGATCGTATTTCTATATTTTCCTTGTATCATTAGACCATGTCACACCCCGACACCGAAGGCGGAAACCTTCCGGGGCGGATGTGACTTTGTTAAGTATCACAACCAATGTACATAGTAAGTGACGTAAACAACCATTACATTACATTGGATAATTTACATTTGTTTGAAAGTAAAGTGTTACAAGCTTATACATCATATAAACAAAAGCTAAGACGAATCTTCAATACACTTTGTCTTCTCCAAAAGATCGCGGTTACCTGTCTAATGTGGACCTGAGAATACAATCAGTTTAAAAATCAGCATAAAGCTGGTGAGTTCAAGTGTTTTGTTTTCTGAAAATGAACATGCTTCCTTTAGTTTTCTGAAAAAGTTGCTATCCAAGAAAGACCCGTATTTTCTTATAAAGACGGTTTAGTTAGAAGATCTGAATTTCCATTTGGTACAATAGTAGATAGTTTAATACGTAATACTCTAGATTTAAAACCCCTGGGAATACCATCCAGTACAACAGTAGGTAGTTTTAATACATAAAACTATAGATTGAAAACCCCTGTGAATACCATCCAGTACAACAGTAGGTAGTTTTAATACATAAAACTATAGATTTAAAACCCCTGGGAATACCATCCAGTACAACAGTAGGTAGTTTTAATGCATAAAACTATAGATTGAAAATCCCTGTGAATACCATCCAGTACAACAGTAGGTTGTTTTAATACATAAAACTATAGATTGAAAACCCCTGGGAACACCATCCAGTCCAACAGTAGGTAGTTTTAATACACAAAACTATAGATTAAAGGAAAATATAGAATCTGTGAATAAACTTATATTTTAATACGTATTGTGAGTCATATAACCATGCTAAAGTGACCCGAGACCTCCTTGACGTTCTTCAGACGTCGGGCGATATCTAGAATTTGTCACCCCAGGCGTGCCCGCCTAACTGTAGCTAGCAGTGAAGGTGTGGGATTGTCAATCCCGAATAGATCTATTCACAAATTGCACGCTCTCCCTCCAGGAGAATTTGGTTATACTTCTGGGGAGGATTTACTGATAACCCGAAGGGTTTAATGAAAACGAATCTCACAAGCTAGTATTAAATTATTCACAGTGTACTCGGTCGTTATCAAACATAATAATCGTTTCGAAACATAATAAAGTATAAATAATTGAATACAAAGAAACTATCTGGCATAATACTTTACATTAAACAGAGATAAACTGAATCAGGCATAGTTTATATATTGGCATTGCATGAAATCCGAATTCATAAAACGAGAATTGAAGATCCCAAATTATTCCCATAATAATTTGATTGGTTTGATTGTTTCCTTTACTGTAATTGAAATCCATGTAGTTATATTCGATAAAACATCCCTTATGCTCCGCATAATACATAAGAGGTAAAGATATCTAGAAGTTTGGCAAATATTTAAAGAATTTCATCAGTTTTTAGTTTCGAAAAACATTTATAGTTTGCTTGTATTCCCCCTGAAAACATTGAAAAACACTGAAAAAGGCGTAGGTGTATGAACTTACTAGTCAAGAAACGTGTCGGTTTGGATGCTAAACGTCAGTTCGGGGCTTGATTACACGCGAGGTTCCTATGTAATATGAAGAGATACATAAATTATATCTAATTAGACCTTAATTTACTAATTAACATGAATTAACACTTCGAGGGGCGAAAACACTTCATTTCAAGTGTTAGGAGTGACCCGGGTAGCATCTAAGGGTGTGTAAGGCTTGGATATGGAGTTTTCTATTCAAGAGTAAACTCCTAAAGGAGATTACATCCCATATACCATATCCTTATGAGTTTACGGCTGTAAAGTCATGGGTGGTGGGTTCTTGGTTGCTAAATGGCCTTAAAACACTTGTGGTGTGATGCTAGGATCAATTCTAGGGCATAAGAAAGGATTGAACCACCAAAGGGACCATCTAATGGAGTTTACGGCCGTAAACTATCTCATACCCAATCCATATGTGTTTTAGTGGTCCAAGATTAATCACATGTGATTCTAACTCATTTTACAAGTCATAGGATGAAGTTAAGGCACCATTTGACCCATTTATAGGAGTTTACGGCCCAGGAACCCATCCATGGGGGGTTTACGGCCGTGAACTCCTAAAGGAGTGGTTTTTATCAAGTTTAAGGCCCCTAACTCATTTGTGGTTGCTTCTAGACTTTAATTCAAGGTTTAGGAGGTGTTTAAGGGGCATCTTAACACCTTAGAAGGTGTTTACGGCCTAAGAAAAGGGGTTTACGGTCCAAGCATGATCTTGGGCCGTAAACTCATATTTACCCCTTCAATGTTGAGTTTATGGTCTTCCTAGTCCATTCAAATAACCCTTAAGTCATTTCCAAGCTCCATAAGTGATTTGGGAGGGTTTTTGGGCTCCAAAACCCTTTTTATGTGTGTTTGCGGCCTAGGGGTGTTCCAGGGCCGTAAAAATATATTTATGGTCCTCATACATAATTTAATCATGAATTTGAAAGCCAAAGAGGTTATGCTATGAGCTAGGATAGTTACTTAATGATTTGGGACTTGAATTGGATGATTTTGAATCAAAGGCTTGGAATTGTAGAGAGAGAGTAGAGAGAGGTTGAAAAAGCTATAAATGAAGTTCTTTGAACTTTAAATATGGACTAAGTTTGAGACACGGTGGAATTCTACATGATACTGACGTTAAACGCGACTTTTCGTCGTACCCGATTAAGTGTTTGTAACCCGAAGAGGTCATAATTAAAATATATTTAGTTAAATATGAAAAGCGTTTGTTGGGCTGAAGTTTTATTTTGATGTTGCGTCTTCTGGGCTCGTTAGTTTAGCCATGTATACTCCGGTTTGGGCCTGTCCAACCGAGAGCCTTTTATGTATTGTATATAAGTTAATGCTTGCATGCATATTAGGTTAACGATTTAGAGAATAACGATAGAGAGCTTAACGATAGTAATTTCAAGGTTTCTTTAATCGTTCTTGTAACCTACCAATCCTCTACAGTTGATGTTCTTAATCGAGCTCTTCTGAGGATTTTGTTTTAATCATTCGACTCGTTTGATTCAATCTTGTCTTGTTCTTTTTATTGCGTTCTTACTGTTTTTATATTCATATACTTGTTCAAGATCTAATCGATCTTCATAGATTAAAGGTTGTTTTTTTAATCCCATCAATTGGTATCAGAGCAGGAGGCTGTGTAATCGATACACATCTTTACTGTGAAAAAGATTTCCATTAGGGTTTTTCCGCAATTAATAATATTTATTGAGCCGTCATCTCATTATTGACGTATCTTGATATTTATTGTTTTGCCCTAATCTGAGTTATTACATGTCTGATCTTTGAACAGGTTTTTACGATCATAATGGACGAGACGCAATCAAACCCTATTAATATTTCCAACAGCATCGGTTCGACGACAAAGATTCCAATCTTATACACCCATGACTATGAAGTATGGGCGCATCACTTTGAAGACTACGTGATTGGATCGGAGGATAATGGGTACCTCATGTGGGAAGCTATCATCAATGGACCGTTTTCTCATTCAGCAACGTCCAGAATCATTAAGACACAAAAGGAGTACAACGATTTGCTGAAGGATGTGAAGGATATTGCACAAGATGAAAAGGACAAATTGCAGTGTAATATTAAGGCGTTAAGGTTGATCAGATTCGCCCTTCAGTCCGACACATTCAGATTGGTTAGCTCATGTACGACGGCAAAGGAAGTATGGGATAGACTTCGTGAACTGTATTCTACAGACGAGGATCTTGAACATTCTATCCAAACCTTGCTCTTATCTGAGTTTGGTGAATTCAGGCAAGGAGCCGAAGAAACAGTGACCCAGACGTTCGATCGCTTCAATCATCTTCTCAGCAAGATGATCAAACACGATATTGAAAGGAAGCTTATCGAGCAGAAGGTTACTTTCTTGAATGGATTAAGGTCTGAATGGAGAACAGTGGTTTCCACAGTCAAAGCCCATGAGCAGTTTAAATCATACTCTTTGGCGAAACTGGTGGGTATTCTCAAGTCCCAGGAGAAGATTGTGCTGCAAGAAAAGAACGTCGTTTCGAGTCTTGGTTCGTTGGCTCTCCTATCTAAAAGTAAAGCCGTGATGGAGGATGAAGACCTCAACTTGGAAGAATATGACCTCACATCTGAGGATTATGCCATGATGGTGTCCAATCCTAAGGGGTTCATAAAGAAGAGATTCCCCAACAACAAAAACCGAAACTGGCAGGGGAGTTACAGTTCTGAAAAGATGAATAATGAACCGAAGGCTGAGGAGCCCAAGAAGGAACCGAAGGCAGATGGCGATTCCGGAGTAAGCTGCTTCTACTGTGGTGGCAAGAACCACTATGCTAAGGACTGTGTTCTTAAGAAGATGGCTGAAAAGGACGATGAAAATGATGAGGAAGCCGTGCTGTAGAAGAGACTGGATGAGTTGAGAAAGAAGAAGTCTACCGCTAGCCCCTCTATTAATGCTCTTATTGTGCAGGGTTCGGTTAATGACGATGAGTTCGGCAGCACAGAAGTTTGGTCTACCGACTCAGAAGACGAAGAAGTGAGGAAGCCTACCCATGGAAAGGCATATGTGACTAAGGAGGAAAGCAGTGGAGGAAAATGCTTCATGGTGACTGACGTATCACAAATGAGGGGATACAACACCGATGGAGGAAGCGATGGACCGAAGGTACAGGAGGATATGTGCTTTACGGCCAAACCACTCAGCCAGCAGTTCAATGAGCTCGATGAACTGATAAAGAAGGTACAATCTGTTTTTATTTCATCTAAAGTACCACCATCCTCATACGAGAAAGAACTAAAAAATGTTAATACAAGAATTTCTCATTTAGATAGTAGCTTAACTCAAACTCGTGTCACCAATTCTAACCTGACTGATCAATTAAGCAGGGTGGCGTCGAAGAGTGAGGAGCGGCGAATGTGGATTGAGTTAAAAGAGTCGGAATTAATTAAAGTTAAAGACGAAAACATTTATTTGCAGAGAGACAATTTAAAATTGTTAAAACAACAAAATGTTTTTTGTTTAATTGCTAAACGTTTATATTCCAATATTACTCAGCTTCACTTAGATTGTGAAATAGGCCAAAAGATCCATTGCATGATTTTGCCCTTCCTAGAGTTTAAGGAGGATGAAATCGATGCCGAAGCCTACAATTGTGAGAGTGTGATATCGTCTGATGATGTCAATCCCACCTACATGTATGGACTGGACAAAATTGAGTCCTTCATTAAATCCAAAGACCACAAGGACATGCTCAAAAATCTTTTGGACGAAAATGACAGACTTAAACTGAGAACCGAAACCATGCAAAAATTTGACTCTTTAAACGCCAACGTAAGCCCAGAAAACAAAATCGATGTTGAAAATTCATCTGAGCTTAACGAGGACGAAAACATGAGTGAAATTTCTGTAGAGGACACGGTTGACTGCTCAGAATTTGTTAAAAGCGAAACTGAAAACCACAAAAATCTAATTTCTGAAAATTCTGTGGAGTTCGCTCGATTGTCCCAACAAAAGTCCCCGAAATTAGTAGAGAAAGCAGTTGTGTATCAAAAGGTCAGGACCACTCCGAATCAAGTATACAAGGTGACTGGAGTAACCGAACATCAAACAGCTGAGCTCACAGATATTGTAAACGAAGACAATGCTGATGGCTGTGATGAGTATTTATGGGAAGCTCCAATAGATAATGGAAATGAAACCGTTGGACTATCTGAAAGAACCTCCTGGATGAGAAAAGGGAGATACATACCTGAACCCTTGAATAAGCCGAATAATTTCAATGAGCCAAGCACCAGTGGTACGAAAGATATTCCTCAGGAGAATGATCGTTCAGCAAAAGAAGACATTCCCTCTACTTCAACAGCACAAAGTGGAACTTCTTCAGACATTCCCTCAGTGCTAACTGAATCTTCTTCGGATATTCCTTCTGCTTCCTCGGCTCAAAGTAAAACTCTTGAAGTTCAAAAGGAACCAGCCAAGGAGAAACCGAAAACGAAAGCTAATGTTCATCATCAACCCAAGCAGATGAGGGATAGGAAGATTGAAAGGAACCAAAGATACAGGAAGAACCTCTCTGAAAGGAATCAATTCTGCCACTCCCAGAATGCATACTACTCACACCAAGACAAGAATCTGAAGTATGAAAACATACTGTAAGAAAGCCTGAATGTTCCGACAACCGAAAGCCAAGGTTCGGTTCACAAGAGAATACCAACCGAAGGCAAAGGTTCGGTTCTGAAAAAGACTTCAACCAAAATCAAAGGTTCGGTTCCAAGAACAACTCCAACCAAACGCAGAGGTTCGGTTCTGAAGTCAAAAGAGAACAAGACTCTAAGGTCAGTCCCTCCAATGATCAAAAGCAAAAGGGTCACCTAGAGTCACCAGCCAGGAAGTCCTCTCAATCCAAACCCTCTCATTCTAATTCTTCTCGTTCTTCTAATTCTTCTACTTCCACCGATTCATCTCCATCTTGCTCTAAAGCAAATTCCACTTGTTCTCAAAAATCTCATTCATCAGCTGAACAAAAGGGAAAGTAGAAGGTCAATGAATCCAAACCAGAGTCCAAAACGAACACACCCAATCCTAACAAAATAAAAGTCTTTACCATTAAAAAGAAAGATGAAACAACTCTAATAAAACGAACATATCTAGTTGACATCTCTCTTTCTATTCCCGTTCCCATGAAAAGCTCACATGGACCCAAGAAACTTTGGGTTCCTAAATCTGCTTAATTTTTGCAGGTTATAAGTGACGAGCAGTTTGACGAAGAATGGCACATCGATAGTGGCTGCTCACGTCACATGACAGGGAGGAGAGAAGAGCTCAGGGAATACAGATCTCTTGCTAATGGTGGCAACGTCAAGTTTGGTAATAATTCTTTCGGCACCATAAAGGGATATGGAATGATAACAATTGGAGACTTCACAATAAAGAAGGTGGCTTATGTGGAAGGACTCCAACACAACCTCATCAGTGTATCTCAGCTTGTTGGAGGTACAGGTCTCAAAGTCTCATTCGATGATGAAGGTTCTGAAATCATAGATAAAAAGACAAAGAAAGTGATTCTAAAGTCAGAGCGAAAGGGTGAAATGTTTCCTCTAAACATGAAACCCATCAAAGGAAACCCAGCCATATGCCTGTTATCAAAAGCTCAATCCGACGAAAGCTGGTTGTGGCACCGAAGACTCTCTCATCTCAATTTCAAAGATATCAACCGACTTGTCACTGGAGGTCATGTTAGGGGTCATCCATTGCTCAAGTTCGACAGAGAGCATTTGTGTGCTGCATGCGAAATGGGGAAGCAGAGTCGTCAAAGTCACCCATCTGTAATCAACACAAAAATTGTTGAACCACTCGAATTACTTCATATCGATTTGTGTGGTCCTTCATCTATCGAAAGCATCGGTGGTAGCAAGTATATTCTTGTTATCGTTGATGACTTTTCACGATTTACATGGGTGTTCTTCCTAAAGCTCAAATCTGAAGTGACTCAAAAGCTGAAAGTGTTTATCAAGAAAATTGAAGTCCAGCTCAAGAAGATCGTTCGCAACATCAGGAGCGATAATGGCCTTGAATTCAAGAACAGGGAGTTTGAAGAGTTTCTTGCAGAAAAGGGAATTAGTCACAATTTCTCAGCTCCCTACACACCACAACAGAACGGAATAGGCGAAAGATGAAACCGATCTTTGTGTGAAGCTTCCCGAACTATGCTAAGTTTCGCTTCCTTACCTCTTTATTTTTGGGCTGACGCTATCTCTGCTACTTGTTTTACACAGAACAGGTCTTATCTCAACAAGCGCTTCACGCTCACACCATATGAGATATTAAACAACAGAAAGCCCAATGTGAAATTTTTCCATGTGTTCGGCTCAAGGTGTTTCATCTTTAACTCTAAAGAACACCGCAACAAGTTTGATGTCAAAGCCGACGAGGGAATTTTTCTGGGTTACTCGCTCACATCCAAGGCGTACAGGGTCCTAAACAAACGTTCAAGAAGGATTGAAGAGACATACTATGTGACCTTTGACGATAGCTATGTAAGGAAGCTACAGGCCATAGAAGTCACTGTCGGGGAAATCTTTTCTCAAACTGGCCAAGTCACAGTCTCGATCGCCAATTTATACGAGAAATTTCTAGAACTCTTTGACGAACCGGATAACGCTTCTCTCTCAGAAGCAGGTGCAGCTGACAACAAAGTTGATCATATGAAGCAGATTGTCGAAGATGCTGCAAGAAGAATGCATGAAGGAGAATCGCCCACTGATGAATCTCCATCCAACAATGCTTTAGTCGAGGGGGAGCCAAGCTCACAAGTCCAGGGGGAGCCAAGCTCTACAACTTCAACCGAAGGTCCTTCACCAACCGAAGATGCCTCTCCAAACGAAGGTGCTTCAACGCCTGAAAGCCCGGCACCACAAGAAACCCCTGAACATCATGTTTCTCAAGACTCATCAATTGAGGGGGAGCATGATGATATGACTCTTGATTACGATAGCCAATCTGAGCCAGAAGAAATGATCAATGCTGAACTAGACCCAACCTTTGATCCGTATTACCCTCCTCTTACCAAATGGACCAGAGATCATCCTATCTCTCAAGTAGTTGGTGATGTATCTGAAAAGGTTCTGACCCGATCTCAACTGAAGGCAAAACAGACATCCTTATTTTCAAAGGTTGAGTTTTGTATGTTTAACTCATTCGTATCAAAAGTTGAACCGAAGACAGTGAACACTGCCCTCGATCACTCTGATTGGGTTCAAGCAATGCAAGACGAACTGAACGAATTTGAAAGGAACAAAGTCTGGCGCCTCATTCCAACTCCTCCAGATGCTTCGGTTGTTGGTCTCAAATGGGTTTTTAGGAACAAAATGGACAAGGAAGGAAATGTCATAAGGAACAAGGCTCGTCTGGTGGTCAAGGGATACTGCCAGGAGGAAGGAATAGACTATGAAGAGACTTTCGCTCCAGTAGCTAGGCTAGAATCTGTTAGAATATTTCTGGCTTATGCTGCTCACAAAAACTTTGAGGTTTTCCAAATGGATGTCAAGTGTGCATTTCTCAATGGAGAACTCGAAGAAACTGTGTATGTGGAGCAACCTCCTAGGTTCGTGAACGAAAAGTATCCAAATCATTGCTATATTCTGGATAAAGCTGTGTACGGCCTCAAACAAGCTCCGAGAGCCTGGTATGAAACGCTTACAAAATTTTTAAAGATGTCTAAATTTAAAAAAGGTTCGGTTGACCCAACCTTCTTTCGCAAAAAGGAAGGTAACCACCTTATGATAGTTCAAATTTATGTCGATGACATCATCTTTGGCTCCACGAATCCCAGCTTAACAGCTGAATTCAGAAAGCTGATGGAGACTAAGTTTGAAATGAGCTCAATGGGTCCTATTATCTTTTTCCTTGGTTTAAACATAAGACAGGGACCCGAAGGCATCTTTATAAATCAGGAAGCTTACACGAAGACTCTCCTAGCGAAGTTTGGCATGATGGGAGACTCAAAAGTCAAAGTCCCAATGGCATTCGGCACCAAGCTCACCCCATTTCTAGACAGACCGGCTGTCGATATCACGCTCTATCGTCAAATGATTGGCTCACTGATGTATCTAACTGCTAGCAGGCCTGATATCATGTTTTCTGTGTGTTATTGTGCTAGATTTCAGGCAAACCCACGCGAACCTCACATGCTTGCAGTGAAGAACATCTTACGCTACCTCAAGCGAACCACCTCTTTAGGTCTATGGTATCCATCCAACTCAGGCTTCTTCGTTCAAGCCTATTCTGATGCTGACCTTGGAGGATGTGGACTCGACCGTAAAAGCACAACTGGTGGCTGTCAATTCCTTGACGGGAAGTTGGTCAGCTGGCAATCCAAGAAACAAACGTGTGTGTCGCTGTCTACTGCCGAAGCGGAATACATTGCCGCTGCATCCTGCACATCACAAGTGATTTGGATCCAAAGTCAACTTCGAGACTATGGACTCAATATGAAGAAGATCCCACTATATTGTGACTCTGAAAGTGCAATTAGGATCTGTAATAACCCAGTGCAACACTCTAAAACCAAACACATAGCACTGAGGTATCACTTCATCAAAGGTAGTTTTTCTTTGTTGTATATTTCTTGTACAATTTTGTTTTTCTTTATGTCAAAAGTATTTATCTCCTATATGTCCAAATTCCTTAGTTTCTCAAAATTTTCCAAAACCGAAACCTATCGAAGGTTTGGGTTCGGTTTTTCAAAATTTTGTGGAACCGAAACCAACCGAAGGTTCGGGTTCGGTTTTTCAAAATTTTCTAGAACCGAAACCAACCGAACGCTCGGGTTCGGTTTTTCAACTTTTTCCCAACCGATACCAACCGAACGTTCGGGTTCGGTTTTTCATTTTCTTTTTCCAAAGTTTTTTTTAAGTCTTATTTTTTTTTTCTTTTCTAATTTTTTTTCTTTTATTTTTATTATAAATTTTCAAAAACTCCAAAAATAATTTACTTATTTTTTTTATGTGCTCATTCGTTTATGGGGATATATTTGATGCCTTACTTAAGTGTCCCTAGAAGCATGCTGCTGTATGTGTCCCAAGCCTCATAAGATTTTGAATAATAGCCTTAATGACCTGGTATACACAAACCTTGTCTTCTCAATAAGGCTAATACATTTATTCTAATCGTGAGCTACCTCACTCTTTTCTCACATGAGTTAAGAGTTTCCTGCTTGGTCCTTATTTTCGCAGCAGAGGTACTATATCTTCTTACACCATCCCCATTACTCTTCTCCACTACATTCGTTTCATTATCGTAACCCTTGAGACTCTCAGAAACTACCACTGAGGTTTATGGTTACACAACTTCTGTGTTTATGATCTTAGTTTCGTGCCACTACGAGCTGAGTGAAACCCAAAATTCAACCCCAACGAATTGACGGTGACCAATTAATTTGCTCAAGTTCTCACCAATGAATTGACGAATGTACCTTCGTGAAATCTCCATTTTTCTTTTGCGTGATTCCCATGAAATTGTTACACACCATAACATTTCTTCCCAAGGGATCCAGTTTTAATTTTTTATCTGAGATTTTATATTAATCCAAGCCAATACAAAATCAATTCCTACCTACTTGTTCAACAGGCTACACCGGTCTCACAAGTACTTTGTTCATTTTCTTTCTTATATCAAGAATAGAATTGATGAATCAAAGCGAAACCACCCTTACATAGCCTAATTAAAAGAAGCCTTTCAACATTTATTAATAAGTGTTTGATCGTAATTCAACGGGATTCCACACTAACACTTTGAGGTCTCTCTTGACCTTGAAGGAAGAGATTCGTGCCCGGGATCATCAGTTTCGTGTCATTATTGACATCACAGAATATCCTTAAAAGAGTTGCTTTATTTCTTTTTCTTTTACAATCTTTGCACGAAAATCCTAGATTTTCCAAAATTCCGTTACTAATTATTTACAGGCTGGATTATTTCTGGATGGTTAATAATGAAGTTGTGGTCAAAAACTATCCACGTGGGTCATTAATTCAAAAATGCCGTTTAAAAGGGATAAGACGAAAGGTTGCTGACTTGGCGGGAGTTAAAGGGATAAAATTCAAACGACGGTAAAAAGGAGGCGCGCGTGAATTTGAAACGGCCGCGCTTTTCCTGACACTTATGGACGCGTGTGCAATATCGAAGCGTCATCACTCTGGCATTAAAGGCGCCTGTGGAAATGGAAACGGTTCCTCTCTCTGAACCGGCGCTTATTGGGCGGCGTAATCCTAGGAAACTGACACTCTCTCTCCTACGTGATCATCGCACGCCCCAACTGTCACCAACCAGTCACTCAAAAACCCGCTTCGTATTTCCATAAGAGATTTGAAACGATTTTTCTCTCTCCTATCTCCCACTATAAAAAGCCGTCTACACCACCTTTTACCTCTTTACTGCCTCCATAATTTCCAAAGCACAAATATTCCCAAACACTCTCCCGCTCATCTTCTTCTCCAAACCTGCAACAATGGCTGAATCTTCTTCTGTTCATGCAACCTCACAGATTCTTCCCATCCGACCCCAACAATGTTTTGTTATTGATCTTAACCCACTGGCGTACGATTCCTACATGTCGCAGGTCATTGAATGCCTGAAGTACTCCCAGCTTGCACCTACACTATCCAGAATTGAAACTGTACCAATGGTGGCCCTATCACAGGTCTACGCGACGGCTTACTACGACAAGGCCGTCGACCGGGTATTTTTCGAGCTTGCAGAACACAAGACCTCCGTTTCACGACAAAGGTTCTGCACTATGCTAGGGTTTGCCGTTGACCCTTCACGAGTTCATCCGGAGACTATTCCGGTTGGGATGCTGTTTAACATGTTCTACAACATGGGATACACAGAGGTTCTCACCTCTGTCCCAAAGTTTAAGAAGTCTTGCCTGCCGCCACAGTGGAATGGCCTATTTACAGTCCTTTTCAAGGGTCTGTCAGAAAGGAGCTCAGGATCTGACGGTGCAAGTCGTCTTTTCCTATCGATAATGTATGGGGTATACAACGGGATAAACCTGGACTATGGGTTTGTCCTATGGCAACAACGGATTCAGAGCCTCTCTTCCTCATCCCGACACTCTAAGGTGTCGTTGGCCTGGTTCTGGATCTTGATTACAAGATGGGCCATGGACAAGTTTAATATTCCAACTGCTGATGGTGCATCGATGTCTTCTATTGGTACGTTCCATACCAAGAAGATCATCGTATCAGATGCATCGAAATTTTCCATCATTGGCTCCATCCCGGAGACAATGTATGCAGATGTGCCCTCCGACAGCAGACTGATCAGAACGATCAAGGAGTTTAGGCCAACTGGTCCAAGGGAACTGACACCGGACATGCTAAGGTTGATTCATGATGCCGACAAACCGGTGGGCAGGGGCAAAAAGGCAGAGAAAGGGAAGCAAGTGTCCAAAGCTCCAAAGGGACCTTCTCCCAAAAAGAGGAAACAACCGTAGGCTGCACAGTCCCCACAGCCAAAGAGGAGGAAGACCCAACCGAAGCGAAAGCTAGTTATTCCCTCCTCTTCAAGCGAATCTGAGGGTGGAAGTTCGGACTCTGAAGGATCTCAAGGAGACGAATCTCCTCAACGAGGCAACACACCACCTCGGTCCCCAACCCCAGAGATGGAACTTCATCAATCCCCAGTTCCTTCACCTCCACCAACTATTCCTATTTCCATTCCCACCATAAACCCCACCATTCCCCCAACCTCTTTCCCTATACCACCACCCATTTTCACCACATCAACCGAAACACCACCAGTTACCGAAACCCCTCCTGTAACCGAACCACCACAAACAGAAACCCAAACTCAACCACCACCCGAAACTACCCCACCCCACACTCAAACTCAACATACACCAACCACAACACCCCCAGCTTCACCACTACCTCCATCTCCAGAAAATGCCTCCGATGGCGACAACCCTTACCTTGGTGGTGATCACATGAACTTTGATTCGGTCTACTATAGTCCGTTTCAAGGTCAGAGCGATGAGGAGGATGATGCTCCAGTGACCAAGAAGCATCTCCGAGAGCTAAACGAGAAGGTTGATCTACTTCTCGCCTCCTCCACCAACCAGCAGTCATCTCTTTCTGAAGCTGCCCTTCAGAAGATCGTTGACGCCTTCTCCAGGGCTCAACATGATTCGATGGCCTCAGCAACTGCTGCGATTGATGCCTCCACCAGAGCATGTGAGGCAGCGACCGAAAAAGTCGATAAACTATTCTCCGACGCTACCATCCTGTTGAAGTCCTTGCAGGAGAGCGCCGATGCCACCACGACAACTCTGGAACCAATTGTTCAACAATTGGCCAAGTTCGTCTCAACGGAGCTGTCTTCATTCGCTACACTCCGCCAACATATAAGTGACGACAACTCGGCACTTCGTGCCTCCATCGATGCCCGCCTGCCTAAGCTACAAGAGGATCTTGCAGCTGAGAACTCTTTGATGGACGTTCTGGCGAGTAAAACAACTGCCCTAAAGGTCAAGAGCACGCAACTTTCCAACTCTGAACAACAATTGGAAGCTCTTCGATCCGAAAGGGAGGTAATAAAAACGTGTGTTTCGGATGTCCACGCAGCGTTATCAAACATCCTGGAAGCACACGACCCCATCCTAAACCATTCGGTGAGGCGTACCCTCGCTGAAAAACTCTCTCCGGCCATGGACCTTTTAAGCAAGATTGAAGGCCTACCGAGTTTCGTGTCCATTCCGAAACAAGGGGGAGATGAGAAGAAGGGATCGAAACCACCTCCTTCTTCCAAAGCTACTCACACAACCGAACCACCCTCTGCTGATCATGCTTCGGGTTCGGGTGTGAAGATCAAGGGTAAAAACATAGCTGAGGAAGATGAAGATGAAGATGAAGACAGGGAGACCATTGCCGACATGTTGAAACGAAAGAACAGTCGCAATGCTGATGATGATGCCAGTCGTGTGGCGCGAGAGGCTGAAGAAGCCGAACGCAAGCAAAAAGAAGCCCACGATCTCCTTAAGAGCCGAAAGATGCTCTTCCCTGCCTGGACCAGGGATCGTATGATAAAAGAGGCCATAGAAACTCCAATCATATTATGGCTCGAGCCAGTTATATCATTCGACTGCAACAACACTGTCGATTCGCAATTTGATATGCCGCTGACTCGAAAGGCGTTCATCTTCCACGCCTTCTCTAACATTTTTGAAGTCCCGCATCCGAACGATGAGCTTGACAGGGAGCTCATTGACTTCTACCTGGAGGCTGCTCGTCCTCAATACCTTACATGGAGCGCTCAGAAGATTGTGAACGTTCGGGTGCTGAAGCCTTATGCCGTGGGGAGATTCACAAACGTCAAGTTCAAGCTCATTCGAGGATCAGCAAGAACTGCTCATCTTATCTCCCTGGCAGATCTGCCGAATCTAAATCCTCATGATTGGATTGTCCTGTACAATATCCTTTTGACTGATGAAGCCGAATATGGTCCCATCATAGACCATGTCAAGAGGATGTTAGCATGCTACATCATGGAGGTTGCCCTAATGGATCAGGAGGTTGCCACAGTCTTCAAGAAGAAACCGAAGATAGCACCTGTGGGATCGGCCAGTGATCTCAACCAAATGAAAATGGGCAAGATTGATCCAAGGCGTAACTCGGTTATGTTCACTAGAGCCGAAGGACAGAAATGTCTATTCGCTTTAGCTGACAAACACCTTTACACCACAGCTTGCTTGGAGCACGTTTTATCGATTATCAAGCGGTGTAAAGAGAATTCGGCTGATGACATCAAGTACTTCAATGATATGATCAATTGGTACATCCGGTGTAGACAGACCATTCTCTCCATCACCAAGTGTCTGTTTAGCACCGTGAAGAAGAAGGTACCTGCTTCAGCTGCTGGCCCAAGTAAAAAGTGAAGGTCTCACTCCAAATTGACGCAAAGGGGGAGATTGTTGGGCTGAAGTTTTATTTTGATGTTGCGTCTTCTGGGCTCGTTAGTTTAGCCATGTATACTCCGGTTTGGGCTTGTCCAACCGAGAGCCTTTTATGTATTGTATATAAGTTAATGCTTGCATGCATATTAGGTTAACGATTTAGAGAATAACGATAGAGAGCTTAACGATAGTAATTTCAAGGTTTCTTTAATCGTTCTTGTAACCTACCAATCCTCTACAGTTGATGTTCTTAATCGAGCTCTTCTGAGGATTTTGTTTTAATCATTCGACTCGTTTGATTCAATCTTGTCTTGTTCTTTTTATTGCGTTCTTACTGTTTTTATATTCATATACTTGTTCAAGATCTAATCGATCTTCATAGATTAAAGGTTGTTTTTTTAATCCCATCAGCGTTTTTGTGTGCTTCTAATGTGTTTGGACACTCATTAAGTCATAATAGAAGTCTCAAAATTAATGACTTAATTTAAAAATGCAACGGAAACAATTCGAAAAAGGACGAATTTTATTGAGGGAACGGGTTACAATGACGAAAAGAACTTCGGGTTGTCACATTATCCCCCCATTAGAGGGAATTTCGTCCCGAAATTCAAAAATTACGATACAAATCATGGATCTGGAAAGAGATGCGGATATTTCTGCTTCATCGAGTCTTCACGCTCGCAAGTGAACTCGGGTCCACGCTTGGCATTCCAGCGAACCTTCACTATCGGGATGCGGCTTTGCTTCGTACGTTTGATCTCTCGATCCATGATTTCGATTGGTTCTTCCACAAAGTTCAGGTTCTCGTTGATCTCGATCTCATCAAGAGGGATTACTAGGGTTTCATCAGATAGGCACTTTTTAAGATTCGAGACGTGGAATACAGGATGTATGTTGCTAAGCTCTTGGGGTAATCGAGGTTTATAGGCTACAGGACCAATCCTGGCAAGGATCTCAAAGGGTCGAATGTACCTCGGGTTAAGTTTTCCGTGCTTTCCAAAGCGTATCATACCCTTCCAGGGCGAGACCTTCAACATGTTAAGATCTCCAACCTGGAATTCCAGAGGTTTCCGTCGCTTATCGGCGTAACTCTTCTGTCGATCTCGTGAAGCTTTTAGTCGTTCTCGGATTTGGATGATTTTCTTGGTGGTTTCGCGGATAATTTCAGGACCAGTGAGAGCACTGTCGGGGACTCGACTCTTGGCTGGCTGTGTGTCCCCTACCTCGGCCCAGCATAGAGGGAATCTGCACTTGCGACTGTAGAGGGCTTCAAACGGGACAGCCTTGATACTTGTGTGGTAGCTGTTGCTATACGAGAAATCGATCAAGGGAAAATGTGTGTCCCACAACTTTCCGAAATCGATGACACATGCTCTAAGCATGTCTTCCAGGGTTTGGATAGTTCTCTCACTCTGCCCATCTGTCTGAGGATGACAAGTTGTACTCATATCCAGCTTAGTTCCAAAAGCTTTCTGAAGGGACTGCCAAAACCTTGAGGTAAACCTGCTATCTCGATCGGAGATAATGGACATAGGCACACCATGCAGTCGGACTATTTCTTGGATGTAGACTCGCATGAGTCTTTCCATCTTGAATGATTCTTTGATCGGAATGAAGTGAGCGGATTTTTTCAAACGATCGACAATTACCCAAATGATATTGTACCCACTTGGAGATTTGGGTAACTTGGTGATGAAATCCATGGTAATCATCTCCCATTTCCATTCTGGTATCTCGGGCTGCTGGAGCAGACCCGAGGGCTTTTGATACTAAAATTTTACCTTGGCGCAAGTCAGATACTTGCCCACAAAAATAGCGATCTCGGCTTTCATGTTTGGCCACCAATATTGTCTCTTGAGATCCAGTTACATCTTATCCGAACCCAGGTGAACAGAGTATTTGGTCTTCTGTGCTTCCTCCATGACAACTTCCCTGAATCCTCCAAACTTTGGGGTCCAGATTCGGTCCATGAAACAGTAGACTCCGTCACCTCTGATCTCAAGTTTCTTATCCATTCCCCACAAGGCTTTGCTTGACACATTCTCTGGTTTGAGGACTTCCAACTGGGCTTCTCGGATTTGCATGGATAAGTGAGAATGGATAGTCATCGTCAGTGTCTTCACTTTGCGGCTTGAACTTTCTTTTTGGCTAAGGTCATCTGCCACCACATTAGCCTTGTCGGGATGGTAGCGGATTTCACACTCGTAATCGCTGAGCAGCTCTACCCATCGCCGTTGCCTCATGTTTAAGTCCTTCTGATATAAGATGCGTTGCAGGCTCTTATGGTCAGTGAAGATCGTACACTTGGTTCCATAGAGATAATGTCTCCAAATCTTCAATGCAAAGACTACTGCTCCCAACTCCAGGTCGTGAGTGGTATAGTTGACTTCATGTGCCTTCAGTTGTCTTGAGGCATAAGCAATAGCTTTTCCCCTTTGCATAAGCACACAACCTAAACCCTGGTTGGACGTATCACAGTAACAACAAAGTCCTCAGTCCCTTCGGGCAGGGACAGGATAGGTGCGCTGCACAAGGCTTGCTTTAACGTTTGGAACGCAGTTTCTTGCTTTTCACTCCAACAAAAGGGTACGCCTTTCTGTGTTAGAGTGGTTAAGGATTTGGCAATTCTGGAAAAATTCTGGATAAATCCGCGGTAATAGCCGGCGAGACCCAAGAATTGACGGATTTCTGTGGGTGTCTTCGGTGCCGACCAATTCTCTATTGCTTTGATTTTGGAAGGGTCCACGTGTTTACCCTCCTCGCTAACCACGTGACCAAGGAAAGTTACCTTCCGAATCCAAAATTCACACTTGGAGAATTTCACGTACAACTTTTCGGATCTAAGGCTTTCCAACACTGACCTCAAGTGTTGTTTGTGATCTTCTTCGCTTCCGGAGTAGACAAGTATGTCATCAATGAGCACAATGACGAACTTGTCTAGAAACGGACGACACACCCGGTTCACCAGGTCCATGAACACTGTTGGTGCGTTGGTTAGACCGAAGGGCATCACTACAAACTCGTAGTGTCCATACCGAGTCCTGAAAGCTGTTTTGGAAACATCACTCTCATGAACTCGTAGCTGATGGTACCTTGACCTAAGGTCTATCTTTGAGAAGTAGCTGGCTCCCTGAAGTTGGTTGAAGAGGTCATCTATTCGAGGAAGAGGATATCGGTTTTTGACGGTTAACTTATTTAGTTCACGGTAGTCGATACACATCCAGAAGGATCCATCTTTCTTCTTCACAAACAATACCGGAGCTCCCCATGGTGAGGAACTCGATCTGATGAACTCTTTGCTGAGTAGCTTGTTGAGTTGGCTGGATAACTCCTGTATTTCTGCTGGAGCTAAGTGATGTGGAGAATTGGCTACGGGGGTAGCTCCAGGGATTAGGTCGATACGAAATTCAACTTGACGTTCGGGAGAAATTCCCTAGAGCTCTTCGGTAAAGACATCAAGAAAGTTGCAGACTTCGGGGATGCTCTCAAGGTTTTTAACTTCCTGTTTCTCGTTGATAACATGGGCTAGGAATGCTTGGCATTCCTTCCGTAGAAGTTTTTGAGCTTTGATGCAGGAAATGATATGAAGATTAGAGCCAAGCTTATCGCCAGAGATCATGAGAGTCTGGCCAGAGGGGAGGTTGAGACGAATGGCTTTTTCGTAACAAAGGATATCATCATGATTGGGGCTCAACCAATCCATGCCAATGATAACATCAAAGCTCTTTATGGAGACTGGCATAAGATCGATGGGAAAAGAATGGTCGTTCAGAGTAAGGGTACAGCCTATGAATATATCGCTAGCATTTTCTTTCTCACCGTTAGCCACCTCGATGGTAAATGTTTCGGTTAATGGTTGGGGATTATGTTTAAGAAGGCGTTTGAATGAATGGCTAACAAAACTACGTTCAACACTAGAATCGAAAAGGATACTAGCATAAGAGTTGTCGAGAAGGAACGTACCCGAGACAACAGTGGGGTCGACGGCAACCTCCTCTCGTCCCCTGGATAGGACTCTCCCAGAGCTACCAGCTGTTGCTTCCTTGGGGTAGATCCTCTTGAAGTGCCCAACTTCACCACAATTATAGTAGGCCTGACCGACACCCGCTTTGGAAGATTGATTGGTTGATTGGGCTGGTTTTCTGCAGTTTCGAGCAAGGTGGCCCTTCTTACCATAGTTGTTGCAGAGTCTTTCACGACATGGCCAAGGAGTACGATGATGATAGCTTCACTTGCTGCACCAAGGAAGGGTACCGATGTATCCACTGGTAGGAGTCTGAGCGATGGATCCAATGGCAGAAACATCAGCAAGGGTAGTAACAGCGTGGACTGCCACAATTTGTTGCTTCTTAGAGGATCCTTGTGAACCTTGCGCCTTCCGTTTGTTCCAGAATTTCTTCTTACTACCACCACTACCTTTAACCGGTTCAGAAGTGGTGACATCCTCATCAGGATTGTCTCCGTGATCAATCAGGGTTTGCACCAGACATTTAGCACTGTCGAAAGTGTCTGGCTTTGCGGCCAAAACATTCCATTTGGTTGGCTTGGTCAGCCCCCAGATAAATCTTTCAATCTTTTTACTCTCCGGGGTAACCATTCCCGGACAGAGAAGCGCCAGGTCTTCGAATCTAGACGTGTAAGCGACGATGTCGGAACCCTTCATCTTTAGATTCCAAAGTTCATGCTCCAATTTCTGCATCTCAGCCCGCGGGCAGTACTCAACAAGTAGAAGATCCTTCATGGCCTCCCAACCCATAGCATTGGCTATAGGTAGAGTTAAGGATTTGACTCGGCCATTCCACCAAGTCAAGACTTTATCGGTGAAGGTACAGGCGGTGAACTTCACCTTATCAGACTCCGAACAGGCGCAAATTTCAAAGATAGATTTGATTTTCTCGAACCCTCAGGTTAGGGTAATGACACCTCCAGTGCCATCGAAGGATGTGGGTTTCGCGTTCATAAAGTCTTTATAGGAACACTCCTTCCAGTGTCCCTGGCTACCTTCTTGGTTTTGAGATTGGGTACCACCTCCTAGACCACTGGAGCCATCGGGGTTCATTTCAGACATGGCGGGTGCTACTGCAGCAGTAACAGCTGCATGGAACATCACAGGATCAAATTGAGGAGGAGGTGGTGGTGGAGGAGGATTGTTGTTCTTTGAGCTGGGTCTCTTTCTTGGAGGCATCTTGATCTAAAAAGATCAGGAAAGAGAGGATGGTAAGCCCTCTGAATCGAATCAAGAGATGTGACAGATATAGAATTCTATTAAGCGATAAAGCAGGAATGAGTTATCAAAGCAGATAAACTATCGCTAAAAGGGATGATTGAGGAGCAACGCTTGAATGAGAATTTTCTATAAAGAGGTTGGCTCGATAAAATACTCCCATAGTATTTTATGATTTGCTGCGACGATGGCTTATTGTTTGGGTATTAGGTAAGTTTTAGGCATGCTGCACACCACAGTCACTCCCAAGCACATGTTGGTCGTGTCTCGAATGAATATAGTTGATCAGACTATATTGACCCTAGACACGACTACATAACTGCCTAGGTTTAACCGCAGTGTACAACACCCAATTACTTATGTTTTGTTCTACTCGAGGTTTCGGATTCCGGCGGTTAGGTATACTTGTATACTTTCGGAAATACTTATATTTTAAAGTATACTTTTAATTCAGAGCACTTAGGCCCCTTAGTGTTTATAGTCTTATACCATGTAAGGTTTGTTATACTTAGTTCACTATAAACAAGGGCTCTGATACGAATCTGTCACACCCCGAAACCGAAGGAGGAAACGTTTCGGGGCGGAGGTGACTTCATGTTAAGTATCACAACCAATGTACATAGTAAGCGAAATAAACAACCATTACATTACATAGGATAATTTACATTTGTTTGAAAGTAAAGTGTTACAAGTTTGTACATCATATAAACAAAAGCTAAGACGAATCTTCAATACACTCCGTCTTCTTCAAACGATCGCGGTTACCTGTCTAATGTGGACCTGAGAATACAATCAGTTTAAAAATCAGCATAAAGCTGGTGAGTTCATAAGTGTTTTGTTTTCTGAAAATCAACATGTTTCCTTTAGTTTTCTGAAAAAGTTGCTATCCAAGAAAATCCCATATTTTCTTATAAAGAGAGTTTAGTTAGAACATCTGAATTTTCGTTTGGTACAAAAGTAGATAGTTTAATACGTAAAACTCTAGATTGAAAACCCCTGGGAATACCATCCAGTACAATAGTAGGTAGTTTTAATACATAAAACTATAGATTGAAAACCCCTGGGAATACCATCCAGTACAACAATAGGTAGTTTTAATACATAAAACTATAGATTAAAAACCCCTGGGAACACCATCCAGTACAACAATACGTAGTTTTTATACATAAAACTATAGATTAAAGGAAAATATAGAATCTGTGAATAAACTTATATTTTAATATGTATTGTGAGTCGTATAACCATGCTAATGTGACCCGAGACCTCCTTGACATTCTTCAGTCGTCGGACGATATCTAGAATTTGTCACCCCAGGCGTGCCCGCCTAACTGTAGCTAGCAGTTAAGGTGTGGGATTGTCAGTCCCGAATAGATCTATTCACAAATTCCACGCTCTCCCTCCAGGAGACTTTGGTTATACTTTCGGGGAGGATTTACTGTCACACCCCAAAACGAAGAACAGCGGAAACATTCCGGGGTGGAGGACATCATGTGAAGTATCATAACAGTGTAATGTAGTAAACGAGCAACAACATCATCCATTGCATTAAAAGTAAAGTTTTAATACATGTGTTTCTTTCATAATGTACAACAATAAAATGAATAATCAAAATAAGATAAGTCTAGTCTATGCTCCGTCTTCTAAAAGCCTGACCACCGTGCCTGTCTAACTGGTGACCTGAGAATACAAGTCGTTTTGAAAGCGAGTATCAGCCTAAAGCTGGTGAATTCATAAGTATTTAAGTGTCATTGTCTTGTTTGGAAAACTGTCATGATTGTCTGGCAAATCTTTAAATGTAACAATCGATATAAGTTTGAAAATCCTAGAAAATTCCTTATTTCCTACAAGTATGAAATGTAGTCTTCTACCAAGACCCGAATGTTTTACTATGAAAATGATAGTTTTTCCTTCTTTTTGACTATTACAAACAGTACTTAGTCTAACTCATCGTTTATGTGAATGTATCACAAGTAATGTAAATTAGGAAAAGAATATGATAGTCTTCTACCAAGACCTGAATGTTCTGTAAGTAAAATGATAGTTTTTCCTTTCTATTGACTAGTATTAAAGTACTTAGTCTAACTCATCGTTTATTTGAAAGTATCACAAAATAAAGTAAACAGGAAAAAGAATATGATAGTCTTCTACCAAGACCTGAATGTTCTGTAAGTAAAATGATAGTTTTTCCTTTCTATTGACTAGTACTAAAGTACGTAGTCTAACTCATTGTTTATGTGAAAGTATCACAAAATAAAGTAAACAGGAAAAAGTACTAATGTAAGTGTTATCACTGGGTACTAGGCCTAACACAACATCACAATAAGCGAAATGAATAACCTAATGAACATCCGAAGATTGTCCACTCATCCTCTGTAGCAGCAGCAGGGTGGAGGGAGGGTTAATCCCGTAACTGACTCCTAATATAAGTAGTAACCTTATGCATCTGTCAATGTTAATCACCCACCGGTGCTAACAGCTGGGTTCCGGAATAGTTAGTCCCGTCTAGACATCCCATCGAACAGGGATAGGCAGGAAAAATTTACACAGAAGGTTCTAATAAATCTTCCTCGTAACTCTAGGTACAAGTATCCAGGTAAGTGAGTACAGGATAATGCATTTATGTAACGGTACTCGTGTATGGTATTCATGTAAGCGTATTCAGATAAATGTATCTATGTAAACGTACTCATGTATCATGTAATCCTCGGTAAATGTACTCATGTATCATGTAAGGTACTCGTATAGACTCATGAATGAACTGACTCTTGTATGATTCCTTGTAATAGGAATAATCTTTGATATCTTCTAACTATCCCTATGATATGTAACTGAAAGGTAATTGATTGTTCAAGTAGGTTTATACACCCTTGCTACACAAGAATGTGGGAAACTAAATGAAGGATGAAAACTATAATCTCAAACATATGTATGAACATAAGTGTATAAGTATAGTTTTGTTCAAGAAGGTAAAAGTAATGGTTTGGTAAGATATCTAAGAGTTTTGAACAATAATTAAGAGTGACTTGATGTAATTTTAATAAATATTTCAAAACTAATACTTTTGTTATCAAGGTATTTTAAGATAGAAAACCATTTCATGTATCACCTTTTGAAGTATGTGAAATCTACTGAGTGAAAACACAATTATAAAATACATAAGATTGATTTAATAACATACTGTTTTCTACTTGTATTCCCCCCATTAAAGCATTTAAAATAATTTAAAACATTGATTAAGGGGTATGAGCTCACCTATAGATAGTGGTTTGGATGAACTGAACGGCGTAGGATTGTTAGGTGTCAAGTGAGGACTTGTACACACACTATGATCCTAATGAACATATAATCACACATATATGTAACCAATTAGTCTTAAATTACTAATTGATAATGTTAAGACATCCTAGAACACAATAAACACTTTATATAAGTGTTATAGGCCCTAAGGATGGCATCTAAGTTGTTGTGGGACAAGGCACTTGGGTTAAGGGTTCCAAAGGACCCCATACTTGAGTTTACTCTCCATAGAACCCCACACAAGGAGTTTACGGTCGTAAACCCTTGTGTTTACGGCCGTGAATTCCTAAGCTTGGTGTCATTTTGTGTTTTGAAGTTCTAAATGATCCCTAGAAGTATTCCAACTTGGTGGTTTAATTCTTGGAATGGTTTAGGGCACTAATAACCTCCCTTGAGGAGTTTACGGCCCCAAGACCAATTCCTTTGGAGTTTACTGCCGTAAAATCACATGGAATGGTGTTTTTGATGCTTTCAAGTCTCATACACATGTAGGATAGGTTCTAGACTTTTGCCTAAAGAAAATGAAGGCCTTAGGCACGCTTTGGTGCCTTCTTTTATGTTTATGGCCCAAGAGCCTTATTAGGGCCGTAATCTTTCAAAAAGAGGGGTTTTTGATGTGTTAGAGTCCTTGATTTAAGTGGAGGTAATTCTATGTGATAGTCCAAGGCTTTAGGTGCATTAAAAGCACACTTTGGTCCATGATTTTGGAGTTCACGGTCCAAGATCTTCTTGGGCCTTGAACATCCGAACATTTGTGTTTCATTGATGTTTCTTGTCCCAATTACACATATATACAAGCCTAAGGTAGTAATATATCACGGGGGAAAGGCTAGGCATTGTTTCGGGAGTTTACCACCCAAGAACACCTTGGGGAGTAAACTCCTAAATCTAATTGTTTAGCTATGTAATCTATTATTAACACATTATAAGCTATATAACACTACTAGAGAGAGGTACTCACGATTTGGGATGAAAACCTGAAGATCCGTGAGAGAGAAAATGGCTTTTCTCTAGTTGGAAATGTAAGTAATTAACGAATATGGTTCAGATTTCTATTTATAGTCCTGAGATTTTGGGCAGAAAATATTTTATTTCCGGAATAAACTCTAATATCCTAGAGTATTGGAATAACAGTGTTGCACAAAACCCTAGTGCATCCACTCTCCTGATATCTCCTTAAGTGTAAACCCTGAAAAACTCAAACTTATATCCAAATTCTGGAATTTTCTCTATAACTGTTCTAACTTCTATTGGCTTGATATGGTTTCTTCAGAATGGAAATTTCGGGTTGTCACATCATCCCCTGTTAAAGGGAATTTCATCCCGAAATTAGAATTTAGGCAAGGAAGTAAGTAGAAGTGATCGAGTTTTTAGGTAAATTTCCTAATCGATTGGTTCTCGCGCTCCTAAGTGAAATCGGGTTCTCGGTTGTATCCCAACGAACCTTCACGAACGCATCAAACAAACTAAATACTGCATCGTCCAGTTGCTTCGAGTTTTTAGGTAAACTATCGGGCGACAGCGTTGCTTCGTCCAGTTGACGACTTGGTCGAGGGTCAGTATGGTTCTAATACGAAGGTAAGGATCTCGTAAATCTCGATCTCGTCGAGAGGGCTTACGAGGGTCCTAATCGGAAAGGTACTGTTTCACGTTCGAGTTGCGAAGGGTAAAATGTACGTTACTGAGTTCGCGGAGTAGATCTAGTCGGTGAGATGCAGGAGCGATTCTGGTAAGAATCTCAAAGGTCCTAACTTCATTGGATTTCGCTTTCCACACTTTACGAAGCGTATTAAGTTGTTCCCAGAGTGAGGTTTCCTAAAGAATTTGGTCTCTCACTTGGAATTCCAAAGGTTCTTTCTCTCGCTTAATTTCCCAGTCAAGGACCACCCCTTGTTGGGTCAAAGTCAAAAGGGGTTTCTGAAATTTGCGAGGAGTTCTTAATGGACTATGATAGTAGGTCTGTAAGACCTAGAATTTGGCGAATTTTCCGTCGGTGACTACGGTGCCGACAATTTCCACATGGTCTTGGATAATTTGCTAGAGTACTCAAGAATTTCCACATCACTAATAGTGTGCCTCAAGAAATTTGACTCTTTAATTGCAAAACTCATGTTAGAGAACTTTGCGAAAAGTATCTCCGAGGGTAATGTGTCCATGGGTTCTTTCTTACTACGAGGGTGGATAAGTAAGTCATTACATGGAGAAATGACGAACTGGTCCCAGTAAGAAAGACGTACCCCACTCATTTAGCTAATGTATACTATGGGCGTATTGGTCCTATCCAAGGGGTATCACTACGGACTCGAAGTGTCCGCATCGAGTTCGGAGGGTAGTCTTTAGGACATCCTTCCCTAACACATGAACTGGTGATATTCAGATCTCAGGTCCATTTCTGAAAGTAACTCTTTCCCTGTGTTTGTTCAATCAACTCGTCTATGCGATGCAGAGACAACGATTTCTAAAGGAAATCTCAATGAAGTCTCCAGTCGTCGAGGTACATATGATGCACTCTGTCGACTTTTTGTAACGACCCAAAAATCACAACTAAAAATTTCTTTAAAAACATTACTAAATCATAGTTATAAAAGTTGTATCATAAGTCCTAACATAACTTTCGAGTATTAATTCAAAACATATTATCATTATCAGAGTCAAACATTCCCAGGTTAACTGACTATGGTGTGTGCACTGCAATCTTCCCGAGTTCCTCCTTTGAAAACCGAGTACCTGAAACCAAAACTAAAAACCATAAGCACAAAGCTTAGTGAGGTCCCCCAATCTACCACATACCATACAACACATAAAAAGCACATACTAGGCCTTGCCCACTGCATCGGACCGAAGTCCAGGCTAACTAACTGGGACCCCCGTCCCCTACATCGGACCAAAGTCCGAAACTGACTGGGACCCCCGTCCCCTACATCGGACCGATGTCCGAAACTGACTAGGACCCCCGTCCCCTACATCGGACCGAAGTCCGAAACTGACTGGGACCCCCGTCCCCTACATCGGACCAAAGTCCGGACTAACTGAACACGGCATAGCATAACATATCATCTAGCATAAACACATAAATCCTGTCTGAGCCACAGAGGCGTCAAACATACTAACTACTGCAATGGACCGAAGTCCAGAAACTACTGCTAACTGAACGGAACATAGCATAAACATATCAACTAGCATGAACACACATATACTGCATACTACATCGGGCCGTGGCCTGGAACACATAACACATAATTCCTGTCTGAGCCACGAACGCATCAAACAAACTAAATACTACATCAGATCAAAATCCGAAAACTGCTACTAGCTAAACGGGTCGGCATTGTGGCCTTAGACTCGTTCCTACTAGAAGGAAACTCACCTGAGACTGCTGAACTGATGCTGCTAATCCTCTTGACTGCTACTTGACCTCTGACTCCGAACTGCTGCTCCACTAGCTCCTCGAGCTACCAATGTCAATATAACACTTAGTCCAACTGACCTCTAAAGGTCAACTAGGTCAACTCTAGTCAAGGTCAAAACCTTGGTCAAAGTCAACCTTCCAGGTCAACCCAACTCGCCGAGTCCACCTAATAACTTTCCGAGTTCATATGCTCAGGGTCTTTCTATTCGCGACTTGACTCGCCGAGTCAGTCCATGACTTGCCGGGTCAACTATTCCCGAGTCTTGACCTGTCCAACTCACTGAGTCTCCACCCGACTCACTGATTCGAGTTTCAACTCGAAGGGTTTGGGGGTTTTGCGACCTGACTCGCCGAGTCTAAGAATAGACTCGCCGAGTCCAAGGGAATCTTCAACCAACTCGTCGAGTTGTTCTTCCAACTCGCCGAGTTCATGCCTAACTTCATCCGACTCGACGAGCTGTTCATCCCACTCGTCGAGTTCCTCCTCATCTTCAAGCTACTCGCCGAGTCCACTCGAAGGACTCGCCGAGTCTATTCAGTCCTTAATCCATGCAGTGGCTTTTCGAGCCAAATAGGGCTTCCAACTCATAGATCCATACTTCTAAGGCCTATCCCCCACGTAAAGTGGCAAACTGTATGTGTAGATTAAGAGATCTAGGCTTAAAACAATCCAAATTAGGGTTTACGACAAAGAGGCTTCACTATCAACCCAAGAACAGATGCTATATGACTTTCTAGGCCAAGATACACTCAGATCTGAAGTAGCAACTTCAGATCTAGGCTTCTAACTCGAAATAGTTCTTAAGCATGGCATAAAATCCCCAAATCACATAGCCAAGGTTGATCTATTAAACAAAAGAGGGAAGGTAACGATTTATTACCTTTAAATGCTTAGAAATGATCCAACAACTCTGGATCCAAGGCCCCCTTCTTCCTGCTCCACAATGACTATCTTCTCTCTCAAGCTCCAAAAGCTTCACCAAGGGTAGATCTTTCTCCAAAATGATTATGGAGGCTAGGGTTTAGTGTTATGTGCTAGAGAGGCAAGAAAGGAACCCTAGGGGAGAGAATGAGACGTTTAAATAAGCTCCAAGTCCCGGATTTAGGGTTTTCCTTGCTTAAACCAGACTCGCCGAGTCACCTTGGCCGACTCGCCGAGTCGGTCGCTTATACCTCAACCCAGATCCCGCTCGGACTCGCCGAGTCCCTCCTTGGACTCGCCGAGTTTCCCTTAAAATTGGGGTTTCCTTTCTTTTCTTGGCTTTCCAAACTTTGGGTTTTACACTTTTGGTAAGAATAAGACCAAAGCTCTCAAGGGTGAGAAGCCTGGTCTTCTAATTCTATTGTTGCGTAGTTCGCTGTGTTGTCCAAGCTGTTCTTGTATCTTCCGTAGGTGTTTAGACTGTAAGGTGATCTGGTTATAAGCGTCATACTGGGTTCTAAGTTTGTTCCTATGCCAATGCAATTTCTCGTACTCTTGGGCAGTCTCCGTCCAGAAGCTCATATTAAAATTCATACATGGTTCAACGATCACAACCTTGTGTATACGAGTAGTATATATTTAAGATTGAAAAGGTAGTCGAATAACTGATTCTTCCTTAAGCTCACATCCCATCGAGGGAAAAAAAGTTAAAGTGGAATCATCAATTCAAAACCTATAGAACATTGATTATATATCACTCTCATGTATACATACTTCAGTGATAGATCAACTGTATGAATCCTGGAATTGAACTTGACGTACTGCACGAGTAATATTGTGGGGATTCCTTCAGAAAGGAAAAGAACTATAATGTACTTCATGCACGAGTACCTCAGTGTTCTGATATGACGGCTTCACTAAAGACGTTTACTGAGAAAGAGATGTACTTATGAAGCTGGTATTGCGAGGATCGAATTTACTCGAGTCATATGATAAAGTCGGAATCATATGGAAACAAAAGACATTAGATTTGAACATAAGGTGTTACAGACAAAACACAACAGTGCAACCATTAATAGAGTTACTGTAATTTTAGATTTACTACAAGATTATTGCTGCGAACAAGGTACACTACAAAAGACAAGTATACGCAGCACGAGCATCCCTAAATGGATGGGATCTCGTAAAGATAAGACTCGGGTTGCACTAGTTTTGGGATGGTTCATAAGTCGGTTACAACGAAACGCCTAAATTACATTAACGTGGGTCCGGAGTAGACTCTCCTGCGGCGGTGGTTGGTAGCATACTGCCGTCTGTGCCAGCATCTGCTGCCTCTGGGCAGTTCTTTCTATAGTGACCTACCTTGCCACAACCGTAGCAAGCTTGGTTCACACTAGTGCTTGGCAGTTGGTTGTTCAGCCTTGCTAGGCTCTTGTAGTAACGCTTGGTGTGACCCTTTCTGTTGTAGTGTGAGCACTACATCTCCCTACAAGGTCCATGGTGGTGGAAGCTGCATTTGATGCATTTTGGGAGATTTCCAGCATAAAGTTTGGCTGGCTTAGGGACAATTGGGATGCACGAAGGGATGGTAGTAGGAAGTACTGATGTCGTGGCTGTGAAGGTTGTCACTGGTGATTGTTTCATGTTCGCCCTTCGGAGCGACTTGTCCTTAGGTTTATTCTAAGACTTCTGTTTGTTACTCTTGGTCTCGGAATTCGAGGTATCGTGGTAGTTTGTTGTTCATTGAGGTGCTTGATTATTACTTGGATTGGAATGGTTGTTAAAAATCCTGCCAACACTTGCGTTGTTAGCGTTCAGGTGGGTCAGAACAGCTAACACGGCAGCCAAGACTGCAGCTTGAAAGGTAGCTGCATCAATCTGAAGAGTTGGTGTTTGGTTGATGGGCTGATCGTTTTTCTTAGGTGACATGATTCTGTTATACCGAAAGAAAATGAATTTGTGAGCAAAAATGGTTGAACCTAGACATAGTTCGATCGCTCATGCAAAGAATAGAAGTATGTTCTCTAAGATTCAACATACATCCCTATGATGCAGTCCTAGTAAGGAATGGAAGTATGTTCACGAAGGTTTGACCTACATCCCTATGATGCAGTCCTAGTAAAGATCGGAAGTAAGTTTGTACAATGTCTCAAGACGTTTGTTGATAGTTTATTTTAATTACTTATATTTTATAGTTTATTTTAGTTTATTTCATCCATAATTTAGTTAATTTCCATGCATATTTTCCTTTTTGTTATTTTATGACCATTTCGGGTATTTTCTAGTTTCGTGAACTTTATTGCAGATTTCATGGAAATTAGTGGAGCGGGAATGTTCGGGACGTGGGGAAAGCGATTGGAATAAGAGGGCGTCAAGGATTTTGGGCTTGATGGGTAGTGGAGATGATGCATGGAGCGGGCTTGATGGTTATTTGAAGGCTTAGAGAAAATGAAGTTTGAATTTGCAAGATGCGGGAGAATATTCAAGCGCGCGTAGATCATAAATCGGGCGAGTTCACGAGCTTTGGAGGATTTGGAGAAATCAAATTGGGCTTAAAATGAAGAAAACTTGAAGAAAAATGGGCTAGGAGCTTATTGGACTCGAACTGGGCCAAGTGGGCTAAGCTATAGAGGCCCAAAACCTCAAAGATGCTACATTCAGGGACCACCCGCGCAACCCACCCGCGCAACAGCACGCGGGTCGCGCAAGGCTCTGCAGGGGTAATTTCGGAAATCCATTTGGAAGGCTATTTGAGGAAGGTTGGTGCCCATCTTTTGGAGACTCTGGGACATCCGATTTTTGGAGATTCTCTCTGGAGTTTTGAAGACTTTTGAAGGCCAAGAACACTTGAAGAACATCATATTTTTACCTCTTGATTCTTGCTTAATGTTTGGTACAATTTTCCCTAACTTTGTTTCTTTGGGTTTAGTCATGCTTGGCTAAACTAATCTTGGTTGACTTTTGGTTAATCCTTTGAACTTTTGTTGAATGTTGAAGAATCCATGAACATGTTCTTAAATCTTTATGGGAATGTTTTGTGTTTTAACATCTTATCACTACTTGTATGTTTTAGTTCATGAGTTTAAATGTGTTTGTGGTGATTAGTTGGCTAATTTCTTGATTAAGTAAAGGATCCTCAAATTAGCAAGCAACAAATGATTTTTGTGTTGTTTTTGCTTCACACAATCATAAAAACATTTCCTCCAACATGGTGGTGAAAGCATTTGACCCCTCTTGGATTTGGTGACTTTTTGGTTCTTAATGCTAGTTGACTTTCACTAATTACATGCTATTTGGAATTAGTGACTTTGACTAAGGAAATTGTTATGAGCTTCTCTAGCCATTTCAACAATTAAGAAAAGTCTAGGTAATCTCAAGCTCCTTGGATTACTATAGCCAAATTAAGGATTTAAATCAAAGTATTGCACCATTGGATTCTAATGATATGTTCATCAAAAGTCAAAGTGAGGAAACTTTAAGTCAACCATCTCTCCCTTATTGATTTTATATCAAACTCTTATTTTTGTTGCATTTGTCTATTTAAATCATAGTTAATTCTAGTTTGTTTCAAGTATTTCAAAACACCAAAACCCCCCATTTTATTTTTATTGTCATTTTACAAGTATTTTTACAAAGAGATTTTTCATAGAGTTATAAATTGAACCAATCTCCATGGATTCGATCCCTTTACCACTATACACTATTTTAGTGTGTAATATTTAGGGTTATTATTTGTGTTGGCCTCGACAACCACCAAATTTTTGGCGCCGTTGCCGGGGATTGGTTTTGATTTAATCAGTTTGTTTCTCTATGCCTAAATCTCATTGTGCAGGTACTCTAATTTAAAACCCCGAAATTAAAAAAAAACTATGATTTGGAAATGAACACTCCTTGCACCGAAGACCAACTTTCTGAGCTAGCTCAGTTAGTTATGATGATTGAAAGTAACCAAAGTGTGCAGCCCACACCTCTTCTTTGTGATTTTTGCGCCCAAAATGGACATCATTCCGACATGTGTCCATATTTACAAGGAGGATGGGAAGAAGTGCAAGAGAAAGGAAGCTACTACCGGTCAAACCAGTGGAGTTATGATCAGCCTCAACATGATCAATGGTGGGACAACAACCAAGTTTGGGGAAATAACCATTACCAAAACCCATACCAAACATGGGGAAATAACCAATACCAACCAACTCCACTGTTCCAAGAACCCTATCCTTACCCTCCTCAACAAACTGAAACGCCAAGCATGTCCTTAGAGGACATTGTGAAAAGCATTGCCACTTCTACCCAAATTTTCCAGGAAACAACTCAAGCTAGCCTCAAAAGCTTAGAGCAACAAATAACACAAATTTCTCAATCATTGAGTATAGCGGAATCTCAACACAAATTACCATCTGAAGAGAGCCCATGTCATAACGCATGTTGCTTTCCTTTGAAAGATGAGAAAACTTTTGATGGCCCAAAAGTGTTATATGAAGAAGAGGAAGAAGAAGTAGAAGTGGAAGAGGTTGTTAAAGAAGAAGAAGAAATTGAAAAAGCTGACAATGAAACTATAGAGGAAGTGATACGGGTTAATGAAAGAGAGGTTGAGCCACCCACTACCATTGAGAAACTAACTCCATTGGTAGACCAACCACAAGAGCCAGAAGCGATAAATTTTTCGGACTCTTCAAAGGATACATATCACAAGAAAGAAGACGCCCAACCGGTCACCTACTCAAAAACCATGTCCAAGAGTTTAGAAAAGAAGGAAGAGTTGGTCACCTTAATGAACAAGTACAAGAAAGAATATGGTTGGATGATTGCTATTATCAAAGGTCTGAGTCCGGTATGGTTCTCCCGTAAAAACAAAGTCAAATACAAGAAAAGAGTCCCAATGGAGGTGTGGAAATTAAAAAATGTAGACACGGGGCAAATTTGCAAGGTTAATGGACATCGATTGAAGCCATTCAATGAAGGTTTTGATTCAAATGTCCAAGATGTCGTCCATTTGGACGCCCCACAGTGTTAAAGTGAAGTTTGGAGGCGTCTCGCCAAAGACGTTAAAGAAGGGCATTTTTGGAAAGCATTGTGTTTTCGTGTTTTTAATTTGAACAAAATGAGTTTTGAAGATGTTTTTGGGATTCAAAAGAGTTGTTTTTTTGAAGAAATCAAGAGTTTCTAGGTGTTTGGGGCTGTCCGAAGCAAGAACGGGTGAAAAACGAAGAAAAATGAAGCGAAAATGAAGATCAGGATCAGCGGGTTGCGCGACCCGCGTGCTGTTGCGCGGGTGGGTTGCGCGGCCAGGTGTGATGAAGCGACATTGGCCCAAGACTTAACTGCAAGGTCTGCGCGACCCGCGTGCTACTCTGCGCGACCCGCGCACTGTGCTGGGCAATTTGGGCTATTTTTGGCTATTATTTGACCAGGTGTTGACCAAAGGTTTTAATGAGTTGACCTTTTGACTTTTTGTGACCAACATTGACCGAAATTGACCCTTTTTGACCCATAGATTAAAATGTTCAGCTTCCCTTCTTCTTCATTTAATCATCTTGACCTCCCACTCCATTCCTCTTATATAACCTTCCAGCAACCACCTCGCCGGAAAATTCAAGATTGTCGTAATTCTACCGGTCGTAATTTCACGAAACCACCGCCACAAACATCTCCCGTCATCCAATCCTCCGATTTAGGTCATTTTTGCCCTTACCTTAAGCATTGAGGACAATGCTTGTTCTTAAGCTTGGGGTGGGGCATTTCATTTTCCTTTTATATTTTTTTTCCATGCATTTTTAATTAGGTTGCATAACATTTTAGATTTAAGCTAATTTTCATTCATTTTTTTTAAAATCCAAAAAAAATTTTATTTTTTCTTTTTCACCTTTTATATTTTTGCATAACATTTAGCTTAGGCATTAACATTTATGCATTTTTGTTGTCTGTTTATTCTCACCCCCTAGATGCCATGGAATAAGTTCACAGTTATTGTATCATTATTGGTCAAGGATCTTGTTGTTATCTCACCCATCGAACCGGGACCATTAGCTGCAGTTTGGGATCTCATACTTGGGATCAGATGCTGGTAGCTTAAAGGGGTAAGTGATCATGGACAGGTAGTTTTCATGAAGAATTATGCATACAATACTAATGACTGTAGGATATACTATAGCAATGGATGTCTTAGCCTTGCGGTCACTACCGCCGAGAGGATCATACTTGATCATGTTTGAACCGTTAGGATGAAGCACTAGTGCTTGTCCCCGAGTAGAATCCATATCCGGTCTCTTTACATCACCATATCTTTTTGCGATTTTCTTAGGATTTTAGAGAAGTCTTTTAGTCCGCATGTGGACATTTTCATTATTTAAAAAAAAAAAAAATCACAAATTTGAAAAGGAGCTTACATTATATCTTTATGCTCCACACATGGTCATTTTCTCGCTTAGACCATTCAGATTATATTACTACTCTTTCGGTTCCACTTACACACTTTATGAACCAAATTTTGAGTCAAAGGGTTGTTATTACATTACCTTCGAGTAAAAAAAAAAAAAGATAAAAAAAAAAGAGGGGCAGGCAAATTCCCAGTTGCAGAAATCTGAGAAGGGTGACCGGTTCAATTATTGAACTAAATCTTCCAACATTTTGGTCACCCGGCGTTTGATATTCATTTATTTAGGTATGTTTTATTGTATATAGATCGAGTTGTTTCTCGCAAATTGGTGATGTTAGGGAGACTGTCGAGTCGGATACTACGGGAGGTTTGGGCCAACACCAAGTGAGCTGATTCCTACAACGGTGCCCGAGCGATTAAACCTAGTTACACATGAGAGAAACCGGCAGACGTGAGATCAGAGTGTACATTTAAAGAAGAGCTCCACCCGAGCCCATCCAGCTGCTTTCTCCCTACTACAGATATTCTTCATTGTATGCATGTTCCATTGAGGCTGCGACTGCTCATCCCTCCTTACTCACCTAAAGGAGTTGTCTTGGCTGTGGTTTATGGTACCATTGTCATCGGATGAAAAATTCGTGAGGTAATAGCAAGATCAATTCTGACCATGTTGACTAACGGTGATCAGGTTCCGTGGCTCTATCCATTCTTTTTACTTTCCTTAGGATAGTTCATCCCGAGTTCATTTTAGTCTTGTCTTACTTGAGGACAAGTAAGATTTAAGCTTGGGGTGATATGTTCTCTAAGATTCAACATACATCCCTATGATGCAGTCCTAGTAAGGAATGGAAGTATGTTCACGAAGGTTTGACCTACATCCCTATGATGCAGTCCTAGTAAAGATCGGAAGTAAGTTTGTACAATGTCTCAAGACGTTTGTTGTTCTAGCCGAGATATCGTTGGTCGGCGAATAACATGATCCAACCATTAAAAGAGACTTGGAGATGTCTCCGGAGTTAAATTGCGATAGTCCAATGGCTTGACTAGCGCATGTTTCAAATAGACTCAAATGAAAGTATGATAAGAGTATTTGAATAAAGAATGGCACAAAAGTTAGCCGACTGTCAATACCTTTGATATTCATGACGTACAAGTTCGGGAAAACGACCTTGTAAAATGGTCTTATGTCGTATCTAGAGAAGATAGTTCTTGACAGTATAAGGACCTAACTAAAAGTACTTACAGTACAAGATAGTTCCATAGAAAATGCCACGTTGGGCATAGACAGAAACACGATTCCTTTCTAACAAGGAATATAAACCAAAGTATCTACTACTAGCGACGGTCATCCCTCTGGTGAACTCTTAGTTCAGCCAGTTGGCGTTCCACATCAAGTAGGTGTCTTTCGTACACTCTCTGGCGTACTCGAAGTTCTATGACTTCGGATTGTGATTCAGCTAGTGCTTGCAGAAGGGTCTCATGGTCTCTCTCAGACCTCTCACGAGCATGTTCAAGGCGACTGGTGTGAAGCATATGCATTCCTCCATTTGTATCAACTTCTGCGATACGTTGTAGAGCTGTCCTGCCCTGAATTTCGTTTCGGGCAACTCTTCGGATCAGAATTGGTAGAACTCTTTCTGCCGAGCTCCCCTAACTTACGTTGTAGAAACTTTGATCTCCATTGAACATCATAGGTTGATCTTGATCTTTGCTCCATGTTTCCAGCCATTACACCCATGGAGGCGTCGGGCCATGAAAAGCCCGACGAGGGTTAGGAATTGGAAAGGGGGCTGCCAGGGGTAGATTCTCAACCTTGGGTTCGGAAATAGCACCGTATGAAAAGTCTTCAGCATGGTGATCATCCCGAGGGATCGGATGATCATTAACTGGTTATTCTCCAAACCACCCAGCAATAACCTCGTTCGGAAGGAACAGGTTGTCGTGTGGATGGAATCCAGCCATGTTATCTACGCGAGAATTGGGGTAAGGAAATAATTATTAGATGAACTATCTAGATAATTATTTAGGAAATCTTCATTAGTTACATCGCTATTTGTAAAGTGCATACCAGTTATATGTAATCAACACAGGATAGACCTTCGAATAAGTGACCTCAACTCCAAATTCACTAGGAATAGGGGTAAAGCAAAATTTTCACCAATTCTAAGTCTATAACATCCTAGTTACATATAACTTTAGTGTATCCACTTTGCAACTATCAACTTGGTAATGAAGATCCCGCTTTAGTTCTCAAGTATAAAGTACTTATAGTAACACAAAACACCCCTATGGTATTTTAGACTTAGGTTTTGTTATAATGTTCTCATTGTGGTAATGTTGGTAAGTTTTTAGACTTGTTGCCATATCACAACCATTCTTGGGCATGTGCTAATCACTCCTAGGAACAACATAGTTGATCAGGCTATGCCACTCCCAAGACTAATCATACATCCCCGAGCTTACCTGTGATATTCAAAAATCGCAATACTTTTGTTCTTGTCATTGTGACACGAATTTTAGTATGAATGCAGGCACGTATACTTTGTTAAATATTTTATTATTTAAACGTATAAACTCTTCGACAGAGTGTTTTAATCCCAATGTATTTATAGTTAGTATATCTTTTATAGGTTGATATACTCAATTCACAATAAACAATGCTCTAATACCAATCTGTCACACCCCAAAACCAAGAACGGCGGAAACGTTCCGGGGTGGAGTATGTCATGTGAAGTATCATAACAGTGTAAAGTAGTAAACGAGTAACAACATCATCCATTGCATTAAAAGTAAAGTTTTAATACATGTGTGTTCTTTCATAATGTACAACAATAAAATGAATAATCAAAATAAGATGAGTCTAGTCTATGCTCCGTCTTCTCAAAACCTGACCACCGTACCTGTCTAACTGGTGACCTGAGAATACAAGTCATTTTGAAAGCGAGTATCAGCCTAAAACTCGTGAATTCATAAGTATTTAAGTGTCATTGTCTTGTTTGGAAAACTGTCATGATTGTCTGGCAAATCTTTAAATGTAACAATTGATATAAGTTTGAAAATCCTAGAAAATCCCTTATTTCTTACAAGTATGAAATGTAGTCTTCTACCAAGACGCGAATGTTTTACTAAGAAAATGATAGTTTTTCCTTCTTTTTAACTATTACAAACAGTACTTAGTCTAACTCATCGTTTATGTGAATGTATCAGAAGTAATGTAAATTAGGAAAATAATATGATAGTCTTCTACCAAGACCTGAATGTTCTATAAGTAAAATGATAGTTTTTCCTTTCTATTGACTAGTATTAAAGTAATTAGTCTAACTCATCGTTTATGTGAAAGTATCACAAAATAAAGTAAACAGGAAAAAGAATATGATAGTCTTCTACCAAGACCTGAATGTTTTGTAAGTAAAATGATAGTTTTTCCTTTCTATTGACTAGTACTAAAGTACTTAGTCTAACTTATTGTTTATGTGAAAGTATCACAAAATAAAGTAAACAGGAAAAAGTACTAATGTAAGGGTTATCACTGGGTACTAGGCCTAACACAACATCGCAATAAGCGAAATGAATAACCTAATGAACATCCAAAGATTGTCCACTCATCCTCTGTAGCAGCAGCAGGGTGGAGGCAGGGTTAGTTCCGGAACTGACTCCTAATAATAGTAGTAACCTTAGGCATCTGTCAATGTTCATCACCCACCGGTGCTAACAACTGGGTTCCGGAATAGTTAGTCCCGTCTAGACATCCCATCGAACATGGATAGGCAGGAAAAATTTACACAGAAGGTTCTAATAAATCTTCCTTGTAACTCTAGGTACAAGTATCCAGGTAAGTGAATACAGGATAATGCATCTATGTAACGGTACTCTTGTATGGTATTCATGTAAGCGTATTCAGATAAATGTATCTATGTAAACGTACTCATCTATCATGTAATCCTCGGTAAATGTACTCACGTATCATGTAAGGTACTGGTATAGACTCATGAATGAATTGACTCTTGTATGATTCCTTGTAATAGGAATAATGTTTGATATCTTCTAACTATCCCTATGATATGTAACTGAAAGGTAATTGATTGTTCAAGTAGGTTTATACACCCTTGCTACACAAGAATGTGGGAAACTAAATGAAGGATGAAAACTATAATCTCAAACATATGTATGAACATAAGTGTATAAGTATAGTTTTGTTCAAGAAGGTAAAAGTAATGGTTTGGTAAGATATCTAAGAGTTTTGAACAATAATTAAGAGTGACTTGATGTCATTTTAATAAATATTTCAAAACTAATACTTTTGTTATCAAGGTATTTTAAGATAGAAAACCATTTCATGTATCACCTTTTGAAGTATGTGAAATCTACTAAGTGAAAACATAGTTATAAAATACATAAGATTGATTTAATAACATACTGTTTTCTACTTGTATTCCCCCCATTAAAGCATTTAAAATAATTTAAAACATTGATTAAGGGGTATGAGCTCACCTATAGATAGTGGTTTGGATGAACTGAACGGCGTAGGATTGTTAGGTGTCAAGTGAGGACTTGTACACACACTATGATCCTAATGAACATATAATCACACATATATGTAACCAATTAGTCTTAAATTACTAATTGATAATGTTATGACATCCTAGAACACAATAAACACTTTATATAAGTGTTATAGGCCCTAAGGATGGCATCTAAGTTGTTGTGGGACAAGGCACTTGGGTTAAGGGTTCCAAAGGACCCCATACTTGAGTTTACTCTCCATATAACCCCACACAAGGAGTTTACGGTGGTAAACCCTTGTGTTTACGGCCGTGAATTCCTAAGCTTGGTGTCATTTTGTGTTTTGAAGTTCTAAATGATCCCTAGAAGTATTCCAACTTGGTGGTTTAATTCTTGGAAGGGTTTAGGGCACTAATAACCTCCCTTGAGGAGTTTACGGCCCCAAGACCAATTCCTTTGGAGTTTACTGCCGTAAACTCACATGGAATGGTGTTTTTGATGCTTTCAAGTCTCATACACATGTAGGACAGGTTCTAGACTTTTGCCTAAAGAAAATGAAGGCCTTAGGTACACTTTGGTGCCCTTCTTTCATGTTTACGGACCAAGAGCCTTATTAGGGCCGTAATCTCTCAAAAAGAGGGGTTTTTGATGCGTTAGAGTCCTTGATTTAAGTGGAAGCAATTTTATGTGATAGTCCAAGGCTTTAGATGCATTAAAAGCACACTTTGGTCCATGATTTTGGAGTTCACGGTCCAAGATCTTCTTTGGCCGTGAACATCCAAACTTTGGTGTTTCATTGATTTTTCTTGTCCTAATTACACCTATATACAAGCCTAATGTAGTAACATATCATGGGGGAAAGGCTAGGCATTGTATCGGGAGTTTACCGCCCAAGAACACCTTGGAGAGTAAACTCCTAAATCTAGTTGTTTAGCTATGTAATCTATGTTATTAACACATTATAAGCTATATAACACTACTAGAGAGATGTACTCACGATTTGGGATGAAACCCCGAAGATCCGTGAGAGAGAAAATGGCTTTTCTCTAGTTGGAAATGTAACTAATGAACGAATATGGTTCAGATTTCTATTTATAGTCTCGAGATTTTTGGGTAGAAAATATTTTATTCCCGAAATGAACTCTAATATCCTAGAGTATTGGTATAACAGGGTTGCACAAAACCCTAGTGCATCCACTCTCCTGATATCTCCTTAAGTGTAAATCCTGAAAAACTCAAACTTATACCCAAAGTCTGGAATTTTCTCTGTAACTTTTCTAACTTCTATTGGCTTGATATGGTTTGTTCAGAATGGAAATTTCGGGTTGTTACATTTACTGATAACCCGAAGGGTTTATTGAAGACGAATCTCACAAGCTAGTATTAATTTATTCACGGTGTACTCGGTCGTTATCAAACATAATAATCGTTTCGAAACATAATAAAGTATAAATAATCGAGTACAAAGAAACTATCTGGCATAATACTTTACATTAATTAGAGATAAACTGAATCAGACATAGTTTATCTATTGGCATTGCATGAAATCCGAATTCATAAAACGAGAATTGAAGATCCCAAATTATTCCCAAAATAATTTGATTGGTTTGGTTGTTTCCTTTACAGTAATTGGAATCCATGTAGTTATATTCGATAAAACATCCCTTATGCTCCGCATAATACATAAGAGGTAAGGATATTTAGAAGTTTGCCATATATTTATAGAATTTCATCAGTTTTTAGTTTCGAAAAACATTTATAGAATTTCACCAGTCAAGAAACGTGTCGGTTTGGATGCTAAACGTTAGTTTGAGGCTTGATTACACGCGAGGTTCCTATGTAATATGAAGGGATACATAAATTGTATCTAATTAGACCTTGATTTACTAAATTACGTGAATTAACACTTCGAGGGGCGAAAACACTTCATTTCAAGTGTTAGGAGTGACCCGGGTAGCATCTAAGGGTGTGTAAGGATTGGATATGGAGTTTTCTCTTTAAGAGTAAACTCCTAAAGGAGATTACGGCCCATAGACCATATCCTTATGACTTTATGGCCGTAAACTGATGGGTGGTGGGTTCTTGGTTGCTAAATGGCCTTAAAACACTTGTGGTGTGATGCTAGGATCAATTCTAGGGCATAGGAAAGGATTGAACCACCAAAGGGACCATCTAATAGAGTTTACGGCTGTAAACTATCTCCTACCCAATCCTTATGTGTTTTAGTGGTTCAAGATTAATCACATGTGATTCTAACTCATTTTACAATTCATAGTATGAAGTTAAGGCACCATTTGACCCATTTATAGGAGTTTACGGCCCAGGAACCTATCCATGGGGGGTTTACGGCCGTGAACTCCTAAAGGAGTGGTTTTTATCAAGTTTAAGGCCCCTAACTTATTTGTGGTTGCTTCTAGACTTTAATTCAAGGGTTAGGAGGTGTTTAAGGGGCATCTTAACACCTTAGAAGGTGTTTATGGCCTAAGAAAAGGGGTTTACGGTCCAAGCATAATCTTGGGCCATAAACTCATATTTACCCCTTCAATGTTGAGTTTATGGTCTTCCTATTCCATTCAAATAAGCCCTTAAGTCATTTCCAAGCTTCATAAGTGATTTGGGAGGGTTTTTGGGCTCCAAAACCTTTTTTATGTGTGTTTGCGGCCTAGGGGTGTTCCAGGGCTGTAAACACATGTTTATGGTCCTAATACATGATTTAATCACGAATTTGAAAGCCAAAGAGGTTATGCTATGAGCTAGGATAGTTACCTTAACGATTTGGGGCTTAAATTGGATGATTTTGAATCAAAGGCTTGGAATTGTAGAGAGAGAGTAGAGAGAGGTTGAAAAAGCTATAAATGAAGTTCTTTGAACTTTAAATATGGATTAAGTTTGAGACACAGTGGAATTCTACCCGATACTGACGTTAAACGCGGCTTTTGGTTGTACCCGATTAAGTGTTTGTAACCCGACGAGGTCGTAATTAAAATTTATTTAATTAAATATCAAAAGCGTTTTCACATGCTTCTAACGTGTTTGGACACTCATTAAGTCATAATAGAAGTCTCAAAATTAATGAGTTAATTTAAAAATGTAACGGAAACAATTCGAAAAAGGACGAATTTTATTGACGGAAAGAACTTCGGGTTGTCACAGACCATTCGAAGACTAATGTTTAGATTGGATCATCAAATAATATTTGTATAGACTCATGACACATGAAATAATAACTTTATATAAATATTTTATCACTACATGAAATAATAAGGAAACTAGTTTATAATGCATGTATGTGTTTCATATATTCATTTGCATGTCAGTTACAATATAAATAAAGTATCACGTGATAACCCGTTGTAGATAATGTTAAGTATATATATATATATATATATATATATATATATATATATATATATATATATATATATATATATATATATATATATATATATATATATATATATATATATATATATATATATATATATATATATATATATATATATATATATATATATATATATATATATATATATATATATATATATATATATATATATATATATATATATGTTATGACATTAAACTTTCTTATTTAGAATGCAAGAAATGCATGTATCTCCCCAAAGGTTTATAAAACTTAAAGAAAATGGGGCCATAAAACTCAATTTCCTTTTGTGATCTAAACTCGGGATTTGTTCGTTTTTGGAAGGCTTCTCGTGTCTAACTTGAAACCGATACCAAGGAGGGACTCAAGGCTGTTTTGATGATCAACAAACGATCAAATGACTTTCAACTTACATCCTAATCAAAGGAAATACACGCGAAGGTGGCCGGGGCTCCTACCGGTGACGATGAGGTGGTGACGGGGGATGCGTCCGGCAGTCTCCTAGCTGCCTCGTTTCACTGTTTCCAGCAATAACAACAATGAAGAAGAAGGAGGTGGGTAGCAGCGGCTCTTGACAGCTTCCAGGGATGTTTTTGAGTTGCTTGTTTGCTGGAACAGGAAGGAGAAGAACGAGATGTTGCACCTTCTTTATCTGTTGGAATATGCAAGAGTAACATGTCCAATAGGGTGCTCTTTAGGTGGTCACAATTCAGAAAAAAAATGGCAAGGGAAGGAGGTGTTTACGTGGGTTATGGCAGCAACAAATGAGGAAAAGCTTTGGGTTTTTACTGATTCATAATCCCCATAAAATTGTTATATTGTGTGGTGAAAATGAGATTGCTTATTCGAGAATACATGTAGTCATAGTTAACAGAAGAAAAAAGTGCAGGGAAACTATTTTTCATAATGGTTGAGACATTTGAGGACAAAGTTCAAATTACTTTTAGTGGTGATTTAAGAAGAGAACATTGTCTTGATTTAGACAATGCATTCATGTACATTCCTATATGACGACAATAGAAATCATGGAGGTGAACAGAGTTTTGTATGCAGCTAAAGTTTGTGATGATTCCTCCTTTTTTATTAATATGTTATATATTTTTGATTTATGGAGTTAGTCACAAGGATTTCTTTAAAGAAATTTACATGTGCATGGAGGTCATAATGGCTGAACATTGTTGTGTACCTTGGGTGCTAATTAATAGTAAGATTCTTGTTCCCTTTAAAGCTTGTGTGTATTATTGTTCAATTGAGAGGGGAAAGGATTTACGTGAAGAAATTGAGTGCATGGCAAAAGGCAATAGTTCTTGCAAGGCTCAATTTTTGTGGACTAGATGATATCACATTTGTGATATTTAATTTACTTAAAAGTAACACCCTTCTCAATTCGGGTGTCAATTCACGATATTCATTAATTTTCTTATCATTAGATAAGATTTTTAATAAGTTGAGATACTTGACAAGTCGCTATGAAATATAATTTCATATTTATACTTTATCAATCCACCATTTTATTACTTGGTTCTTAATACAACAAGTTATTGTCAGGGTTTGGTTGACACATATTGACCTAAAATTACCAATTGTTACATATATGATATTAGTTTTTATTTTATTTTTATTTTTTTTTATTTATTTTTTTTAAATTTATCGCAACATGTTGATATTTTATTTTATGCATACTAAATTTGATTTAGAACTACAATTTCATAAATTAGTTTCGGTTTATCAAAATATGATTTTTTTTGTATCATAAGATGTATAAAATGAGTTTATAAATAAAATGAATTTTATTCTACAAATTCATAAAGTCATAAGATTTGTATTATTAAAAGAGATTTTAAAATTGTAATTTTCAATACTCATAAAAAACTTCATGTCATAATTATAAAATACAATTTTATTAAAATACTATAACCGGATCTTAAAATGATCTATGACTAAACCTTAAATATAAAATAGTTGATTATAATTGATCATGGCTAATAGTTAATAATATGATGTTTTATTTGGAACATAAAGAATCTTATTCACCAGATATTATTTTTACAAAAGGTACATGAATTGTTGGATGCATCCAACATCATCTCTTGGGCCATGTCTTTATAACTTTATTTTTAAAAAATATATAAATCATTCTCTTGAAAATGCAAGTCATTTATGTACCTTATGAAGAACACTTGGCCGTAATTTGTACGATTCTCATGGCACATCATAATTATAAAATAAAGTTTTATTAAAATACTATAATCGGATCTTAAAATGATCTATGACTAAACCATAAATATAAGATAGTTGATTATAATTGATCATGGCTATCAGTTAATAATATGATGTTTTATTTGGAACCTAAAGAACCTTATTCAAGAGATATTATTTTTACAAAAGGTACATGAATTGTTGGATGCATGCAACATCATCTCTTGGACCATGTTTTTATAACTTTATTTTTAAAAAATATATAAATCATTCTCTTAAAAATGCAATTCATTTATGTACCTTATGAAGAACACTTGGTTGTAATTTGTACGATTCTCATGGCACATGTGTAACATCCCCCTCTGGCACGTATCACAATATTGTCCGCTTTGGACCACTCGCCACGAGGACTTCCCAAGGGGTCACCCATCCCGGTACTACTCCCGCCCGAGCACTTTTAACTGTAGAGTTCTTATGGGATCTGCTGCCCTCACGGCTTTAAAACGCGTTGTGATAGGGAAGGTATGCACACCCCTTATAAGGAATGCTTAGTTCTCCTTCACAGCCGATGTGGGATCAGATCTAACCCACTTTCACCCCCCATTATAAGGTTCGACATCCTCGTCGAACACATCGACCCGTGCCTTGGCACTGATACCATTTGTAACATCCACCTCTGGAACGTATCATAATATTGTCCGCTTTGGGCTACTCGGCACAAGGACTTCACAGGGGGTCACCCATCCCGGTACTACTCCCACCCGAGCACGCTTAACTGCAGAGTTCTTATGGGATCTGCTGCCCTCACAGCTTTAAAACGCGTTGTGATAGGGAATGTATCAACACCCCTGATAAGGAATGCTTACTTCTCCTTCACAGCCGATGTGGGATCTGATCTAACCCACTTTCTTACCAAATTGTAACGCCCGTAGATCCCGGCTAGTCAATTTAGAGATAATAGGGGTCGAAAACGACTTTTCGACAAATAATTATTTATAATAAATAATCTTAACCAAGTTGTAGAATACGTCTGAAGGGTTCTGTACATATAAAGAGCGCCGAAATCCGAGTTATAATAAAGAAGTTATGACCCGTCGAAGTTTCGCGATGCAACCGGCACGACACCGGGAAGACGTAAATAGTGAATTTATGATAGAGAGACATTTAGCCTTAGTAATCTAAATGAAAGTCGTAGAATATGTTAACCTGAGAACGTCCATAAAAAGAACACCCAAATCTGACTTTGTATGAGGAAGTTATGATTTTTCGAAGTTTCGGCTTAGCGGTGTACAACCCGAAGTTCGAGTATTAGATCGAGCGGTTTTTAGCCGACACACCCTAAATGAGAATCGAAGATCTCGTTATTAGTAGCGTAACAATAAAAAGATAGACGAAAATGGACATCGGATAAAGAAGTTATGAGAATTTAACGGACCAATCCTGTCCCGGCCTGTTAAAAATATAACTTTAAAAATAAAGTCAAAATTAGCCGACGGAGTCTAAATGAATGTTGTAGAGTACGTCTCCACCTACACGTGGATATAAATAACGTCAAAAACGGAGTCCGTATGAACGAGTTACAAATTATAATAGCATATTTATGTATTAAAACAAAGTATAAATCATATATGCGTACACACACACACACACACACATATATATATATATATATATATATATATATATATATATATATATATATATCCTTAGAAATGTATCGACGATGCGGTCATTATAAGACTAATGTTGAGTTCTTTCGACATTAGTTTAGTGCAAATATCGTTAAATCTATTTAAAATAGTATTATAAAGGGGTGTTTAGTTGTTTATATAACTATAAGGTCATTAAGTAATTATGGAGGCAAGTTGATGTAAATTAAATTACTATAAATAAGAGGCTTGAGCTCTCATATTTCTTGCACCATTCTCTTGATTCAAGAGTCTTTCTCTCCTTATCCCCCGAGCATTTCGGTCCCTCGTGATTCGACTTCTCTTTCTGTAGTTTTAGTATAGTAAGGTGAGAGCTGAAGCGTTGCACGAATCTTTCTTAGAAAGATTCAGCGACGAAGTTTTGCCCCTGCAGAGCCCGACTCCTAGCTAAAATCCCCTTGTAAGTAAGTTATGCTTACCCTATTTTAAATATAGTTTATATTTAATCATAGTATTGTTATTATAAATTTATAATAAATATTTGAGCTATTATTATGACTTATATAAGTGTCGTTATAATATCTTTTTAACTACTCGCGGTACGAGGAATCTGGTTTAGAGGGCCGCATACAGTTGTTGGGTTTCCAAAGTGCTATATGACAAAATGGTCCTGCCCTCCGGTGTTTTATGTCTGGCCCCTGTCTGTACATAGTGGTTGGAAAGTATTGTTTAAATGCTTATATATAAAATAATAATAAGACTATTAATTTGTCACGATAAATACTAGACTAAAATCTAGTGGTGATAATACTAGGTTTCGTCGAAGGAAATTATTTTAAAGTAAACGAAGCGTTGTCCGAGTACCGAGTCACCACCTTCTCAGGTGAGTGCATTGTTACTTTCATCTTACACATAGATATGAAGTATTTTATATAAACTACGTGTTATGTGTGCATATTATCTAAATACTTGTTGTCTGTGCTGGATGAACGTTTTTTTATACATGTTTTAAATGATTTGAACTGTATACGTATTTTAAATATACAAGTATGTTGGGTATGAGATGGGTAGATGAATGATGAGAGATAAAAGATGATGTGAGTAAACATTGGCAGCTATAGACTTAGTGCCTAACAAATAAGATCGACAGCTATGGACTTAGTGCCTATTGGACAAAACTGGTAGCTATGGACATAGTACCTGTTAGGAACTGGTAGCTATGGATTTAGTACCTGTTAGGAATTTGTAGCTATGGACTTAGTACCTATTAGATAAACACTGGTAGCTATGGATTTAGTACCCGATGAATAAACTATAGCAGCTATGGAATTAGTGCTTTACGAACGAGCATTGGCAGCTATGGATTTAGTACCAGTCCTATAACCCTGGAAACAAGGGACTTCGGAATAAGCGAATGCAGGATAGATGAATCTTAGGATAGATCCTTAAGAGTAAAGAAGATAATGGGGATGGGTAATTGGGTTGATTGTTTGGTTGTTTAACCATAATAATTATATTATTGTGGCTTGAAAACCCTATGTAATCACAAGGTTTCCCATCCTGACCCACTCAGTTTATTTATATCACAGGTGTTGATATGAAGTCACATTACACTGAGAGATTAAAGAGATGTAGATCACTAGTGTAAATAAATGTAAGTTCTATTTATGCTTATGTTTCTGTATTGACGATGACATCCCAAACGTTTTAAAATGAATAAAATACATTTCTTCGAAAATGTTTTGATAATTTATTTATCGTGTTTTTCTAGGAACAAATTCCGCAACATTTTTATGAAAAGAAGTACTCTGATTTTTACAAAGCATAAACAAAATCGGTATTTTCTGGCCGTGAAAATGCGGATGTCACAGTTGGTATCAGAGCATTAGTTTAAGCAAACTAGGAATTTGTAGGAAATTTTTAGACTTAAACTTTGAATGCCAAGCTATGATTATGAGATGAGTCTCTACTATATTTTAGACACAAGCACTAGTTTATTTTAGGAAAGATGCCTAAAATGTTTTATGTGCTAAATATTTTATTTATAGCTATAAAGATGCCTTATATACTATTATTTGTTCGGATCTATGGTATGTTGCCGACCGGATCTGGAAATTTTATGTGTTCATATTTCTAAACGTTTGATTACGGTATTAGAACTGGAATATAACTTTTGGGTGTGATAAGGAGATCTATACGTCTATCGTAAATAAAATCTTTCCTATCTTAAAATTCTCGCCTCGGTACACCGAACATCTGCTTGGGTGTACAAAACGTCATGGTGAAGACAGACTAGGAAATATTCGAGGAAGATGACAACCTGAGCCTAAGAATGTGATGGGTCATGCATCGGTGGTTACGCCTGCACCTAAACCTATCACAATGGCAGAAGTTCAGGAAGTGATGCGAACCATGATAGAGTGAGAAAATAAAAGAAATGAGATGGCCTACGATAGTGAATGATACCTATCGGAAGATATCATAAGAGAGGTATCATGCCTTCAAAATACGTCTTATAAAATAGAAGTACGTCTATATAAGTAGGGTACATTTGAATGTACACATTTTATTGGCGGGATGATAGAATGATTGGTGGAATTCCTAAAGTTTTGCTATCATCTATAATGTCCATCACCAACCGAGTTGAAGTAGAATTGATGATTGAAGAGATGCATGGAAGAAGTCCGAGTAGAGTCTAGGGAAATTTTTATGATTATTTGGACATACTCGTATGTGTTAAATTGTTTTGTGATTTTAGGACTTGGGGACCACCAGACAATACTTGGGACGAGTATGAGTAGGTGTGAAAGGTAGTAGATGCATATACTACCAGAAGCACAGGACTCACGCTTGGACCAGGGAAAGTCACAAGGTTACCAAGAAGCTAGTAATTGATACCATTTTGTTCAAGTATGTCGTTACCATCCTTTCATTAATGACTAAGAAGATGATTGTTATTCTGACCCTAGTGGTCAGATCAAATTGAGTCTGAGTACGCTGAGTATGGTATGTGGTTCAGAGAATCAAGTTCGATGTAGCATCTGACTTAAGACGGAAGATTGAAATAAAAAGCGATCAGTAGAGGTATCGCGAAAAGTTGCTTGTAGCTAGAAATGCTACCTTTTAAGATGTGGTTAGAACACGAAGGAAGGTATAGTCTGTTCTGGAATTTGACTCTAAAAGACTTGAGACCAAGCGATGCGTCATACGATGAGAGGTCATTAGAACATGACCCATCAGTCTATTATGATAATCGAAGGAAGAAACTTATCTCAAGTTTGTTGAAAAAGGAGTTTCCAATAATGATCGAGATCGCGACATGAAGATCATGATTGGAAGTCTAACATGAGATAGAGAGCGGGTCCAAGATCGGGCACCGCCTGCGGTCATGAAGTCTTAGAGTTAGATACTCATTCGAAGACACATCAAAGTTACGGTTATTACTTATATTGAAAAGATAACGTATAGTGTCATCATGTGAGTCATGTTTCGTTGATGATTCCGGGACGTAATCATCCTAAGGGGGAGATAATTGTAACGCCCGTAGATCCCGACTAGTGAATTTAGAGATAAAAGGGGTCGAAAAATACTTTTGGACAAAAGATTACTTATAATAAATAATCTTAACCAAGTTGTAGAATATGTCTCAAGGGTTCTGTACATATAAAGAGCGCCGAAATCCGAGTTATAACGAAGAAGTTATGACCCGTCGAAGTTTCGCGATGGAACCGACACGACACCGGGGAGACGTAAATAGTGAATTTATGGTAGACGACTTTTAGCCTTAGTAATCTAAATGAAAGTCGTAGAATATGTTAACCTGAGAACGTCTATAAAAAGAACGCCCAAATCTGACTTCGTATGTGGAAGTTATGATTTTTCGAAGTTTCGGCTTAGCAGTGTACAGCCCGAAGTTCGAGTATTATATCGAGCAGTTTTTAGCCGACACAACCTAAATGAGAATCGAAGATCTCGTTATTAGTAGCGTAACGATAAAAAGACAGACAAAAATGGACATCGGATAAAGAAATTATGAGATTTTAACGGACCAATCCTGTCCCGGCCTGTTAAAAAAATATAACTTTAAAAATAAAGTCAAAATTAGCCGACGGAGTCTAAACGAATGTTGTAGAGTACGTCTCGACCTACACATGGATATAAATAACTTGAATAACGGAGTCCGTAAGAACGAGTTACAAATTATAATAGCATATTTACGTATTAAAATAAAGTATAAATCATATATACGTACACACACACACACACACACATATATATATATATATATATATACATATGTATATATCATTAGAAAGGTATCGACGATGCGGTCATTATAATACTAATGTTGAGTTCTTTTGACATTAGTTTAGTGCAAATATCGTTAAATCTATTTAAAATAGTATTATAAAGGGGTGTTTAGTTGTTTATATAACCATAAGGTCATTAAATAATTATGGAGGGTAGTTTTTGTAAAAATTACTATAAATAAGAGGCTTGGGCACTCATATTTCTTGCACCATTCTCTTGATTCAAGAGTCTTTCTCTCCTTATCCCCCGAGCATTTCGGTCCCTCGTGATTCGACTTCTCTTTCTGTAGTTTTAGTATAGTAAGGTGAGCGCTGAAGCGCTGCGCGAATCTTTCTTAGAAAGATTCAGCGACGAAATTCTGCCCCTGCAGAGCCCGACTCCTAGCTAAAATCCCCTTCTAAGTAAGTTATGCTTACCCTATTTTAAATATAGTTTATATTTAAAATTAGTATTGTTAATATAAATTTATAATAAATATTTGAGCTATTATTATGACTTATATTAGTGTCGTTATAATATCTTTTTAACTACTCGCGGTACGGGGAATCTGGTTTAAAGGGCCGCATAGGGTTGTTGGATTTCAGAAGTGCTATATGCCAAAATGGTCCTGTCCTCCGGTGTTTTATGCCTGGCCCCTGTCTGTACATAATGGTTGGAAAGTATTGTTTAAACATTTATATAATAATAATAATAAGACTAATAATTAGTCATGGTAAATATTAGACTAAAATCTAGTGGTGATAATACTAGGTTTCGTCGAAGGAAATTATTTTAAAGTAAACGAAGCGATGTCCGAGTACCGAGTCACCACCTTCTCAGGTGAGTGCATAGTTACTTTCATCTTACACATAAATATGAAGTATTTTATATAAACTACGTGCTATGTGTGCATATTATCTGAATACTTGCTGTCTATGCTGGATGAACGTTTTTTATACATATTTTAATTGATTTGAACTGTATACATCTTTTAAATATAGAAGTTTGTTGGGAATTAGATGGGTAGATGAATGATGAGAGATAAAAGATGATGTGAGTAAACATTGGCAGCTATAGACTTAGTGCCTTACAAATAACATCGACAGCTATGGACTTAGTGCCTATTGGACAAACACTAGTAGCTATGGACTTAGTACCTCTTAGGAACTGGTAGCTATGGACTTAGTACCTGTTAGGAATTGGTAGCTATGGACTTAGTACCTATTAGATAAACACTGGTAGCTATGGATTTAGTACCCGATGAATAAACTATAGCAGCTATGGAATTAGTGCTTTACGAACGAGCATTGGCAGCTATGGATTTAGTGCCAGTCCTATAACCTTGGAAAGAAGAGACTTCGGAATAAACAAATGCATGATAGATGAATCTTAGGATAGATCCTTAAGAGTAAAGAAGATAATGGGGATAGGTAATTGGGTTGATTGTTTGGTTGTTTAACCATAATAATTATATTATTGTGGCTTGAAAACCCTATGTACTCACAAGGTTTTCCATCCTGACCCACTCAGTTTATTTATATCACAGGTGTTGATATGAAGTCACATTACACTGAGAGATTAAAGAGATGTAGATCACTAGTGTAAATAAATGTAAGTTTTGTTTATGCTTATGTTTTTGTGCTGACGATGACATCCCAAACATTTTAAAATTAATAAAATACGTTTCTTCGAAAATGTTTTAATAACGTATTTATTGTGTTTTTCTGGGAACAAATTCCGCAACATTTTTATGAAAAGAAGTACTTTGATTTTTACAAAGCATTAACAAAATTGGTCTTTTCTGGCCGTGAAAATGGGGATGTCACAGTTGGTATCATAACATTAGTTTAAGCAAACTACGAATTTGTAGGAAATTTCTAGACTTAAACTTAGAATGCTAAGCTATGATTGTGAGATGAGTGTCTGCTATATTTTAGACACAAGCACTAGTTTATTTTAGGACAGATGCCTAAAATGTTTTATGTGCTAAATGTTTTATGTTATAGCTTTAAAGATGCCTTGTATGCCATTATTTGTTCGGATCTATGATCTGTTGCTGACCGGATCTGGAAATTTTATGTGTTCAGATTGCTAAACGTTTGATTACGGTATTAGAACTGGCATATAACTTTTGGGCGTGACAAGGAGATCTATACGTCTATCATAAATAAAATCTTTCCTATCATAAAATTCTCGCCTCGGTACACCGATCATCTATTTGGGTGTACAAAACGTCATGGTGAAGACAGACTAGGAAATATTCGAGGAAGATGACAACCTGAGCCTAAGAATATGATGGTTCATGCATCGGTGGTTACGCCTGCACGCAAACCTATCACAATGGTAGAAGTTCAGGAAGTGATGCGAACCATGATAGACTGAGAAAACAGAAGAAAGGAGATGGATTACGATGGTGAATGATACCTATCAGAAGATATCATAAGAGAGGTATCATGCCTTCAAAATACGTCTTATAAAATAGAAGTACGTCTATATAAGTAAGCTACATTTGAATGTACACATTTTATTGGCGGGATGATAGAATGATTGGTGGAATTCCTAAAGTTTTCCTATCATCTAGAATGTCCATCACCAACCGAGTTGAAGTAGAATTGATGATTGAAGAGATGCATGGAAGAAGTCCGAGTAGAGTCTAGGGAAATTTTTATGATTATTTGGACATACTCATATGTGTTAAATTGTTTTCTGATTTTAGGACTTGGGGACTACGAGACAATACTTGGGACGAGTATGAGTAGGTGTGAAAGGTAGTAGATGCATATATTACCGGAAGCACAGGACTCATGCTTGGACCAGGGAAAGTCACAAGGTTACCAAGAAGCTAGTAATTGATACCATTTTGTTCAAGTATGTCGTTACCATCGTTTCATTAATGACTAAGAAGATGATTGTTATTCTGACCCTAGTGGTTAGATCAAATTGAGTCTGAGTATGCTGAGTATGTTATGTGGTTCAGAGAATCAAGTTCGATGTAGCATCTGACTTAAGACGGAAGATTGAAATAAAAAGCGATCAGTAGAGGTATCACGAAAAGTTGCTTGTAGCTAGAAATGCTACCTTTTAAGATGTGGTTAGAACATGAAGGAAGGTATAGTCTGTTCTGGAATTTGACTCTAAAAGACCTGAGTCCAAGCGATGCGTCATATGATGAGAGGTCATTAGAACATGACCCATCAGTCTATTATGATAATCGAAGGAAGAAACTTATCTCAAGTTTGTTGAAAAAGGAGTTTCCAATAAAGATCGACATCGCGACATGAAGATCATGATTGGAAGTCTAACATGAGATAGAGAGCGGGTCCAAGATCGGGCACCGCCTGCGGTCATGAAGTCTTAGAGTTAGATACTCATTCGAAGACACATCAAAGTTACGGTTATTACTTAGATTGAAAAGATAACGTATAGTGTCATCATGTGAGTCATGTTTCGTTGATGATTCCGGGACGTAATCATCCTAAGGGGGAGATAATTGTAACGCCCGTAGATCTCGGCTAGTGAATTTAGAGATAAAAGGGGTCGAAAAATACTTTTGGACAAAAGATTACTTATAATAAATAATCTTAACCAAGTTGTAGAATATGTCTCAAGGGTTCTGTACATATAAAGAGCGCCGAAATCCGAGTTATAACGAAGAAGTTATGACCCGTCGAAGTTTCGCGATGGAACCGACACGACACCTGGAAGACGTAAATAGTGAATTTATGGTAGACGACTTTTAGCCTTAGTAATCTAAATGAAAGTCGTAGAATATGTGAACCTGAGAACGTCCATAAAAAGAACGCCCAAATCTGACTTCGTATGAGGAAGTTATGATTTTTCGAAGTTTCGGCTAAGCAGTGTACAGCCCGAAGTTCGAGTATTATATCGAGCAGTTTTTAGCCGACACAATCTAAATGAGAATCGAAGATCTCGTTATTAGTAGTGTAACGATAAAAAGACAGACAAAAATGGACGTCGGATAAAGAAGTTATGAGATTTTAACGGACCAATCCTGTCCCGGCCTGTTAAAAATATAACTTTAAAAATAAAGTCAAAATTAGCCTACGGAGTCTAAACGAATGTTGTAGAGTACGTCTCCACGTACAAGTGGATATAAATAACGTCAAAAATGGAGTCCGTATGAACGAGTTACAAATTATAATAGCATATTTACGTATTAAAATAAAGTATAAATCGTATATCCGTACACACACACACACACACACACACACACATATATATATATATATATATATATATATATATATATATATATATATATATATATATATATATATATATATCATTAGAAAGGTATCGACGATGCGGTCATTATAAGACTAATGTTGAGTTCTTTCGACATTAGTTTAGTGCAAATATCGTTAAATCTATTTAAAATAGTATTATAAAGGGGTGTTTAGTTGTTTATATAACTATAAGGTCATTAAGTAATTATGGAAGGTAGTTTTTGTAAATTCAATTACTATAAATAAGAGGCTTGGGCTCTCATATTTCTTGCATCATTCTCTTGATTCAATAGTCTTTCTCTCCTTATCCCCCGAGCATTTCGGTCCCTCGTGATTCGACTTCTCTTTCTGTAGTTTTAGTATAGTAGGGTGAGCGCTGAAGTGCTGCACGAATCTTTCTTAGAAAGATTCAGCGACGAAGTTCTGCCCCTGCAGAGACCGACTTCTAGCTAAAATCCCCTTGTAAGTAAGTTATGCTTACCCTATTTTAAATATAGTTTATATTTAAAATTAGTATTGTTATTATAAATTTATAATAAATATTTGAGCTATTATTATGACTTATATAAGTGTTGTTATAATATTTTTTTAACTACTCGCGGTACGGGGAATCTGGTTTAAAGGGCCGCATAGGGTTGTTGGATTTCAGAAGTGCTATATGCCAAAATGGTCATGCCCTCCGGTGTTTTATGTCTGGCCCCTGTCTGTACATAATGGTTGGAAAGTATTATTTAAACATTTATTTAATAATAATAATAATAAGACTAATAATTAGTCACGGTAAATATTAGACTAAAATCTAGTGGTGATAATGATGGGTTTTGGCCATATGAACATTCCTATGTGCACATGCAACCCTAATGCTTGGATCTTGATTTCTCTTATTGAACATACATTGAATCCAAGACTTCTAATGGCTAATATACAATAATAACAATATGTAATCAGAGATTAGAAGTTTACCTTGAATCACTTGCTTGATCTTGTTGTCCTTGAGGCTTTAGAGTCACAATTGTCACTCCTCTAATGGCTTACAAACACCAACTAGCAAGAGGATGATTTAGGAGAGAGGAGAGGGAATCAAATCGGCCAGGGTTTCTACTCAAAGCATAAGTCACGAATTCCCTTTAGCCCTAGATGTCTATTTATACTTGTAAGGCTCCTAGGGTTTCACCCTTAAACCCTAATTAGATAACTTAAGCCCTAAGCAATCCAAATCCTTTCCATGATAAGCCTTGGTCGATTTTATGGCTATCCTTAGCCCTAGAAATCGTCCACCCCTTATCCATAAAGGATATATAGCCCAAAGTCCAACTATCAAACAATTGACAGTTTATACCCCTTTATTTAATTAATCTCTTTAAGTCACCCAATTAATTCCTAATTAATTTATGACTTATATTAATCAAATAATAATATTATTATTCCTTATATTATTCTTATAATATATTAATAATATTCCATCTCTCATTATAAATCATCCTGTCAAGTTGCTATGGTGAAGGCAACCCAAAAGGACCATGCTCAACCGGGTCAAATACTTTCCTAATATAGTTGTAGCCTTAGACACTATTCCAACAGATAATACTAGGTTTCGTCGAAGTGTCACACCCCCGAACCAGACGGTGGAAACGTCCGAGGGCTATTTTGACTCAATTGAATACCGTCACAATGAATATATATGAATCATAACATCATTCATCACCATGCATTGAAATATTACAACCGGTATTGTTTACATTCAGTACATTGTTTCAAAACATTACATTTCCAAAACATAAGCCATTCGATATTAATTAAACAAACATCATGACATCACTGGATACATTTTTCTTCAATTTACCTGTTACCTGAGAATACAAGTATTTTGGAAAAACGTCAACATATGAAATGTTGGTGAGTTCATAAGTAAGGTTTGAAAAGAAATGATTTGTATAATTTTGAAAACCACAGAAAATCCGATATTTTCTTAGAAAAAAAGTGTTGTATATGAGAAAAAGTGTGAAGATCCGTAAGTATGCTTGTTGATTATTATAAACGTGAATAATTGTTAGCCTTTGTATATATCACATAGTTAAGAGTGTTGAATTTCCCAGGGAAAACCCGATGTTTTCCCAATACATCAAATTACGTGGCTTAATTAGTATTATTCCGATACGACGTTGTTTTCTATAATTCCAGGTGACATTGGATTAATTATGGGTTGTGAGTCGTTATAATCACGCATTAATGAAAATGACTAGTTTACAACTATACAAACGATCCCTTAGGCGTCGTCCGTACTACTCACTTAATCCAGCCACCCTGACTTCTCATAGCCCCACAACCGAGGAGAAAAGAGGGTGCGAAGCCCCCGTTATTTCCATAAGTCGTTCACGGCTATCGTGAATGCGAAAGGCACTTGGCCCGACTCGCATTTGACTTCTTCACTTTGCTAGCAGTACCAAAGGACCCTTGGGGCCCAACAACACAATAAAGCTATTGGAAGTCCTTTTACACAGAATTAGGTCATATAAGGCCCAATAACATGTAAGCGCGTTCCCTTCGGGCCTAAAGATCATGTCATTGGGCTAGCTAGGCCCAACAAGCACGATTTGAAACTTTCGAGCCCAAAGATGGTGTATTGACTTCTCGTAAATTTCCGCGTGTGTATTGAAGTATCATTGTTTATTGACTTTTGATTCGTTATTGATTCGAGACCGAATCAATTCGTTTCGTAACGATTTTGGTGTTGAAGGTGTATTTATTATTACGTTTCGCCGGTAGACGTAGTACTCGTATTTTTATTTTAAGGAATCTATTGTTTTAAGAATGTGAGTTTATCTTCTTAAGCCCTTTCTCGGATAAAATTTACACTTTTAGCCCCTTGAGTATAAAAGAATTTCCGGTTTAGTCCTTAAACTATTTTTCTTGACACTTTAGTATCAAAACTTATTGCAAAGACATTTTTAGCACAAATTTATTTGATAAATAGCTTAAGTCCTTCAAAAACGAAATTTCTCGGTTGAAACCTCCATTTTCGCAACTTTTACAATTTTCACCCAAAATGGAAATTTTTTGCATATTTGGTCCCTTTTTAATTTGAAAAGCATTTTTGACCCTTCAAATAGATTTGGTACACTAGTAATCCCCTGTTTTACTGAAATGTGCAGTTTCAGCCCCTCCAACTCAAAAATTTTGCAATTTGGGGCTTTATTGGGCCGAAAAGCCCATTTTGGCCCATTATGTTTAAATTTCACATTTTTAACCCTTCAAAAGTGTTAATATTCAGAAATACATATTAGAAACTGTTTAGACTCATCTCAACCTTCAGAATCTATATTTTGACGTTTTGGGCCCCTTAGTTTTGTATTTTTAGCATTTTGAGCCCAAAAATGGGTTTTAAGTCCAAGAATGTTCATATTAACCAACTTGGTTATTTTTCTAGACTTGATTAGTGTGAAATGGTGTAAGTTATACTTATTTCATTCATCACATTGTAGATCTCGGTTTCTAGGTTCTTTTGGCTAGTATAAACATCACAATCACATAAGACCATACATATAAGCATAAAAATCACACAAGGCATAACTCATAGATCTACACATTTGCTTGTATTCTCCCCCACAAAACTTATAAAAACTGAAAAAGAGGGGGTATGAAGCTCACCTTTGGGTGTGGTTTCGGTTTTTGGAAGAAAATGAGAAGAAATTCGGCCTTAGCAACCTTCCTTGGAAGATTTCGAACTTGAATGCTTCTTAGGTGCTAGATCATGAGTTTGAATGAATTAAGAGGTGATTTTTGGATGAAATGAAGTAGCTAGTTTAAGGATCTAAGAGATTTCTTACCTTAGATGATGATTTTTGTGTAAAAATCCCCTTGATTCCTTCTTAGATCTTGAAATATGTATGAGTTATGACAGAGTTTCCTTGAGAGAAAAGTGAGTGAAATGTGTGTGTGTGTGTGCTTGAACTCGGCCGAGAGCAAGAGAGAGAGGGAGAAAAAGAGTATCTAGACTTGGAAGTATGTGAGTGCATGGATGTTTGAGTCTTCATGCATGGATGTCCCTTCAACAATTGTGAGGTGTCACTCACAAAGTCAACTCTCCTCTTCTTTTGGGCTTGGGCCGAGAATAGGGAGGGTGAGAGGAGGTTTTTGGGCTTTTTGCCCTTAAGCCCATGTTATAGATAGGTTGGATGATTTTTGGCCTAAAAAAATATAAATATGATTTTTATGACCCATTAGGTTAGATTAGGTTAATTATGGTCCAAAATGGTTCATATAATTAATCTATCTCATTCTAGGCCCAATATGGCCCAAAATATTAATTAAATGGAAGTGGGTCCAACTAGAGCCCATTTAAGAGTTCTAAGCCCAAGATAGCCAAATTGGAAGCTTATTGGTCCATTGGGCCCAATAAGGAAGTCCTAGTCCAAAATGGACTTAAACAATAACTTCTAGGGTTTCCAATTGCTTAATGACTATTTGAATTGCTTGCATGGGGTGTTTGATTGAAATTTTGCTGACATAGAGTATGCATCAGACATGCTCTTATGTTTTTTATTCATAAATTGGCTTAAGTGTTGGTTACAAGGCATAAAAATTCCTAATTGTGACATCTTCCCCCCGTTAGAGGGAATTTCGTCCCAAAATTCTTTTGAAAGCAAGATTTGAGAATGCTAGAATAGGTGAGGGTACTTCTACTTCATTTGGTCTTTGCGTTCCCACGTGAATTCTGGCCCACGCTTCGCGTCCCACTGTACTTTCACGATCGGGATGTGGCTTTGCTTAGTACGCTGCACCTCCCTATCCGTGATTTCAACCGGTTCTTCAACAAACAGGAGATTCTCGTTGATTTCAATCTCGTCAAGGGGAATGACGAGCGTTTCATCTGATAGGCACTTCTTAAGATTGGAGACATGGAACACGGGTTGTACACTGTTTAGCTCCGCGGGTAGTTGCAGTTTGTACGCCACTGGACCTATTCGGGCAACGATCTCGAAAGGGCCAATGTATCGTGGGTTCAGTTTTCCCCGTTTTCCGAAACGAATGACTCCTTTCCAAGGTGAGACTTTTAACAGCATTCGATCCCCGACCTGAAACTCTAAGGGCTTTCGCCGTTTATCAGCGTAGCTCTTCTGTCGGTCGCGCAATGCTTGTAATCGAGCTCTGATTTGAACTATCTTTTCCGTGGTTTCACGAATGATCTCTGGTCCCGTTAGAGCCTTGTCCGATGCTAGTGTCTTTGCTAGCTGGGTGTCACCCACCTCAGCCCAACACAACGGTGATCTACACTTACGTCTATATAGTGCTTCGAAAGGAGCGACTTTGATGCTCGAATGGTAACTGTTGTTATAAGAGAATTCAACTAAGGGTATGTGGATGTCCCAAGACTTCCCAAAGTCTATCACACATGCGCGAAGCATGTCTTTGAGCGTCTGAATGGTTCGTTCGCTTTGACCGTCCGTTTGTGGGTGATAAGCGGTGCTCATGTCGAGATAGATGCTAAGTGCTTTCTGAAGTGATTGCCAAAAATGTGAAGTGAATCTACTGTCTCTATCTGAGATGATAGACACTGGTATTCCATGAAGTGTCATGATTTCTCGAATGTATAAACGCGTCAGTCTCTCCATCTTGTATGATTCTTTTATTGGCAGGAAATGGGCGGATTTCGTCAGTCGGTCAACTATTACCCATATAGTGTCTAATCCATCTAACGTCTTGGGTAGCTTGGTCACAAAATCCATAGAAATCCCTTCCCACTTACACTAGGGAATCACCGGTTGCTGTAGTAATCCCGAGGGCTTCTGGTACTCCACCTTTACCTTGGTACAAGTAAGGCACTCACCGATATAGGTGGCAATTTCTGCCTTCATGTTAGGCCACCAATAGTGTTGTTTAATATCCAAATACATCTTGTCCAAGCCGGGATGGATGGAGTATCGCGTCTTGTGGGCTTCCTTCATGACTACCTCCCTAAATCCTCCAAGTTTAGGGACCCAAATACGGTTCATGAAATGGTATACTCCGTCCTCTCTCACCTCTAGGTTCTTTTCCATTCCGCATAATGCTTCGCTTTCTCTGTTTTCCGTCTTCATGGCATCTGACTGGGCTACACCGATCTGAGTGGTTAGGTGAGATTGGATGGTTATTGAGAAAGTTTTTGCACGACGATTAGAGTACTCTTTTCGGCTCAATGCATCAGCTACTACATTGGCCTTGCCTGGGTGATACTTGATTTCACACTCGTAATCATTTAATAACTCCACCCATCTTCGTTGCCTCATATTCAGCTCTTTCTGATTCAAGATGTGCTGGAGACTCTTGTGGTCGGTGAAGATGGTGCACTTTGTACCATAAAGGTAATGCCTCCAAATCTTCAGAGCAAAGACCACGGCTCCCAATTCTAGGTCATGGGTCGTATAATTTACTTCGTGCGTTTTTAGTTGGCGGGATGCGTAAGATATCACTCTTCCACGCTGCATGAGAACGTAACCTAAACCCTGATTTGACGCATCACAGTAGACCACAAAATCTTCTGTTCCCTCTGGTAGAGATAGTACCGGGGCGCTGCAGAGCATCTGCTTCAGGGTTCGGAATGCAAATTCTTGTTTGTCCATCCATTTGAATGGTACGCCCTTTTGTGTAAGCGAGGTAAATGGCTTGGCGATCTTAGAGAAGTTTTGAATGAACCTCCTATAGTAGCCCGCTAGGCCTAAGAATTGACGAATTTATGTGGGTGTTGTCGGGATGGCCCATCCTTTAACGGCTTTGACCTTAGAGGTATCCACATGAATTCTATCTTGGCTAACAACATGACCTAGGAAGTTCACGCTACGGAGCCAGAACTCACACTTGGAGAGTTTTGCGTATAGCTTTTCCGATCGCAGAGTTTATAGGATTTGTCGGAGATGTTGGCCATGCTCTTCCTCGCTTCGGGAATAAACGAGAATGTAGTCAATGAAGACGATGACAAAGTTGTCGAGGAATGGTCGACCGGTTCGGTTCATCAGATCCATAAATGCGGCAGGGGCATTTGTTAAATCGAAGGGCATTACGACAAATTTATAATGTCCGTAACGAGTTCGGAAAGCGGTTTTAGGAATATCCTCTTCCCGGACTTTGAGTTGATGGTATCCGGATCGTAGATCTATCTTAGAGAAGTAACTAGCTCCTTGGAGTTGGTCAAATAGATCGTCGATACGTGGGAGTGGATAGCGATTTTTGATAGTGAGTTTCTTTAACTCCCTGTAATCGATGCACATTCTAAAAGATCCGTCCTTCTTTTTGACAAAGAGGACTGGAGCTCCCCATGGCGAGTAACTAGGTCGGATGAATCCGTTGCCCAGGAGTTCACTGAAGTGGCTAGACAATTCCTGCATTTCAGCAGGAGCTAGCCGGTTGGGCGATTTAGTGAGAGGAGTTGCTCCTAGAACGAGGTCAATTCGGAACTCAACTTGTCTCTCTGTGGGTACTCCAGGAAGATCTTCAGGAAATACGTCTGGGAATTCACGTGCTACGGGAATGTCTTGAATGTTAACCTCTTCCTTGGTTTTATCCACTATGTGAGCCAGGAACGTCAAATCGTTCTTTCGTAGATGCTTCTGTGCCTGGATGCACGAGATGAGGCGAAGGTGTTGGATAAGGTGTCTAAGTCCATAACTTATTTGGTATATACTTGACCCGACCCGGCATGGTCCATTTGGGTTGCACTTCACCCGAACAATTTATGGATAATTTTATGAGAGTTATACACATATGTTTATTAATATATTATAAGTTATAATATATTAATATGAAGTCATGTAATTTAATTAGTCTTAGTCTTAAATTAATTATGAATTAATTTAGAGATTAAAAGGAAGACTAATTAGATTATGGGCTATTGGTTTTATATGGTGTGGGCTGACACTCATTTGTTAATGGGCTAGGCTTATATGGAAGTCCATGGATGATCCATGGAGCTTTTAACCCATGGATCCTTGGAAAAGGAAAGGTCATGGGTTATTAGGGTTTCACCCTAACCATGTACACTATATAAGCATGCTTATGTTGCATGAAATAGCCACTAGTGTGTGTGCTTGTGTGTGGCTGAAAAGTTCAAGTGTGTGTACATTCTCTAGAGTTTTCCAAGTGTTTGTGGTGATTTGTGATTTCCATTTGAGGCATTCACACTATTGGTGCTTGGCTCTCAAACTCCAAAGGAATCAAACTCATCAAAAGGTATGTAATCTCATCTAACTCTTTTATGTTTAAATGTTCCCCATGCCATGTTAGATAGGTTATGAACCTTGGAAAACTATTATTTTGCATGTATTTAGACAAACATAGATCCAAGGTTTATTAGGGTTGCATGCACACTTAGGAAGTGATAGATTGCTCAAAACCCATCAGTGGTATTAGAGCCTAGGCTTGTTTGTTTGATACTTGATGCAAAATAGTTGAAAAAGTCGAAAAACTTGTTGTCTGCCTGATGAACTCGCCAAGTCCATGGGGGGACTCGCCGAGTTCATGTGTATCTTCAACCTACTCGCCGAGTAGGTTCATTCACTCGACGAGTAGGAGCCACAGAGTGCAGATTTTCGACTTTAGCTGCTGGAAATGGACTAGAAACATTACCCTAAACTGTTTTGGTGTTTTAAAACTTGTTTTAGTTGGTGTAATGGTTGTTCTAATCCATTTACAATAGCATATATCAAAATTCCATGATTTTTTATGTGTTCATATAATTCTTGAAATTTTGATGATCATGTTCATGTTCTTATGAATTTAGAAGATGATAGGAATTATTTGCTGAATTGTTTAGAATTAATTCTTGATCATTTATGTGTTTTAATGGAGTCCATAATTTGTCCTCAAGTTATGGATATCCAAAGGTCACTTTTCTTTAACACACATTTAAACACATAAGTTACATGAAAATGAAGAGTCTTCATTTTTATGAACCTTTAATTCATAAGTTATGAAATGAAAAGTTTTGGATAGTTACAAAACTTGCCCTCAAGTTTTGGAATTTGTAAAGTTTCACACACTTTAATAAACTTTAATTCGAACCCTTAAAGTTTTAATAGTTAAAATTCAACCCTTATACTATTTATAACATTAATGGTTAACTATTATATATATGTATAAGAATAAGTCGTTCTACAGTTAGTAGGCCTCATTCACAAAGCCGGTCTATAAGGTGGGTATAAGGTTGTTGCCTATAAAATGGCAACTTAATGGGTGTCCACTCTCACCCACCGCTTGCTTGACTGGTGGAGGGTCGTTAGCCGAACGGGTAGGACAATGACTTTAAATCCTCATTAAAAGTATAATGATTATTAGAAAGTAACTAAACCTTTTTAATTCCCAATCTTAGTTATTTTAGGAAAAATGTGAACATGGTGCTAGTCCATGGAATTCACACTTTGTACCTTACCAAGTCGTTGGTGGAGCGTGTGTGGTTAACCGGCACACTAACTTGGACTAGTTAGGATCACAAAGGGTGACTTAATGTTTGTCATAGATCAATGGAGCGTGTGTGGTTAACCGGCACATTGATTAGGTGATAATATTAAGGGTACCAAGTGAATTAGCATGGTGGAAATTGGTGAATTGAAACATCCCATTGAAAAGTTCAATGAATCTCAAAAGAATCTAGGAATTTCAAATCCAATTAAAACCTAATAATACATTTTGTTTTCATGGTGGAAATTGGTGAATTGTCATTCACCTACCTTTCAAATATGTTATTAGTTAGATTACGGCATCCCTCTTCTAAGTATAATATATTGTGATTGGGTCCTAGCCTTAATATTACATTTGGGTGTCTTATTAAGGATTCTATATATCTAATCTAAACTTGCTTTCTTCTTTCAGATGTCTTCCAACACTAATGCTTCAGGCTCTAACCCAACTGGTTCTTTCTCTCTCATGAATCTTTGTGGGAGGGTCATCTTTGATGGTTCCAACTTCATGGATTGGATTAGGAACATCAGGATGGTTACTCGTTATGAGGACAAGGAATATGTCCTCGATAAGGAGTTAAAAGAGCTTGATGAGTCTACTACTACTCCTGAGGAGATCGCTGAATTCAGGACACATGAGAGAGATGCTACTAAGGTGGCATGTATCATGATGGCCACGATGACAGCCGAGCTCCAAAAGTCATATGAAGATTTCTACCCTTTTGAGATGCACCAAGACCTGATGGAAAGGTACCATCAGAGTGCTCGTCAGGAGCGGTATGAAATAATCTCCTCCATAATAACTACCTGCATGAAGGATGGTGATTCCGTCACGGCTCACATAAAAAAGATGCAAAGGTATGTGGACCGTTTGCTGAAGCTGAATGTGAACATCCCTGAGGAGTTGGCAATTGACATCATTTTGCACTGCTTACCTTCTTGTTATGACCATTTTCGTATGACATATCATATGAACAAGGAGGAAGTTACCCTCAGCAAGCTTCAAGGACTCTTGAAGACTGCTGAAACCGGTCTTAAGGGCAAGGCGGTTGTTACCTCTACTACTCCTACTCCAACATCTACCCCTCTTTTGGCTATCGGGCAAGGCAAAGGGAAAAAGAGGAAGCACCCTTCGAAGGGTACCAAGGGAAAGTCTCTTGAAGGCTCCTCATCGAAGACCAAGAGCGGTTCTGTCACTCCTTCTGCCATTCCCAAGGATGATGAATGCTTTTATTGCCATGAAAAGGCACACTGGAAGCGAAACTGCCCTAAGTACTTGCAGGATCTAAAGGATGGGAAAGTGAAACCCACCCATGCAGGTATTTACACTATATTGTCTAATTACTCAACATATTCTAACTCTTGGGTGCTTGATACAGGATGTGGTATTCACATATGTTCTGATTTGCAGGGCCTAAGAAGAAGTGAGGATGTGGAGCACCGGAAGATAAACTTGATCATGGGGAATAGGAAGGCTTCACCTGTTTCCAAGATTGGAGTTTATACTTTGTTGCTTAGTAATGGGTTAAAATTAGATTTGAATAAATGTGTGTACTCGTCTGAAATGGCGAGGAATATTATTTCTTTTCATGCTTTGTACAAACAAGGTTTTACCTTTTCGTTTGATAATGAATGTGGTGGTATTAATGCTTTCTTTAAAAATGTGTTTTATTTTAAAGCGTTACCTTGTGATGGTGTGTATGAAACTGTGTCGATTGTAGACAACTTAGGAAATCATGTATTGTATATTGATTCTTCTACTAGCCTAGATAAAGCATCCTTGTAGCATTGTCGTCTTGGACATGTAAACAAGAAACGCATAGGCCAACTCCAAAAGAGTGGAGTCTTGGAATCATTCGACCTTAAATCGGATGATAGTTGTGAATCTTGTCTACTTGGAAAGATGACAAAATCACCCTTCACTGGAACTTGTGAAAGGGGTGAGGGTTTGTGGGACCTAATACATACTGATGTATGTGGGCCATTCAAAACCGCCACAAGGGATGCTAATCGGTATTATGTTACTTTTATTGATGATTTTAGTAGATATGGGTATGTCTACTTAATCAAACATAAGTTAGAAACCTTTGAAAGGTTTAAGGAATTCAAACAGGAAGTAGAAAATCAATTGGGCAGGAACATTAAGATGCTTCGATCCGATCGAGGTGGTGGGTATCTTAGTACCGAGTTCCTTGACTATCTTAAGGAGTGTGGGATTGTCTCACAATTGAATCCTCCCAGGACACCACAGCTGAATGGTGTAGCTTGGAGGCGTAATCGAACCTTGTTGGACATGGTTCGCTCTATGATGAGTCGAGTTTCGCTACCAATCTCTTTTTGGGGGTATGCCTTAGAGACTGCCACCTATATCCTTAATCTAGTCCCTACAAAGAAGGTTACCAAAACACCTCATGAGATGTGGACTGGGAATGTTCCCAATTTGGACCACATCAAGATCTGGGGTTGCGAGGCTTTCGTGAGGCGTGAGACTCATGATAAACTCGAACCCCGAAGTGAAAGGTGTATTTTCATCGGCTACCCATAGAAATCCTTCGGTTACCTCTTCTACAGACCCAGTGAGAATGTGGTCTTTGTAGCAAGAAGAGGGGTCTTTCGTGAGAGAGAATTTATAAGCCAAGGAGACAGTGGGAGGCAAATTGATCTTGAAGAAATTCAAGAAGCAATTGGTGAAGGAACCTCAGACACTAGCAGTCAACCTGAGGAGGAAACTCATGTTAAGCAAGCTGACATGTCTGTACCTCCGAGGCATTCCACACGGGTTAGGAACACACCTTCGTTTTATTATGGCTTTCATATTACTACGGAAGGTGATACGTTTATCAGTGATAGTACACTGGTAAATTAGGATGAACCTAGCAGTGTTAAGTAAGCCATGGCAGGCCTAGAGTCTGCTAAATGGAAGGAGGCTATGGACAGCGAGATACAGTCCATTTGTGACAATCAAGTTTGGAACTTGGTTGACAATGTACTAGGCCGTAAAACAGTCGGGTGCAAATGGATCTTCAAGAAGAAGACCGACATGGAAGGAAAAGTGCATACTTATAAGGCTCGACTGGTTGCGAAGGGTTTTACTCAGACTCAGGGTATTGATTATGATGAAACCATCTCGCCGGTAGCAAAGATTAAGTCTATTAGGGCAATGCTGGCCATTGCTACATTTCATGATTTTGAAATATGGCAAATGGATGTCAAAACTGCTTTCCTTAATGGAAAGTTGGCTGAGGATGTGTACATGAATCAGCCAGATGGTTTTGTCAGTCCAGAGTACCCTAATAGAGTATGCAAGCTTGAGAAATCCATTTATGGATTAAAACAAGCATCTCGTAGCTGGAATCTTTGTTTTGATGAGAAGGTCAAAGAGTTTGGCTTCTCGAGAAGTGAAAATGAGTCTTGTGTGTATGTCAGAGCTAGTGGGAGTATAGTTAGCTTCTTGGTACTGTATGTGGATGACATACTACTTATAGGAAATGACATCCCAACCTTGCAGGAGTTTAAGTCCTGGCTTGGGAAGTCCTTTGCTATGAAGGACCTCGGGGAGGCTGCGTATATCCTAGGGATAAGGATATTAAGAGAAAGGAGTAAAAGACTAATTGGACTTAGTCAGAGTACCTACTTGGATAAGGTGTTGAAAAGGTTCAACATGCAGAATTCCAAGAAAGGAGATTTACGGATCCAAAGCAATGTCAAACTGAGTAAGACTCAGAGTCCGAGTACAGAGGCAGAGATAGCTGAGATGAGCCAATTACCGTATGCTTCCGCTGTTGGCTCGATCATGTATGCTATGACTTGTACCCGCCCTGATGTGGCCTTTGCTTTGAGCATGGTCAGCAGGTATCAGGGGAACCCTGGCAAGGCTCATTGGACTGCGGTAAAGAACATTCCCAAGTACCTGCGGAGGACTAAGAATTGGATCCTTACCCATGGTGGGAGTGATGACTTGAGAGTATTAGGGTATAGTGATGCTAGTTTTCAAACTGATAGCGATAACTTCTGCTCTCAGTCGGGCTGGGTCTTTACCTTAAATGGAGGGACAATTTCTTGGAAGAGTTCCAAGCAGGAGACGGTGGCTTATTCGACTTTTGAATCAGAGTATATAGCAGCGAGTGAAGCAGCGAAGGAGGCGATATGGCTGAAGAACTTCATCGGAGACCTTGGAGTTGTACCAGCTATTAAAGAACCTATGGAGATTTTCTGTGACAGCAATAGTGCGGTTGCCTTAGCCAAGGAACCAAGAGATCATGGCAGATCCGGACACATTGACAGAAAATATCACTTCATAAGACACAAGATTGAAGAAGGACTCCTCGTGGCAAAGAGGATATCGTCAGATGAGAATCCTGCAGATCCCCTTACGAAGGGACTGACGAGGGTGAAGCATTTTCAGCATGCGAGGCGCATCGGGCTAAGGGACGATATTAGTTTTACAGATTAGATAGTTTTCCTGAAACTTGTAAAATGTAATCGACATTTGATGATGAATAAAATTTGTGATTTATTTATGAGTAAAGTGTTACTGTCATTTTCAATTATTTACTATTGTTTCAGTTTTGCATGTTTTGACTTCCAGAATAATTAATTTATTCAAACCTCCACAATCGGTCATACGTCGGAAGTAGGTATGAATCAAGATTGTCATGAATTGGGATTGTAGATGGCTAAAGGTGTTTAGACATGGCAATGGTTGCTGCAACGTTCATGAGTACTCATAAGTTATGAGTATTGGTATAAACCCACGCTCACTTGTATCACTTCATGGAATTTATCTCGAGTGATCGTGAGACGATAATATCATATAAATCTTCAAACCTAGAGATATGAGTTGTTACCTATGAGTTGGTTGTGCATTGAATGCACGTAAACGCATCAGTAACTTGATGTTATAAAACGTGCCTTTGTGTACAATTTAACAAGTAGTAGAACAAGCATATGAGTCGAAGTTTATCTGTTCCTTCTAGAAATAGAAGTGATATCTGGGCCCCTCAATGATTTTGTGTTGACCCATGTACCGGGCCCGGTCAGAACTAAACTGATGTGTTCAGTAAAGTTCTTTGTCAAACAAATCGGAAATCGAGAAACAACTGCCAGACAATAAGCAAGACATAGTTCCATGTGTTTGTCCGGCTGATATCATGAGAACAGAGGATTATATGATCACTTGTCTTAAAATGGCGCTTCATAGTTCAACAGAGTTTTCGAGAGCTACGATTGCTGGTTGGTTCCTGAAGTTATATAGGCAAATACAGTTATTAGACTTATCCAAGTGGGAGTCTGTTGGATAAGGTGTCTAAGTCCATAACTTATTTGGTATATACTTGACCCGACCCGGCATGGTCCATTTGGGTTGCACTTCACCCGAACAATTTATGGATAATTTTATGAGAGTTATATACATATGTTTATTAATATATTATAACTTATAATATATTAATATGAAGTCATGTTATTTAATTAGTCTTAGTCTTAAATTAATTATGAATTAATTTACAGATTAAAAGGAAGACTAATTAGATTATGGGCTATTGGTTTTATATGGTGTGGGCTAACACTCATTTGTTAATGGGCTAGGCTTATATGGAGGTTCATGGATGATCCATGGAGCTTTTAACCCATGGATCCTTGGAAAAGGAAAGGTCATGGGTTATTAGGGTTTCACCCTAACCATGTACACTATATAAGCATTCTTATGTTGCATGAAATAGCCACTAGTGTGTGTGCTTGTGTGTGGACGAAAAGTACAAGTGTGTGTACATTCTCTAGAGTTTTCCAAGTGTTTGTGATGATTTGTGATTTCCATTTGAGGCATTCACACTATTGGTCTTGGCTCTCAAACTCCAAAGGAATCAAACTCATCAAAAGGTATGTAATCTCATCTAACTCTTTTATGTTTAAATGTTCCCCATGCCATGTTAGATAGGTTATGAAACTTGGAAAATTATTATTTTGCATGTATTTAGACAAACATAGATCCAAGGTTTATTAGGGTTGCATGCACACTTAGGAAGTGATAGATTACTCAAAACCCAACAGAAGGTTCGTGCTAGGTTTGTCTCCGTAAATAACTAGGGTTTAGTGATTGGGAAGGTGAAGGCGAACGGCCTTCTCATGACACATAATTTCAGCATGGTGGGGGCTTAACCAGTCCATGCCAATAAATACATCGAAACTCCTAATGGAAACACGCATTAAGTCTATTCGAAAGTCGTGTTGATTTAAGGTTAGGGTACATCCGGTGTAGATTTCCCCAGTGGATTCGGTTTTCCCATTGGCCATTTCCACTGTAAAGGTTTCATTGAGCTTCTGGGGTTGTTGTTTTAATAAATGTTTAAACTTATTGCTCACAAAACTTCGCTCGGCTCCGGTGTCAAATAGGATGCATGCATAAGTGTGGTTTAGGGGAAACGTACCGGTAACAACAGCGGGATCCTGAATCGCCTCCCCCTGACCCATGGTCAGCACCCTTCCTGTTCCTCCATTTCCGGGATTGTTGTTGTTAGGGCAATCTCGGCGGAAATGCCCAGTCCTCCCACACCCATAGCAGGTGCGGCTAGGCCCTGCATTGTTGTCACTGGTGTTGATGTTGTTGTTGTTGTTGCGGTTTCCCTGTTGTTGATTCTGAGGAGGGTAAGTCCTGCATTACCTTTTCGTGTGCCCCTTCCGATTGTGTAACACCGTAAATTTCAAAACAATTTTTCGCATTTTATAAAAACATAATTCATTTAATATTCATAAAAACATCAATGTTTGAAGCTCAATCCATTCCATATAAAAATCCCAAGATCTCATAACATAAAAATTTCGTGTGTGTGTACTGATCAAGCCGGCGCCTTCCCACGGTCATCACTAGTACCTGAAACAAATAACACCAAACACTGTAAGCACAAAGCTTAGTGATTTCCCCAAAATACCACACATAACACATATTAGCCACTCGAGGCTATAACTCTGTGGGTCCGTGGACCCTACTCTGTGAACCCTCTGGTTCTATCTCTGTGAACCTTCCGGTTCCAACTCTATAAACATGCACAACATAAATCACATAGAAATAATGCAGTACAACACATAACATACATATAACATACAAATACTCTATCACATAACTCTGATTACCTACTCAAGGTAAAGTATAGTGAGAAGACTCACCTCGCGTATCTCGATAACTCGCAAACCCCGGAAATCACTCGCGCTCGTTCCCCCCGAGCTATAATCCTCTATAACACAATATATCTCTAATTAACACTTTCACAACTAAGGTTGACTACACCTATCAAGTCAACACTGGTCAATTCTGGTCAATGGTCAACGGTCAACTTTGACCGAACTCGGCGAGTACACTAGAGCGACTCGGCGAGTTTATACGTGTTCACTGACTCCTTCGGATCCTCTTGTGACACGTCGAGTACTTCCCTAACTTGACGAGTTCCACCTGGCATGAATCGCGGGGCCACCACGACTCAACTCGCCGAGTCTCAAGAACAGCAGGCGAGTTCCGGCATGACTCAGCCCCCTATTGACTCTCCCTGACTCACTTGGTCATCCCCCAACCCAGTGAGTCTACCCGCTGAACAATTTACGTGAAACCCCAACCCTACTCGTCGAGTCTCAAGAACAACTCGACGAGTTCATGCCATGCACAAACTCTATTGACCTTCTGAGGTCAGATCTACTTCCCCAAACCATAGATCTGGCCTTCCCAAGCATCAATGTCACGTAAAGTTCGAAACTTGATGCTTGTATAACCCCCCACAAGGCATCAAAAGGAGATTTGGTCCCAAAAAAGACAACCTTGGTCCAATAACTCCATAATAACCCAAAAAGCTCCAAGGGTTAGGGTCTCTGGACCTCTTTGAGTCCAGATCCAAGGCAGAAACTCCAAGAGGGGCCATTTGCTTCACATAATCACTCTCCAAAGGGGTTAGAAAACCCTAACTCTAAAGATCAACCCTAAAACTGAAGGAGGTTCGAACTATTACCTCAAAATGAAGCCTCTGGACTCTGGATCTGCTGGAATCTCACCTCCTCCTTGCTCTTGCCACCTTCTTCTTGCTAAACAAGGAATACAAAGGCCCAAAAGTGACTTCCTCTCTCCCAAAACGATTTAGCTCTCTTAGGGTTCTCTCAAGGGACTAGTAGCCACAATGGGAGGCTATAAGTGCCCTTAAATAGGCTCCAAACCCGGGGAATTAGGGTTCCTCACGTATCTCGATAACTCGCAAACCTTGGAAATCACTCACGCTCGTTCCCCCGAGCTATAATCCTCCTATAACACAATATATCTCTAATTAACACTTTCACAACTAAGGTTGACTAACCCTATCAAGTCAACACTGGTCAACTCTTGTCAATCGTCAACGATCAACTTTGACCGGACTCAGCGAGTCTATACGTGTTCACTGACTCCCTCAAATCCTCTCGTGACACGTCGAGTACTTCCCTAACTCGACGAGTTCCACCTGGCATGAATCGCAGGGCCACCACGACTCAATTCGCCGAGTCTCAAGAACAACTTGGCGAGTTCTGGCTTGACTCAGCCCCCTATTGACTCTCCCTGACTCACTGGGTCATCCCCAAACCCGACGAGTCTACTCGCTGAACAATTTACGTGAAACCCCAACCCTAATCGCCGAGTCTCAAGAACAACTCGGCGAGTTCATGCCATGCACAAACTCTATTGACCTTCTGAGGTCAGATCTGCTTCCCCAAACCATAGATCTGGCCTTCCCAAGCATGAGTGTCACGTAAAGTTCGAAACTTGATGCTTGTATAACTCCCACAAGGCATCAAAAGGAGATTTGGTGTGACAACCAGAAATTTCCATTCTGAACAACCCATATCAAGACAATAGAGCTTAGAACAATTTCAGGGAAATTCCAGACTTCGAGTATAAGTTTGGCAATTTTTCAGGATTTACACTTAAGGAGATATCAGGAGAGTGGTTGCACTAGGGTTTTGTGCAACATTGTTATTCCAACACTCTGTTATATGAGAAATCATTTCAGGAATAAAAATATTTTCAGCCAAAAATATCTCAGGACTATAAATAGAATTTTGAACCAAATTCATTCATTATTCGCATTTCCAACTAGAGAAAAGCCATTTTCTCTCTCATAGATATTCAGGTTTTTATCCCAAATCGTGAGTACCCCTCTCTAGTAGTGTTATATAGCTTTAAATGTGTTCATAACATAGATTACATAGCTAAATCACTAGATTTAGGAGTTTACTCCCCAAGACCGACCCTTGTGTTATGCTACAGCCTTAGACTCATTTATAAGTGTGTTAGGGACATGAAATCAAGCAAAAACCACCCAAGTTTGGGAGTTCATGGCCCAAGAGTTTCTTAGGCCATAAACTCCAAACTCAAGCTTCAAATGGTACTTTTAAGGCACCTAAAGCATTGGACATTTACTAGGAATTGTTCCCACTTAAATCAAGGACCAAAACAAATCAAAACTACCCTCCAAAGTGAGTTTACGGCCAAGACATGGTTCTTGGGCCGTAAACATGAAAGAAGGGCACCAAAGTGTGCCTAATGCCTTAATATGCTTTAGGTAAAAGTCTAGAACCTATCCTACATATGCAAGAGACTTGAAAGCAACAAAAGCACCATTCCAAGGGAGTTTACGGCCGTAAACTCCAAAGGAAATGGCCTTAGGGCCGTAAACTCCTATAAGGAGTGTTTCTAGACCTTAAACCCTTCCAAGGACTTAACCACCAAGTTGGAATAATTCTAGGAATCATTTGGAACTTCAAAACACACAATACACCCATGGTTGGGAGTTTACGGCCGTAAACTCCATGTGTGTTGGTATATGAGGAGTAAACTCATATATGGGGTCCTTTGGAACCCTAAACACAAGTGCCTTGTCCCACAATAGCTTAGATGCAATCCTTAGTTCTTAAAACACTTATATAAAGTGTTTATTATGTCTAGGATGTTTTAGCTTTATCAATTAGTAACTTAAGACTAATTGAGTGCATATATGTGTAATTATATGTTCATTAGGATTGTAGTGTGTGTACAAGTCCTCACTTGACACCTAGCAATCCTATACCGTTCAGTTCATCCTAATCACCAACTATAGGTGAGTTCATACCCCTTAATCAATGTTTTAAATGATTTTAAATGCTTTAATGGGGGGTGGGGGGGGGGGGGGAATACAAGTAGAAAAAAATATGTTATTAAATCAATCTTATGTATTTTATAAGTATGTTTTCACTCAGTAGATTTCACATATTTCAAAAGGTGACACATGAAGTGATTTTCTATCTTAAAATACCTTGATAACGAAAGTATTAGTTTTGAAATGTTTATTAAAATGACATCAAGTCGTTCATGATTATTGTTCAAAACTCCTAGATATCTTTCAACACCATTATTTTACCTTCTTGAATCAAACTATACTTATGCATATATGTTCATTTATATGATAGAGATTATAGTTTTCATCCTTCGTTCAGTTTCCCACACCCTGGTGTATCGAGGGTGCATAAATCTACTTGAACAACTACTTACTTTCTAGTTAATTATCATAGGGATAGTTAAAAGATATCAAACATTATTACTACTATAAGGAATCACACAAGAGTCAGTTCATTCATGAGTCTATACCAATACCTTACATGATACATGAGTACACGTACTTAGGATTACAGGATACATGAATATGTTTACATATACTTACCTGTTACATGAACACACTTACATGAATACCATACAGGAACACTTCTACATAGGTGCGTTATCCTGTATGTGAATACCATACAGGAACACTTCTACATAGCTGTGTTATCCTGTATTTACTTACCTTGGATACTTGTACTTAGAACTACGAGGATGATTTATTAGTACTTACTGTGTAAATTATCTTTCCTATCCCGGTTCAATGGGATATTTCGGCGGGACTTACCATTCCGAACCCCACTGATTAGCACTTGTGGTCGATGAACGTCTACGGATGTCTAAGGTTGTCACTTATTTAGTAGTCAGTGATGGGACTAACCATCCCTCTGTCCACTGTTGCATCAGTGGATGAGATGTGAATCTTCGGAGGATCATTAGGTTAGCGATCTTTATTAAGAGATCGATATCAGGACTAACCCTCCCTCCACCCTGCTGCCGCTACAGAGGATGAGGGGACACTCTTCGGATGTCCATAGGGTCTATCTTTCGCTTCGGCGATGTCGTGTCAATCCTGGTCACCCAGGGATAGCACTTACATGATTATATTTTTCCTACTTTACTTTATTTTGTGATATATTCACATAAACGATGAGTTAGACTAAGCACTTTTAGTACTAGTCAATAGAAAGGGAAAACTATCATTTTACTTACAAAACATTCGGGTCTTGGTAGAAGACTACATAGTCATAACAAAATATTCGGGTCTTGGTAGAAGACTACATAGTCATAACAAAACATTTGGGTCTTAGTAGAAGACTACATAGTCATAACAAAACATTCGGGTCTTGGTAGAAGACTACATAGTCATAACAGAACATTAGGGTCTTGGTAGAAGATTATCATATCATTTTCCTATTTTACTTTATTTTGTGACATATTCACATAAACGATGAGTTAGACTAAGTACTTTTAGTACTAGTTAATAGAAAGGAAAAACTATCATTTTACTTACAAAACATTTGGGTCTTGGTAAAAGACTATATAGTCATAACAAAACATTCGGGTCTTGGTAGAAGACTACATAGTCATAACAAAACATTTGGGTCTTAGTAGAAGACTACATAGTCATAACAAAACATTCGGGTCTTGGTAGAAGACTACATAGTCATAACAGAACATTAGGGTCTTGGTAGAAGACTATCATATCATTTTCCTATTTTACTTTATTTTGTGACATATTCACATAAACGATGAGTTAGACTAAGTACTTTTAGTACTAGTCAATAGAAAGGAAAAACTATCATTTTACTTACAGAACATTAGGGTCTTGGTAGAAGACTATCATATCATTTTCCTATTTTACTTTATTTTGTGATATATTCACATAAACGATGAGTTAGAGTAAGTACTCTCAGTACTAGTCAATAGAAAGGGAAACCTATCATTTTACTTTGTCATAACAAAACATTCGGGTCTTGGTAGAAGACCACATTTCATACTTACATCAACTGTTCTATTTAAGGATTTATACGACATTCTTAACAACATTCCAAAATAGGACAATAACACCTAAATACTTATGAATTCACCAGCTTTATAGCTGATACTCGCTTTCAAAATAACTTGTATTCTCAGGTCATCAGTTAGACAGGTACGATGTCCAGGCCTTGAGAAGACGGAGCACAGTCAAGACTCGCCATATTTTGATTATTCATTTTTATTGTTGTACATTATGAAAGAACACACATGTATTAAAACTTTACCTTTAAATGAAATAGATGATGTTGTTGCTTGTTTACTACTTTATACTGTTATGATACTTCACATGACGTCCTCCACCCCGGAACGATTTCGCCGTTCTTGGTTTTGGGGTGTGACATTTGGTCCCAAAAATGACAACCTAGGTCCAATAACTCCATAATAACCCAAAAAGCTCCAAGGGTTAGGGTCTCTGGACCTCTTTGAGTCCAGATCCAAGGCACAAACGCGAAGAGGGACCATTTGCTTCACATAATCACTCTCCAAAGGGGTTCGAAAACCCTAACTCTAAAGATCAACCCTAAAACTGAAGGAGGTTCGAACTATTACCTCAAAATGAAGCCTCTAGACTCTGGATCTGCTGGAATCTCACCTCCTCCTTGCTCTTGCCACCTTCTTCTTGCTAAACAAAGAATACAAAGGCCCAAAAGTGACTTCCTCTCTCCTAAAACGATTTAGCTCTCTTAGGGTTCTCTCAAGGGACTGGTATCCGCAATAGGAGGCTATAAGTGCCCTTAAGTAGGATCCAAACCCTGGGAATTAGGGTTTCATTAAACAGCGTGGACTCGCCGAGTCCAGACGCGAACCCGTGCCCATAGCCGCGATCATACTCGACGAGTTTGAGCTCCAACTCGCCGAGTCTACTCACAAATCACCAAAATTATAAGAATGAATAATACCTGGGAATCCGGGTTGTTACAGATTGCAACTGGTGCACTGCAGCTCCTGCACTCTCCATTGTGATGGAAACCGCACTTGTTGCACTTGGGAAGATTACCGAAATAAGGTCTAGGAGCATTCGAAGCAGCTGAGGCTGGAGCATGTGGTGTGGCTGGAACTTATGCGGTGGCAGCATTAACTGCCACTGTCTGCTGCTTTTTAGAAGTCTCGGGGCCTTGACGCCCCTTCCTCTTGTTGTTCTTCCCCTTCTTGCCATCACCTTCCTTCTTGCCTTCAGCCTCCGCTGGCTTCTCACCCTTCTTGTTGTTGTGGTCATACAACTTCTTCGCCAATCTCTTAGCATTGTTGAAAGTTTCAGGATTTGCAGCTATCACGTTTCCTTGGATCGGAGAGGTTAGTTCCCAGATGAATCACTCGATCTTCTTTCCTTCCGAGGTGATCATACCCGGACATAACAAAGATAGTTCACTAAATCTTGATATGTAGGCATCGATATCAGCATTCCGTACAGTGAGGTTCCACAGCTCTTGCTCCATTTTCTGAATCTCACTACGAGGGCAGTATTCGGCCATTAACATTTCCTTCATTTCTATCCATGGCATGGAATTGGCTACGGGGAGTGTCATGGCTTCCACGTGTCCGTTCCACCAAGTGAGCGCTTGGTCGACAAAAGTGCTTGCAGCAAACTTTACTTTCATCTCTTCAGGGCAATCGCATATCTCGAACACCGATTCCACCTTCTCGATCCATCGTTTCAGGGTGATCACTCCTCCGGTGCTGTTAAAGGTTCGTGGTTTGGCGTTTGTGAGGTCCTTGTAGGTACAGGTTTTGGTGGGTCCTTGATTCATTCCATTGTTCGAACTTCCGGCCCTTTGCCCGTTGCCTCCTCCGTTGTTCCCTTGGTGAATTTGTGCCATAGTTGTGGTGACCGCAGCAGATACGGCTGCCTGGAATGCAGTGGAGTCAACTTCGGGTAGGGTTGGTCCAGGGTTTCCGCGAGTAGGTCGGCGAGGCATCTTTCTGTCATGAAACGGAAAGATGTTGAGTGCATGTCGTTTCTGTGAGGTTGTGATCCTACTGACTAGGTGCATGGTACGAACTTAAGTACTCCTACAAATTAGCATACAATCATGGAATCGCAACACATAGCAATTTGTAATGTCATAATAAAACACGTAAAAGTTCACTAATATTATCCGCATTTGATACATGAAATTTTTTCTCAAAAGAGCATACATAAGTGATATTAGTTCGACAGCATAACGACTCTATGAGTAGTGTAGTCACTTAAACATAGAGTCGGGGTACATAGCATAGATCCTAATGGCCTAGTCAGATAAGCCTAACCCTAACACTCCGTGGTGCGTCCTATATAGTGGCGGGGTCATATGCGAAGTGTTGAGCTAGCAACTGAGCCATCTCAGTCATGTCTCCAATAACCTCATCCCTCTCATGCTCAGCTTGCACTGCACGTGCTTCCATGGCGTACAGCTGTTGCCACAGGGCGACGATCTCAGCTTTGGGAGAGCGGTTCTCCTTTGGGGGGTTCACTGGTGGGGCGGGGTGGTCCGGTTGCGCCTCGTCTACAAACGACGTGGCATGATCTTTGCCCGAGTCTTGTCCTTCCTCTATGTCATCATCGGTCTCCTCAAACTCGTAGTCGGTGTCTGTGTATTCGTCAGGTCCGACGTTGTGTGCTCCCTCTTGATTCCCTTCTGGTTCATCTTCAAGCATTTCGTGAGCCACTAGGACTTGATGAAACTGGATACCCTGCTGCTCTCCCTCCATGAAGACTGGGGGAAGGTATAAACTATCGTTACTCCTATGACTCTACAACTATGGTATAGACTAAACAGATGTTCTCTTTTTGGTGATAAAGGGGTATGTTTTTTGGATCCCTAGCGGTCACGATCTCCTCAGGACGTGTGGTAGTGATACCTTGGTAGGAATGTAGTTGATCAGGCTACATCCGTTCCTTGATACAACTAAGAATAGTCATGGATTAACCAAGATACTAGCATTATCTTCTTTGATTCGCTGTTAGGTTCTCGTTCCTAATACAAGCAAGGGTGTTTTATTGTTATGTTTTACTTGTTTTGTTCAGAGTTGTGTTAGTCCCTCTTTTGGTTTATAGTTGCATATCAATGTGTGGCTAGATATGCTAGTTCACTATAAACAGAGCCCTGATACCAACCTGTCACACCCCCGAACCAGACGGCGGAAACGTCCGAGCGCTATTGTGACTCAATTGAAAACTGTCACAATGAATATATATGAATCATAACATCATTCATCACCATGCATTGAAATATTACAACCGGTATTATTTACATTCAGTATATTGTTTCAAAAATTTACATTTCCAAAACATAAGTCATTGAATATTAATTAAACAAACATCATGACATCACTGGATACATTTTTCTTCAATTTACCTGTTACCTGAGAATACAAGTATTTTGGAAGAACGTCAACATATGAAATGTTGGTGAGTTCATAAGTAAGGTTTGAAAACAAATGATTTGTATAATTTTGAAAACCACAGAAAATCCGATATTTTCTAAAAAAAAGTGTTGTATATGTGAAAAAGTGTGAAGATCCGTAAGTATGCTTGTTGATTATTATAAACGTGAATAATTGTTAGCCTTTGTATATATCACATAGTTATGAGTGTTGAATTTCCCAAGGAAAACCTGATGTTTTCCCAATACATCAAATTACGTGGCTTAGTTAGTATTATTCCGATACGACGTTGTTTTCTATAATTCCAGGTGAAATTGGATTAATTATGGGTTGTGCGTCATTATAATCACGCATTAATGAAAATGACTAGTTTATAACTATACAAACGATCCCTTAGGCGTCGTCCGTACTACTCACTTAATCCAACCACCCTGACTTCTCATAGCCCCACAACCGAGGAGAAAAGAGGGTGCGAAGCCCCCGTTATTTCCATAAGTCGTTCAAGGCTATCGTGAATGCGAAAGGCACTTGGCCCGACTTGCATTTGACTTCTTGACTTTGCTAACAGTACCAAAGGACCCTTGGGGCCCAACAACACAATAAAGCTATTGAAAGTCCTTTTACACGGAATTAGGTCATATAAGGCCCAATAACATGTAAGCGCATTCCCTTCGGGCCTAAAGATCGTGTCATTGGGCTAGCTAGGCCCAACAAGCACGATTTGAAACTTTCGAGCCCAAAGATGGTGTATTGACTTCTCGTAAATTTCCGCGTGTGTATTGAAGTATCATTGTTTATTGACTTTTGATTCGTTATTGATTCGAGACCAAATCAATTCGTTTGGTAATGATTTTGGTGTTGAAGGTGTATTCATTATTACGTTTCGCCGGTAGACGTAGTACTCGTATTTTTAATTTAAGGAATCTATTGCTTTAAGAATGTGAGTTTATCTTCGTAAGCCCTTTCTCGGATAAAATTTACACTTTTAACCCCTTGAGTATAAAAGAATTTCCGGTTTAGTCCTTAAACTATTTTTCTTGACACTTTAGTATCAAAACTTATTGGAAAGACATTTTTAGCACAAATTTATTTGATAAACAACTTAAGTCCTTCAAAAATGAAATTTTCTCGGTTGAAACCTCAATTTTCGCAACTTTTACAATTTTGACCCAAAATGGAAAATTTTTGCATCTTTGGTCCCTTTTTAATTTGAAAAGAATTTTTGACCCTTGAAATAGATTTGGTGTACTAGTAATCCCCTATTTTACAGAAATGTGCAGTTTCAGCCCCTCCAACTCAAAACTTTCGCAATTTGGGGCTTTATTGGGCCGAAAAGCCCATTTTGGCCCATTATGTTTAAATTTCACATTTTTAACCCTTCAAAAGTGTTAATATTCAGAAAATACATATTAGAAACTGTTTAGACTCATCTCAACCTTCATAATCTATACTTTGTCGTTTTCGGCCCCTTAGTTTTGTATTTTTAGCATTTTGAGCCCAAAAATGGGTTTTAAGTCCAAGAATGTTCATATTAACCAACTTGGTTAGTTTTCTAGACTTGATTAGTGTGAAATGGTATAAGTTATACTTATTTCATTTATCACATTGTAGATCTCGGTTTTTAGGTTCTTTTGGCTAGTATAAACATCACAATCACATAAGACCATACATATAAGCATAAAAATCACACAAGGCATACATATACTCATAGATCTACACATTTGCTTGTATTCTCCCCCAAAAAACTTATAAAAACCAAAAAAGAGGGGGTATGAAGCTCACCTTTGGGTGTGGTTTCGGTTTTTGGATGAAAATGAGAAGAAATTCGGCCTTAGCAACCTTCCTTGGAAGATTTCGAACTTGAATGCTTCTTAGGTGCTAGATCATGAGTTTGAATTAATTAAGAGGTGATTTTTGGATGAAATGAAGTAGCTAGTTTAAGGATCTAAGAGATTTCTTACCTTAGATGATGATTTTTGTGTAAAAATCCCCTTGATTCCTTCTTAGATCTCGAAATATGGATGAGTTATGAGAGAGTTTCCTTGAGAGAAAAGTGAGTGAAATGTGTGTGTGTGTGTGCTTGAACTCGGCCGAGAGCAAGAGAGAGAGGGAGAAAAAAGTAGCTAGAGTTGGAAGTATGTTAGTGCATGGATGTTTGAGTCTTCATGCATGGATGTCCCTTGAACAATTGTGAGGTATCACTCACAAAGTCAAATCTCCTCTTCTTTTGGGTTTGGGCCGAGAATGAGGAGGGTGAGAGGAGGTTTTTGGGTGTTTTTCCCTTAAGCCCATGTTATAGCTAGGTTGGATGCTTTTTGGCCTAAAAAATATAAATATGATTTTTATGACCCATTAGGTTAGATTAGGTTAATTATGGTCCAAAATGGTTCATATAATAAATCTATCTCATTCTAGGCCCAATATGGCCCAAAATATTGAATTAAATGGAAGTGGGTCCAATTAGAGCCCATTTAAGAGTTCTAAGCCCAAGATAGCCAAATTGGAAGCTTATTGGTCCATTGGGCCCAACAAGGAAGTCCTAGTCCAAAATGGACTTAAGCAAGAACTTCTAGGGTTTCCAATTGCTTAATGACTATTTGAATTGCTTGCATGGGGTGTTTGATTGAAATTTTGCCGACATAGAGTATGCATCATATATGCTCTTATGTTTTTTATTCATAAATTGGTTTATGTGTTGGTTACAAGGCACAAAAATTCCTAATTGTGACACGAAGGAAATTATTTTAAAGTAAATGAAGCGCTGTCCGAGTACTGAGTCACCACCTTCTTAGGTGAGTTCATAGTTACTTTCATCTTACACATAGATATGAAGTATTTTATATAAACTACGTGTTATGTGTGCATATTATCTGAATACTTGCTGTCTATGCTGGATGAACATTTTTTATACATGTTTCTTATTGATTTGAACTGTATACGTATTTTAAATATACAAGTATGTTGGGTATGAGATGAGTAGATGAATGATGAGAGATAAAAGATGATGTGAGTAAACATTGGCAGCTATAGACTTAATGCCTAACAAATAACATCGATAGCTATGGACTTAGTGCCTATTGGACAAAACTGGTAGCTATGGACATAGTACCTGTTAGGAACTGGTAGCTATGGACTTAGTACCTATTAGGAATTTGTAGCTATGGACTTAGTACCTATTAGATAAACACTGGCAGCTATGGATTTAGTACCTGATGAATAATCTATAGCAACTATGGAATTAGTGCTTTACGAACGAGCATTGGCAGCTATGGATTTAGTGCCAGTCCTATAACCCTGGAAACAAGGGACTTCAGATTAAACAAATGCAGGATAGATGAATCTTATGATAGATCCTTAAGAGTAAAGAAGATAATGGGGATGGGTAATTGGGTTGATTGTTTGGTTGTTTAAACATAATAATTATATTATTGTGGGTTGAAAACCCTATGTACTCACCAGGTTTCCCAACTTGACCCACTCAGTTTATTTATATCACAGGTGTTGATATGAAGTAACATTACACTGAGAGATTAACGAGATGTAGATCACTAGTGTAAATAAATGTAAGTTCTGTTTATGCTTATGTTTTTGTATTGACGATGACATCCCAAACGTTTTAAAATGAATAAAATACGTTTATTCGAAAATGTTTTGATAACGTATTTATCATGTTTTTCTGGGAACAAATTCCGCAACATTTTTATGAAAAGAAGTACTTTGATTTTTACAAAGCCTAAACAAAATTAGTCTTTTTTGACCGTGAAAATGGGGATGTCACAGTTGGTATCAGAGCATTAGTTTAAGCAAACTAGGAATTTGTAGGAAATTTCTAGACTTAAACTTAGAATGCTAAGCGATGATTGTGAGATGAGTGTCTGCTATATTTTAGACACAAGCACTAGTTTATTTTCGGAAAGATGCCTAAAATGTTTTATGTGCTAAATGTTTTATGTTATAGCTATAAAGATGCCTTATATGCTATTATTTGTTCGGATCTATGGTATGTTGCCGACCGGATATGGAAATTTTATGTGTTTAGATTTCAAAACGTTTGATTACGGTATTAGAACTGGCATATAACTTTTGGGTGTGACAAGGAGATCTATACGTCTATCGTAAATAATATCTTTCCTATCTTGAAATTCTCGCCTTGGTACACCGAACATCTGCTTGGGTGTACAAAACGTCATGGTGAAGACAGACTAGGAAATATTCGAGGAAGATGACAACTTGAGCCTAAGAATGTGATGGGTCATGCGTCGGTGGTTACGCCTACACCCAAACCTATCACAATGGCAGAAGTTCAAGAAGTGATGCGAACCATGATAGACTGAGAAAATAGAAGAAATGAGATGGCTTACGATAGTGAATGATACCTATCGGAAGATATCATAAGAGAGGTATCATGCCTTCAGAATACGTCTTATAATATAGCAGTATGTCTATATAAGTAGGGTACATTTGAATGTACACATTTGATTGGCAGGATGATAGAATGATTGGTGGAATTCCTAAAGTTTTCCTATCATCTGGAATGTCCATCACCAACCGAGTTGAAGTAGAATTGATGATTGAAGATATGGATGGAAGAAGTCCTAGTAGAGTCTAGGGAAATTTTTATGATTATTTGGACATACTCGTATGTGTTAAATTATTTTGTGATTTTAGGACTTGGGGACTACGAGACAATACTTGGGACGAGTATGAATACGTGTGAAAGGTAGTAGATGCATATACTACCAGAAGCACAGGACTCATGCTTGGACCAGGGAAAATCACAAGGTTACCACGAAGCTAGTAATTGATACCATTTTGTTCAAGTATGTCATTACCATCGTTTCACTAATGACTAAAAAGATGATTGTTATTCTGACCCTAGTGGTCAGATCAAATTGAGTATGAGTATGTTATGCGGTTCAGAGAATCAAGTTCGATGTAGCATCTGACTTAAGACGGAAGACTGAAATAAAAAGCGATCAGTATAGGTATCGCGAAAGGTTGCTTGTAGCTAGAAATGCTACCTTTTAAGATGTGGTTAGATCATGAAGGAAGGTATAGTCTGTTATGGAATTTGACCCTAAAAGACCTGAGTCCAAGCGATGCGTCATACGATGAGAGGTCATTAGAACATGAACCATCAGTCTATTAGGATAATCGAATGAAGAAACTTATCTCAAGTTTGTTAAAAAAGTAGTTTCCAATAAAGATCGAGATCGCGACATGAAGATCATGATTGGAAGTCTAACATGATATAGAGAGCGGGTCCAACATCGGGCACCGCCTACAGTCAGGAAGTCTTAGAGTAAGATACTTATTTGAAGAAACATCAAAGTTACGGTTATTACTTAGGATGAAAAGATAACGTATAGAGTCATCATGTGAGTCATGTTTCGTTGATGATTCCGGGACGTAATCATCCTAAGGGGGAGAAAATTGTAACGGCCATAGATCCCGGCTAGTGAATTTAGAGATAAAAGGGGTCGAAAACGACTTTTCGACAAAAGATTACTTATAATAAATAATCTTAACGATGTTGTAGAATATGTCTCAAGGGTTTTGTACATATAAAGAGCGCCAAAATCCGAGTTATAACGAAGATGTTATGACCCGTCGAAGTTTCGGGATGGAGCCGGCACGACACCGAAAAGACGTAAATAGTGAATTTATGATAGAACGACTTTTAGCCTTAGTAATATAAATGAAAGTCGTAGAATATGTTAACCTGAGAACGTCCATAAAAAGAACGCCCAAATCTGACTTCGTATGAGCAAGTTATGATTTTTCGAAGTTTCGGCTTAGCGGTGTACAGCTTGAAGTTCGAGGATTAGATGGAGCGGTTTTTAGCCGACACAACCTAAATGTGAATCGAAGATCTCGTTATTAGTAGCGTAATGATAAAAAGACAGACGAAAATGGACATCGGATAAAGAAGTTATGAGATTTTAAAGGACCAATCCTGTCCCGGCCTGTTAAATATATAACTTTAAAAATAAAGTCAAAATTAGCCGACGGAGTCTAAACGAAAGTTGTAGAGTACGTATCCACCTACACGTGTATATAAATAACGTCAAAACCGGAGTCCGTATGAACGAGTTACAAATTATAATAACATATTTACGTATTAAAATAAAGTATAAATCATATATACGTACACACACACACACACACACGCACATATATATATATATATATATATATATATATATATATATATATATATATATATATATATATATATATATATCATTAGAAAGGTATCGATGATGCGGTCAATATAAGACTAATGTTGAGTTCTTTCGACATTAGTTTAGTGCAAATATCGTTAAATCTATTTAAAATAGTATTATAAAGGGATGTTTAGTTGTTTATATAAATATAAGGTCATTAAGTAATTATCGAGGGTAGTTTTTGTAAATTCAATTACTATAAATAAGAAGCTTGGGCTCTCATATTTCTTGCACCATTATCTTGATTCAAGAGTCTTTCTCTCCTTATCCCCCGGGCATTTCGGTACCTCGTGATTCGACTTCTCTTTCTGTAGTTTTAATATAGTAAGGTGAGCGTTTAAGCGCCGCACGAGTCTTTCTTCGAAAGATTTAGCGACGAAGTTCTGCCCCTGCAGAGCCCGACTCCTAGCTAAAATCCCCTTGTAAGTAAGTTATGCTTACCCTATTTTAAATATAGTTTATATTTAAAATTAGTATTGTTATTATAAATTTATAACAAATATTTGAGCTATTATTATGACTTATATAAGTGTCGTTATAATATCTTTTTAACTACTCGCGGTACGGGGAATCTGGTTTAAAGAGCCGCATAGGGTTGTTGGATTTCAAAAGTGCTATATGCCAAAATGGTCCTGCCCTCCGGTGTTTTATGTCTGGCCCCTGTCTGTACATAATGGTTGGAAAGTATTGTTTAAACGTTAATATAATAATAATAATAAGACTAATAATTAGTCACGGTAAATATTAGACTAAAATCTAGTGGTGATAATACTAGGTTTCGTCGAAGGAAATTATTTTAAAGTAAACGAAGCGCTGTCCGGGTACCGAGTCATCACCTTCTTAGGTGAGTGCATAGTTACTTTCATCATACACATAGATATGAAGTATTTTATATAAACTACGTGCTATGTGTGCATATTATCTGAATACTTGTTGTCCATGCTGGATGAACGTTTTTTATACATGTTTTAAATGATTTGAACTGTATACGTATTTTAAATATACAAGTATGTTGGGTATGAGATGGGTAGATGAATGATGAGAGATAAAAGATGATGTGAGTAAACATTGGCAGCTATAGACTTAGTGCCTAACAAATAACATCGACAACTATGAACTTAGTGCCTATTGGACAAACATTGGTAGCTATGGACTTAGTATCTGTTAGGAACTGCTAGCTATGGACTTAGTACCTATTAGGAATTGGTAGCTATGGACTTAGTACCTATTAGATACACACTGGTAGCTATGGATTTAGTACCCGATGAATAAACTATAGCAGCTATGGAATTAGTGCTTTACGAACGAGCATTGGCAGCTATGGATTTAGTGCCAGTCTTATAACCCTAGAAACAAGGGACTTCAGAATAAATGAATGCAACATAGATAATGGGGATGGGTAATTGGGTTGATTGTTTGGTTGTTTAAACATAATAATTATATTATTGTGAGTTGAAAACCCTATGTACTCACCATGTTTCCCAACCTAACCCACTCAGTTTATTTATATCACATGTGTTGATATGAAGTCACATTACACTGAGAGATTAAAGAGATGTAGATCACTAGTGTAAATAAATGTAGGTTCTGTTTATGCTTATGTTTCTATATTGACGATGACATCCCAAACGTTTTAAAATGAATAAAATACGTTTCTTCGAAAATGTTTTGATAACGTATTTATCGTGTTTTTCTGGGAACAAATTCCACAACATTTTATGAAAAGAAGTACTCTGATGTTTACAAAGCATAAACAAAATCGGTCTTTTCTGGCCGTGAAAATGGGGATGTCACAACATGGTCATTTGGTCACTTGGATTTTTTCTTATGATGGTCAAAGTGGTTTTCAAATTGGTGATGGGTGATGGGTCACCTAACCACCAGTGGAATGTTGATTTCACAAGTCATTTCAAGAAGGATGACTTGATTGGGAATCTTGTGTGATAAAGGTCAACTATTTATTAGAGGCATGGGGAATATATGGTATCAAACATGCCAAGTTAAACGCTAGTTTTTTTGGATCTCATTGTCTAGGAATGACATCTGATGGATTTGGTAATCCCTACCCACCAAGTTGAATTAAGTTGATGGGATAAATGTCACCTAACCATTTACTTGTTTCGTAACATGGATCCTAGACTTTATCAAATTAATGATTTAGAAACAATAAAAATGTATTATTTTTGTAAAGACTAGTATTGAAAATAGTAAATGAAATTTTGCAAAATTTTCCATATGATTGCTAATAATCGTACATCCCTATACAACCTTTCTCTTGTTGAGTTTCAAGATATAGTAACACTTGGTGGTTATAATTACTATAACTGGTATAAAGCCTTGAGATTACTCCTCAAGGATAAAAAGAAATTATATATACGAAAAGATCCTATTCTTGAAGAACATCTGCTAATCAGTTAGTCTGATCATAATGCTTGCTTGAAGTATTGTTGTGATGTTATTGATGTTTGTTATATCATACTAGAATAATGACCCATGACCAGCAGAATGTCTTAAAGAATGATGAAGCATGTCATATGTTACATCAAGTAAACAAGATATTCATTAAGAACGGTAGAACCTATTTCAAACCTATTCAATTATTGAATAAAAGGAAGGTCTAAGAGATTATGTACTTTAAGAGACTTATAGTTTAGTTAAGGGAAATACAACATAAACCCATGAAATCAATAAAGGATCATAATGATTAGTGTTGTTTTTGTTGTGGAGAAATTATACATTTAAAAAGGAACAACTCCAATTATATCAATGAGTTGAAGTAGTCTAACGTGACCAACATTTCAGGTATCTATAAGATAGAACTATTTATTTTTTCCACCATTCAATTTAGTATTTAATATTGCATGTAACACTAATACTTGATATTACGTGTTGATGATTGGAAGAAATGAGCAATTGATTGTGGAAAAATGGTATTCCATTACGAAGATACGGCAAGTGTTGTTATTGATATTGTTGGAGCTTTTTATTAGCAAATATTTTGTATTTAAATAATAGATGTTGTGTACGTATTATTATAGAAACATTTAACCATTGCAAATTTTGAATAAATGTAGATTTACTAACCATTTCATGATGTTTACATAAATATTCTGAAACAATGTAGTCTACGTTAAGAATATTTTCTCATATAATTATTTATAAAGTAATTTTTTATTAGAAAAATGGGCTATATCCACACAAAAAACCATCATTATAGACATTTTATGTAGGGTTTTTTTTTGAAGAACATGAGAGGAAAGGTCGTGTCATTGAAGATAAATTATGATGTTGTTCAATTGTGGTGAGTATAACCTACGAAAACCCATTGTTATATGTCAAACCCACCATTATATGGTAGGGTGGTTTAGGAGATACATCTATATTATTTTGAATCTTCGTGAGTAATACACCTATAGTGATGTGCTTGTCATATCGAGTGATAAATGTTTACTTATGGTGACTGTTTAAAAATATTATCGCGGCCATTGTTGACTTTTAGAGACACATATGTAATTAAGCTGTAAGGATAAGTTATCTTTCCTAACATGTTTAATCGATTATCATTACTATTGTTTACATACACGTACAAATAAAAGTTTAAGACGTCACATAAATGATCTATACTAACATGTTATTTCTTTTATTATGATTACTAATCACTTTTAGTGACATGTTTAATATTATATCATTAATATTATGAACTTTTACTCACTCACAAGCAATTAAACGGTGAGCATAAAATACTTATAGTGATGTCCTTTTCATATAGAGTTATAAATGTTTACTTACGGTGACCATTTATAAATTTTATCGTGACCATTTCTTACTTTTGGAGATAAAAATGTAATTAAGTTGTAAGGATAAGTTATCTTTCCTAACATATTTAATCGTTTATCATTACTATTGTTTACATACACCGACAAATAAAACTTTAAAACATCACCAAAAACGATCTATACTAACATGTTATTTCTCTTATTATGATTATTGGTCACTTTTAGTGACATGTTGAATATTATATCTTGAATATTGTGAACGTTTACTCACTAACAAGCAATTAAATGGTGAGCATAAAATAGTTATTGTTATGTGTTTTTTCATATAGAGTGATTAATGCTTACCTACGGTGACTGTTTATATATATATATATTACCACGGTCATTGTTGACTTTTGGAGACACAAATGTAATTAAACTATAAGGATAAGCTATAGTGATGTATTTTTTTCATATAGAGTGATTAATGCTTACTTACGGTGAACGTTTATATATATTACCACGGTCATTGTTGACTTTTGGAGACACAAATATAATTAAGCTATAAGGATAAATTATCTTTCCTAACATGTTTAATCGTTTATCATTACTATTATTACATACACTGACAAATAAAAGTCTAAGACATCACCAAAAATGATTTATAATAACATCTTATTTCTCTTATTATGATTATTGATTATTTAAAGTGACATTTTAATATTATATCGTGAATATTGTGAACGTTTACTCACTCACACGCAATTAAATGGTGAGCATAAAACAGTTATACTGATGTGTTTTTTCGTATAGAGTGATTAATGTTTACTTACGTAGCTTGTTTATAAATATTATCGCGGTCATTGTTGACTTTTGGAGACACAAATGTAATTAAGTTGTAAGGATAAATTATTTTTCCTAACATGCTTAATTGTTTATCATTACTATTGTTTACATACACCGGCAAATAAAAGTTTAAGACATCACCAAAAATGATGTATACTAACATGTTATTTCTCTTATTATGATTACTGATAATTTTTAGTGACATGTTTAATATTATACCGTGAGTATTTCGTGCATTTACTTACTCACAAACAATTAAACAGTGAGCATAAAATACTTATAATGATTTTTTTTCATAAAGAGTGATTAATGTTTAGCTATAGTGAAAGTTTATAAATATTATCATGACCATTGTTGACTTTTGGAGACACAAATGTAATTATATTGTAGGGATACGTTATCTTTCGAAATTTTTTACATAGACTGACAAATAAAAGTTTAAGACGTCACCAAAAATGATCTATACTAACATTTTATTTGTCTTATTATGATTAATGATCATTTTAAAGTTAGTACTTCAAAAACACACACACACACACACACACACACATATATATATATATATATATATATATATATATAATATTTTTACAAACCCAATAAACTAAATTCTACTTTTTCTAGTTCTACTCCTTAGTTCTTTTACTGTACAATATAATTTGGGTTGTTTTCTCTTGGACTGGTTTCCCTTAGGCTTTTGCACTTTATTATTCACTTCAAGTATATGTAGATTTGGATCTTCTAACAACAACAAAGATATAAAATAGGTGTTAAACATGCACAACATATTTTATTAATTAATAGAATCTTTTCTTAAAAAAATATAAGGTTTAATTAATGAATATAAATAATAATGACTTATGCAACAAAAGTACTTTAGGATCAAGGGTTACAAGATCTTTTTCCCAAGCCACAAAAGAATGTAGCACATCATTACCATTATCGCGACTTTATCTTCGTTTGGTATGCAGGCGGCTAGCTTAATTGCTTCATCCACATAAACTCTATTGTAATTAGTTGTTAATGGATTTCCATGTATTATTTGGGTTTCCTCAGTAGAATAGTTAGCCCTTCACAACGATGTTGCTAAGTTTACACACTGACAGTGACGATTTTATTTTCTACAAAGATATGGATGCACATATTAATATATTTTAAAAGTATAAAGTTTAACTGACACATGTATATCTACGTAAAGATGTCGAATACACATACTTTCGTCAATTGGAGGATTGTATTTGTTTGAGGCCTTGTTATCATATTTTCATGTCGCTCATCACACATAGATGCAACATTTTCTTCAACGTTATTCAAGCTTTCCCGAAGATAGTGTTCCATATTTAGTCTATGAAAACCAGTTTAAAGATTGGAAATAAAGTGTACAAAACTTATTATTATATATTAACTTACATTATGTTGGAGGTCTATAGGGGGTGTTTGCGATGCTGATTTACTGACATTTTTTTTCCTTTTCTGAGATGAGAATATACGACGAAAGCATTAATTAGAAGTCCATTGTTAAAAAAACTATCATAAAATATGCACTTAATTACTTACTTTTTTTTTATAGGAGACTCTTTTGGAGTTGAAGTAGTAATTATTGGAGAATCCACATGATTGACCATAAGAGGAGCCAAATTCAACATACAATCAACTTGCCACCTCAGATCTTGATTTGTTTCTGTTTTTTTTGTTTTTTTGCTTGTTTATGCTTTGCTGAAGGAAAGAAATTGTTTGTTTTGACGAGGAGGCTCGAGGCATATGACAATATCTAGTTTGAGTGACTCCCATGAAAACCCTCTTAAAAATCGTCCATGTTCTTTGCCAAAAACCAGTGAGAGGGCATATGTGGCTGATTCACGAATGGTTTTTCCTTATTCAATTGTAGTTTTGTGACTTATCTGGGAAAAAAATATATGTCAAATAAATATAGTATTAGTTGTGTTGTTTATCCATTAGAATTAACAAACACCAAAACTAGATAGAAGCTACTAGTTTGACACTATATACCAAATCTTCTGCAACAAGCTTCACTTCTTTTCGATGATATTTTCCGTCTTTATTTTCCCGTCCTTTCCTCCACATTAAAGAACTCGAGGGAGCGTCATCCAGAGCAATTACTTTATCTTTCACCTATTAAATGAATGATCAGCCGGTGTAGTGGAAATCAAAACATTACAAGTATATATAGCATATTAACTAAACAATAACTTAATAAATACATGGTTAACAATTGAAATATCGATCAATGCACTTAATATTTTTTCTTTCTAGTTTAGCATACCCCTACGTCAAATGTTATGTGGGTAACATGACTTTGCTCAAGTGGCTTTTCCATATCAAACTTGGCCTTCAACACAAAGTAAATAAATAAAAGGATATCAAGGATTTCTAAAGTAGTTAAAAAAATATAATGAAAGTGCTTATCATGAATAGAATTAATATTTGGACCAATTAAAGTTACAAATTTGAATACTTATTACTATACACTTTTAATGAATGCCTCACAATCACTTTGTGTGTTAAAAGCACAAAACTAAGTTGATATTAATTTTAGCTTCTTTCGTGTACCCAAGTAGGGATTTACAAAATGATCATTAACGTATCTTTTGAAAGATCGTCGAAGTGTTCCAAGATGAGATATAACTTTTTTCCTTGCACATTCATCGATATCAAAAAAGTTGAATGTTATTAATCAACTTTAATTAATCAATGGTTGAATTAATTAAGATAATCTCCATGTACTCTTTGTAAAAATGAAAAAGAAATCAACTTTAGTTAATAAATTGCTAGGTTTTGTGTTGTACAGAAAACATGACCTGTTTTGTTAATAAGACTTCAGTGGATTAAATCTCATTATAACATTGAAGAGAGAGTGTGTGGAGTTCAATCCTCATTAAATGGTTGAATATATTTTTAGTGTAAATTTATGTGTATTTAAGAAAAGAAGCGTTCTCTGTCCTAGTTGCAATGCATTCTATTCAACTCTCCATGCATTGAATGGAATGTGGATGCTCTTGAATAAGGAATCAACTTTTATAGGTTTTTAATAATAAAATCATTCTCTATACTTTTATTTACTATATATATATATATATATATATATATATATATATATATGCCATAATTTGATTTATATTTGGCCCTCAATATTTGAAGCGTGGAGTACTTATCCAACATACTAAAATTGTATTCTTAGTGGTTAGTTGGGATGAATTAACACTATAAAATAGGACCAAAATGATGTTTATTAGAGGACCATCTAGTTGGTCTAAAATGTTATCATATATATATATATATATATATATATATATATATATATATATACATATATATATATATATATATATATATATATATATATATATATATATATATATATATATAAATTAAAATTATTGTAATCGAATTCAAATACTACATTTCTTGCATGGTTGGCTTTATTTCCTCCCATAACTTGTCCTTGACTATAGTGTGATGCTCTTCTACTTTCTGTACTTCAGTACCATATGTCTCCGAACAAGCTCACACAGAAAGCTTGAAAACAGGGGTGCATTCTCACTAGAAATTTTACCCATTTTATCAAAATGAATCATTTTATGTTTTTGGCCTCTAGATCTATCCAAGTCGTTACGAAGTTTTGGTAATCTAGTTTTCCCTCTTCTAGCCCTTGTTGTTGCATTTTCTTAAACCAATCATACAATGTATGAAGTAATTTTAGAAGACATGAAGAACTATATATTTTTACTAACCTTCATCATTCTTGACAATAATTTCATTTGTACATTCAGCACCAGACAATGAAGCATCTTTGCTTGGTTCTTGGTCATTATCACTAAAAATATCATCTTCATTTCCATGGTAATTGAATTACATATCGTCGTTGACGACATCCATTAGTATAGAAATATGAACTAAATATTGAAAAAAAATATGCTTATGGAGACCAGAAAAATGACGATGATAATCAAATGATGAATTGTTTAGACACTTTATCACTTATGTAAAATAAACTTTTTAACGTAGAGTATAAATATGGAGAGAATTGAAATTTTGGGATAATTTGAGTCCTTTATTTTGTGATTTGGAAGGAACTAAAATTAAGAATTGAATTTAATAGAAAGGAACTAACAATTTCCTCTTGTAATTTGATTTTTCCACTTAAAATTTAAACTAAAAATAATATAATATCAGTAATAAACACATATATAAAAATTAATTTTATTTTTTCCTTTTGTAATTTTATTTTTCCACTAAAAAAAGAAAGTAAGCTCTTCTACTAATCTTCCATTCTTCTCATCCGTCCTATTCTTCAAGTTGTTAACTGTTGGCTTGAGGGTGGACAGGAGTAGACATCATCATCTTGATTCGCAAACTTATGCAAAAGTACATCATTCTTTTGCTTATGGATTGAGATCTATTGTCGCATATAATTGTAGCAGGATCCCGAACCTGGCCAAAATGTTACGTTTGATGAAGGAGTCTTCTTCTTTTTCTCTTACTTGTACGTAGGCTTCAGGTTCTATCAACTTAGAGAAATAGGCAGTCATCACTAGCATGCAGACTTTTCCTCAAAGGGCTACTGGCCATTTTCCTAGTATATTCACTCCCCATTTCATAAATGGCCAAGGGGAAATGATAGGATGTAGAGGTTCTACTGGTTGGTGCAGGATGTTGTTATGTCTTTGACAAGCGTCACATATCTTTGCATGGAGGACAGAGTCTTTCTTTATTGTTGGCCAGTAGTATCCCGTTCTTAATGCTTTTGAACATAAGGATCTGCCCCCAGTGTGGTTGTTATAGTCCCCTTCATCGATGTCCTTCAGGACCTCTACAACTTCATGATCTTCTAGACTCCTGAAATATGGTCCTGCTATGGATTTTTTATACAACTTACCTTGGATTATAGCGAACCTTGAGATCCTTGTTCTCAATGCTCTATTGATTTTCTCTTCCTTAGGGATCGTTCCATTTTGGAGTTATTCCATGATGGGTTGGATCCAGGATCCTAATGTTAGGGAAGGATCCTGATGTTGGACCGTCGAGTCTGGATCTTCGGTTGGGGCAACGTCGGTAGTTTCCCCGTGATTGTTGCGATATTTAAGTTTCTTGGTGGGATCCTCGGTTGTCAGGATCAATATGTGGATTATAGGAATCCTGGTTTCCGATGGGATCCTTAAGGAAGATCCTAGATTGGCTAAAGCATCTGCTTCGGCATTGTCTTCTCTAGGAACCTGATTTAGGTTGAATGTTTCGAATTTTGAGGCCAGGTTTTTGAGGATTTGGAGATATAGAGCTAGCCTTTCTTTTTTCACTGTGTAGGATTCATTAAAATGGTTAGTTGTAGTAGAGAATCGATGAATACCTGAAGATCCTTGTTTGAAGATCATTGGCTAACTATAGTTCCATAATCAACGCCTCGTATTTTGCTTCGTTGTTGGTTGTGTTGAATTCACAACTGATTTTCTGGGGTAGGATGTCACCATGTGGCGATTTTAGTATGATCCCCAAGCTAGTTCCTCTTTGGTTTGATGTTCCATAATTGATTAGCGTCTACGTTCCCATGTTTTGCTTTTTTAGAAGCTGTTTGGCTTTTATTTCAACTTCAGCTCTTAGATCATCACTAAAGTCAACCACAAAATCTGCTAATGCTTGAGACTTTATGGCGAATCTTGGTTTATACTTTATATCATACGTTCTTAACTTCACTTACCATTTCCCTATTCTTCCTGACATTTCTTTGTTTTCTCATAACATTCTTAATTAAATAGTTAGTTCTTACAACTATAGGGTGTGTTTCAAAATAATGACATAACTTAGTCGAAAGTTGTTACAAATGTAAGTATAAGCTTTTGAATATGAGAGTACATGGTCTCAAGATCTAGTAGACTTTTACTTAAGTAGTATATGGTATGTTGGTTCCCATTGAGATCCTCGGCTCGTACATCACTTACCGCATTTGAGGATACTGAGAGGTAATGAAGGAGTGGTTCCCCATTGAGTGGTTTTACCAATAGGGCGGTGAGCTAAAATATTTTTTTAAGCTCTTGGAAAGCATCTTCATGTTCTCGAGTCCACTCGAATCTTTTATTTTCCTTCATCATGTCGAAGAAGGGCTTGCATCTTTTTGAGGATGTTGAGAGAACCTGTTTAGGGCTTCCACTCTTCCTATTAATATTTAAATATCCTTTGTCGAGGCTGGTGATTTTAGATCAAGGATGGTCTTGATTTTTTCCGGGCTTGCTTCGATTCCTCTTTTGGTCACCATGTATCCGAGGAACTTACCCGATCTCATCCCAAAGTGGCACTTGGAGGGATCCAACTTCATGTTATATTGGTCTAGGATGTCGAAGGCTACTTTTAGATCCTTGAGCTGATCTTCAGCTTTTTTGGACTTGTCCACCATGTCAATGATGTAGACTTCCATCACGTCCCCCGGTTTCTTCTTGAACATCTTATTCACCAACCTTTGGTATGTTGCTGTTGCATATTTAAGACCAAATGGCAAGGCAGTGTAACGATATATAGCTATTGGAGTTATAAATGATGTGTCTTATTGGTCAGCGGGTTCCATCTAGATTTGTTGGAATCCTGTCGATGCGTCCATTATTATCAGTAATTTGTGGCCCACTATCGCGTATATCATGGAGTCGATGTGTGGTAAAGTGAAAGTATCCTTGGTACAGGCCTTGTTAAGATATGTATAGTCCACCCACAGTCTCCATTTACCGTTCTTTTTTACCATGAACACATTATCTAGCCATCTTGGGAACTTCACCTCCTTGATCATGCCTGTTTTGAGAAGTTTTTCTACTTCTTTTTGTATAACATAGTTTCTTTCGGGTGCAAATTTCCTTCACTTTTGGTGTATTGGCTTGAAATATGGGTCAATATTAAGTCTGTGGGTTATTATGCTTTTGTCAGTAACGGTGATGTCCTCATGTTTCCATGAAAACATCTTGCTTCTGGCCTTGAGGAACTTTATGAGATCATGTTTGACTTGTTTAGGCATTGAGGATCCTATGAGAACTTTGGCTTCAGGATCCTCAAGGTTCAGGGGCACTTTTTTTATGTTATGCTCTCTAGCTTCCAACATGCCTCGTGCCCCTGACTTAATTGATATTCTTGTCATGGTATTGTTGAGGACTTCATCAAAGTCTTGTAGCATTCCTTGGATTCTTGTTGGTCTCCTATGATCTTCACTGTCCCCCATGGCATGGGCATCTTGACATATTGATGATACGTCGATGGAACAACCTCTATTTCATGGATCCCTGGTCTACCTAATATGACATTATAAGAGGATATTGTGTCAATCACACAAAAATGTTGTACAAAAGTTACCCCCTCTACGTAGATTGGTAGCTTTATCTCACTGATGGTGTGTTTAGTTTCTCCGCTGAAGACAATTAGTACTGAGGATCTTGCAACTATCTTAGTCTCTGGGATGTTCATTCTTTTTAACTCGTCTAGGAGTATAATGTTCATTGAGGATCCTCTGTCGACGAGGACCCTTCTGGCGAAATGGTTGTGATGTACAGGGTGATCACTAATCCGTCATGGTGAGGATCCTAGACGTCCTATCTATCCGCTTCGTCCTGCTCTTGCTTAGTGATCGTTGAGTTTTTTTATGGTCTATTTTCCATCACCATTTTAGATACTTTGGCATACCATTTTGTTGGGTTTTGAGCATTCTAACACACCTAAGTATACATGCAACCCTAAATACCTTGGATCTATGTTTTCTCTATTATACATGCAAATATGAATATTCCAAGGTATTACCCTATCTAGCATACAGTCTTTTGATACTTGGGTAATATAACAAGTTAGAATACATAACTCTTGATGTAGCTTGACTCCATGGAGCTCAAGAGCCTAGTGCCCCAAGTGTGACACCTCAAATGGTTCACACAACATCAAATACACCTGGAATTTCTTAGAGAGAAATGAAACACTTCATGAAATCGGCTAGCCCTCACCATTCCTTCATAGTGCCTGATTTTTGGAAGAATAAGATGCTTATATAGTGTGTCACAATTAGGGTTACACCATGTAAACCCTAATTGTCATGGCCTTTCATATTCATGATCCATGGGTACAAAAACACCATGGAGCATCCTATGGGTTTTAGCCTAACTTGATAATCCATGGAGCATTAGCCCACAATACAAGTATGGATGATTTAAACAATCAACCCATATATTTAATTAGTCTCTTTTGATCACTTAATTAATTCCAAATTAATTCTTGATCAATACTAATTAAATAATCTCATTAATATATTAATAAACCTTAAGTGTTATTTCTCTCATTTTAGTCTATCCAAGCACATAAGGCCAGGCTACCCAAACGGACCATGTCAATCGGGTCAAGTACATACCAAATATAGTTATGGACTTAGACACTAATCCAACATTCTCCCACTTGGATAAGTCGAAAACTATTATTGCGTATGACTTCAAAACCTGACTAGCAATCGTAGCTCTTAAAAGCTACTGTCGTCGAACTCTGAAAAAATCAATGACGCGTCCATTAGATAAGGGATCATATATTCCTCCATTCTAGATATCATATGGACTGAGACATGGATTATAATCACTCTCTTTACCCATTTATTGTTTCCCGATTTCCTATTTATGACGAACGACTAATTGAAAAAATCACATTAGTCCTGGCTTAGCCAAGCACTTCGTGGTGTCGTCACTGAATCATCGAGGGTCCCACAGATATCGCTTTTATCCCGAATGTAAAAGGAATGGATAAAATTCGACTCATATGGCTTGTTCTACTACTTGTTGAATCATACACAAAGGCACGTTTTATAACATCGAGTTACCAATGCGTTTTCGTGCAATCAATGTATAACCAACTCATAGTAAGAACTCATATCTCTAGGTTTGAAGAATATAAAATATTATTGTCTCATGATCACTCGTGATAAAATCCATGAAGTGATTCCAATGAGCGTGGGTTGAATCCAATACTCAGAACTTATGAGTACTCATGAATGTTGTAGCACCACCTGCTATGTCCCATACCTTGGGCATCTACAATCCAGCTTCATAACAGTCTTGATTCATATTTACGTCCAACATATGACCGAATGTGGATAGTTTGAATAACTTAGTCATTCAGGAAGAATGACCTAGTTATTCTGGAAGTAAAAACATGCAAAGTGAAACACAAGAATAGTTGAATCCAATATGGTCTCAAAACTTATGAATATAAATAAAACACCTTTTATTTATCACCATATTGATTACCCATCATTCATTGCATACTGTTTCAAACAATCAACTTTATACTTGAATTAAAACAATAGTTGTCCCATGCTCCAAGCATGTACACTATGTTTTCTAAACACTAGTCATGCCATACACCAAGTATGCACACTATGTTTTTCTAAACATTAGTTATGCCATACACCAAGTATGCATAATAAGTTTGCCTATGATCTTTACTTTGTGAAATAGATCGATTGAACATAATTCCAATGATTCTCATTTCACAATCCCAATTCCTTACCACAAATGCAAGAATTCAAAATTCCTGCCATTTACCTAAATCTGTTAGATTCTAAAGTTATATGCATTGGTCCTCTTGTAATGATTATGAAAAAAGTCACAAAGACTTGTCAACATACATTACAGAGTATTCCAATGGAGACCAACTCCATGGAACTGAAGTCTCATATTCAAAGTTCATTGCCTTGGAACATTCTTCTTGCATTAAGTTTCCTAATCTTACACATATTTAATGAATAACTTCCACCTATGGGAACATTTCCATATTCCCTTTTTGACTATGTCTTCCAACTGTCTTCCAACTGTCCCCGAGCAACCAATCTTTGGTAAACTTTAGATTGTCCTCGACAATTGCTTAATCATTTTAGTCATATCCAATTCTAGACCTTTTTCCTTCTTAATGCCCCAGGCATTTGCAAAATTTTAGAAAGGATGAATATTATACCACATGCAATCGATCCTATATCCGAAGCATATGGGACACGATTCATGATATATCACATAAAGACATGATACTAGAACAATCCTTTTTGCTAAAATATTTCTATTTGCCAAGTTCTCATAATTCAGATTATAAAAAGGGATGCCATAATCATAATCGAATTTTAGAATGAAAATAATGTGCATATATATATATATATATATAATTTCCTTATGTTGAGCCATTCCAACACAAAATTCATATATATATGCTTGACTAAAGATGATTAAAACTGCAATGTAAGCTTTTATAATTGAGATGAAGTATAAATTCCTCTCCCTTAATTATAGCAAAACAACTTTTTCAACCCCTACAACTTCACGAAGTGAAACTTTTGTTTTCTATAATTAACATTTCTATCTTGCAATAATAATAATAATTATCATGCTCCCACTAACATGATGATTATTAGCATAACACTTATGCTCCCACTAGCTTTGACATGTACTCAGAAATCAACTGAACATCTAGAAATCAATACTTTATTGACTTTCTTAACAAAGTTCAAATTTCTGATACGGGGTGTTTTGATAAGACTCTATCAAAATCACACACCTTTCCTTATATAACTCTAATGTGTGTCTGTCACACCCCAAAACCAAGAACAACGGAAACGTTCAGGGGTGGAGGACGTCATGTGAAGTATCATAACAATGTAAAGTAGTAAACAATCAACAACATCATCCATTGCATTAAAAGTAAAGTTTGAATACATGTGTGTTCTTTCATTGTAATAAGACACCAAAATATGTAATCAAAATAAAAGACGAGTCTTGTCTGTGCTCCGTCTTCTCAAAACCTGGTCATCGTACCTGTGTACTGGTGACTTGAGAATACAAGCTATTTTGAAAGAGTAGATCAGCATAAAGTTGTTGAATTCATAAGTACTTAAGTTTCATTACTCTGTTTTGGAAAGCTGTTATGAATGCCATGTAGACCTTTGAATGCAACATTTGATATAAGTGTGAAAACCCTAGAAAATTCCATATCTCCTAACAGTATAAAAGTAGTCTTCTACCAAGACCCGAATGTTTTGAAACTAGTCTTCTACCAAGACTTGAATGCTTTGCTATAACAAAGATGGTTTTTCCCCTGCATGATTACTATTAACAATATATAGTCTACCACATCGTTTATGTGAACGTATCACAAAATAAAAGTATTAGGGAAAATATAGCCATATAAGTATTATCCTTTTGTATTAGGATAAACACGACATCGCGACTGCCGAAAAGTATTAACCTTGAACCTCCGTAGATGTTCATTTTCCTCTGTAGCTAACAGCAAGTCGTAGGAATGGTTAGTCCCATAAAGGTACCCCTAATATAAGTATTAACCGTCGGCATCCGTAGATGTTCATTACCTCTGTTGCTAACAGGTGGGTGCCGGAATGGTTAGTCCCGTATAGTATCCTTTTGTACTAGGATAGAAAGAACTAATCTACACGTATAGTATGTAATAGTATCTCATCATATAGTATCTAGGTACAAGTATCCATGTAAGTGTATCTCTTCATATAGCATTTAGTATACACTCATGAATGAACTGACTCTGGTGTGATTCCTTGTAATGGGAATAATGTTTTGTATCCCCTAAAATATCCCTATAATAGTTTACTGGAATGTATTTGTGGTCCAAGAAGGTTTATACACCCTTGCTACTCAAAAGTGTGGGAACTGAATGAATAAAGAAAGTTATCATATCAATACATACATATATATATATATATATATATATATATATATATATATATATATATATATATATATATATATATATATATGAACATAAGTGTATAGATATAGATTTGACCAAGGACATGAAAGAGGTTTTGTAAAACATTTAAGAGTTTTGAACAATAAATAAACAATGACTTGATGTCATTTCATAAAACATTTCAAAAGTAATTCATTTGATAACAAAACGTTTTAAGACAGAAAACCATTTCATGTAACACATTTTGAAGTATGTGAAATCAGTTGGATGAAAACACAGTTATGAATCACATATGATTGATTCTATAGCATGCTATTTTCTAGTTGTATTCCCCCTATTAAAGCATTTAAAATCATTTAAAACCTTGATTAAGGGGTATGAACTCACCTGTAGATGGTGGTTTAGATGAACTGAATGATGTAGGATTGCTAAGTGTCAAGTGAAGACTTGTACACACTCAAAGATCCTAGTTAACATATAATCACACATATGTATCCAATTAGTCTTTAAACTACTAATTGACAATTTTAAGACATCGTAGGACATGCTACACACCTTATATAAGTGTTATAAGTTCTAAGGATTGCACCTAAGTTGTTATAGGACAAGGCTATTGGGTTTAGGGTTCCAAAGGACCCCTTTCTTGAGTTACCTCCCCAAGGACCTTAGCCCATTGATTTTACGGTCGTAAAACCTTGATTTTACGGCCGTAAGCTCTAAATCTTTTGCTAATTTGATAGATTGAAGCCTTACATTTCCCTTAGAAGTATTTCAACTTGATGGTTTAGTCCTTGGAAGAGATTAGGGCACCATTTCCCTCCATTAAGGAGTTCACGGCCCTAAGACCAATTCTCTTTGTGTTTGTGGCCGTAATTTCATAGGGACCATGGTATTTTTGTTCTTTCAAGTCCCATACACATTAAGGTATGAGTCTAGACTAGTTTCACAAGGAAAGGAAGGGACTAGGGCACACTTTTGGCCCTTAAAGAAGAGTTTACGGTCCAAGGTGTTCTTGGGTCGTAAACTATTTGATCTTGTTGTTTCCTCGTGATTTCTTGATGTATAGACATATAACAAGCCCTATTATACTCTAAGATGGAAGCACTTATGATTTGGTATGAAAGACAGAAGATCCTTGAGGGAGAATCGGGTTTTTCTCAAGATGGAAATGGAACAAATGAATAAATATGGCTAAGGACCATATATATATATATATACCCCTTGGGGTTTACGACCGCAAACTCCATGTTTGCGTCGTAAATTCCAATTTTTTGGAGTATGAAATGTTATTGTTGCACAATAAACCCTAGGACATCCCCTCTCCTGGCATCTCCTAAAGTTTTAATCAAAGAGTACTCAAACTTATCCCAAATAGTCTGAAAGTTAACAGTAACTGTTCTGACTTCTATTGACTTGGTATGTTGTACATAATAGAAATATTGGGTTGTCACAGTGTCTAAGGAATTTTTAGAAATATGAAAAGGGATGCCGTAATCATAGTCTCAATTTTTTAGACCATTGCCATTTCTCACAAGTCCATGTTAGTGTGCTGGTTAACCACACACGCTCCACTAACGATTTTGAGAATGCAAATATCAGAACAGTTATCTACTTAAAATCTACATAGTGAATGTTTTTCCTCACCATCATTTTCATGAATTGGAGAGAAACCTTATGACACTTAGATTTTATGGTATATGTGTTCCTATCCATGTGAACTTGTCAAAACCATAATCACAAGACACTGTTAATGACAAATCCAAACTCATATGGATTGAACTTGTGCAATCTTAACTTCTTGCCACCTTGTAGCACAAGGGCCTGCCATTGCTTCCAAGTTGTTATGCAACCAATTGAGAACTCTCAGAACTCATATGCAAAGCCAACTTTCACTGGAATGGGCACATAAATAGAAATATGTCAACACGATAGGTTATAAACCTCACGTCGTGTGCTAGTGTTAAACTACAGGTTTTTATTCTTGATTAGATCTTGTAATTCTTGTAGGATCTTTAAGAGTCCCACTGTCCTCTTGCCAAATATTCAAGAGATAGTGCAGATTCTTTATCGTGACAAACACTTGATACAATTGGCCTTACTTGGTCTTTGTTTTATCCAAAACATCAGAACTTACCAAATTCAAATGTACAAGAGTAGAAAACATTTTACTCTTACATTTGACAAGTGTTATAAACCTTCTTTAAGATTGGTCACTCAAGTTACAATGTTGGAGTATGACTCTAAGACTTTTTTTAGAACGAACTATGACTCATCTTCTTGATTTAACCATTTCAACAATTCTTGATTCCTCTTCTTAGCCATAGGAAGGCACTAAGATGTCCTTAGAGAACCAATTGTGATATGGTTTCTTAATCATTGAGATGATCACAAAACATGATACTAAAGTACTCTCCCATCTTTTCATATTTGAGAAACTTTTATCCTTCTACCTAATTTGATTCTTCTTATTCGTTCTGTCATACATCGAAACTTTTCCAATGTTTCAGAATTGTACTTAAACTTATAGGTATAACCATATTTACTAGGCTTTAGTAAATCTTGATGAATAGTGCACTAGAATGTGTACTCGATACCTTAGTCATTCACTTGACTCACATATACATGTGAACAAGGAATTAGTCTTAATTTTCCAAAGATGAAAATTCTCATTCATCATACTATACAACTCGCATGATTCCAAGTTTCGATCCAATTAAAACATGGGTGATGAGAATCTTTCCTTATTTGGTAAATTAGACATTACCAAAAATGAAAGAAGCACATCCATTTTCCAATATTGCTATCAATGGAATCATATAAACAACAACTTTTCACAAATGCCATTGTAAGGATACTAAGAATAAAATAAAAAAAATTTCGTTTATTCTAAAACTTTGTAGAAAACCTTATCCATACAATGAAAAAGCATATGAAAAACTTGTTGTTATCTATTCCTAAGCAATATATCATAACTCCTAAGCAACAACTCAAAATTCACCGAACCATGCGATCAAAATTCATCTTCGTGATCAGAATCAACATATACTTCCTTCACTTTTCTTTGATTCTTAAAACATCAACATGTGACCCAGTCACATCATGTAATAAGAATCTCATAATAGAAACTTATTAGATTTAGATAATAGACTTTACCTGAAGTAGAGTTAAACTTCTTGACTTGATCAACCTTATGATCTTTCAGATAAATAGGCAGCTTCGAAATCAATGCCCATTCCTTTAGCAAGAGAAACATATGGACTCTTTGGGAATGGTACATGAGACTATCGCAGACTTGCCTTTCTCTTTACCATTTGGTCAACCAAGTTGACTATGCTTAACCCCTTTCCTTGGGAAGAGAAGGCTTTTCTAGAAATCCAATGTTACCATTGTCAATGTCCATGGTATTTTGGGAAGTTGATCTACTAATCAAATTTGCTTTAGTAGTCCTTAAATCATTACTGATTCAGCAACACCAAGCAAATAGATAAGATCATTAAGGGTCATGTCATAGTCTGTTTCATAGTAGTCCCCAAAGGAACTCACTATGTGACTTAGAAAGTGATTGAACATCCAACTTTCTTAAGACTTTGACACCCAAATCTCCCTGCTTGTCAATATGTGACATCATCTCCAAGATGTGATCACACATAGACCTCGCTTGCCAATAGGGCTAGAGTGACCTTGAACTTGTGGGTTAGGGAGAATAATTGGAGGAGGTGGAGGAAGTGAAGTTCCAAGAGATTTAGGAAGATCATAGATGTCTGAACTAGACATCTTTTGGGAGATATTCAAGATAGTTGATCTAAAGTCATTAATATAACACCCAATGTGAAATATTATGGCTAGGACCCAACACAATACTTTTATAACTAGGAAGAGGGATGCTGTAATCCAAGCTATAATATATTTTAAGGTAGGCGAATGACGATTCACCAATTTCCACCATGAAAATGAAATAATTTAATTAGGTTTTACTTGGATTTGAAACTCCTAGATCTTTTGAGATTCATTGAACTGTTCAATGGCATGTTTCAATCTCGATTGTGCCCTCTCAAATTTTGTGACTGGGATGCCGATGATCACAAAACCAGGTGTGAATAACCATGCAAATATACTTGGTACCATTAATAATTTACCCCTCAATCGACGTTCCGGTTAACCACACGTGCTCCACCAATACTATGATAAACATTAAGTTACCCTTCGCCTACCTTGTTAAATCCAGGTTAGTGTGTCGGTTACCTACACGCACTCCACTAACCGACTTAAGCAAATTGCAAAGTGTAATTTCATGGGTTACAACCAAATTCACATTATCCTAAGTAACTAAGATTGGGAATTTATAAAAGTTTAGTTACTTAGTATTTATCATTAATACTTTTAATGAAGGGAGAATACTAGTCATTGTCCTACCCGTTTGGCTAACGACCCTCCACCATTCAAGAGAGCGGTGTTGGAATAGTGTCACAGATCATTAACTATTGGTAATATTTCTAATAATAGCAGGGTCCTTTTGGGTTGCCCTCAAGACCCAAATTGAGTAGAATAAATAAAGGATAAATTAGTTTACTAATTATTATGGTAAGAAAATAATTGGAAATATATTTTGGAAATATATATTGGGAATCAATTAATAGTTTAATTAGTTAAAGGGTTGAATGTTCATTAATCGATAATTGGTTAATCAGGAATGTTCCAGAACCTTATGGAATTAGGGTTGGGTGAAAATCACTCCATCCCACATGGGAAAGGAGTGAAATTTCGTGGTTAGGCCTCCATCCCACATGGGAAGGAGTACTAAACCCTAGGAGGCATCCAAGGCTATAAATAGGGCCTTAGGGATTTCATTCCTCCTTGCTCCTTGGATTGAAGTATTCGCCAACCCTTCTTCGTCCCCCTCTTAGGGATGATTTATAACCCCTTTGGGTTTGTGAAATTGACCCTTCTCCTAGTTATTTTTACTCCACTCCTTGGTGTCATTGGGTGTGATACCATTAAAGGGATTCTAGTTTGGGTCCTTTCATCCAAGCAACTTCATGGAGGTTCAAGATCTCAACCATGGAGATCAAGGGCTACATAAGAGGTATGTGTTCTTACTTATGTTTTATGTTTTCTAGGGTTGATATAATTAGCATGAATCCATAGATCCATAGGATGCATGTACACTTAGGTATATTGTTGTTTCGATTTTTCCGCTGCCTAATTTTAGAGTGTATTTGATGCATAGAAAACCCAACAGTGGTATCAGAGCCATTGGTTCATGGTTACTATCACCCTACATCCATGTTTTCTGAAAATAATTGTTTGAAATTGAATGGTAGCAGGATTATTGAAAAATTCGTAATTGATAATACCTTAGTCGCAGCTCACGACGTGAGAGCTAGGAGCTCATGACATGAGCTCAGCAAAATTAGGGTTTTTGGATTTTTGCCATTTTTCAAATATGAAGGTTATTAAATATGGATAAATACCTAATTGAATTTTTTTTGAATCTTGAAAATTGATATATATTATTGTAAATGTGTTTATTTGAATTTGAATATGTATGTATTATTTAAATAGTGATTTCGAATATTTTAATATTATTTATAATAGAGTTTTATAAATTTGAATATTAACCCCTCATGATTTATTAATTGTTACATTGCGTCCTCGCAATTAATTAAAATTAATAATAGACAACTAAATTTAAAGAGTTTTAAATTTACCCCTTGTATTTATATATATTAGAATAGTGTCTACTATATATGTAAGAAAGTTACAGCATGCGCCCTCGCGTGTTTAAATGTTGACACTGTCAGTCTTACCTCAACTAGGCTTACCCGTTCTAATGTAGGGGTTTAAGGTGGTCTCTTTGATTCCTAATGAGGTCGGTTTTTAATATGCTTCGCGCTTACCACCCTCACCGCCCTATTGCATTTTGAGAATAGAGTTACCGAAAGGGTTTGATAGTGATAATGGTTAATCTAAAAGTATTCTAAATACAAGTATAAAACAAAATACCATTTTATTAATAGAATGTGAGTTTATATTATCCATGAAAATTGCACATTCTCTTTATATTATGTTGGTGGAGCTCGAATGGTTAATCGACACATCAATCTACGGTATAGTTGAGGATGATATGGTACTCGCGAATCTCAAGCATAACTTGAGCCGGGCCAATGCGATTTTGCAAGTTTAATTCTCAATCTCTTTAAAGTGAATCTTATGTTATCCATAAAAGTTGCACATTCTCTTTATAACTTGTTGATGGAGCTCACATGGTTAACCGGCACATCAATTTGAGAGTATAGGTAGAGAATGATGTGGAACTCGCAGATCTCAGGCGTAACTTGAGCCGACGACCATCCGATTTTGTATGGTTGATTCACTATCTTTTCAATGATCTGCGGTGACCACGTCATTGGGTTTGAGATGAACATAATCCGAGATCAACATGCCATTGATAGTCAATGAATCTCAAATGTCACACCCCAAAACCACGAACAGCGGAAACGTTCAGGGGTGGAGGACGTCATGTACAGTATCACAACAGTGTAATATAATAAACAAGCAACAACATCATCCATTGCATTATAAGTAAAGTTTTATACATGTGTGTTCTTTCATTGTAATAAGACACCAAAAATATACAATCAAAACTGCTCCGTCTTCTCAAAACCTGGCTTCCATACCTGTCTACTGGCGACCTGAGAATACAAGTTATTTTGAAAGCGAGTATCAGCTTAAAGCTGGTGAGTTCATAAGTATATAAGTGTCATTGCTATGTTTGTGAAAATCTGCTATGAATGCCATGTAAACCTTTAAGTGAAAATGTTGAGGTAAGTATGAAATCCCTAGACTCGAATGTTTTGTATGTATGAAGTGTAGTCTTCTACCAAGACTCGAATGTTTTGTATGAAGATAGTGTAGACTTCTACCAAGACTCGAATGTTTTGTATGAATGAAGTGTAGTCTTCTACCAAGACTCGAATGTTTTGTATGAATGAAGTGTAGTCTTCTACCAAGACTCAAATGTTTTGTATGTAAAATGATAGTTTTTCCTTTCTATTGACTAGTACTAGAGCACTTAGTCTAACTCCTCGTTTGTGTGAAAGTAATCACAAAATAAAGTAAACAGGGAAAATATAATCATGTAAGTGTTATTGTCTTGGATTACCAGGACAAACACGACATCACCGAAGCAAACGATAGACCCTAAGGAATATCCGAAGAGTGTCCCCTCATCCTCTGTAGCAGCAGCAGGGTGGAAGGAGGGTTAGTCCTTGTATCGATCTCTTGATGCAGATCATTAACCTAATGATCCTCCGAAGATTCACATCTCATCCACTGTTGTAACAGTGGACGGAGGGATAGTTAGTCCCGTCACTGACTACTAATCAAGTGACTACCTTAGACATCCGACCACTGGTGCTAATCAGTGAGATTCGGAATGGTAAGTCCCGCCGAAACATCCCATTGAACGGGGATAGGAAAGACAATTTACACAGTAAATACAAATAAATCATCCTCTTAGATCTATGTTCAAGTATACAAGGTAAGTAAATACAGGATAATGCACCTATGAAGAAGTTTCCCTGTATGGTATTCATGTAAGTGTGTTCATGTAACAGGTAAGTATATGTAAACATATTCATGTATCATATAATCCTAAGTACGTGTACTCATGTATCATGTAAGGCATTAGTATAGACTCATGAATGAACTGACTCTTGTTTGATATCTTCTGACTATCCCTATGATAGCTAACTAGAAAGTATATGGTTGTTCAAGTAGGTTGATGCACCCTCGCAACGCCAGGGTGCGGGAAACTGAACGAAGGATGAAAACTATAATCTCTAACATATAAATGAACATATACGTATAAGTATAGTTTGATTCAAAAAGGTAAAATATACTGGTTTTGCAAGATATCTAGGAGTTTTGAACAATAATTTAAAGTGACTAGAAGTCATTATACATTTCAAAACTAATACTTCTGTTGTCCAAGTATTTTAAGATAGAAAACCATTTCATGTGACTCCTTTTGAAATATGTGAAATCTACTGAGTGAAAACACAGTTATAAAATACATAAAAATTGATTTAATAACTTATAGTTTTCTACTTGTGTCCCCCCCATTAAAGCATTTAAAATCCTTTAAAACATTGATTAAGGGGTATGAACTCACCTGTAGTTGGTGATTGGAATGAACTGAACGGTATCAGATTGCTAGGTGTCAAGCGAGGACTTGTGCACACACTACGATCCTAATGAACATATAATCACACATATATGCACTCAATTAGACACAAAAGACTAATTGATAATGTTTAAGACATCCTAGACATAGCTAACACTTTATATAAGTGTTTTAAGCCGTAAGGACTCCATCTAAGCTATTGTGGGACAGGGTACTTGAGTTTAGGGTTTCCAAAGGTCCCTACATGAGAGTTTACTCTCCTTAAACCATCACACATGGAGTTTAGGGTTGTAAACTCTTGAGTTTACGGTTGTAAACTCCCAAACATGTGTGTTTGGTGTGTTTTGAAGTCCCATTTGCTTTCTAGAATAATTCTAGCTTAGTGGCTATGTCCTTGGAAGGGTTTAAGGTCTAGAAGTACTCCAAATAGGATTTTACTGCCTCAAGGACATTTACCCTTGGAGTTTACGGCCGTAAACTCCCTTGGGGTGTTTCCTTGGTTGCTTTCAAGCCTCTTGTACTTGTGGGATGTGTTCTAGACTTTTAATCCTAGCATATGAAGGCATTAGGCACACCTTAGTGCCCTTTTATGAGTTTACTGCCCAAGAACCATGTATTGGCCGTAAACTCACTTGGTTAAGTGATTTTGGTGTGGTTTGGTCCTTCCATTTAGTGGGTACAATTTCTTGTAAAGGTCTAGGGCCTTAGGTGTCATGAAAACACCCTTTGTGATCATTTACATGGATTTTACGGCCTAGGAGAGTTCTGGGCCGTAAACTCACTTTCATTTGTGTCCTTTGATGTGTTTAAGACCTTAAGCTACTTGGGAAAATAACCTAGATGCAAGCCTTAAAGTCCTTAAGTCCTCAAATCACCATTTAGGGCTAGGAAATGGAGTTTACGGCCTACGAGAGTTCTGGGCCATAAACTCCCAATCTTGGGTGGTTTTGTGTGTGTTTTCATGTCCCTAACATGTATACCTAATGTTCTAAGGCCTTATCCTAGCACCAATGTCAGTTTTGGCTTCGTTTCGGGAGTTTACCGCCCAAGAACACCTTGGGGAGTAAACTCCTAGATCTAATGATTTAGCCATCTAAATCATGTTTTAAGCATCTAATATGTATTCTAACACTACTAGAAAGAGTTACTCATAATCTGGGATAAAAACCCGAAGATCTGTCAGAGAAAAAATGGCTTTTCTCTAGCTGGAATTGTGAATAATGAATTAATTTAATTCAAAAAACTATTTATAGTCCTGAAATATTTTGACAGAAAAATTTTTATTCTTGAACTTGGACTGTAACATTATGAAACTTGAAATGTTCAAATTTCACAAACCCAGGAGCATCCACTCTCCTGATATCTCCTAAAGTGTAAACCCTAATGTACACAAACTTGTTCGGAAAAGCCTGAAAATCACTGAAAATTGGATGGACTTCTATTGAATAGATATTGTTCGTACAAATGGAAATTTCGGGTTGTCACATCATCCCCCTGTTAGAAGGAATTTCGTCCCGAAATTAGAATTTAAGCAAGTATGAAATTACACATAATTAAGCGAAAAGATGAGGGTATTTCAGTTTCATCTGATCCTCTCGTTCCCAAGTGAATTCCGGTCCACGCTTTGTGTTCCAGCGCACCTTCACTATCGGGATACGGCTCTGCTTTGTTTGCTTGACCTCTCGGTCCATGATCTCTACTAGTTCCTCCACGAAGTTGAGGCTCTCGTTGATCTCGATCTCGTCGAGTGGAATAACAAGAGTCTCGTCGGATAGGCACTTTTTCAAGTTTGACACGTGGAAGGTAGGATGTACGTTACTGAGTTCTTTCGGTAGATTGAGCTTGTAAGCCACAGGGCCGATTCTTGCGAGAATCTCGAAAGGCCCAATGTATCTTGGATTGAGCTTCCCACGCTTTCCAAAGCGTATCAAGCCCTTCCAGGGTGAGACTTTCAGTAGGACTCGGTCGCCCACCTGGAACTCCAATGGTTTCCTACGCTTGTCGGCGTAGCTTTTTTGTCGGTCTCTAGAGGCTTTTAATCGTTCACGAATTTGAACGATCTTCTCTGTCGTTTCCCGAATGATTTCCGGACCCGTGAGAGTGTTTCAGGAACTCGTCCCTTAGCTAACTGGGTATCACCCACTTCAGCCCAGCACATAGGGGATCCGCACTTTTGGCCATAGAGGGCCTCGAATGGAGCTGCCTTTATGCTCGTGTGATAATTGTTGTTGTAGGAAAATTCAACAAGGAGTAGATGAGTATCCCAAGCTTTTCCAAAGTCTATCACACAGGCACGCAACATATCTTCTAGGGTTTGGATAGTTCTCTCACTTTGCCCATCGGTCCATGGATGGTAGGCTGTACTCATGTCCAGCCTAGTTCCTAGGGAACTTTGTAATGACTGACAGAACCTCGAAGTGAATCTACTATCTCGGTCTGAGATGATAGATAAAGGAACACCGTGCAGTCTTACAATCTCCCTAATGTAAGTTCTGGTAAGTTTCTCCATCTTGTCCGTTTCCTTGATCGGTAGGAAGTATGCAGACTTGGTCAGTCTATCGACGATGACCCATATGGAATCAAGTCCACCCGTCGTCTTGGGAAACTTGGTTATAAAGTCCATAGTGACCTGCTCCCATTTCCATTCAGGTATCTCCGATTGTTGTAGAAGACCGGAGGGTTTCTGGTATTCGACCTTGACCTTTGCGCAAGTAAGGCATTTACTCACGAAGGTAGCAATATCTGCTTTCATGTTAGGCCACCAGTATAACTTTTTAAGATCCAAATACATCTTATCTGAACCCGGATGGACGAAATAACGAGCGTTGTGAGCTTCAGTGATGACCAAGTCTCTGAAGCCACCGTGTTTCGGTGTCCAGATCCGATCCATGAGGTATAAGGCTCCGCCACCCTTGACTTCCAAGTTCTTATCCATTCCTCTAAGGGATTAACCCGCCACGTTTTCAGGTTTCAAAGCGTCGAGCTGAGCCTCCTTTACTTGCGTGGACAAGTGTGAATGGATAGTTAGAGTCAAAGACTTGACCCTACGACCAGTATATTCTTTCCGACTTAGGGCGTCGGCTACTACATTGGCTTTACCCAGATGATAACGAATTTCGCATTCGTAATCACTAAGTATCTCGACCCACCGTCGTTTTCTCATGTTGAGCTCTTTCTGGTCGAAAATGTGTTGTAGACTCTTATGGTCTGTAAAGATCGTGCTTTTTGTACCGTATAGGTAATGGCGCCAGATCTTCAGAGCAAACACAACTGCTCCTAGCTCGAGATCGTGGGTTGTGTAGTTAACCTCATGTGTCTTCAGCTGTCTCGAGGCATAGGCTATGACTTTACCTCGCTGCATCAGAACACATCCGAGTCCTTGATTGGATGCATCGCAATAGACAATGAAGTCTTCTATTCCTTCGGGAAGGGATAGTATCGGGGCGGTGCACAAGGCTCGTTTGAGCGTTTGGAATGCTCTTTCCTGTTTCTCCTCCCAGTCGAAAGCCACGCCTTTCTGGGTCAGAGTTGTAAGAGGTTTCGCTATGCTGGAGAAGTTCTGAATGAACCTGCGATAGTAGCCAGCTAGACCTAGAAATTGACGAATTTCGGTAGGTGTCTTTGGTGCTGACCAGTTCTCGATGGCCTTAATTTTGGAAGGGTCCACGTGTATACTTTCTTCGCTAACCACATGGCCCAAAAATTCAACTCGCCGAATCCAAAATTCGCACTTCGAGAACTTTGCGTAGAGCTTCTCCGTTCGCAAGGTATCTAAGATTTTACGGATATGTTGACCATGCTCCTCCTTACTTCGAGAGTAGATGAGTATGTCATCTATGAAGACGATGACGAACTGATCCAAGTAAGGACGACACACCCTATTCATCAGATCCATGAATACTGCGGGCGCGTTAGTTAATCCGAATGCCATCACTACAAACTTGTGGTGCCCATAACGAGTTTGGAAGGCTGTCTTGGGAACATCTTCCTCTAACACTCGTAGTTGGTGGTATCCGGATCGCAGATCTATCTTCGAGAAGTAATTGGCTCCTTGAAGTTGATCAAATAAATCGTCAATGCGGGGCAAGGGATAATGATTTTTAATGGTAAGTTTGTTGAGTTCTCTATAGTCGATGCACATGCGAAACGATCCATCTTTCTTCTTGACGAACAAGACCGGTGCTCCCCATGGTGAGAAGCTTGGTCGAATGAATCCCTTCTTGAGAAGTTCGTTAAGTTGACTGGAAAGTTCCTGCATTTCAGCCGGTGCAAGATGATAAGGAGATTTGGCTACGGGGGTAGCCCCTGGCACTAAGTCGATTCTGAACTCGACTTGGCGTTGTGGTGGTAAACCGGGAAGTTCTTCTGGGAATATGTCGGGAAAGTCGTGTACTTCTGGGATTTTCTGGATGTCTTTCTGTTCTTGGCTGGTATCGATGACGTGTGAGAGAAATGCATGGTACTCCTTCCGCAAGCACTTCTGTGCTTGAATGCACGAAATGATGCGAAGGCTCATACTAGGTTTGTCGTCGTAGATAATTAAAGTTTCGTTGTTAGGAAGGTTAAGACGAACTGCTTTTTTGAAGCACATAATGTCGGCACGCAGAAGACTCAACCAATCCATACCGATGATAACGTCAAAACATTTAATGGTAACTGGCATGAGATCTATCTTGAAGGTATGACTATCTAATGTTAAGGTACAACCTACGTATATGCAGTTTGTACTCTCTGTTTTCCCGTTAGCTATTTCTACTGTGAATGAACTATCTAATGCACATGGTTTTTTTAAGCAGATGTGCAAATTTGTGACTTACAAAACTTTTCTCGGCTCCACTATCGAAAAGTATGCAAGCATAAGAGTTATCGAGGAGGAACATACCAGTAACTATCGTTGGATCAGCTACTGCTTCCTCATGTCCTACAGCCATAACTCTTCCTACTCCTCTAGCCATCCCTGCTTTAGGGCAGTTCCTCTTGTAGTGGCCCACTTCGCCACATCCGTAACAAGCTTGGCCCATACCGACGTTAGGAACCTGAGCAGCTTGAGCTGTTGGAGTTTTGAAGAAGCGGACGGTGTGTCCTTTCTTGTTGCAGTTAGAGCACTGCATCTCCCTGCAAGGTCCGAGGTGATGGAAGTTGCACTTGGTGCACTTCGGGAGGGTTCCAGCATATGCTCTTGCTGGTAAGAGGTTGGTAGGGGCAACAAGAGTAACTGTGGCAGCATTGATTGCCACATGTTGTTGTTTCCTGGATGACCCTTGTGAGGCCCCTCTTTTCCTCTTATTCCACCCCTTCTTGTCGAGGTCGGGGGTTGGACTTTTGTGGTACAGGGGTAGGGATTGTTATATTCTGAGGTTTTCGGTGATCGATAAGAGATTGTGCCAGTTCCTTGGAACTATCAAAAGTAATAGGCCTGGAAGCGATCACACTTGACTGGATCTGGGGCGACAGTCCCCAGATATACCTCTCGATCTTTTTGCTCTGGAGAGCAACCATGTCGGGGGATAAGTTTGCCAAATCACAAAACCTATTTGTGTAGGTAGTGATGTCGGATCCAACCATTTGTAGACCCCAGAATTCCTACTCGAGTTTTTGTACTTCGCCTCGAGGACAGTATTCTTTCATGAGCTTCTCTTTCAATTTCTCCCAACTGATGGAATACGCCACCACCAGAGTTAGATAGTTAACATGGCTGTTCCACCATGTTAGTGCTCGGTCAGAGAAGGTACAAGCTGCGAACTTGACCTTGCTGCCTTCTTGGCATGCGCAGATCTCGAAGACAGATTCCATCTTCTCGATCCATTGTCTCAACACCATAACACCCCCAGTTCCATTGAAGCTGTGGGGTTTGGCGTTAGTGAAGTCCTTGTAAGTGCATTCCCGAGGGTGTCCATGGCTTTCGCCGTGGTTCGAGGGTAGTGCACCTGTTCCTAATCCACTAGGGGCAGGAGCGTTGATTGCTGACACAGCAGCTGCAACTGCTATTGTGAAAGCTGCCTGGAACATAGTGGCATCAAAAGGATTTGGTGGTTGGAGAGGTACAGGTGGTGGTCGAGGTGGTGGTATTGGTGCTGCGTTGTTTGGGTTCCTTCTTGGATTCCTACGTGGCGGCATCTTTAACTATACGTTTAAAAGATGACGACATGGATAAGAATATATGTTTAACGAATGTGTCTCATGGACTAATCCCCATAGTCGAACAACACCTGGAATAGCTAAAATAGACGACTGACTAAAGTACTTACAGTAAGCCTAAATACCCATACGGTATTTCTTTTATGGTTGTGTTGGTAAGTTTTTAGAGTTGTTGCCACATCACAACCATTCTTGGCCATATTGTAATCACTCCTCGGACCAGCATAGTTGATCAGGCTATGCCATTCCCAAGACTGACTATGTATCCCCAGGCTTACTTGTGATATTCAACAATCGTAATACTTTTGTTCTTGTCGTTGTGACACTGATTTTAGTATGAATGCAGGCTCGTATACTTACTTAAATATTTTATTATTTAAAAGTGTAACTCTGAGACAGAGTGTTTTAATCCCATGTATTTATAGTTAGTATATCTTTTATGGGTTGATATACTTAATTCACTATAAACAATGCTCTGATACCAATCTGTCACACCCCAAAACCACGAACGGCGGAAACGTTCAGGGGTGGAGGACGTCATGTACAGTATCACAACAGTGTAATATAATAAACAAGAAACAACATCATCCATTGCATTATAAGTAAAGTTTTATACATGTGTGTTCTTTCATTGTAATAAGACACCAAAAATATACAATCAAAATAAAAGACGAGACTTGACTGCTCCGTCTTCTCAAAACCTGGCCTCCGTACCTGTCTACTGGCGACCTGAGAATACAAGTTATTTTGAAAGCGAGTATCAGCTTAAAGCTGGTGAGTTCATAAGTATATAAGTGTCATTGCTTTGTTTGTGAAAATCTGCTATGAATGCCATGTAAACCTTTAAGTGGAAATGTTGAGGTAAGTATGAAATCCCTAGAAAAACCCTTATTTTCTATAAGTATGAAATGTAGTCTTCTACCAAGACTGGAATGTTTTGTATGAAGGAAGTGTAGTCTTCTACCAAGACTCGAATGTTTTGTATGAAGGAAGTGTAGTCTTCTACGAAGACTCGAATGTTTTGTATGAATGAAGTGTAGTCTTCTACCAAGACTCGAATGTTTTGTATGAATGAAGTGTAGTCTTCTACCAAGACTCAAATGTTTTGTATGTAAAATGATAGTTTTTCCTTTCTATTGACAAGTACTAGAGCACTTAGTCTAACTCCTCATTTATGTGAAAGTAACCATAAAATAAAGTAAACAGGGAAAATATAATCATGTAAGTGTTATTCTCTTGCATTACCAGGACAAACACGACATCGCCGAAGTGAACGATAGACCCTAAGGAACATCCGAAGAATGTCCCCTCATCCTCTGTAGCAGCAGCAGGGTGGAAGGAGGGTTAGTCCTTGTATCGATCTCTTGATGCAGATCGTCAACCTAATGATCCTCCGAAGATTCACATCTCATCCACTGTTGCAACAGTGGACGGAGGGATAGTTAGTCCCGTCACTGACTACTAATCAAGTGACTACCTTAGACATCCGTAGACGTCATCGACCACTGGTGCTAATCAGTGAGATTCAGAATGGTAAGTCCTGCCGAAACATCCCATTGAACGGGGATAGGAAAGACAATTTACACAGTAAATACTAATAAATCATCCTCTTAGATCTAAGTTCAAGTATCCAAGGTAAGTAAATACAGGATAAAGCACCTATGAAGAAGTGTCCCTGTATGGTATTCATGTAAGTGTGTTCATGTAACAGGTAAGTATATGTAAACATATTCATGTATCATATAATCCTAAGTACGTGTACTCATGTATCAAGTAAGGCATTAGTATAGACTCATGATTGAACTGACTCTTGTTTGATATTTTCTGACTATCCCTATGATAGCTAGCTAGAAAGTATATGGTTGTTCAAGTAGGTTTATGCACCCTCGCAACGCCAGGGTGCGGGAAACTGAACGAAGGATGAAAACTATAATCTCTAACATATAAATGAACATATACGTATAAGTATAGTTTGATTCAAAAAGGTAAAATATACTGGTTTTGCAAGATATCTAGGAGTTTTGAACAATAATTTAAAGTGAATTGAAGTCATTATACATTTCAAAACTAATACTTCTGTTGTCCAAGTATTTTAAGATAGAAAACCATTTCATGTGACTCCTTTTGAAATATGTGAAATCTACTGAGTGAAAACACAGTTATAAAATACATAAAAATTGATTTAATAACTTATTGTTTTCTACTTGTATCCCCCCCATTAAAGCATTTAAAATCCTTTAAAACATTGATTAAGGGGTATGAACTCACCTGTAGTTGGTGATTGGAATGAACTGAACGGTATCGGATTGCTAGGTGTCAAGCGAGGACTTGTGCCTTAGGTGTCATGAAAACACCCTTTGTGATCATTTACATGGAGTTTACGGCCTATGAGAGTTCTGGGCCGTAAACTCACTTTCATTTGTGTCCTTTGATGTGTTTAAGACCTTAAGCTACTTGGGAAAATAACCTAGATGCGAGCCTTAAAGTCCTTAAGTCCTCAAATCACCATTTAGGGCTAGGAAATGGAGTTTACGGCCTAAGAGAGTTCTAGGCCGTAAACTCCCAATCTTGGGTGGTTTTGTGTGTGTTTTCGTGTCCCTAACATGTATACCTAATGTTCTAAGGCCTTATCCTAGCACCAATGTCAGTTTTGGATTCGTTTCGGGAGTTTACCGCCCAAGAACACCTTGGGGAGTAAACTCCTAGATCTAATGATTTAGCCATCTAAATTATGTTTTAAGCGTCTAATATGTATTCTAACACTACTAGAAAGAGTTACTCAGAATCTGGGATAAAAACCCGAAGATCTGTCAGAGAGAAAATGGCTTTTCTCTAGCTGGAATTGTGAATAATGAATTAATTTAATTCAGAAAACTATTTATAGTCCTGAAATATTTTGACAGAAAATTTTTTATTCTCGAACTTGGACTGTAACATTATGAAACTTGAAATGTTCAAATTTCACAAACCCAGGAGCATCCACTCTCCTGATATCTCCTAAAGTGTAAACCCTAATGTACACAAACTTGTTCGGAAAAGCCTGAAAATCACTGAAATTGGACTGACTTCTATTGAATAGATATTGTTCGTACAAATGGAAATTTCGGGTTGTCACATCAAAGATCTAGGAATTTCGTGGAGATCGAAATTGGCAAAGGGCTTTGCCTACCTAAATGAATTTATGGTGTGTTTACGGCATCCCTTTATGCATCATGGAGCCAAATATGGATCCTAGCCTTCTAAAATAATTCAGGGTGATTATTTTCTATGGATAAGTAAAACAAATTATAATGGAATTTTATTGAATGATCTCAAAAACCTCATCCACTAAAATCTACTCCTATATAACCTTTGAAAGGATTAGCTATGAGGATGATCAATCTTGTCAGTTTCGTAGTTTGGGAAATGAAAGGAAAGATCATGCCTTTGTTAAAGCTCTAGTTTACTTCAAACATTGCATTCTAAATTGTTAGAAAGAGCAATTATCAAATGTACGTTGACATATTATAGTAAAATGGAATTTTCTTGAGTTAGGAGTTGACTATGGTTAGTCGACTAGCTAACATGTACATATGATTAGTTCATTCTGATTTTGATATGAACAACTTGGAATGTCCACTAAGGAGTTGTGTAGCATGTTGATGTTTCCTTTTGGAACTAACATGGCCAATCATAGAAGCTGATACTTCAAAACACTCCCATATTTTACTATCATGAATAGAAGTGTCAAGAAGAAAGCCAATTGCCCATGGTTTAAAAGGCGATTAGTATACCTAATCTAGGCCCTAATACCTAAGACAAAGGAAGGCTCATTCCGAGACATGTTATGATAGCAATTCGTTTCCATAACATGAAAAGGACTAAGAAAGCAAACTTGCCCAAATGTATATTTTAGGTGAAAGGACTGGAACATGAAGAAGTTAAATTTGATTGTGGATAACGAGCCCGTGCTACTTTCCATAAGATCAAAAGATAACTAGTTCTCCCATGTTTGGTGTTCAATCAAATATATGGATTTATAATGCCATCAAAACATTACTTCTAAGCCTTGAGTGTTTTGCTAAGGATTAGTACTGACATTTGCAAGAATGTGCAGTTACAAAAATGAAGTAAGAAGACTAAAACATGGAGAAGGTAATTTGATCATGAATGCCAAGCCCTTGCTACATTCATAGGATCAAAACACAACTCTTGCCAAAATGTTTAGTCTATGGTATTATAATTGAAATTGGTTATACTACGATTCATGAGATAGTTCTGACTTATTTAAATGTGGAGCATTCTAACATGTTAAAAGAAAGTCATGAAATCTATGAAGCTAGTATAGTAGCAATCGTTCAAAATTGATTCGAACATTTAAATAAGGTGTATTATGGTGAATATCTATTAATGTTAGTTCAACTAATGGATCTTTCAGAATGACCACAACATGTACTGATTCAAATACATCCAAAGTTTTGGGTGAAATGTATTTGTGGAATCATAGTCTTGGATACATAAAAGAGAAATGCATTACCAAGTATCATTTCACCTCGAGTCTCATGATAAATGCAAATCTTGTTTATCAAGATAGATGATGAATGTTTCACTGGGTGATGTGAGTATCTGTTGGAATTAGTTTACACTAATGGACCGTTCAGATTTACCGCAATACATGGTGATACTGTGACAACCCAAAACTTTCCATTCTATTCAACCATTCACTTCAATATGAGTTAAAACTATTTCTGCTAACTTTCAAACATTTTGGAATAAGTTTGAGTGGTTTAAAGTTAGTATTTCAAGAGATATCAGGAGAGTGGATACCCTAGGGTGTACTATGTAGCCAAACATGCCCAAAACTTCAAGAGTTTTGAGTTTACGGTCCAAAATGGTATTTGGACCGTAAACCCAAAAGGCTATATAAGTGTGACTTAGTTATTTTTATCACTTTTTCACAATTGCAAAGACTAGAGCCATTTCTCTCTCAAATAGCATGCCGTTTTTCTTCAAGGTCTTCAACTAGTAAGTGTTTCTATCCCTATTATCACTAGATCAAGTGTTAAACCTCAAGAAATCATCAAAATACCTCAAGAACAACGTGTTCACGGCCCAATAATCTATTTGGACCGAGAACATTAAAAATGGGGCTTAAATGTGCCCTTTGTCCCTTTAGGCCTTTGGAACAAGTATAGCAACAACCCCTAACATGTTTAAACCATAAGAGCCTCAAGAAAACACCCAAATATCACAAGGATGAGGTGTTTACGGTCCAAGAATCTCCTTGGACCATAAACCCTATTAAGGTTGCTAAAAGTGTGCCAAAGTGCCTTAAACTCTTGCCAAACCCTAGGAGCAAAAATGGTACCTTCCTTGGATGTGTTTAGCAGATGAAAACCTCAAAAATGTACCATATATATGAGTTTACGGTTTGGGGATCTCCCAAAACCGTAAACCCCTCTTAGACATGTTTTGATGCCGCAAACTCATTCCTTAAGCTTAGAAACTAGCCTAGATCTTTACCTAGAAGTGTTTAGGACTTGAAAACTTCATTTGACCATAAACCATTTGAGTTTACTACCGTAAACTCAAATTCATATGGTCCAAAAACTGTAAACCCTATAAAGGGGTGATATGCTACCCTAATCACTTCCTAAAGCTAAAACTTGAAGTTAGGATGCCTCAAAAGGACCCCTAGGATTTCAAACCACCACATGGTCAAGGTACCATGAGTTTACGACCGTAAAATCATGGGTTTACCACCGTAAACTCAATTACAGTGGTTTAAAAAACCGTAAACACCATTTAGTGCCATTTCACTTCCCTTTGTTGAATCACATGTGATTCCAACACCTAGCCAAGGTGTTTCCTAGTCCCGGAAGGTGTTATCTTTCATATAGTTGTTTATAAACACTATATTCATGTCAATATGTGTCCTTATATATCATTTACGACTTACTGTGTCTCGGGACTTCATTCGTGGAACTTCTCATCCGTACGCGCATACCCGTTTGAATCACCCACATCAGGTGAGTTCATACCCCGTAATGAATCATTTAACTATTTTAAACTATTTTAAGGGGGGGGAATACAAGTTGAAAACAATGATAATTGTGTAATTAATTGTTTTTAAACATTCTTCAAAATGTTACTTATGTCATTTATAAGTCGTCTTTACATTTCAAAACTCTTTTAAAGGTTGTGTTACTTTATAGTTGTATAGAACTCCGTTTTTAAAATATAAGCACAACTTGGTAGACAAATGAGCCTTTTCATCATCAGTACAATTAGAACATTAGTAAAATATAATAGGTATAGTTTAGGAGAATGCTATTCATTACTTCTAGTACAATGAAGCACACAAAGAAACAATACCAGAACAGAACAAACAGTGAAGAGAACCAAACAATACCAGAACAGAACATAACTAACAAGTTAATTTGCTATAGCATGACAACACGCAGACAGGATCTAACTTTAATGTGAATTACACAGCTAGCATGGATTTGCTCGCGTCGCGTTTGGTTTCCTCAATCTCCATAGATGAGAGCGGTTAGTAGGGGTTCCAACTTTCACATTATGACCGTAATAAAACAAATATGTTTTTAGGTTAATAGTACCTCCGTATGTCATTATAAACGACATCAGGCTACTCATTTGTCCCATTACTTTCATAAAGTGTCCGTAACACATGAAGGTTAATCTATTCTCTATTCGAGATAGGTTATAAACTAGGGAGAATGTACTTTACAGTTCACAAAGGAACAGTAGAGTCTTGGTAGAAGACTGCTTTCATAACAGTAGAGTCTTGGTAGAAGACTGCTTTCATAAGAGTAGAGTCTTGGTAGAAGACTGCTTTCATAACAGTAGAGTCTTGGTAGAAGACTGCTTTCAAAACAGTAGGGTCTTGGTAGAAGACTGTTTTCAAAACAATTCAGTCTTGGTAGAAGGCTACCTTTAAAAAGTTAGAACCATGATGCTAACCTTATGTGTCACACCCCAAAACCAGGAACGACGGAAACGTTCCGAGGTGGAGGACGTTAGGTGAAGTATCATAACAGTGTAAAGTAGTAAACAAGCAACAACATCATCCATTGCATTAAAAGTAAAGTTTTAATACATGTGTGTTCTTTCATAATGTACAACAATAAAATTGATAATCAAAATAAGATGAGTCTTGTCTGTGCTCCGTCTTCCCAAAACCTGGCCATCGTACCTGTCTACCTAATGACCTGAGAATACAAGTTATTTTGAAAGCTAGTATCAGCCTAAAGCTGGTTAATTCATAAGTATTTAGGTGTTATTGTCCTATTTTGGAATGCTGTTATAAATGTCATATTAATCTTTAAATGGAACAGTTGATATAAGTATGAAATGTAGTCTTCTACCAAGACCCGAATGTTTTTGTAAGTAAAAATGATAGTTTTTCCTCCTTTTTGACTATTACAAACAATAATTAGTCTAACTCATCGTTTATGTGAATGTATCACAAAATAAAGTAAAATAAGGAATGATATGATAGTCTTCTACCAAGACCTGAATGTTCTGTAAGTTAAAATGATGGTTTTTCCTTTCTATTGACTAGTACCAAAAGTACTTAGTCTAACTCTTTGTTTGTGTGAATATATCACAAAATAAAGTAAATAGGAAAAAGCACTAATGTAAGTGTTATCCCGAGGTAGTAGGGCTAACACGCCATCGCGTAAAGCGAAATGTATATCCTATCACAAAATAATGTAAATAGGAAAAAGTACTAAAGTAAGTGTTATCCCGAGGTACTAGGGCAAACACGCCATCGTGTAAAGGTAAATGTATAACCTGTCACAAAATAAATTAAATAGGAAAATATACTAAAGTAAGTGTTATCCCGAGGCATTAGGGCTAACACGGCATATGTAAATGTTATCCCGAGGTACTTAGGCTAACACGACATATATAACCTAATGAACATCCTAATGGGTTTTGGTCATTGATGAGATTAAAACTTAATCTTAAAGATCGATTAGATCTCAAACAGGTAATTAAATACTCAACAGCAAGAACATAAAAATAAAGAACAAGTCAAGAATGAATCAAACGTGTCGAATGATTAAAACAAAACCCTCAGAAGAGCTCGATTAAGAACATCAACTGTAGAGGATTAGTAGGTTTACAAGAACGATCAAAGAAATCTGTAATACTATCGTTATACTCTAGATCGATTACCTAATATGCATGCAAGCATATACTTATATAACAAATCTAAAAGGCTTCTCGGTTGGACAGACCCAAACCGGAGTACAAAATAATTGAACTAAAAGCCGAGCCCAATGACGCAATCCTTGAATGAATCTTCAACCTAACAATCTCCCCCTTTGCGTCAATTGGAGCGAGATCTTCACTTGTTACTTGGGCCAGAAGCGGAGGCAGGTACTTTCTTATTTACGGTATTAAACAGACGCGAGATAAGAGCCAGCATCATCCGCTGCATTCTCTTTACACCTTCGAATGATTGACAACACGTGCTCTAGACAAGCAGTGGTGTAAAGATGTTTGTTAGCTAAAGCAAAGAGACATTTATGTCCTTCTGCTCTAGTGAACATGACCGAATTGCGTCTCGGGTCGATCTTGCCCATCTTCATTTGATTGAGATCACTGGCCGATCCCACAGGAACTATCTTCGGTTTCTTCTTGAAGACAGTGGCTACCTCCTGATCCATTAGGGCTACCTCCATGATGTAACATACTAACATCCTTTTGAGATGGTCTATAATCAGACCATATTCAGCTTCATTTGTCAAGAGGATGTTATGCAAAATGATCCAATCATGAGGATTTAAGTTCGGTAGATCTGCCAGGGATATCAGATGTTCAGTTTTTGCAGACCCTCGAATCACTCTGAACCGAACATTAATAAATCTTCCTTCGGTGTAAGGCTTTAATACCCGAACATTCACTATCTTCTGGGCGCTCCATGTTTGATACTGAGGACGAGCAGCCTTCAGATAGAAATCGATCAGCTCCCTATCAACCTCAGGGTTCGGATGAGGGACTTCAAAAATATTAGAGAAGGCGTGGAAGATAAACGCCTTTCGAGTCAACGGCATGTCGAACTGCGAATCGACATAGTTATAGCAGTCGAACGAGATCACCGGCTCGAGCCATAGGATGCTGGGAGTATCTATGGCCTCCTTAATCATTCGCTCCCGAGTCCAGGCAGGGAAGAGAGTCTTCCTGCTCTCAAGGAGATTGTGGGCTTCTTTCTGCTTGCGTTCGGCTTCTTCAGCCTCTTGCGCCACACGATTGACATCATCATCAACATTGCGACTGTTTTTACGTTTCAACATGTCCGCAATGGTTTCTTTATCTTCATCTTCATCTTCTTCCTCAGCTATGTTTTTCCCTTTATCCTTCACACCCGAACCCGAAGCTTGACCAGTCGGAGGTGGTTCGGTTGTGTGAGTAGCTTTGGAGGAAGGAGGTGGTTTCAATCCGGACTTCACTTCTCCCCCTTGTTTCGGATCGGACACGAAACTAGGTAAGCCTTCGATTTTGCTGAGAAGGTCCAAGGCAGGAGCAAGTTTTTCAGCAAGGGTTCGCCTCACCGAATGGTTGAGAATCGGATCGTGTGCTTCTAGGATGTTGGATAGAGCAGCGTGTACATCCGAAACACATGTTTTTATGACCTCCCATTCGGATCGAAGAGCTTCAAGCTGTTGCTGTGAGTTTGAAAGTTGAGTGCTCTTGACCTTTAGGGCGGTGGTTTTGCTTGCCAGAACGTCCATTAAAGAGTTTTCAGCTGCAAGATCCTCTTGTAGCTTGGCGAGGCGTTCATCAATGGAGGCACGAAGGGACGAGTTGTCGTCGCTTATGGTTTGGCGAAGGGTAGCGAACGATGTCAACTCCGTTGAGACAAACTTTGCCAATTGCTGAACAATCGGTTCCAAAGTTGTCTTGGTGGCATCAGCGCTCTCCTGTAGGGACTTCAACAGGGTAGAAGCGTCTGAGAATAGTTTATCGACTTTTGCGGTCGCAGCCTCACAGGCTTTTGTAGAGGCGTCTATGGCGGCTGTGGCTGAAGCTACCGAATCATGCTGAGCCCTGGAGAAGGCATCAACAATCTTCTGAAGAGCGGCTTCAGAGAGAGATGACTGGTTGTTGGGAGATGAGGCAAGAAGTAAATCAACCTTCTCGTTTAGCTCCTTAAGATGTTTCTTTGTCACTGGAGCATCATCCTCTTCGTCACTTTGAACCTGAAACGGACTAAAGTAGACCGAATCGAAGGTCATGTTGTCACCGCCAAGGAACGGGTTATCTCCATCAGAGGCATGATCTGGAGATGGTGGGGGTGATGAAGCTGGGGGTGTTGTGGGTTTTGTAGGTTCAGGTTGAGTGTGGGTTGAGGTAGTTTCGGGTGGTGGTTGAGTGTGGGTTGGTTCGGTTGTATGCTGGGTTTCGGTTTGAGGTGGTTCAGTTACGGGTGGGGTTTCGGTTACAGGCGGTGTTTCGGTTGCACTGGTATGAACCCCCGTATCAGATACGTTGGTTGTAACCTTTGCAGTTGTTGTTGTAGTTGTATCAGTGAAAATGGGTGGTAGTATAGGGAAAGAGGTTGGAGGAATAGTGGTAGTGGGGGTTATGGTGAGAATGGAAGTAGGGATTGTTTGAGTGGTGAATTTGGGGTAGGAGATCGGGGTGGGGTGTTGCCTCTGGGAGGAGTTTCGCCTCTTTGAGAGCCGTCCAAATTCGAACTCTCGCCTTCTGAATCAATCGAAGAAGAAGGGATTACAAGCTTTCGCTTCGGTTGAGTCTTCCTTCTCTTCGGTTGCGGTGCTGTGCAGCTTTTGTCTGTTTCCTCTTCCTAGGAGAAGGACCTTTAGGAGCTTTGGTCGCTTGCTTCCCTTTTTCCGCCTTTTTGCCCCTGTTCACCGGTTTGTCAGCATCATGGATGGACTTTAGCATTTCCGGTGTAAGTTGCCTAGGTCCAGTCGCTTTGAACTCCGTGATCGTCCGGATCAGCCTGCTGTCAGAGGGAACATTGCCATACATTGTCTCTGGAATGGAGCCAATGAATGCAAACTTAGATGCATCAGAGACGATGATCTTCGTGGTATGAAAAGTACCGACCGAAGACATCGATGCACCAGCAGCAGTGGGAATATCCAACTTATCCATCACCCATTTGGTGATGAGAATCCAGAACCGGGCAAACAACACCTCAGAATGTCGTGATGAAGAAGAAAGGCTCTGGATGAGCTGTTGCCAGAGGACCAACCCAAACTCTAGGTTGATTCCGTTGTATATTGCGTACATAATCGACAAGAACAGTCGACTAGCACCATCGGATCCCGAGCTCCGTTCAGATAAGCCCTTGAAGAGGACTGTGAACATACCGTTCCACTGCGGCGGCAAGCAGGATTTCTTGAACTTCGCGACGGAGGTGAGGGCCTCCGTGTACCCCATATTGTAAAACATGTTGTAAAGATGGCCCACCGGAATCGTCTCCGGATTGATTCTAGATGGGTCAGTAGCCAAACCAAGCAAAGTACCAAATCGTTGTCGAGAAATGGAAGTCTTGTGATCAGCAACCTCGAAGAACACCCGCTCGACTGCTTTGTCGTAATAGGCAGTCGCATATACCTGCGAGAGCACCTCCATTGGCACAGACTCAATCCTGGAGAGAGCTGGAGCGATTTGGGAGTACTTCAGGCACTCGATAATCAGCGCCATATAAGAGTCGTACGCCAGAGGGTTTAAGTCGATCACCAAGCATTGTTGTGGACGAATGGGAAGGATGTGTGAGGTAGCATGGACGGAAGATGATTCTGCCATTGTTGAAGGTAGGAAGAAGAAGATGAACAGTAAAGCTTTTTCGAGTTTTTGCTCTCTTGTAAATTCTGAAGCAGTAAAGAGGTAAATGGAAGTGAAGACTGCCTTTTATAGTGGGTGAGATGAGAGAGAAAAATCATTTCAAATCGTCTATGGAAATACGAAAAGGTTTCCGGAATGACAGATGCGTGACAGTTAAGGCATGCGATGATCACGTAGGAGAGATAGTGTCAGATTCCTAGGATCACACCGCCCAACAAGCGCCGTTTCAGAACAAACCGTTTCAAATCCTCACGCGCCTTTAAGTGCCAGAGAGGAATCGCTTGAAATTCGCACACGCGTCCACTTTGTCAGTAAAAGAATGGGCGTTTCAAATTCACACGCGCCCCCTTTTTTTTTTAACCACCGATTGAAATTCAATCCTTTTATTTCCCGCCTGAGTCAGCAACCTTTCGTCTTATCTTGTAAATGGCATCTTTTGAAGTAAATACCCACGTGGACGATTTTTGACCACAGCTTGAGAATTAACCACCAAAGCAATAATACAGCCTGTAATAATTAGTAACGGAATTCTGGAAAATCAAAGATTTTCGTGCGAAGAGTGTAAAAAGAAAAGAAATAAAGCAACTCTTTTTAGGAATGACTGTGATGTCAATAATGACACGAAACTAATGATCCCGGGCATGAATCTCTTCCTTCAAGGTCAAGAGAGACCTTAAAGTGTTAATGTGGATTCCCGTTGAATTACGATCAAACACTTATTAATAAATATTGAAAGGCTTCCTTTTAATTAGGCTACTACAGGGTGGCTTTGGCTTTGATGCAACAATTCTAATCTTGAAATAAGAAAGAAAGTGATCAAAGTACTTGTGAGACCGGTGTAGTCTGTTGAACAAGTAGGTAGAAATTAAATTTAAAGTGGCTTGGAAAATATAAAATCTCAAAAGAAAAATTAAAAACTGGATCCCAAGGGAAGAAATGTTATGGTGTTTAACAATTTCATAGGAATCACACAAAATAGAATTTGAGATTTCATGAAGGTACATTCGTCAATTCTTTGGTGAAAACTTGAGCAAATTAATTGTTCACCGTCAATTCAGATTTGGTGTTGAATTTTGGGTTTCACTTAGCTCGTAGTGGCACGAAACTAAGATCATGAACACAGATGTTGTGTAACCATAAACCTCAGTGGTAATTTCTGAGAGTCTCAAGGGTTACGTGGATGAAACGAATGTAATGGAGAAATGTAATGGAGACGGTGTAAGAAAATAAAGTACCTCAGCTGCATAAAGAAGGACCAACCAGAGAACTCTTAACTCATGTGAGAAGAGAGTGAGGTAGCTCACGATTAAAATAAATGTGGTAGCCTTATTGGGAAGACAAGGTTTGTTTATACCAGGTCATGAAGGCTATTATTCAAAATCTTATGAGGCTTGGGACACATACAACAACATGCTTCTAGGGACACTTAAGTAATCCAACAATGATATCCCCATAAACGAACGAACACACAAACAAAATTTAAAAGAGAAAAATATTTTTGGAGTTTTTGAGATATATTAAAGAAATAAAAAAAAATAAAGGAAAATGAAAAATAATAAATAATAAAAAAAATAAGTTAAGAGAAAAAAATAAGACTTAGAAAGAGTAAAAAAAACTTTGAAAAAAAATTGAAAAACCGAACCCAAGCGTTCGGTTCGTTTCGGTTCAAGAAAATTTTGAAAAACCGAACCCGAGCGTTCGGTTGGTTTCGGTTCAAGAAAATTTTGAAAAACCGAACCCGAGCGTTCGGTGGGTTTTTGGTTCATGAAAATTTTGAAAAACCGAACCCGAGCGTTCGGTTGGTTTCGGTTCAAGAAAAGTTTGAAAAACCGAACCCGAGCGTTCGGTTGGTTTCGGTTCAAGAAAATTTTGAAAAACCGAACCCGAACGTTCGGTTGGTTTCGGTTCAAGAAAATTTTGAAAAACCGAACCCGAACCTTCGGTAGGTTTCGATTTTGGAAAATTTTGAAAAACCGAACCCAAACCTTCGGTAGGTTTCGGTTTTGGAAAATTTTGAGAAATCGAACCCGAACCTTCGGTAGGTTTCGGTTTTGGAAAATTTTGAGAAACCGAACCCGAACCTGCGGTCGGTTTCGGTTTTGGAAAATTTTTAGAAAACCAAGGAATTTAGACATGCAATCAGAAAATACTTTTAACAATAAGATAAACAACTTTGTACAAGAAATATACAACCAATAAAACTACCTTTGTGGTGATGAGCGAGTCAGATAATTTAACCGAACCTGAAAGTTCGGTGAAGTTCGCTTCTTACGTTTGAGGTTGAGAGGTAGTGTGAGGTACTGACTCTGATTCCATCATACCTAGCCCTTGTAGTATTCTGTTGAATGATGCTTCAGGAAGAGCTTTGGTAAAGACGTCAGCCAGTTGATCAGTGGTTCTTACGAAGTGAACTTCGACGTTTCCATCTTCCACGTGATCTTTGATGAAGTGATACCTCAGTGCTATGTGTTTGGTTTTAGAGTGTTGCACTGGGTTATGACAGATCCTAATTGCACTTTCAGAGTCACAATATAGTGGGATCTTCTTCATATTGAGTCCATAGTCTCGAAGTTGACTTTGGATCCAAATCACTTGAGAGGTGCAGGATGCAGCGACTATGTATTCCGCTTCGGAAGTAGACAACGACACGCACGTTTGTTTCTTGGATTGCCAGCTAACCAACTTCCCGTCAAGGAATTGACAGCCACCAGTGGTGCTTTTTCTGTCGAGTCCACATCCTCCAAGGTCAGCATCTGAATAGGCTTGAACGAAGAAGCCTGAATTGGAAGGATACCATAGACCTAAGGAGGTGGTTCGCTTGAGATAGCGTAAAATGTTCTTCACTGCAAGCATGTGAGGTTCGCGTGGGTTTGCCTAAAATCGAGCACAATAACATACAGAAAACATGATGTCAGGCCTGCTAGCAGTAAGATACATTAGTGAGCCTATCATTTGACGATAGAGCGTGATATCAACAGCTGGTTTGTCGAGAGATGGAGTTAATTTGGTGCTGAATGCCATTGGGACTTTGACTTTGGAGTCTCCCATCATACCAAACTTTGCTAGGAGAGTCTTCGTGTAAGCTTCCTGATTGATAAAGATGCCTTCGGGTCCCTGTCTAATATTTAATCCAAGGAAAAAGTTAATAGGACCCATTGAGCTCATTTCAAATTTAGTCTCCATCAGCTTCCTGAATTCAACTGTTAGGCTGGGATTCGTAGAGCCAAAGATGATGTCATCGACATAAATTTGAACTATCATAAGGTGGTTACCCTCCTTTTTGCGAAAGAACGTTGGGTCAACCGAACCTTGTTTGAATTTAGACATCTTTAAGAATTTAGTTAGCGTTTCATACCAGGCTCTCGGAGCTTGTTTGAGGCCATACACAGCTTTATCCAGAATGTAGCAATGATTTGGATATTTTTCGTTCACGAACCCAGGAGGTTGCTCCACATACACGGTTTCTTCGAGTTCTCCATTAAGAAATGCACACTTGACGTCCATTTGGAAAACTTCAAAGTTTTTGTGGGCAGCATAAGCAAGAAATATTCTAACAGATTCCAGCCTAGCTACGGGAGCGAAAGTTTCTTCATAATGAATCCCTTCCTCCTGACAATATCCCTTTACTACCAGACGAGCTTTGTTCCTTATAACATTCCCTTCCTTGTCCATTTTATTCTTAAAGACCCATTTGAGACCAACAACCGAGGCTTCTGGAGGAGTTGGAATGAGGTGCCAGACTTTGTTCCTTTCAAATTCGTTCAGTTCGTCTTGCATTGCTTGAACCCAATCGGAGTGATCGAGAGCAGTGTTAACTGTCTTCGGTTCAACTTTTGATACGAATGAGTTAAACATACAAAACTCAACCTTTGAAAATAAGGATGTATGTTTTGCCTTCAGTTGTGATCGGGTCAGAACCTTTTCGGAAACATCACCAACCACTTGAGAGATAGGATGATCTCTGGTCCATTTGGTAAGAGGAGGATAGTTTGGATCAAAGGTTGGGTCTAGTTCAACATTGATCATTTCTTCTGGCTTGGATTAGCTTTCGTAGTCAAGTGATATATCATCATGCTCCCCCTCGATTGAGGAGCTATGCGAAACTTGAGGTTCAGAGGTTTCTTGTGGTGCTGGACTTTCAGGCGTTGATGCATCTTCGGTTGCAATTGGACTTTCGGTTGGAGAAGCACTTTCGGTAGCAGTTGTAGAGCGTGGCTCCCCCTCAACATGTGAGCTTGGCTCCCCCTCGACTGAAGCATCGTTGGATGGAGGTTCCTCAGAATTCGATCCTCCTTCATTCATTCTCTTGGCAGCTTCTTCGACAATTTGCTTCATGTGGTCTACCTTGTTGTCTGCTGCGCCTGCTTCTGAGAGAGTAGCTTTCTCTGGTTCGTCAAATAGCTCCATAAACTTTTCATATAGATTAGCGATCGAGACTGTGACTTGGCCAGTTTGAGGAAAGATTTCCCCAGCTGTGTCTTCTTTGGCCTGTAGCTTTTTGACATAGCTATCGTCAAAAGTCACGTAGTAGGTCTCTTCGATTTTTCTCGAACTCTTGTTTAGGACTCTGTATGCTTTGGAAGTGAGAGAGTAGCCCAGAAAGATTCCCTCGTCGGCTTTGACATCGAACTTGTTGCGTTGTTCTTTAGAGTTAAAGATGAAACACCGTGAGCCGAACACATGGAAAAATTTCACATTGGGCTTTCTATTGTTGAGAATCTCGTATGGTGTGAGCGTGAATCGTTTGTTGAGATAGGACCTGTTCTGTGTAAAACAAGCAGCAGAAATAGCATCAGCCCAAAAATAAAGAGGTAAGGAAACGAAACTTAGCATAGTTCGGGCAGCTTCACACGAAGACTGGTTTCGTCTTTCGACAATTCCGTTCTGTTGAGGTGTGTAGGGAGCTGAGAAGTTGTGACTTATTCCCTTTTCTGCTAGAAATTCTTCAAATTCCCTGTTCTTGAATTCCAGACCATTGTCGCTTCTGATGTTGCGAACGACCTTCTTGAGCTGTACTTCAATCTGCTTGATGAACACTTTCAGCTTATGAGTCGCTTCAGATTTGAGCTTTAGAAAGAACACCCATGTAAAACGTGAAAAGTCATCAACAATAACAAGAATATACTTGCTACCACCGATGCTTTCGATAGATGATGGACCACACAAATCAATATGAAGTAATTCGAGTGGTTCAATAACTTTTGTGTTAATTACAGATGGATGACTTTGACGACTCTGCTTCCCCATTTCGCATGCAGCACACAAATGATCTCTGTCGAACTTGAGCAATGGAAGGCCCCGAACATGACCTCCAGTGACAAGTTTGTTGATATCTTTAAAGTTGAGATGAGAGAGTCTTCGGTGCCACAACCAGCTTTCGTCAGATTGTGCTTTTGATAACAAGCATATAGCTGGGTTTCCTTTGATGGGTTTAAGGTTTAGAGGAAACATTTCACCCTTACGCTCCGACTTGAGAATTACCTTCTTTGTCTTCTTCTCAATAATTTCAGAACCTTCATCGTCGAATGAGACTTTGAGACCGGTACCTCCAACAAGCTGAGATACACTGATGAGGTTGTGTTGTAGTCCTTTCACATATGCCACCTTCCTTATAGTAAAGTCACCATTAGTTATCTTTCCGTATCCCTTTATGGTGCCGAAAGAGTTGTTTCCAAACTTGACGTTGCCACCATTTGAAAGAGACCTGTATTCCCTAAGCTCCTCTTTCCTCCCTGTCATGTGACGCGAGCAGCCACTGTCGATGTACCATTCTTCGTTGAACTGTTCGTCACTTATAACCTGCAAAAATTAAGCAGATTTAGGAACCCAAAGTTTCTTGGGTCCATGTGAGCTTTTCATGGGAACAGGAACAGTAAGAGAGATGTCAACAAGATATGTTCGTTTTATAAGTGTTGTTTCATCTTTCTTTTTAATGGTAAAAACTTTTATTTTATTAGGATTGGGTGTGTTCGGTTTAGACTCTGGTGTGGATGTAGAAACCTTCTGTTTGCCCTTTTGTTCAGCCGATGAATGAGATTTTTGAGAATGAACAGAATGAGCTTTAGAGCAAGATGGAGATGAATTGGAAGAATTAGAAGAATTAGATGAATGAGAAGAAGTGGGTTTAGATTGAGATGATTTCTTAGCTTGAGACTCTAGGTGACCCTTTTGCTTTTGATCATTGGTGGGACTGACCTTAGAGTTTTGATCTCTTTTGACTTCAGAACCGAACTTATGCTTTCGGTTTGAATCGTTCTGTGAACCGAACCTTTGCTTTCGGTTGGTATTCTCTTCTGAACCGAACCTTGGCTTTTGGTTGTTGTGACTCTCACGCTTTTTGACAGGATTGTTCTCAAACTTCAGATTCTTGTCTTGATGTGAGAAATATGCATTCTGGGATTGCCAGAATTGTTTCCTTTCAGAGAGATTCTTCCTGTATCTCTGATTCCTTTCACGTTTCTTATTCCTCATCTGCTTCGGTTGATGATGAATATTGGCTTTAGCTTTCGGTTTCTCCTTGGCTGGTTCACTTTGAACTGTAGGAGTTTCACCTTAAACTGAGGAACTAGAGGGAAAGTCTTCTTTTGCCGAACTTCCATTCTCTTGAGGAATGTCTTTCGTACCACTAGTGCTTTGCTCATCGAAATTATCCGGTTTATTCAAGGGTTCTGGTATGTATCTACATTTACTCATCCATGAGGTTCTTTCTGATAAGCCTACCGTTTCGTTTGCATTATCTATTGGAGCATACCAAAAGTACTCATCGCAGCCATCAACATTGTCTTCGTTCACAATAGCTGTGAGTTCAGCGGTCTGATGTTCGGTTACTCCAGTGACCTTGTAGACTTGATTTGGAGTGGTCCTGACCTTTTGATATACAACCGCTTTCTCTGCTAAGATCGGGGACTTTTTTTGGGACAATCGAGCGAACTCCACTGAATTTTCAGAAATTAGATTCTTGTGGTTTTCAGGTTCGTTTTTTACAAATTCTGAGCAGTCAACCATGTCCTCTACAGAAATTTCACTCATGTTGTCGTCCTCATTAAGCTCAGATGCATTTTCAACATCTATTTTGTTTTCTGAGCTCAAGTTGGCGTTTAAAGAGTCAAATTTTTTTATGGTTTCGGTTCTCAGTTTAAGTCTATCATTCTCATCCAAAAGGTTTTTCAGCATGTCCTTGTGGTCCTTGGATTTAATGAAAGATTCAATTTTGTCCAGTCCATAGATATAGGTCGGATTGACGTCATCAGAAGAAATCACACTCTCACAGTTATAAGCTTCAGCATCGATTTCATCCTCCTTAAACTCAACGAAGGGCAAAATCATGCGATGGATCTTTTGGCTTATTTCATAGTCTAGGTGAAGCTGAGTAATATTAGAATAAAGACGTTTCGCAATTAAACAAAAAACATTCCGCTGTTTTAACAACTTTAAATTGTCTCTTTGTAAATAAATGTTTTCGTCTTTAATTTTAACTAATTCAGACTCCTTCAACTCGATCCACATCCGCCGCTCCTCACTCTTCGAAGACACCCTGCTTAATTGATCAGTTAGGTTAGAATTGGTGACTCGAATTTGAGTTAGGCTACTATCTAGATGAGAAATTCTTGTATTAACATTTTTTAGTTCTTTCTCATATGAGGATTGTGGTACTTTAAATGAAACGAAAACCGATTGTACCTTCTTGATCAGTTCATCGATCTCATTGAACTGCACGCTGAGCGGTTTGGCTGTAAAGCACATATCCTGCTGCTCTTTCGGTTCATTGCTTCCACCATCAGTGTTGTATCCCCTCATCTGAGATACATCGGACACCATGAAGCACCTTCCTCCACTGCTCTCCTCCTTTGCCACACAAGCCTTTCCATGAGTAGGCTTCCTCACTTCATCGTCTTCTGAGTCGGTTGACCAAACTTCCACGCTACCGAACTCGTCATCAGCAACCAAACCCTGCACAATTAGAGCATTCATGGAAGGGTTAGCGGTAGATTTCTTCTTTCTCATCTCATCAAGCCTTTTCTGCAACAAGGCTTCCTCATCCTTTTCCTCATCCTTTTCAGCCATCTTTTTGAGGACACAATCCTTAGCATAGTGGTTTTTCCCACCACAGTAGTAACAGCTTACTCCAGAATCACCATCTGCCTTCGGTTCCTTCCTGGGCTCTTCAACCTTCGGTTCATTGTTAACCTTTTCTGAACTATAACTCCCCTGCCAGTTTCGGTTTTTGTTGCTGGGGAATCTCTTCTTAATGAACCTCTTGGGGTTAGAAACCATCATAGCATAATCCTCAGACGTGAGGTCATACTCCTCCAAGTTGAGGTCTTCATCCTCCATCACAGCTTTACTTTTTGACAGGAGGGCCAACGAGCCAAGGCTTGAAACAACGTTCTTTTCCTGCAGCACAATCTTCTCCTGGGACTTTAGAATACCCACCAGTTTCGCCAAAGAGTATGATTTAAACTGCTCATGGGCCTTAACGGTTGACACCACTGCTCTCCATTCTGACCTTAGACCATTTAAGAACGTAACCTTCTGCTCGATAAGCTTTCTTTCGATGTCATGTTTGATCATCCTGCTGAGAAGATGATTGAAGCGATCGAACGTCTGGGTCACAGTTTCTTCGGCTCCTTGCCTGAATTCTCCAAACTCAGATAAGAGCAAGGTTTGGATAGAATGTTCAAGATCCTCGCCTGTAGAGTACAATTCGCGAAGTCTATCCCAAACTTCCTTTGCCGTCGTGCATGAGCTAACCAACCTGAAAGTGTCGGACTGAAGGGCGACTCTGATCAATCTTAACGCCTTGATATTGCACTGGAATTTATCTTTTTCATCTTGCGCAATATCTTTGACATCCTTCAGCAGATCATTATACTCCTTCTGAGTTTTAATAATCCTTGACGTCGCAGAATGAGAAAAAGGTCCATTAATGATTGCTCCCATATGAGATATCCATTATCCTCAGATCTTATTGTTGGGTTTTGAGCATTCTAACACTCCTAAGTGTACATGCAACCCTAAATACCTTGGATCTATGTTTTCTCTATTATACATGCAAATAAGAACTTCCAAGGTATTATCCTAATCTAGCATACAAAACAATGACTATAGCAAGATAGAATACATACCTCTTTGGTGTAGAATGTCTTCATGAAGCTTGAGTGCCTAGTGCCCCAAGTGTGACACCTCAAATGGAATCACAATCATCAAAACACTTAGAATAACTTGAGAGAATTCTTACAACTCATGAAATCGGCTAGCCCTCTCTAGAATAATACTAGTGGCCATTTTTTCCTCAATAATAAGATGCTTATATAGTTAGGGTTACACCATGTAAACCCTAATTGACATGGCCTTTCATTTCCATGATCCATGGGTACAAATACACCATGGAGCATCCATGGACCATCCTATGGGTTTTAGCCCAACTTGATTATCCATGGAACATTAGCCCACTATACAAGTATGGATGATTTACACAATTAACCCATATATTTAATTAGTCTTCTTTTGATCACTTAATTAATCCTAGATTAATTCTTGATCAATACTAATTAAATAATCTTATTATTCTTATTATTAATATACTAGAACTTATAATATATTAATAACCATAAGTGTCTTATTTCTCTCATTCAAGTGCATGATGGTATGCAACCCAAATGGACCATGCCGGGTCGGGTCAAGTCTTACCAAATATAGTTATGGACTTAGACATTAATCCAACAGTCTCCCACTTGGATAAGTCTAAAACTATTATTGCGTATGACTTCAGGAACCAACCGGCAATCGTAGCTCTCAAAAGCTTCTGTCGAACTCTGACCTTGTAGATAAACTCTGACCTTTGTCAGTGACTTGTCCATTAGATAAGGAATCATATATTCCTCCATTCTAGATATCATATGGACTGAGACATGGATTATAATCATTCTCTCTGTCCATTTGTTGTTTCCCGATTTCTGATTTATGACGACTGACTAATTGAACAAATCAAATCAGTCATGGCCCGGCCGAGCACTTCCATTTGTCATCATCAAATCATCGAGGGGCCCACAGATATCACTTTTATCCTGAAGGTAAAAGGAATGGATAAACTTCGACTCATATGGCTTGTTCTACTACTTGTCGAATCATACACAAAGGCACGTTTTATAGCACAGAGTTACCAAATGCGGTTTCGTGCAATCAATGTACTATCAACTCATAGTAACAACTCATATCTCTAGGTTTGAAGAATATAAGATATTATCGTCTCATGATCACTCGTGATAAAATCCATGAAGTGATTCCAATGAGCACGGGTTGAATCCAATACTCAGAACTTATGAGCACTCATGATTGTTGTAGCCTTGTCCAACACCTTAGACCTCTACAACGCATCATGACAGTCTTAATTCATATCTACTTCCAAAATATGACCGACTATGGATGGTTTGAATAACTTAGTCATTCCGGAAGAATAACCCAGTTTATTCGGGAAGTCAAAACATGCAAAGTGAAACACAATAATAATAGAATCCAATATGGTATCAAAACCTATCACCATATGATTACACATTATTCATTGTATACTGTTTCAGCTATCAACTTTATTCTTGAATTTAAAACAATAGTTGTCCCATGCTCCAAGCATGTACACTATGTTTTCTAAACACTAGTCATGCCACACACCAAGTATGCATACTATGTTTGTGTATGATCTTTACTTTGTGAACTAGATCAATTGAACATAACTTCACTGATTCTCTTTTCACACTCCAAATCCTTACCGCAAATGCAAGAATTCCAAATTCATACCATTTACTGAAATCTGTTAGATTCTAAACTTATCTGCATTGATCCTCTTGTAATGATTATGTACAAAGTCATAAAGACTTGACAACAACCATTACAGAGTATTCCAAAGGAGATCAACTCCTTGGAAATATCCTTCTTGCATTAAGTTTCCTTAATCTTACACAGATTGAAAATTCTAACTTTGAAACATTTCCAGATTCCATTTTGACTAATTACTTCTGAACAAGAGTTGCCTCCTTACAGATTATGTCAATATGGTCCTTCCAGAATTATCACTATACTTCCAACTGTCCTTGAGCAACCAATCTTTGGTAAACCTTAGATTGTCCTCGACAATTGTTTAATCCTTTTAGTCATATCCAGTTCTAAACCTTTTCCCTCCTTAATGCCCCAGGCATTTGGAAAATTTTAGAACGGATGATTATAGCACATGTAATCGATCCTATATCCGAAGCATATGAGACACGATTCATGATTTCTTACATAAAGACTAAACCAGTCTTTTGCTATAATATTTCCATTTCAATTTGCCAAGTTCTCATAATTCAGATTATGAAAAGGGATGCCGTAATCATAATCGAATTTTAGAACGCAAATAATGGACCCATATACAGAATTTCCTTATGTCGAGCCATTCCAACACGAAATTCATATATATCCTTGAGTAACTGATTAAAACCTCACGATCTAAGCTTATAGATTAGAGATGAAGCATAATTTCCTCTCCCTTAATTATAGCAAAACAACTTTTTCCCAATTGAAACCTTTTGTTTTTCTATAATTAACATTGCTAACTTGCAATACTTATCATAATTATCATGCTCCCACTAACATGATGATTATTAGCATAACACTTATGCTCCCACTAGCTTTGACATGTACTCAGAAACCAACTGACTTTCTTACCAAAGTTCAGATTTCTGATACTAGATTGTTTTGATAAGTCTTTATCAAAATCATACACCTTCCCTTAGATAGCACACTTGTGAGTCTAAACAATTATGAAGAGGTATACCGTAATCATAATGGTTAGACCTTTTTGCCACTTCTCACAAGTCCATATTAGTGTGCCGGTTAACCACACGCGCTCCACTAACGACTTTGAGAATGCAAATATCACAATTGCTATCTAGCTAAAATCTACTTAGTGAAAGTGTTTCCTCACCATCATTTTCATGAATCGGAGAGAAACCTTATGACACTTAGATTTAATGGTGTATGAGTTCCTACCCATATGAATTTGTCAAAACCATAATCATAAGACAAAGATAATGACAAATCCAAAACCATATGGATTGAACTCAATCTTAACTTTTTGCCACCTGGCAGCTCAAGGGCCTACCATTGCTTCCAAGTTGTTGTGCAACCAATTGAGAACTCTAAAAACTCATATGCAAAGCCAATTTTAACAGGAATGGGCACAGAATAATTCAACACGATATGTTATAAACCTCAAGTCGTGTGCTAGTGAAGAACTTCAGGTTTTATTCTTGATTAGTTCTTGAGACTTTCAAGACCTTTAAGACTCCCACTGTCCTCTTGACCTATAAGACTCCCTTGTCAAATATCCAAGAGATAGTGTGGATTCTAATCAAGACAAACACTTCACACAATTGGCCTTAGTTGGTCTTTGTTTTATCCAAAACATCACAACTTACCAATTTCAAATGTACAAGAGTAGAAAAACTTTTACTCTTACATTTGACAAGTGTTTTAACCTTCTTTTGAGACATGTCACTCAAGTTACAATCTTGGAGTATGACTCTAAGACTTGTATTGGAACGAAGTATGACTCATCTTCTTGATTTAACCACTTCAACAATTCAAGTTCCTCTTCTTAGTCATAAGAATGCACTAAGATTTCCTTAGAGAACTAATTGAGCTATGGTTTCTTAATCATTAAGATGATCACAAAATTGATACTAAAGTACTCTCCCATCTTTTCAGATTTGAGAAACTTTTATCCTTTTGCCTAAGTTGATTCTTCTTATTCGCTCTGCCATACATTGGAACCTTTTTCCAATGTCTCAGAATTACACTTAAGCATGTAAGTATAATCATATTTACTGAACTTTAGTAAACTATGACGAATAGTTTTATCAATCTTTTGTGGTGGACTTAATCAGTGCACAGGAATGTGTACTCGATCCCTTAGTCCTTTACTTGAGTCACACATCCATGTGAACAAGTAATTAGTCTTAATTTTTCCAATACTTGAAAGTTCTCATTCATCATGCTATACAACTTGCATGATTCCAAGTTCCGGTCCAATTGAAACTTGGGTGATGATAATCTTTCCTTATTTGGTAAATCTAGACATTACCACTAATGAAAGAATCAATTTCATATTTCAACTCTTGCTCTTAATGGAATCATATAAGCAACAATTTTTTTTTCCTCAAATGTCATTGTAAGGATATTTTAAAATAAATAAAATCAAAAATTTTCTTTTATTTTAAAACTTTGCGGAAAAAAAAAGTTATCCTTACAATCCATATGAAAACTTGTTGTTATCTATTCCTAAGCAATATCTCATAACTCCTAAGAAGTAACTCAAGAATCCGATCTTCAAACTATGCGATAGAAATCCATCTACGCCATCAGATTCAGCATATTCCTTTTTTTTTTTAAGTTTCTTCACTTTTCTTTGATTCTTAAAACATCACCATGTGACCCAGTCACATCATGTATCAGGAATCTCAGAATAGAAACTTAACAGAGTTAGATAGTGGTCTTTACCTGAAGTAGAGTCAAACTTATTGAATTTAACATCCTTAGGTAAATTTGGCAGCTTCGCAACCAATGCCCCTTCTTTTGGCAATATAAACATATGGACCCTTTGATAATGGTACACGAGACTATCACAGACTTAGCTTTTCTCTTTACCATTTGGTCAACCGAGTTGACTATGGCCGATCCCTTTCCATTGGGAAGAGAATGCTTTCCGAGATTTCCTGTGTCACTATTGTCAATGTCCATCAAGTTTTAAGAAAGTTGATCTTAGATAAGATCATTAAGGGTCTTGTCATAGTCTATTTCATAGGTGTCCCAAAGGAACTCACTATGTGACTTAGAAAGTGACTGAACCACCAACTTTCTCAAGACTTTGACACCCAACTCTCCCGGCTTGTCAATATGTGACTACATCTCCAAGATGTGCTCACACCTAGACCTTGCCTTGCCAATAGGGCTTGAGTGACCTTAAACTTTTCAAGAACTTGTGGGTTGGGGAGAATAATTGGAGGAGGTGAAAGATGTATGATTTCCAAAGGACATCATCTTCATTTAGGAAACCTTGTTTCAAGAGATTTGGGAAGATCATAAATGTCTAAACCAGACATCTTTTGGGAGATATTCAAGATAGTTGATCTTAAGTCCTTAATATGACACCCAATATGAAATATTAAGGCTAGGACCCAACAAACTATTTTATAACTTAGAAGAGGTATGCCGTAATCCAAGCTATAAAATATTTGAACGTAGGTGAATGACGATTCACCAATTTCCACCAAGATAAACGAAATGTATAATTAGGTTTTAATTGGTTTTGAAACTCCTAGATCTTTGAGATTCATTGAACTTTTCAAAGGCATGTTTCAATCTCGAGTGTGCCCTTTAGTTTTTGTGACTGGGATGCCGAGGATCACAAAACAAGGTGTGAAGTAACCATGCAAATCACTTGGTACCCTTAATAAATTACCCCTCAATCGATGTGCCGGTTAACCACACACGCTCCATCGATACAATGATAAATATTAAGTCACCCTTTACCTACCTTGTTAAGTCCAAGTTAGTGTGCCGGTTAACCACACACGCTCCACTAACGACTTAAACAAAGTGCAAAGTGTAATTTCATGGATTAGCACCTTATTCACATTTTTCCTAAGTAACTAAGATTGGGTATTATTAAGATTTTAGTTACTTAGTATTATCATTAATACTTTTAATGAAGGGAGAATTCTAGTCCTGTCAAACCCGTTCGGCTAACGACCCTCCACCAGTCAAGCAAGCGGTGGGTGAGAGTGGACACCCATTAAGTTACCATTTTATAGGCAACAACCTTATACCCACCTTATAGACCGGCTTCGTGAATGAGGCGTACTAGCGGTAAGACTGACTTTACTCTTATACATATATATATATATATATATATATATATATATATATATATATATCATTAACTTATAATATTATAAAGTATAAGGGTTGAATTTTAACTTTTAAAATTCTAAGGGCTAACTTGGAATTAAAGTATTCATACTTGAAAAGTTTTCAAATTCCAAAACTTGAGGGCAAATTTTGAAACTATTCAAAACTAATTAATTCCATAACTTATGTGTTTAAAGTAGTTTTAATCCAAAAACTCTTCAAGTTCCATAACTTGAGGACAAGTTATGGAAGACTTTAAACTAATAAAAGAACTAACTTTTTCTTTATTTTATAACTTATGGATTTAATTATGGTTACATATTTTTCTTTAATGAAGTGACTCTTGAACTTCCATAACTTGAGGACAAGTTATGGAGTCATAAAAAGTTATTCAATGACACAAGACTCTTCATTTTGTAACCATTGCCAACTATTATGAGTTTTATGAGTCTTTAATGTGACTCTTCATGTAACTTGAGGACAAGTTACACAAACACATTTTATACTCAACTCTTAGATTAAAATGGATTGAAAACAACTATTTCACTCAACATTTCTATTAATCTAAGCAACTCATAAGAACAAGATAATTCAAATCAAACTTTTTCATGTAATTAGTCTAAACCTTAAACTAATACAAAACATGAATCTATTGACAATTATCTTTGAAAATGGATTAGCATGAACATTACCACATCAAAAACAAGTTTATAAGTTCAAAAACAACTTAGGGTAATGTTCCTAGTCCATTTCTAGCCAAAAACCTCGAATATATGCTGTCTGGGGCTCCTACTCGGCGAGTGGCATCAACCTACTCGGCGAGTAGGATGATTTTACTCATGTACTCGGCGAGTTCATCAGTGGACTCGGCGAGTACAGTGCCCAGAAAGCCAGAAAATCGAGTTTTTCAGCATTTTTCAGCAATTTGCATCAAGTATAAGAGAAAGCAAGCCTATGCTCTGATACCACTGTTGGGTTTTGAGCATTCTAACACTCCTAAGTGTACATGCAACCCTAAATACCTTGGATCTATGTTTTCTCTATTATACATGCAAATAAGAACTTCCAAGGTATTATCCTAATCTAGCATACAAAACAATGACTATAGCAAGAAAGAATACATACCTCTTTGGTGTAGAATGTCTTCATGAAGCTTGAGTGCCTAGTACCCCAAGTGTGACACCTCAAACGGAATCACAATCATCAAAACACTTAGAATAACTTGAGAGAATTCTTACAACTCATGAAATCGGCTAGCCCTCTCTAGAATAATACTAGTGGCCGATTTTTCCTCAATAATAAGATGCTTATATAGTTAGGGTTACACCATGTAAACCCTAATTGACATGGCCTTTCATTTCCATGATCCATGGGTACAAATACGCCATGGAGCATCCATGGACCATCCTATGGGTTTTAGCCCAACTTGATTATCCATGGAGCATTAGCCCACTATACAAGTATGGATGATTTACACTATCAACCCATATATTTAATTAGTCTTCTTTTGATCACTTAATTAATCCTAGATTAATTCTTGATCAATACTAATTAAATAATCTTATTATTCTTATTATTAATATACTAGAACTTATAATATATTAATAACCATAAGTGTCTTATTTCTCTCATTCAAGTGCATGATGGTATGCAACCCAAATGGACCATGCCGGGTCGGGTCAAGTCTTACCAAATATAGTTATGGACTTAGACATTAATCCAACACCTATAACGTAGTCTTCGAAGTGATGCGCCCAGACTTCATAATCATGGGTATATAGGATTGGAATCTTCATGGTTGAACCGATGCTGTTGGATATATTGATGGGGTTTGATTGTGACTCGTCCATTATGATCGAAAAACCTGTTTAAAGATCAGACTTGTAATAAATCAGATTAGGGAAAAACAATAAATATCAAGATACGTCAATAATGAGATGACGGCTTAATAAATATCAGTAATTGCGGAAAAACCCTAATTGAAACATTTTCACAGAAAAGATGTGTATCGATTACACAGCCTCCTGCTCTGATACCAATTGATGAGATTAAAACTTAATCTTAAAGATCGATTAGATCTCAAACAGGTAATTAAATACTCAACAGCAAGAACATGAAAATAAAGAACAAGTCAAGAATGAATCAAACGTGTCGAATGATTAAAACAAAACCCTCAGAACAGCTCGATTAAGAACATCAACTGTAGAGGATTAGTAGGTTTACAAGAACGATCAAAGAAATCTGTAATACTATCGTTATACTCTAGATCGATTACCTAATATGCATGCAAGCATATACTTATATAATAAATCTAAAAGGCATCTCGGTTGGACAGGCCCAAACTGGAGTACAAAATAATTGAACTAAAAGTCGAGCCCAATGATGCAATCCTTGAATGAATCTTCAACCCAACAGTCATAAGAACAACCTATGTGCTTATACAAATCCTAATGCTTGGATCTAGGTTTCTCTATTGTACATGCAATTTATCCAAGACTATAAACCCTATATCTAGCATATGATAATCAATATAACATATAATTAGGGTTTAGATCATACCTTGATTGTTATATAGCAATAACAATCTCAAATCCTTCTTGTAATGACTTTAGAAAGCTTAGAGTCACAAATGTCACTCCTCTAATGGTTCACAAACTCCAAGAGCAAGAGGATGAAGAAGAGAAGAGAAGGAGGCTGCCCAAAACGTGTGGAAACCCTAGAAGGAAGCTTGTCACCGTTTTTGGGGCATAAGGGCTCTTTAAATAGTGAGGCTATTAGGGTTATCTAAATCAGTGTTGTCCGGGTTGTTCTTGTATCATCCGTAGGTGTTTATACTACAATGCGATCTGGTTATAAGAGTCATATTGGTTCTAAGTTGGTTCCTATGCCAATGCAATTTCTCGTACTCTTGGGCAGTCTCCGTCCTGAAGCTCATATTAAAATTCATACATGTTTCAACGATCACAACCTCGTGTATACGAGTAGTATATATTTATGATTGGAAAGGTAGTCGAATAACTAATTCTTCCTTAAGCTCACATCCCATCGAGGGAAAAGAAGTTAAAGTGGAATCATCAATTCTAAACCTGTAGAACATTGATTATACATCACTCTCATGTATACATTCTTCAGTGATAGATCAACCGTATGAATCCTTGAATTGAACTTGACGTAATGCATGAGTAATACTGTGGGGATTCCTTCGTAAAGGAAAAGAACTATAAGGTACTCCATGCACGAGTACCTCGGTGTTCTGATATGACGGCTTCGCTAAAACACGTTTACTGAGAAAGAGATGTACTTATAAAGCTGATATTGCGAGGATCAAATTTACTCGAGTCATATGATAAAGTCGGAATCATTTGGAAACTAAAGACATTAGATTTGAACATAAGGCCTTACAAACAAAAAACAATAGTGCAACCATTAACAGATTTACTGTACTTTTAGAGTTACTACAAGACTATTGTTGCGAACAAGGTATACTACAAAAGACAAGTATACGTAGCACGAGCATCCCTAAAGGGACGGGATCCTACAAAAGATAAGGCTCTGGTTGCACTAGTTTTGGGATGGTTCACAAGTCTGTTACAACGAGACGCCTAAATTACATTAACGTGGGTCCGGAGTAGACTCTCCTGCGGCGGTGGTCGGTAGCATACTGCCGTCTGTGCCAGCATCTGCTGCCTATGGGCAGTTCTTTCTTAGTGAACTACCTTGCCACAACTGAAGCAAGCTTGGTTTACACTGGTGCTTGGCACTTGGTTGATCAGCCTTGCTAGGCTCTTGCAGTAATGCTTGGTGTGACCCTTTCTGTTGCAGTGTGAGCACTGCATCTCCGTACAAGGTCCATGGTGGTGAAAACTGCATTGAATGCATTTTGGGATATTTCCAACATAAAGTATGGCTGGTTTAGGGACGATTGGGATGCTCAAAGGGATGGTAGTTAGAGGTACTGATGTCGTGGCTGTGAAGGTTGTTACTGGTGGTTGTTTCTTGTTCGCCCTTCGAAGCGACTTGTCCTTAGATTTAGCCCAAGACTTCCTTTTGTTACTCATGGTCTTAGGACTCGGGGTTTCGTGGTAGTTTGTTGCTCGTTGAGGTGGTTGTTTGTTACTTGGATTGGAATTGTTGTTAACAATCCCGCTAACACTTGCATTGTTAGCGTTCATGTGGGTCAGAATAGCTGACACGACAGCCGAGACTGCAGCTTGAAAGGTAGCTGCATCAATCTGAAGAGTTGGTGTTTGGTTGATGGGCTGATCATTTTTCTTAGGTGACATGATTCTGTTATATCGAAAAAAAATGAATTTGCTAGCGAAAACGGTTGAACCTAGACGTAGATTGATCGCTCATGTAAAGAATAGAAGTATGTTCTCTAAGGTTCGACCTACATCCCTATGATGCAGTCCTAGTATGGAATGGAAGTATGTTCACGAAGGATTGACCTACATCCCTATGATGCAGTCCTAGCAAAGATCGGAAGTAAGCTCATACAGTGGTCTCAAGACATTTGTCGTTCGAGCCGAGGTATTGTTGGTTGGTGAATAACATGATCCAACCAGTAAAAGAGACTTGGAGATGTCTCCGGAGTTAAATTGATACAGTCCAATGACTTGACTAGAGCATGTTTCAACTAGACTCAAATGAAACTATGATAAGAGTATTTGAATAAAGAATGACACAGAAGTTAGTCGACTGTCAATACCTTTGATATTCATAATGTACAAGTTCGGGAAAATGACCTTGTAAATAGTTCTTACATCATATCCAGAGAAGATAGTTCTTGACAGTATAAAGACCTAACCAAAAGTACTTATAGTACAAGATAGTTTCATAGAAAATGCCACGTTGGGCATAGACAGAAACACGATTCCTTTCTAAAAAGGAATATAAAGCAAAGTATCTACTACTAGCGACGGTCATCCCTCTGGTGAACTCTCAGTTCAGCCAGTTGGCGTTCCATATCAAGTAGGTGTCTTTCGTACACCCTCTGGCGTACTTGAAGTTCTATGACTTCGGCTCGTGATTCAGCCAGTGCTTGCAACAAGGTCTCATGGTCTCTCTTAGACCTCTCACGAGCATGTTCAAGGCGACTGGTGCGAAGCATATGCATTCCTCCATTTGTATCAACTTCTGCGATACGTTGTAGAGTTGTCCTGCCCTGAATTTCGTTTCGAGCAACTCTTCGGATCAGAATTGGTAGAACTCTGTCTGCCGAGCTCCCTTCACTTACGTTGTAGAAACTTTTGTCTCCATTGAACGGCATAGTTTGATCTTGATCTTCGCTCCATGTTTCCAGACATTCCAATCATGGAGGCATCAGGCCATGAAAAGCCGGACGAGGGTTAGGAATTGGAAAGGGAGTTGCCTGGGGTGGGTTCTCAACCTCGGGTTCGGAGATAGCACCATTTGAAAGGTCATCAGCATGGTGATCATTTAGAGGGATCAGATGAACATTATCTAGTTCTTCTCCAAACCATCCAGCAATCACTTCGTTTGGAAGGAACAAGTTGTCGTGGGGATGGAATCCCGCCATGTTATCTACGCGAGAATTGGGGTAAGAAAATATTTATTAGACGAACTATCTAGGTAATTATTTAGGAAATCTTCATTAGTTACATCGCTATCTGTAAAGTGCATACAAGTTATTGTTGGATTTTGAGCAATCTAACACTTCCTAAGTGTACATGCAACCCTAATAAACCTTGGATCTATGTTTGTCTAAATACATGCAAAATAATAATTTTCCAAGGTTCATAACCTATCTAACATGGCATGGGCTACTTTTAAACATAAAAGAATTAGATGAGATTACATACCTTTTGATGATGAGTTTGATTCTTAAGGAGTTTGAGGGCCAAGCACCAATAGTGTGAATGCCTCAAATGGAATCACAAATCACCACAAACTCTTGGAAAACTTTGAGAGAGTGTATACACACATAGAAATCGGCCACACACAAAGTCTCACACAACTAGTGCCACTAGTGGCTATTTCATGCAACATAAGCATGCTTATATAGTGTACATGGTTAGGGTGAAACCCTAATAACCCATGACCTTTCCTTTCCCAAGGATCCATTGGTTAAAAGCTCCACGAATCATCCATGGACTTCCATGCAAGCCTAACCCATTAACAAATGAGTGTTAGCCCACACTATATAAAACCAATAGCCCACAATCTAATTAGTCTTCCTTTTAATCTCTAAATTAATTGATAATTAATTTAAGACTAAGACTAATTAAATAACATGACTTCATATTAATATATTATAACTTATAATATATTAATAATCATATGTGTATAACTCTCATAAAATTATCCATAAATAGTTTGGATGAAATGCAACCCAAATGGACCATGCCGGGTCGGGTCAAGTATATACCAAATAAGTTATGGACTTAGACACCTTATCCAACAGACTCCCACTTGGATAAGTCTAATAACTATATTTGCGTATGTTACTTCAGGAACCAACCAGCAATCGTAGCTCTCGAAAACTCTGTTGAACTATGAAGCGCCATTTTAGATAAGTGATCATATAATCCTCTGTTCTCATGATATCAGCTGGACAAATACATGGAACAACGTCGTACTTATTGTCCAGCAGTTTGTTTCCCGATTTCTGATTTGTTTGACAAAGAACTTAATCGAACACATCAATTATAGTTCTGACCGGCCGGTACATAAGTCACAACAAAATCATCGAGGGGCCCAGATATTGCTTCTATTTCTAGAAGGAACAGATAAACTTCAACTCATATGCTTGTTCTACTACTTGTTGAATTGTACACAAAGGCACATTTTATAACATCAAGTTACTGATGCGTTTACGTGCAATGAATGCACAACCAAATCATAGGTAACAACTCATATCTCTAGGTTTGAAGATTTATATGATATTACCGTCTCACGATCACTCGAGATAAATTCCATGAAGTGATACAAGTGAGTGTGGGTTTAATCCAATACTCATAACTTATGAGCACTCATGAATGTTGTAGTAACCATTTCTATGACTAAACCCATTTAGCCATCTACAAACTCGATTCATGACAGTCTTGATTCATACCTACTTCCAACATATGAACGACCGTGGAGTGTTTAAATAACTTAGTCATTCGAAACATGCAAAGTGAAACACAATAATAATCGAATCCAATATGGTCTCAGAACCCTTTTGAATATAAATAGAACCACCTTTTATTTATCAACATATTGATTACACATTATTCATTGTATAATGTTTCAAACAATCAACTTAAGACTTGAATAAAACAACAGTCGTCCCATGCTCCTAGCATGTACACTTTGTTTTTTTTTTCTAAACGATAGTTTTGCCATACTCCAAGTATGCACACTATGTTTGTCTATGATCCTTACATTGTGATGTAGATCAATTGAACATGATTCCAATGATACTCATTTCACAATCCCAAATCCTCATTGTAAATGTGAGAATCCCCGATTCCTATCATTTACCAAAAAATCTGTTAGATTTTAAACTTTTATGCAATGTTCCTCTTGTAATGATTATGCACAAAATCACCAAAACCTTGTCACCAGTCATTACAGAGCATTCCAAAGAGGGTCAACCTCTATGGAACGGAAGTCTCATATTCAAAGTACATTGCTTTGAACATCCTTCTTGCATTAAGGTTTTCTAATCTTACCTAGATTGAATAACTTCCACCTATGGAGACATTTCCACATTCCCATTTTGACTATCACTTCCGAACAAGAGTTACTTCTTTTCAGAATATGTCAATATGGTCCTTTCCGACAACTTACATCATACTTCCAACTTTTCCTGAGCAACCAATCTTTGGCGAACCTCAGATTGTCCTCGACAATTGCTTAATCACTTTAGTCATATCCAGTTCTAGACTTTTCCCTTCTCAATGCCTTAAGCATTCGGAAAATTTAGAAAAGATGAATATTATAGCAGATGCAATCGATCCTATATTCGAAGCATATGGGACACGATTCATGATGTTTGACATAAAGACATGATACTAGACCAGTCTTTTGCTACAATATTTTTTATTTGCCATGTTTTCAAAGTTTAACTATGAAGAGGGATGTCGTAGTCATAATTGAATTTTAAGAACGCAATATATATAGAATTTCCTTAAGTCGAACCATTCAGACATAAAATTCATACATATATCCTTGACTAAAGATGATTAAAATCTCAATCTAAGCTTTAGAATTGAAACGAAGTATAATTTCCTATCCCTTAATTATAGCAAAACAACTTTTCCACCCCTGCAACTTCACGAATTGAAACTTTGTTTTCTATAATTAACATTGCTAACTTGCAACACTAAACGTAATAATCATGCTCCCACTAACATGATGATTATCAGCATAACACTTATGCTCCCACTAGCTCTGCCATATTTCCAGAATTTTGCTGGACTTCTGAAATTTAGATTCATACACCCTTTCTTAGATAGCTCACATGTGTGTCAAAACAATTTTCAGAACTATGAAAAGGGATGACGTAATCATAGTCTCAATTGCTTAGGCATTTTCCATTTCTCATAAGTCCATGTTAGTATGCCGGTGAACCACACGCGCTCCACTAACGACTTTTGAAAATGCAAATAACACAATTGATATCTACATAAAATCTACTTAGTGAAAGCGTTTCCTCACCATCATTTTCATGAATCGGAGAGAAACCTTAGGACACTTAGATTTTATAGTGTATGAGTTCATATCCATGTGAATTTGTCAAAACCATAATCACAAGATAAGGTTAGTGACAAATTCAACCTTACATGGATTAAACTTGTTCAGTCTTAGTTTCTTGTCACCTTGGTAGCACAAGGCCCACCAATGCTTCCAAGTTGAACTCTGATAACTCACATGCAAATTCAACTTATTTGAAGTAGGTACAGAAATAAGAATTATGTCAACACGATAGGTTGCAAACCTTAAGTCATGTGCTAGCGATAAATTACAGGTTTTACTCTTGATTAAATCTTGAAACTCTTTCAGGATCTTTAAGGCTCCCACTGTCCCCTTGATATAAGTTTCCCCAGTCAAGAACCATTCCTTGACAAAACAAATATTCAAGGGATAGTGCGGATTCTTATCAAGACTAACACTTCACACAATTGGTCTTAGTTGGTCTTTGTCTCATCCAAGACATCAGAACTTACCACTCTCAAATGCACAAGAGTAGAAAACATTTTACTCTTACATTTGACTAGTGTTAATAAATCTTCCTTTATGTCACTCAAAGTTACAATCTTGGAGTATGACTCTAAGAATTGTTTTGGAACGAAGTATGACTCATCTTCTTGATATTAACCAATCCAACAATTCATGACCTCTCTTCTTAGCCATAACAATGCACTAAGACGTCCTTAGAGTATGAATTTGTGATATGGTTTCATAATCATTAAGATGATCATGAAATACAATACTAAAGTACTCTCCCATCCTTTCAGATTTGAGAAACTTTTATCTTTCTGCCTAATTTGATTCTTCTCATTTGTTTTGTCATACATTGTAACCTTTCCAATGTTACAGAATTATACTTAACCTCATAAGAATAATCATATTTACTAATCTTTAGTAAATCATGACAAATCAATCTTTGTGGTGGACCTTGACCAGCGCACACCCAGTGTACCTAATTCCTTAGTCCTTCAATTGACTCACACATACATGTGATCAAAGAATTAGTCTTAATTTTCAAAGATGAAAATTCTCATTCATCATACAATACAACTTGTATGATTCCAAGTTTCTGTCCAATTGAAACTTGGGTGATGAAAAACTTCCTTCATTTGGTAAATTCAGACACTACCACAAATGAAGGAATCAAATCCACTTTCCAATATTGCTATTACTGGAAACATATAAGCAACAATATTCCACAGATGCCATTGTAAGGATATTTTTAAAATAAATAAAATTAAAACCCTTTTTTCTTTTATTTTAAAACTTTGCGGAAAAACTTATCCTTACAATCCACATGAAAACCTTCTTGTTATCTATTCATAAGCAATATATTATAACTCTTAAGCAACAGCTCAAAATTCTGATTACCGAACCATGCGATCGAAATCCACCTTCGCAATTAGAATCAACATATACTTACTTTAAGCTTCCTATCTTTTCTTTGATTCTTAAAAACATCAGCATGTGACCCATTCACATTATGTAATAAGAATCTCCAAATAGGAACTTAATAGAGTTAGATAGTGGACTTTACCCGAAGTAGAGTCAAACCACTTGATTTGATCAACCTTATGACCTTTTAGGTGAATAGGGCAGCTTCGCAACCAATGCCCTTTCCTTTGGCAACAAAACACATGGACCCTTTGGTAATGGCACATGGGACTATCTCAGACTTAGCCTTTCTCTTTACCATTTGGTCAACCGAGTTGACTATAGCAGATCCCTTTCCATTGGGAAGAGAAATCGTTTTCTAGATATCCAATGCTACCATTGTCAATGTCCATTTAAGACTTGGGAAGTTGTTCTTTTAATCAAATTTGTTTTACTGGTGTTCCAAGTCATTGCTGATTCCACAACACCAAGCAAATAGATAACATCATTAAGGGTCATGTCATAGTCTGTCTCATAGTAGTCCCAAAGAGACTCGCTATGTTACTAAGAAAGTGATTGAACATCCAACTTTCACGAGACTTTGACACCCAACTCTCCCGGCTTGTCAATATGTGACTTTATCTCCAAGATGTGAGCACACATAGACTATGCTTGCCAATAGGGATTGAGTGACTTTAAACTTTTCAAGAACTTGTGGGTGAGGGAGAATAATTGGAGGAGGTGGAGGAAGTGAAGCATGATGTTGAGGGACACCATCTTCAAGAGATTTGGGAAGATCATAGTTGTCTGAACCAGACATCTATAATGGGAGAAAATCAAGTTAGTTGATTCAAAGTCCTTAATATAACACCCAATATAAAATATTAAGGCTAGGACCCAACACAATATTTTATAATTTGGAAGAGGGATGCCGTAATCCAAGCTATAAAATATTTGAAGGTAGGCGAATGACGATTCACCAATTTCCACCATGAAAAACGAAATAATTTATTAGGTTTTAATTGGAGCTGAAATTCCTAGATCTTTTGAGATTCATTGAACTTTTCAATGGCATGTTTCAATCTCGAGTGTGCCTTCTCAAATTTTGTGACTGGGATGCCGAGGATCACAAAACAAGGTGTGAATAACCATACCAATTCACTTGGTACCCTTAATATTATCACCTAATCAATGTGCCGGTTAACCACACACGCTCCATTGATCTATGACAAACATTAAGTCACCCTTCGTGATCCTTACTAGTCCAAGTTAGTGTGCCGGTTAACCACACATGCTCTACCAACGACTTGGTAAGGTACAAAGTGTGAATTCCATGGGCTAGCACCAAATTCACATTTTTCCTAAAGTAACTAAGATTGGGAATTAAAAAAATATTTAGTTACTTTATAATAATCATTATACTTTTAATGAGAATTTAAAGTCATTATCCTACCCGTTCGTCTAACGACCCTCCACCGATCAAGCAAGCGGTGGGTGAGAGTGGACACCCATTAAGTCGCCATTTTATAGGCAACAACCTTACACCCACCTTATAGACCGACTTCATGAATGAGGCCTACTAACGGTAAAACGACTTGTTCTTATACATATATATAATAATTAACCATTAATCTTATAATAGTATAAGGGTAGAATTTTAACTTTTAAAACTTCTAGGGTATGGAATTAAAGTTTGTGTGAGACTTTACAAATTCCAAAACTTGAGGGCAAGTTTTGAACAATTCATAAACTTTTGGATATTCATAACTTATGAGTTTTAATTAAGTGTTTTAAAGCTTTTAATGAAGAGTCTCTTGGAAATCCATAACTTGAGGACAAGTTATGGAGTCCATAAAACATTTATTGGAAAAACTCTTCAAGAAAATGTAACCTACAACTTCTTAAAAAAAAATTAAAAGAAAAACTCTTGGAATTCCATAACTTGAGGACAAATTATGAATTCCATTAAAACACATAACGATCAAGAATTAACTAACTAACAATTTGCAAATAATTCCTATGATCTAACAAAACTCATATGAACATGAACATCCACATCAACAATTTCAAGAATCATATGAATACATATAAACTTGAAATTTTGATTATAACTTTGAAATTAGTCCACCCATCATCATTACCACATCAAAAACACGTTTTATGAGTCCAAAACAGTTTAAGGTAATGATTCTAGACCAATTCCAGCACCAAAACTCGAAGATATGTTGTCTGGGGGTCCAACTCGTCGAGTGCATGAACCAACTCGCCGAGTTGGATGAGTTTTGCCTTGGACTCGTCAAGTCCCTTCATGGAATCGGCGAGTCACCTGTGCAGACAACATAAAATCTTCGATTTTCAGCAATTTGCATCAAGTATTCAAACAAGCAAGCCTAGGCTCTGATACCACTGTTGGGTTTTGAGCAATCTAACACTTCCTAAGTGTGCATGCAACCCTAATAAACCTTGGATCTATGTTTGTCTAAATAGATGCAAAATAATAATTTTCCAAGGTTTATAACCTATCTAACATGGCATGGGCTACTTTTAAACATAAAAGAATTAGATGAGATTACATACCTTTTGATGATGAGTTTGATTCTTAAGGAGTTTGAGGGCCAAGCACCAATGTGAATGCCTCAAATGGAATCACAAATCACCACAAACTCTTGGAAAACTTTGAGAGAGTGTATACACACATAGAAATCAGCCACACACAAAGTCTCACACAACTAGTGCCACTAGTGGCTATTTCATGCAACATAAGCATGCTTATATAATGTACATGGTTAGGGTGAAACCCTAATAACCCATGACCTTTCCTTTCCCAAGGATCCATGGGTTAAAAGCTCCATGGATCATCCATGGACTTCCATACAAGCCTAACCCATTAACAAATGAGTGTTAGCCCACACTATATAAAACCAATAGCCCACAATCTAATTAGTCTTCCTTTTATTCTCTAAATTAATTCATAATTAATTTAAGACTAAGACTAATTAAATAACATGACTTCATATTAATATATTATAACTTATAATATATTAATAATCATATGTGTATAACTCTCATAAAATTATCCATAAATAGTTTGGATGAAATGCAACCCAAATGGTCCATGCCGGGTCGGGTCAAGTATATACCAAATAAGTTATGGACTTAGACACCTTATCCAACAGTTATATGTAATCAACACAGGATAGGCCTTCGAATAAGTGACCTTAACTCCAAATTCACAAGGAATAGGGGTAAAGCAAAAATTTCACCGATTCTAAGTCTATTACATCCTAGTTACATAAAACTTTAGTGTATCCACTTAGCAACTATCAACTTGGTAATGAAGATCCCGCTTTAGTTCTCGAGTATAAAGTACTTACAGTAACACAAAACACCCCTATGGTATTTCTGACTTAGGTTATGTTATAATGTTCTCATTGTGGTAATGTTGGTAAGTTTTTAGACTTGTTGCCATATCACCACCATTCTTGGGCATGTGCTAATCACTCCTTGGAACAACATAGTTTATCAGGCTATGCCACTCCTAAGACTGACCATACATCCTCGAGCTTACCTGTGATATTCAACAATCGCAATACTTTTGTTCTTGTCATTGTGACACGGATTTTAGTATGAATGCAGGCACGTAGACTTTGTTAAATATTTTATTATTTAAAAGTATAAACTCTTCGACAGAGTGTTTTAATCCCAATGTATTTATAGTTAGTATATCTTTTATGGGTTGATATACTTAATTCACTATAAACAGTGCTCTGATACCAATCTATCACACCCCAAAACCAGGAACTGCGGAAACGTTCCGGGGTGGAGGAGGTCATGTGAAGTATCATAACAGTGTAAAGTAGTAAACAAGCAACCACATCATCCATTGCATTAAAAGTAAAGTTTTAATACATGTGTGTTCTTTCATAATGTACAACAATAAAATTGATAATCAAAATAAGACGAGTCTTGTCTGTGCTCTGTCTTCCTAAAACCTGGCCATCGTACCTATCTAACTGATGACCTTAGAATACAAGTTATTTTGAAAGCGAGTATCAGCCTAAAGCTGGTGAATTCATAAGTATTTAGGTGTTATTGTCATGTTTTGGAATGATGTTATAAATGTCATACAAATCTTTAAATGGAACAGTTGATATAAGTATGAAATGTAGTCTTCTACCAAGACCCGAATGTTTTTGTAAGTAAAAATGATAGTTTTTCCTCCTTTTTGACTATTACAAACAGTAATTAGTCTAACTCATCGTTTATGTGTATGTATCACAAAATAAAGTAAAATAAGGAATGATATGATAGTCTTCTACCAAGACCTGAATGTTCTGTAAGTTAAAATGATGGTTTTTCCTTTCTATTGACTAGTACTAAAAGTACTTAGTCTAACTCTTTGTTTATGTGAATATATCACAAAATAAAGAAAATAGGAAAAAGTACTAATGTAAGTGTTATCCCGAGGTACCAAGGCTAACACGCCATCGCGTAAAGCGAAATGTATATCCTATCACATAATAAAGTAAATAGTAAAAAGTACTAAAGTAAGTGTTATCCCGAGGTACTAGGGCTAACACGCGATCGTGTAAAGCGAAATGTATAACCTATCACAAAATAAAGTAAATAGGAAAATATACTAAAGTAAGTGTTATCCCGAGGTACTAGGGCTAAAACGACATATGTAAATGTTATCCCGAGGTACTAGGGCTAACACGACATATATAACCTAATGAACATCCTGATGGGTTTTGGTCATAAGAACAGCCTATGTGCTCATACAAACCCTAATGCTTGGATCTAGGTTTCTCTATTGTACATGCAATTTATCCAAGACTACAAACCTTAGATCTAGCATATGATAATCAATATAACATATAATTAGGGTTTAAATCATACCTTTATTGTTATATAGCAATAACAATCTCAAATCCTTCTTGTAATGACTTTAGAAAGCTTAGAGTCACAAATGTCACTCCTCTAATGGTTCACAAAAACCAAGAGCAAGAGGATGAAGAAGAGAAGAGAAGGAGGCTGCCCAAAACGTGTGGAAACCCTAGAAGGAAGCTTGTCACCATTTTTGGGGCATAAGGGCTCTTTAAATAGTGAGGCTATTAGGGTTATCTAATAAGGAAACCCTAATTTGGATGCTTAAGCCCTAAGCAACCCATGGACTCCTTTCCTTAAAGGCCTTGGATGATTTCTAATGGATTTCCCCATAGAATTCGTCCACTCCTTAATATAAGGCAATCCATAACCCAAATTGTAATCACCTTATAATTATAATTATAGTCCCTTAAGTTTAATTAATCTCTTTTAGTCACAAAACTAATTACCAATTAATTCTTGACTAATATTAATTAAATAATGTGATTTCTCCTTTAATATATTATTCTCATAATATATTAATAAATCATGTTTAATCCTTTCTTTCCATAATTCATCCTATCAAGTTGCTTTGGTGAAGGCAACCCAAAAGGACCATGCACCATCGGGTCAAGTACATACCAAAATAGTTATGAACTTAGACAGTAATCCAATAGTCTCCCACTTGGATAAGTCTAATAACTATTATGCGTATGACTTCAGATCCTGATCTGCAATCGTAGCTTTCCAAAGCCGTTGTCAACTCTGATCCTATCAGATACGCGTGTCCTTTAGATAAGGGATCATATATTCCTCCATTCTAGATATCGTATGAGACATGATTTCTAATCATTCTCTCTGTACTATTTCTCGACTTTCGATTTATGACGACTGACTAATTGAACAAATCAAATTAGCCCTAGCCCGGCCGAGCATTTACATTTGTCATCACTAAATCATCGAGGGGCCAAAAGATATCACTTTTATCCTACTTTGGATAAAAGGAATGAATAAACTTTGATTCAATGCTCGCTTGCACTTACTCACCGAATCACACACAACAATATGTTTTATAACACCAAGTTACTGGTACGTTTACATATTATCAATGTGCAACCGATTTGCTAGATACAACTCACACATCTCGATTTCAAGAATATAAGATATTATCGTGTCACCAATCACTTGTGATACAATTCATGGAGTGATCCAAGTGAGCGTGGGTTTAATCCAATGCTCAAATCATATTCATAAGCACTCATGAACGTTGCAGCAAACATTTGCTTATGTCTAATACTCTTTAGACAATCCACACACCAATTCATGACAGTCTTTATTCATACCTACTTCCAACATATGAACGACTGTGACCCATTTGAATAATTTGACTGTTCTTAAGCAATTAAATTATTCAGGAAGTCAAAACATGCAAAGTGAAACACATGAATAATACTAATCCCATATGGCCTCAAACCTTTGAGCATAAATAAAACACCTTTTATTTATCACCATATCGATTACTCATTATTTGTTGTTTCGGGTAATCAACTTCTTACTTGAATTACTACTACACTTGTCCCATGCTCCTAGCATGCACACAATGTTTACATATGGTTCTTACTTTGTGAAATAGATCAAATGAACACATTTTCAATCATACTCATTTCACAACTCCCAATCATTTTCACAAGTGAAAGAATATCAAATTCTTGCCAATTATGGAATATGCTAGATTCTAACATTTTATGCAATGATCCTTTCGTAATGTCATAGAACAAAGTTACAATAACTATTGCTAATGATATTACAAAGTCCTCTATCGGAGATTGTTACAAGACAATTCCTTAGATGTGATGTATCTCTCTCAAAGTACATTCCTTTGAACATCCTTTTGCATAAAATTTCTAATCTAGACATAGATTTTCAATATTCAATTCCTAATATGGACACGTTTCCATATTTTCCATATGACAACTCATTCTTAATAGAATCTTATCTATTCATAATAATGTCAATATTGTCCATCCAATACTATACTTCCAACTACTCACAAGCGACCAATCCTAGGCGAATTTTGGATCGTCCTTTGACAGTTGTTTAATTATCTTAGTCAAAACCGATTCTTGTCCTTTTTCCCTCTAATTGCGCTAGACATTTGGAAAATTTTAGAATGGTCAAATGTTATAGCATCTGCAATCGATCCTATACCCGAAGCGTATGGGACACGATGCATAATTTCTTACACAAAGATTTTGATACTTTATCAATCTTCTGACATAATATTTTATGTGCTACGTTCTCAAAATTCGAACTATGAAGAGGAATGCCGTAAGCATAATCGAAATTTGAGAAAACACTATGTTTCCTTGACTAAATTTATTAGCATTTCACAACCTAAGCCTTTAAATTTGAAATGAAGCATAATATTCTCTCCCTTAATTATAGCAAAATAACTTTTTAACCCTTACAACTTTGCAAAGTATAACTCTTGTTTTCTATAATTAATATTGCTAACTTGCAATACTTTCCATAATAATCATATAATCATAACATTTATGCTCCCACTATCATGATGATTATTATAAACATAACACTTATGCTCCCACTAGCTTTGACATGTATTCAGAAACCAACTTAACTTCCAGAAAAACAATACTTATTGAATTTCTTAAGTTCATGTTTCTAATACCCAATGCTTTGATAATCGTTTATCAAGGCTTCTTAAATTTATACACCTTTGCCTTAGATAGTTCATATGTGTGTCTAACCAATTCAGACCAATTGCCAAATCTCACAATTCGAATCATGGAAAGGGATACTGTAACCATAATCGAATTCGAGAATACAATTTCACAATCACTATCTTCTTAAAATCTCTATTAGTGAAAGCATTTCCTCATAGTCATTTTCATGAAGGAGGGAATCTTATGACACTTAGATTTTAATGGTGTATGTGTTCCTATCCATGTGAATTTGTCAAAACCAAAGTTCACGACAAATTCAAACTCATGACCGAACATTCTTAATCTGGACTTCTTGCCTTATGGTAACACAGCTGCCCACCATGTCTTCCAAGTAGTTGAGCAGCTCACCCTTTCATATCAATGTACTTTCCATTGATCAAGGTGACTGCCTTTTATGCGTTCAAATGAGAACTCATAGAACTCACATGGAGAATTAACTCAATTGGAATGGCACAGAAAACAAAATAGTGTCAACATGATAGGTTGTAAACCTCAACTCGTGTGCTAGTGATGATCGATAAGGTTTATTTTGATTTGTTCTTAAAACCTTTCAAGACCATTAAGACTCTCACTGACTCCTTGACATATAAGATTCTCTTGTCAATAAACATTTCTTGACAAACAAATATTCAAGAGTTAGTGTAGTTTTTATCAAAACACTTCAAAAATAGGTCCTAGTTGGTCTTTGTCTTATCCAAGACATCACAACTTTCCTCATTTGATGAATGTCACAAACCTTCTTAATACTTATCACTCAATTTCACAATCTTAACTCTAAGACTTGTTTTGGAACGAAGTATGATTGACTTCTTGATTTAACCATTTCTTCAATTCTTGATTCCTCTTCTTAGACATACAATTGTACTAAGACTCACTTAGAAGATCAATTTAGATATGGTTCTTAATCATTAAGACCTAGCATAAAAGGTACTCTCCCTTCTTCTTAGAATGAAGAAACTTTTATCTTTCTGCCTACTTGATTCTTCGTATTCGTTCTGCTATTGATTTAAACTTTTTCAATCAATTCAGAATTACACTTAATCTTATAAGTATAATCATATTTACTAAACCTTTAGTAAATCATGACGAATATCTTTGTTACTCTTTTGGTGGACTTGATTAACACGCAACTTTGTGTACTCGATCTTCTAGTCCTTCACTTGACACTTTGTCAATGAATTACTCTAATTTCCAAATATGAAATTTCTCATTCAGCGTGCAACCAAGTTGCATGATTCCAAGTTTCTGTCCAATTGAAACTTGGGCGATGGGAAACTCTCCCTATTTGGTAAATTCTCGACATTTCCATAAACAACATAATTAAGAATCAAATCCATTATTTCTAATATTAGAAACCCTCAAACATCAATTTGCATGCATGTCATTGGAAGGATAAATAAATAATATAAAATCAAAATTTATTTTATTGCGGAAAAATTTGTCCTTACAATGCAATTCATTGAAAAACTATGCTAATACATATTTCTAATTCTAACTCTAAGTAGTAGCTTAAGAATCTAATCTTCAAGTAATGCGATCGAAATCCATTCCTTCACGGTTAGATTCTGCTCACTTCTTCCCTTAAGCTTCCTTTCTTTTCTTCGAACCTACAAAATATCAATTGTAATCTTATCATATTATGTATTAAGAATCTAGAATAGAAGCTTAAAATAGTTAGTCAATGGATTTTACCTAAAGTAGAGCCATACGTTTTGACTCTCCTATCTCTTAGATCTCTTAGGTAAATAGGGCAGCTTCGTCTCCAATGCCCCTTCTCTTGGCAATAAAAGTAAATCGACTCTTTTGGAACAGGACACGGAACTACTTCAGACATTTCCTTTCTCTTATGATCAAACTTTTCGATCATAGCATGTCTTTCGTTGCCATTGTCTATATCCATAGAGGTCTTGAAGGCAGATTCACAAATCAACTTTGCTTTTCCATTGCGCCAAACCATTTCTGATTCAGCAGCAATAAGCATATAAGTGAGATCTATAAGGGTCACGTCGTGGTTCATCATATAGTACTCTCTTACGAACTCAGTATACGAGTTAGGAAGTGACTGAAGAACCCAGTCAACAGCCATCTCCTCACAGACAACGGATCCCAACATTCTTAACCTATCAATATGTGACTTCATCCCTAGGACGTGTGCACACACTGACTTTCCTTCTTTATGTTTACTTGCCAAAAGGGCTTGAGTGAGTTTGAACATTTCAAGTCTTCGAACTTGTGGGTTAGGGAGAATAATTGGAGGAGGTGGAGGAAGTGAAGCATGATCTCTTGTTCCTCGATCGAATCGTGGAATATCATCTTCATGTGGAATTCTTGTTCCACGGGATTTAGGAAGATCATAGTTATCTTACTTTAAGATCTACAAAACGGGAGAAAACGAATTCAATTTAGTTGATTAATTGAGTCCTTAGTAAATCACCCAAATGAGATACTAAGGCTAGGACCCAACACAATACGCTACAACCTAGAAAAGGGATGTCGTAATCTAGTTGTAGAATATTTGAAGGTAAGTGAACGACGATTCACTAATTTCCACCATTAAAAAAAATGAAAAAAAAATTTAAGTTTTAAATCTATGAAAGCTCCTAGATCCTTTGAGATTCATTGAACATTTCAATTGCATGTTTAAATCTCGATATGCCCCTCTAGTTTGTGACCGGGATGCCGAGGATCACAAAGCGGGTGTGAATAACCATGCAAACTTATATGGTGCCCTCACATGTTAGAGTCACCTATTTGATGTGCCGATAAACCACACACGCTCCACCGAACTATAACAAACATTGAGTCGCCCTTTGCTACCTTTGCTTAGAACCATTTAGTGTGCCGGTTAACCACACACGCTCCACTAAGTGCCCTTTGCTACAAGGACACAAAGTGTAATTTCATGGAATTGCATCAATTCACTTTTGCCTAAGTAACTAAGATTGGGAATTTGTAAAACATTTAGTTACTTTTGTACTTCATTATACTTATAATGGAAGGTTTTGTCCTATCCTACCCGTTCGGCTAACGACCCTCCACTAGTCAAGAGTGCGGTGGGTAAGAGTGGATACCCATTCAATCGCCATTTTATAGGCAATTTCCTTAAACACCCTTATAGACCAGCTTCGTGAATGAGGCCTACTAACGGTAAAACTGACTTTTACTCATATATATATATATATATATATATATATATATATATATATATATATATATATATATATATATATATATATATATGTATGTATAATGTTAGACTTTTAATGTTATATATAGTATAGCGTGTATTTTACATTTTTAAAAAATTAGGAGGTCAAATTTAACAATTATACTTTTAATTCAATTAAATTGTAAACCTAAACTTTTATGGATTTATTAAACCTCTTTTAATTATACACCTTTATTAATTAATAAAAACTTAAGGGTTTGATATGAACTTTTCAAAACACAAGGATCAAATAACAAATAATATAAATTAAACAATTAATTTCATCATTATCTATATTTGACCTAATTTTCCATTTCTTGCAAAATAAGTTATCCATTTAATATAAATAATCCAATCTTTATCATATAAGGAAGTTATTATCTAATTAATCGGTAATTATCTTGTGTTTTGGCAAGGATATTCATTAAGAAACAATAAAATTCGTATTTTATAGGTTTAAAACGAATATGGTAATAAACCTTAAGCAAAATAGAAAGCAAATCCGAAAATTCCTCTGTCTGACGCTCCGACTCGCCGAGTCACACTTTGGAACTCGCCGAGTAGGGCTGACTCGCCGAGTCTAGGTAGTGACTCACCGAGTCAGGTAGAACAGAAGGCTAGAAGTGTTTTTTAGCTACATAATGCATCAATACAATAGAAACCAATCTAGGCTCTGTTACCACTGATGGGTTTTGGTCATAAGAACATCCTATATGCTCATACAAACCCTAATGCTTGGATCTAGGTTTCTCTATTGTACATGCAATGTATCCAAGACTATAAACCCTAGATCTAGCATATGATAATCAATATAACATATAATTAGGGTTTAGATCATACCTTGATTGTTATATAGCAATAACAATCTCAAATCCTTCTTGTAATGACTTTAGAAAGCTTAGAGTCACAAATGTCACTCCTCTAATGGTTCTCAAACATCAAGAGCAAGAGGATGAAGAAGAAAAGAGAAGGAGGCTGCCCAAAATGTGTGGAAACCCTAGAAGGAAGCTTGTCACCGTTTTTGTGGCATAAGGGCTCTTTAAATAGTGAGGCTATTAGGGTTATCTAACAAGGAAACCCTAATTTGGATGCTTAATCCCTAAGCAACCCATGGACTCCTTTCCTTAAAGGCCTTGGATGATTTCTAATGGGTTTCCCCATAGAATTCGTCCATTCCTTAATATAAGGCAATCCATAACCCAAATTGCAATCATCTTATAATTACAATTCCAGTCCCTTAAGTTTAATTAATCTCTTTTAGTCACAAAACTAATTACCAATTAATTCTTGACTAATATTAATTAAATAATATGATTTCTCCTTTAATATATTATTCTCATAATATATTAATAAATCATATTTAATCCTTTTTCTCCATAATTCATCCTATCAAGTTGCTTTGGTGAAGGCAACCCAAAAGGACCATGCACCATCGGGTCAAGTACATACCAAAATAGTTATGAACTTAGACACTAATCCAACACATCCAAAGATTGTCCAATTGTCCTTTGTAGCAGTAGTAGGGCGGAGGAAGGGTTAGTCCCGTAATTGACTCCTAATATAAGTAATAACCGTAGGCGTCCATAGATTTTCATCACCCACTGGTGTTAACAGCTGGGTACCAGAATGATTAGTCCCGTCTAGACATCCCGTCGAACAGGGATAGGCAGGAAAATTTACACAGAAGGTACGAATAAACCTTCCTCATAACTCTGGGTACAAGTATCCAGGTAAGTGAATACAGGATAATGTATCTATGTAATAGTACTCATGTATGGTATTCATGTAAGCGTATTCAGATAAATGTATCTATGTAAACGTACTCATGTATCATATAATCTGTTGGATAAGGTGTCTAAGTCCATAACTATTTCTGGTATGTACTTGACCCGACCCGACATGGTCCATTTGGGTTGCATGGCACCATGCAATTGGATAGACTAAATGAGAGAAATAACACTTGGAGATTATTAATATATTATAAGTTCTAATATATTAATAATATTATTTGATTAGTTTGATCAATAATTAATTTAGAATTAATTAAGTGGTCAAGAGAGAACTAATTTAATATATGGGTTGATTATGTAAATCATCCATATCTTGTATAGTGGGCTAAGAGGCTCCATGGATTATCAAGTTGGGTTCTACCCATAGGATGCTCCATGGATGCTCCATGGGAGTTACAAACCCATGGGTCATGGAAATGAAGAGTCATGACACATTAGGGTTTACATGGTGTAACCCTAGATGTGTCAACAGTATATAAGAATCATATTCTCCACCAAAATCGGACACACTAAGAAAACAAGAGGGCTTGGCCGATTTCAAGAAGTGTGTGTTCTCTCATAAGTTTTTCCAAGAGCATTTGGTGTTGTGTGAAGCATTTGAGGCATCACACTTGGGGTGCTAGGCTCACAAGGTTTCAAGGAACACAAGCAACAACAAGGTAAGTTATTCTATCTATTATTCAAGTTAAAATTGTTCCCCATGTATGCTAGATAGGAATATAGCCTTGGAATTCAACTTAGCATGATAATTAGACAAACATAGATCCAAGGTTATTAGGGTTGCATGTACACTTAGGAAGTGTTAGAATGCTCAAAACCCTTCAGTGGTATCAGAGCCTAGGCTTGTTTGCTTTTTATTTGTGCTTAAAAGTTGAAAGAAAAAGTCGAAATCTTGTTCTCTGACTGATGGACTCGCCGAGTCCATGGGGGGACTCACCGAGTCCACTTGTATCTTCAACCTACTCGTCGAGTAGGTTCATGCACTCGGCGAGTAGGGTCGACAGAGTGCAGAATTTCGACTTCAGTTGCTGGAAATGGATTGGATACATTACCCTAAATTGTTTTGGTACTTGAAAACTTGTTTTAGATGGTGTAATGCATTTGCTAACTCATTTACAACAACTGGTTATCAAAATTACAAAGTTTAATGTGATTTTGATTCTTGAAGGTGTTCATATTCATATTCTTGTTCTTATGACGTTTAGATGATCATAGGAATTATTTGTAACCTATGTGGTAGTTTAATTCTTGATCATAATGTGTTTTAATGGAGTCCATAACTTGTCCTCAAGTTATGGAAAACCAAAAGTCTCTTGGATTAAAAACCATTAAAAGAACACAAGAGTTAGAAAAAATGAAAAGTCCTCATTTTATTACTCTATTAAACTCATAAGTTACAAGAAATGAAAAGTTTTGAAAGTTTACAAAACTTGCCCTCAAGTTTTGGAACAAGTAAAGTTAAGTTAAAACATTAGTTCCAACCCTTAGAATTTTAAAAGTTAAAATTCAACCCTTATACTTATATTATTATGATTTAATAATTATATATATATATATATATGTATAAGAACAAAGTCGTCTTACCGCTAGTACGCCTCATTCACGAAGCCGGTATATAAGGTGGGTATAAGGTTGTTGCCTATAAAATGGTGACTTAATGGGTGTCCACTCTCACCCACCGCTTGCTTGACCGGTGGAGGGTCGTTAGATGAACGGGTAACACAAGGACTTACAAAATTCTCATTCAAAGTATGATGAATATTATAAAGTAACTAAATGTTTTATTAAATTCCCAATCTTAGTTACTTTAGGAAAAATGTGAATAAGGTGCTAATCCATGAAATTACACTTTACACTTTGATTAAGTCGTTGGTGGAGCCTGTGTGGTTAACCGGCACACTAACTTGGACTTAACAAGGTAGGTAAAGGGTGACTTAGGGTTTATTATAGTATCGATGGAGCGTGTGTGGTTTACCGGCACATCGATTGAGTGATAAAACTTTAAGGTACCAAGTGATTTGCATGGTTACTTCACACCTCGTTTTGTGATCCTCGGCATCCCAGTCACAAAACCTGGAGGGCACACTCGAGATTGAAACATGCCTTTGAAAAGTTCATTGAATCTCAAAGAATCTAGGAATTTCTAAGAACCATTCAAAAACCTAATACTTAAATATTGCGGTTTTCGTGGTGGAAATTAGTGAATCGTCATTCACCTACCTTTCAAATAGGGTATAGCTTAGATTACGGCATACCTCTTCTAAGTTATATTATATTGTGATTGGATCCTAGCCTTAATATTACATTTGGGTGTTTTATTAAGGACTCTCTTATATCTAAACTAATCTTGTTCTCTTCTCTTCAGATGTCTTCCAACAATGCTTCTGGCTCTAATCCTAATGGCTCCTTTACCCTTATGAACTTGTGTGGGAAAGTCACCTTTGATGGATCCAACTTCAATGAGTGGATCAGAAACATCAAAATGATTACCCGCTACGAGGACAAAGAATATGTCCTTGACAAGGAGCTTAAGGAGATTGATGAGATCATTGCAACTCCTCAGGAGATTGCTGACTTTCGGGCACATGAAAGGGATGCTACGAAAGTGGCTTGCATCATGATGGCCACGATGACAGCGGAACTCCAAAAGTCTTATGAGGATTTCTACCCTTATGAAATGCACCATGATTTGATGGAAAGATACCATCAAAGTGCAAGACAAGAGAGGTATGAAATCATCTGCTCCATGATAACAACCATGATGAAGGACGGGGAATCCGTCACGAGCCACATGCAGAAAATGCAAAGGTATGTGGATCGTTTGCTGAAGCTTAATGTGAACTTCCCTGAGGAGATTGCAATAGATATCATTTTGCACTCTTTACCATCGTGCTATGATCAATTCCGCATGACATATCACCTGAACAAGGAAGAAGTCACCCTCAGCAAACTTCAGGGACTTCTCAAGACCGCAGAAACAGGTCTTAAGGGGAAGTCGGTTTCTATCACTCCTACTCCAAACTCAACTCCGGTTTTGGCAATCGGGAAAAGTCGAGGGAGGAAGAGAAAGAGATCCTCGAAGGGTACCAAGGCTCAGACCCTTGATGGATCTTCTTCAAGTGGAACCAAGAAAGGTTTCATTACTCCTTCTTCTGACCCAAAAGAGGCTGAATGCTTCTATTGCCATGAAAAGGCTCATTGGAAGTGGAACTGCCCAAAATACCAGCTGGATGTGAAGGATGGGAAAGTCAAACCTAACCATACAGGTATTTACACTATCATTTCTAATAACTCACCCCATTCTAAATCTTGGGTCCTTGATACCGGTTGTGGTATTCATATTTGTTGTGACTTGCAGGGACTAAGAAGAAGTGAGGATGTGGAGCAAGGAAGAATAAACTTGATCATGGGGAATATGAAAGCTTCACCTGTCACCAAGATTGGAGTTTATACTTTATCGCTAAGTAGTGGGTTTAGTTTAGATTTGAATAAATGTTGTTATTCGCCAGGAATGGCAAGAAATATTATTTCCTTTCATGCTTTGTACAAACAAGGGTCTACTTTTTCATTTAATAATGAAGTTGGTTCTATAGATGTTTTCTATAATAATGTTTTTTTATTTTAAAGCATTACCTTGTAATGGTGTGTATGAAGCTGTATCTGTTGTAGATAACTTGGGAAATAATGTTTTGTGTATTGATTCTACTAATAATAATAACTTGGATAAAGCATCATTATGGCATTGTCATCTTGGACATATAAGCAAGAAACGCATAGGCCAACTCCAAAAGGATGGAGTCTTGGAGTCGTTTGACCTAAAGTCAGATGATAGTTGCGAATCATGCTTACTTGGAAAAATGACAAAGTCACCCTTCACAGGCTCGTGTGAAAGGGGTGAAGGTTTGTTGGACCTTATACACACGGATGTGTGTGGACCATTCAAACATGCCACAAGGGATGCTAATCGTTATTATTTGACTTTTACTGATGATTACAGTAGATATGGATATGTCTACTTAATCAAACATAAGTCAGAGACTTTCGAGAGGTTTAAGGAATTTAAACAGGAAGTCGAGAATCAATTGGGCAGGAACATTAAGATGCTTCGATCCGATCGAGGTGGTGAGTATCTTAGTTCAGAGTTCCTCGACTATCTAAGGAAATGTGGGATTGTCTGACAATTGACACCTCCCAGGACACCGCAGTTGAATGGTGTGGCTGAGAGGCGTAATCGAACCTTGTTAGACATGGTTCGTTCCATGATGAGTCGAGCTTCGCTACCAATCTCATTCTCGGGGTATGCCTTAGAGACTGCCGCCCATATTCTTAATCTAGTCCCTACAAAGAAAGTTGCCAAAACTCCTCACGAGATGTGGAATGGTAAAGTACCTAAACTAGACCACATCAAGATTTGGGGTTGCGAGGCTTTCGTGAGACGCGAGACTCATGATAAGCTCGAACCCCGAAGCGAGAGGTGTATTTTCATTGGCTACCCACAACAATCCTTTGGTTACCTCTTCTACAGACCTAGTGACAATGTGGTCTTTGTAGCAAGAAGAGGAGTCTTTCGAGAAAGAGAGTTTATAAGCCAAGGAGACAGTGGGAGGCAAATTGATCTTGAAGAAATTCAAGAATCAAGTGGTGAAGGAACTTCAAACTCTAGCCCTCAACTTGAGGAGGAAACTCCTGTTGAGCCAATTGACGAATCTGTACCTCTGAGGTGTTCCACGAGAGTTAGGAGTGCACTTGAGCATTACTATGGATTCCATATTACTACAGAAGGTGAGACACTTATTAGTGATGAGACACTAGTTAGTCAAGATGACCCTAACAGCTACGAGGAAGCCATGGAAGGCCCCGAGTATGCTAAATGGAAAGAGGCTATCGATAGCGAGATACAATCCATGTATGACAATCAAGTTTGGAACTTGGTTGAAAATGTACCAGGTCATAAGATAGTAGGGTGCAAATGGCCCTTCTAGAAGAAGACCGACATGGATGGTAAAGTACACACTTATAAGGCTAGACTGGTTGCAAAGGGCTTCTCTCAAATTCCTGGAGTGGATTATGATGAGACCTTTTCTCCGGTAGCCAAGATTAAGTCTATTCGGGTTCTGTTAGCCTTAGCTGCATTTCATGACTATGAAATATGGCAGATGGATGTCAAAACCGCTTTCCTTAATGGAAAGTTGGCTGAAGATGTTTACATGAGTCAGCCAGAAGGTTTTGTCAGCAGAAAGTACCCTAATAGAGTGTGTAAGCTTGAGAAATCCATCTATGAATTAAAGCAAGCACCTCGCAGATGGAACCTTTGCTTTGATGAGAAGGTCAAGGAATTTGGCTTTACTAGGAGTGAAGATGAATCTTGTGTGTATGTCAAGGCTAGTGGGAGTATAGTTAGCTTTTTGGTATTGTATGTGGATGACATACTACTCATAGGAAACGACATTCCAACCCTGCAGGAAGTAAAGTCCAGGCTTGGGAAGTGTTTCGCTATGAAGGACCTTGGTGAAGCTGCCTATATTTTAGGGATAAGGATCTTGAGAGATTGGAGTAAAAGACTAATTGCACTTAGTCAGAGTACCTACTTGGATAAGGTGCTGAAGAGATTCAGCATGCAGGACTCCAAGAAGGGAGAGTTGCCCATCCAGAGTAACGCCAAATTGAGTAAGACACAAAGCCCTAGCACTGAGGCTGAGATAGCAGAAATGAGTCTAGTACCTTATGCTTCGGTTGTAGGTTCAATCATGTATGCTATGACGTGTACTCGACCTGATGTAGCCTTTGCCTTGAGCATGGTTAGCAGGTTTCAGGGGAACCCTGGCAAGGCACACTGGACTGCGGTAAAGAATATTCTCAAGTACCTACGAAGGACTAAGGACTGGGTCCTTTCCCTCGGTGGGAGTGATGACTTGAGAGTAGTAGGGTACAGTGATGCTAGCTTCCAGACTGATAGGGATAATTTCCGCTCTCAGTCAGGCTGGGTCTTTACCCTAACGGAGGACCAATTTCTTGGAAGAGTTCCAAGCAAGAGACAGTGGCAGATTCTACTTGTGAATCAGAGTATATTGCAGCTAGCGAGGCAGCAAAGGAGGCGATATAGCTGAAGAACTTCATTGGAGACCTTGGAGTTGTACCATCTATTAAAGAGCCAATGGAAATTTTCTGTGATAGTGAAAGTGTTGTTGTCTTAGCCAAGGAACCAAGGGATCACAGGAGATCCAGACACATCGACAGAAAATACCATTTCATCAGACATCGGATCGAAGAAGGACTCCTCGTGGCAAAGAGGGTATCATCAGATGAGAATCCGGCAGATCCCCTCACACAGGGACTGACTCGGGTTAAGCATCTTCAGCATGCTCGGAGCATAGGGCTGAAGGATGATATTAGATTTAGTAGTTAGATAACCTCGAAATTTGTAAAGTGTAATTGACATTTGATGATGAATAAAAAAAATGTTTTATTTATGAGTAAGGTGTTGCTATCTCTTGTCGATCGTTTACTATATTTCATTTGCATGTTTTGACTTCCAGAATAATTTTTGTTTGGTATAACATATTATTCAAACCTCCACAGTCAGTCATATGTCGGAAGTAGGTATGAATCAAGACTGTCATGTTTGGTTGTAGAGGTCTTGGACAAGGCTACAGCAATCATGAGTGCTCATAAGTTCTTAGCATTGGACTCAACCCACGCTCACTGGAATCACTTCATGGAATTCTATCTCGAGTGATCGTGAGACGGTAATATCGTATAAGTCTTCAAACCTAGAGATATGATTTGTTACTTACAAGTTGGTTATGCATTGATTGTACGAAAACACATTGGTAACTCGATGTTATAAATCGTGCTCTTGTGTGTAATTCAATGAGTGGTAGAACAAACATATGAGTCGAAGTTTATCTGTTCCTTCTTGGATTAGAAGCTGATATCTGGGCCCCTCGATGATTTTGTTTTGACCCATGTATCGGGCCCGGTCAGAACTAAGTTGATGTGTTCAATTAAGTTCTATGTCAAACAAATCGGAAATCGGGAAACAAATGTTGGACAATAAGCAAGACAATGTTCCATGTATTTGTCCGGCTGATATCTAGAACAGAGGATTATATGATCACTTATCTTAAATGGCGTACCATCATCTTCTCAGTTCCGAGAAACCTTGAAAAGAGCTACGATTGCCGATCAGTTCCTGAAGTCATACTTGCAGTAATAGTTGTTAGACTTATCCAAGTGGGAGACTGTTGGATAAGGTGTCTAAGTCCATAACTATTTCTAGTATGTACTTGACCCGACCTGGCATGGTCCATTTGGGTTGCATGGCACCATGCAATTGGATAGACTAAATGAGAGAAATAACACTTAGAGATTATTAATATATTATAAGTTCTAATATATTAATAATATTATTTGATTAGTTTGATCAATAATTAATTTAGAATTAATTAAGTGGTCAAGAGAGAACTAATTTAATATATGGGTTGATTATGTAAATCATCCATATCTTGTATAGTGGGCTAAGAGGCTCCATGGATTATCAAGTTGGGTTCTACCCATAGGATGCTCCATGGATGCTCCATGGGAGTTACAAACCCATGGGTCATGGAAATGAAGAGTCATGACAAATTAGGGTTTACATGGTGTAACCCTAGATGTGTCAACACTATATAAGAATCATATTCTCCACCAAAATCGGACACACTAAGAAAACAAGAGGGCTTGGCCGATTTCAAGAAGTGTGTGTTCTCTCATAAGTTTTTCCAAGAGCATTTGGTGTTGTGTGAAGCATTTGAGGCATCACACTTGGGGTGCTAGGCTCACAAGGTTTCAAGGAACACAAGCAACAACAAGGTAAGTTATTCTATTTATTATTCAAGTTAAAATTGTTCCCCATGTATGCTAGATAGGAATATAGCCTTGGAATTCAACTTAGCATGATAATTAGACAAACATAGATCCAAGGTTATTAGGGTTGCATGTACACTTAGGAAGTGTTAGAATGCTCAAAACCCTTCATAATCCTAGGTAAATGTACTCATGTATCATGTAAGCATATGTAAGTGTACTCATGTATCATGTAATATACTAGTATAGACTCATGAATGAACTGACTCTTGTGTGATTCCTTGTAATAGGAATAATGTTTTGTATCTTCTAACTATCCCTATGATAGTTAACTGAAAGGTAATTGGTTATTCAAGTAGGTTTATACACCCTTGCTACCCTAGAGTGTGGGAAACTAAATGACGGGTGAAAACTATAATCTCAAACATATATATCAACATAAGTGTATAAGTATAGTTTTGTTCAAGAAGGTAAAAGTAATGGTTTTGTAAGATATCTAAGAATTTTGAACAATAATTAAGAGTGACTTGATGTCATTTTAATAAACATTTCAAAACTAATACTTTTGTTATCAAGGTATTTTAAGATAGAAAACCATTTCATGTATCACATTTTGAAGTATGTGAAATCTACTGGGTCAAAGCACATTTATAAAATACATAAGATTGATTTAATAACATACTGTTTTCTACTTGCATTCCCCCCATTAAAGCATTTAAAATCATTTAAAACATTGATTAAGGGGTATGAACTCACCTATAGATGGTGGTTTGGATTAACTGAACGGTGTAGGATTGTTAGGTGTCAGGTGAGGACTTGTACACACACTGTGATCCTAATGAACATATAATCACACATATATGAAACCAATTAGTCTTAAATTACTAATTGATAATGTTAAGACATCCTAAAACACAATAAACACTTTATATAAGTGTTATAAGCCCTATGGATTGCATCTAAGTTGTTGTGGGACAAGGCACATGGGTTTAGGGTTCCAAAGGACCCTAGACATGAGTTTACTCTCTCATAAACATCATACAAGGAGTTTACGGCCGTGAACTCCTAGGCTTGGTGTCATTTTGTGCTTTGAAGTTCTAAATGATCCCTAGAAGTATTCCAACTTGGTGGTTTAATTCTTAGAAGGGTTTAGGGCATAGATACACTCATTTGAGGAGTTTATGGCCCCAAGGCCAATTCCTTTGGATTTTACTGCCGTAAACTCACATGGAAGGGTGTTTTTGATGCTTTCAAGTCTCATACACATGTAGGATAGGTTCTAGACTTTTACCTAAAGCAAATGAAGGCCTTAGGCACACTTTGGTGCCCTTCTTTCATGTTTACGGCCCAAGAGCCTAATTAGGGCTGTAATCTCTCAAAAAGAGGGGTTTTTGATGTGTTAATGTCCTTGATTTAAGTGGAAGTAATTCTATGTGATAGTCCAAGGCTTTAGGTGCATTAAAAGCACACTTTGGTCCATGTTTTTGGAGTTCACGGTCCAAGATCTTCTTGGGCCGTGAACACCCAAACTTTGGTGTTTCTTTGTTGTTTTCTTGTCCCAATAACACCTATATACAAGCCTAAGGTAGTAACATATCACGGGGAAAAGGCTAGGCATTGTTTCGGGAGTTTACTACCCAAGAACACCTAGGGGAGTAAACTCCTAAATCTAGTTGTTTAGCTATGAATTTTAAGTTATAAACACATTATAAGCTATATAACACTACTAGAGAGAGGTACTCACGATTTGGGATGAAAACCCGAAGATCCTTGAGAGAGAAAATGGCTTTTCTCTAGCTGGAAATGTAACTAATGAATGAATATGGTTCAGATTTCTATTTATAGTCCTGAGATTTTTGGGCAGAAAATATTTTAGTCCTGGAATGAACTCTAATATCAAAGAGTATTGGAATAAGAGTGTTGCACAAAACCCTAGTGCATCCACTCTCCTGATATCTCCTTAAGTGTTAAACTTCAAATACTCAAACTTATACCCAAAGCCTGGAATTTCTCTGTAACTGTTCCAACTTCTATTGGTTTGATATGGTTTGTTCAGAATGGAAATTTCGGGTTGTCACATTATGATTCCGTAATGTATACACTATAGGATACATATATGCTAAGTAGATTCCGACAGCTAATAGGATATGTGTTCTTTGTTGTACGTCCTGTTCCCGTTGGATGTGGGTTTACACCGAGGTCACCCAATCTATTATCTACCAAAATCTATATATATTTATGCTTAGTATACATTAAGTCATCATAAGGGTACCAGGTATGGATCAGGTCATAGGACACTAGAGTCAATGCACAGTTTTTCTAGTACAAAACTTTCGTTTCAAAGTCAGTACTTTTGGTATACAAAACTAGTGATTTCCCAGTTAAGGGCTTAATCCATTTTATTAAGCCAGTACAGTTTTAAAGACTTTAAGTAAGTTAACTCTATAACACCTTAGTTTATACACCATGTTTATATATAAAACTAATATCTGACAGCTAATAGGATGTGTGTTCTTCGATGTACGTCCTATTCCCATTGGATGTGGGTTTACACCGAGGTCACCCAATCTACTACCTACCCAATACCAAATTATATATAGCAGTATAAACAAAGCTATTATAAAAGTACTCACCATAGTCAATATTTTATTATAAGAACTATAGGTTTTCTTAAAAGGAACTCTCCATTAGATATAAAGGAACCATTACAAATAACTCCATGAGTAACAAGTGAATACACCAAGGTTATATATGACAACGATCTAACAACCAATGGAATATGTGTTATCCGCCTTACTTACTGTACCCCGTCGGGTTGTAGGTTGAGGGCAGATGCACATAATCGATTGTTTGTTTACTCCTGGTATATATAACTTGTAACCACTTATTACGCATAGAAAGGCTTGTAGTATCATTTTACTCAACTCCCATTTTAAGTAGGAAATATATGATTTTGTAGAGCAACAGACAAACTTTACAAAACAACACCTTACAGCTTACAGCACTTTACAAATACATTTTCAACCACATTTTTACAGCTTACTCACATCACTAAAATCTTATGAACTCACCAGCTTAATTGGTGATCAACTCTTTCAAATAACTTGTATTCTCAGGAGACTAGTAGACAGGTGCTCGTGCTGGGACTTCAGAAGATGGAGCATTATAGCTTCAAGTATTGTTTTGTTATTTGTTTTTGACTTCTATGTTTTGTGAACACATACATTATATACCCTTTCTTCCTAAATGAAATGGTTGTTCATTACTTGCTTACCATATACATATCTTGTGATACTTGACATGACGTCCTCCACCCCCGAACGTTTCCGTCGTTGCGGTTTTGGGGCTTGAGAGATTGGTATCAAATCATTGTTTATAGTGAACTAAGTATATCAACCGATAAAAGATATACGTCTATAAATACAATGGGGCTTAAGTGCTCTGGATAATGATATATTTTAGATTATAACTTCGATTTATAAAAATATACCTACTTGCTCATACATGTACATAATAGAAGTAGGATCACGAGGAAAACAGAACTAAAAGTATTTAGAGGTTGAACACTGTCGTCAACCTGAACACTTATGTAATCATATCTAGGATCAATATATCCTGATCAACTATATTCATTCAAGATATGACCAACATGTGTTTGGTAATGATGTGGTGTTGCAACAGGGTTAAAACTTACCAGAACACCAGTCAAGATAACGCCAAAACAAGTACAGTTCGAGTTAGAGTACTATGGGAGTATTCTATGATACGATCGCACGATAACAAGTTTAGAACATAACAATTACATTATGTTAGGATACTATAGGAGTATTTTAGTCCATATACATAACTTATGTGATAACTTAAAAGATTGCGGATAGGTCTATAATCTTATAGGGTATATTCATAAAGTTTTATATATAATCAAGATCTTATAGACATAGAATTTGTGACCGACGCTTCGCTATCCATTCCTTTTAAGGAAGTAGTGTTGAGGTGGGATCAATTGTTCGAAGGTCTATTTGATCTTCAATTATATACAATACCAATTGGTATACCTAGTATAATTATAGGAAGATTCCGTAAGGGTCACCCCATAAAGTTACCTTAAAGTTCATAGATTCTTTAGTCACTTTCATTCTTGCACGACAAGCCCAGATAAACGTAACCACTCCCTCATGGTAGACAACAGAAGAGTTCAGGAGGAACAAGGACAAACCAATGAGAAGGTTTCAAGGAAAGATCAGCCGAAGAAACCAAAAATGTCTTACACGTCACACTAATAAATATTAACTAGGTTAATTTAGCGAGCGAGTGGAAACACTGCTCACATTACATGTGTTAGAATTATCTTCATACATGTAGCTGGTAACAGTTATTCAAGAAACAGGTATTCATTCGAGGATAGTTATTTCAAATTCATAGAGTTTATTAGGTATAGACTCATTTAAGAATTGTTCCTAGAACCCTGTGGAAGTCAGGACCCGATGCATCCATAACTAGGATAACCTTGTCTTTTCAGCTTTCGGCTTGTGTCCGTTGCTATAGACTTATTCCGTCTCATCTTTGTTTTCTTATTAGCAAGGATGCCTCCTTGCAGATCCCCCAGACACGCTACTCCGATAACTCCCATACCTTCTCCACAAATCGATGCAGCAACTCTGAACGCTGTAGTGGCCGCAGCTATGGCAACAGCCATGGCACAATATCATCCCACCAGTACAGGTGGAGGCGAAGCACCTAACGATTCTACTCAAGGTGAGGTCCCTATGTGCCAGGGAGAGTTCTCGTACAAGGACTTCACCAGATGCCAACCACTATCCTTTAAGGGGACTAAAGGAGTCATCGCCCTCCGGCAATGGTTCGAGAAAACAGAGTCGGTCTTCGAAATCTGTTTATGCCCCGAAGGAAGCAAAGTGAAGTTTGCTGCCTGCACCTTCGATGGCAAGGCCCTAACATGGTGGAACAACCATGTTAAGTCACTGACCCTATCAGTGGCAAACTCCATAGGTTGGGAAAACCTAAAGGAGTTAATGCGGGAAGAATATTGCCCTTTAGGCGAGATTCAAAAGTTAGAACAAGAACTATGGGATCTCACTATGGTCGGCTCAGACATAGTGACCTACACGGACCGGTTCAGTGAACTAGCAACCCTGTGCCCCGGGATGATTACCTCGGAAAAGAAGAAGATAGAGAGATACATTTGGGGTCTGACTGCTCTGACCCAAGGAAATGTCTTATCTTCTAACCCAGCCACGTTCGATAGTTCTAAACGCTTGGCTCAGCGACTCATCGATCATGGAGTCCGCCACAGTGTAAAAGTCCATATTCCTGAGTCGTCTAGGGAAGAGGACTATAATCAGGAGCCAGAGAAAAAGAGAAAGAAGAAGCGGACAACACAAGACACCCCCCAAGAGCAACAAGTGAGTACTATGTACGCCGCAACGATGCCTACTGCTTCAGCATCAGCTAGTTGTTATGCTGGAAACCTTCCAAAGTGTGGAAAGTGCAACTTTCACCACACTGGGGTGTGCCGAGAAATGCAGTGTCTAAACTACCACAGAAAAGGACACACAGTCCGTTACTATAGGGCACCGACCCAACTGATCTCCCAAGTCCTCAAAGATGAAGAAAACCGAGCCTGTTATGGCTGTGGTGAGATTGGACACATTAAGAGGGACTACCCAATAATCAAGAACTTAGGCGCGAAAGGACGTATTATGATGATCACCGCAGGAGAATCTACCCCGGATTCGTCGACGAGTAGTGGTACGTTTTTAAAATAGTATTTGCTTTTAAAAATTAATTTATATTCATATAAGATTAAAATTGAGGATGACACTTAAAAGTAACAATAACAACTCACATGATGAAATAAGGTCGTAATGTTCAAGAGAACTAAAAGATCCCTTAGAGAAGCTATTATGACTCACCATATACATCAGGGTTGTGCGCAACTGAGATGTTGCAGACTTAGAGTGAGTGACTCTGCTTAGGTCCCCTTTCCTTATTTGGTTGAGGGTTTGAGGCAGAGATGCTCAGTCGACTTCCTGTCTTATCTTAAGTATTCACAACTTGTATATGACGGGCAGTAGTAGTGGTACCATAGGGGATCATGGCATAAATGTATCCCTTCAGTAAATAAAGCACTTTTATTTGTATGTATGCGTACATAGCTGTACGATACATAGGAGTGTTAATTTCAATATAGAAAACAGGAAACTTGAGAACAGTTACAAGGAGCACATTATTGAACATACTAAGAGTACAGTACAAATCATACCAGGGATACATCGTCGTTTGTCAGACGTTTCTTTCGTTTGACCAAAACTTTGTTCGGTGTGCAGTCCGTTGTTTTCTTTCGTCATGAGTTGGCGTGGTCCTCACCATACTGAGTTCATATATTTCTATCGCCTCGATCGGCAAGTTCTCAAAACTTTCGTCATTCGTATCGAAGGTCTGACATAAACTTAACTTTATCTTTCACATTCTAAATCCTCGAAGTACTCGTGTGAAGGGTAGTTTGGCCTCCGAAGACTTATCATCGGATGTCCGCAGACCGCCACAAAATACCACTCGTTCAGCAGACCAAGTTCGAACAAAGAGGCTATGGACGAATACAGCCCGCCTATTATTTTGAATGTATACGTAATGGTGTTATATGAGAGTGATTATGCAGATCTAGTATGTGTGTTTCCGCCCTATCTCCTGTTTTCCCCGTGGGTTGTGGACCTGGGGCAGAGTCGCACATCCGACAGTCCTACTAATCTTAATCATATACAGCTAGTATATGCGAGGTAATGATAGATGGACCAAGTATGAATCCTATCGAGAACATCAGGGCAAGGTTGCCAAGTCTACGCGTGAGTATTCTACAAAACAGAAGAGCTCAACCCCAGTAGTAACGTTAAGAGAGCTAATTTTAGGACAAAATTCATTCTAACGGGGGGATGATGTGACAACCAAAAACATTCCATTATGTTCAACCTTTCACTTCAATATGAGTTAAAACTATTTCTGCTAACTTTCAAACTTTTTGGAATAAGTTTGAGTGGTTTAAAGTTAGTAATTCACGAGATATTAGGAGAGTGGATACCCTAGGGTGTACTATGTAGCAAAACATGCACAAAACGTCAAGAGTTTTGAGTTTACGGTCCAAAATGGTATTGGGACCGTAAACCCAAAAGGCTATATAAGTGTGACTTAGTTATTTTTATCACTTTTTCACAATTCCAAAGACTAGAGCCATTTCTCTCTCAAGTAGCATCCCGTTTTTCTTCAAGATCTTCAACTAGTAAGTGTTTCTAGCCCTATTATCACTAGATCAAGTGTTCAACCTCACAAAATCATCAAAATACCTCAAGAACAAGGTGTTCACGGCCCAAGAATCTTCTTGGACCATGAACACTAAAAATGGGGCTTAAATGTGCCCTTTGTCCCTTTAGACCTTTGGAACAAGTATAGCAACAACCCCTAACATGTTTAAACCATAAGAGCCTCAAGAAAACCCCCAAATATCACAAGGATGACGTGTTTACGGTCCAAGAATCTCCTTGGACCGTAAACCCTATTAAGGTTGCTAAAAGTGTGCCAAAGTGCCTTAAACTCTTGCCAAACCCTAGAAGCAAACATGGAACCTTCCTTGGATGTGTTTAGCACATGAAAACCTCAAAAATGTCTCATATATATGAGTTTACGGTTTGGGGATCTCCCAAGACCGTAAACCCCTCTTAGACATTTTTTGATGCCCCAAACTCATTCCTTAAGCTTAGAAACTAGTCTAGATCTTTACCTAGAAGTTTTTAGGACTTGAAAACTTCATTTGACATTAACCATTTGAGTTTACTACCGTAAACTCAAAGTCATATGGTCCAAAAACTGTAAACCCTATAAAGGGGTGATATGTTGCCCTAATCACTTCCTAAAGCTAAAACTTAAAGTTAGGATGCTTCAAAAGGACCCACAGGACTTCAAACCACCACATGGTCAAGGTACCATGAGTTTACGACCGTAAACTCATGGGTTTACCACCGTAAACTCAAGTAGAGTGGGTTACAAAACCGTAAACACCATTTAGTGCCATTTCACTTCCCATTGTTGAATCACATATGATTCCAACACCTAGCCAAGGTGTTTCCTAGTCCCGGAAGGTGTTATCGTTCATATAGTTGTTTATAAACACTATATTCATGTCAATATGTGTCCTTATATATCATTTAGGACATACTGTGACTCGGGACTTTATTCGTGGAACTTCTCATCCGTACGCGCATACCCGTTTGAATCACCCACATCAGGTGAGTTCATACCCCGTAATGAATCATTTAACTATTTTGAACTGTTTGAAGGGGGGGGGGGAATACAAGTTGAACACATTGATAATTGTGTAATTAATTGTTGTTAAACATTCTTCAAAAATGTTAATTATGTCATTTATAAGTCGGCTTTACATTTCAAAACTCTTTTAAGGGTTGTGTTACTCTATAGTTGTACAGAACTCCGTTTTTAAAATATAAGCATAACTTGGTAGACAAATGAGCCTTTTCATCATCAGTATAGTTAGAACATTAGTAAACTATTATAGGTATAGTTTAGGAGAATACTATTCATTACATCTAGTACAACGAAGCACACACAGAAACAATACCAGAACATAACAAACAGTGAAGAGAATCAAACAATACCAGAACAGAACATAACTAACAAGTTAATTTAATATAGCATGACAACACGCAGACAGGAACTAACTTTAATGTGAATTACACGGCTTGCATGGATTTGCTCGGGTCGCGTTTGGTTCCCTTAATCTCCATACATGAGAGCGGTTAGTAGGGGTTCCAACTTTCACATTATGACCGTAATAAAACAAATATGTTTTTAGGTTAATAGTACCTTCGTATGTCATTATAAACGACATCAGCGTACACATTTCTCCCATTACTTTCATAAAGTGTCGGTAACACTTGAAGGTTAATCCATTCTCTATTCGAGATAGGTTATAAACTAGGGAGAATGTACTTTACAGTTGACAAAGGAAAAGTAGAGTCTTGGTAGAAGACTGCTTTCATAACAGTACAGTCTTGGTAGAAGACAACTTTCATAACAGTAGAGTCTTGGTAGAAGATTGCTTTCATAACAGTAGAGTCTTAGTAGAAGACTGCTTTCAAAACAATTGAGTCTTGGTAGAAGGCTACTTTTAAAAAGTTAGAACCATGATGCTAACCTTATGATTATGTAATGTATACACTATAGGATACATATATGCTAAGTAGATTCTGACAACTAATAGGATGTGTGTTCTTCACTGTACGTCCTGTTCCCGTTGGATGTGGGTTTACACCGAGGTCACCCAATCTATTATCTACCCTAATCTATATATATTTATGGTTAGTATACATTAACTCATCATAAGGGTACCAGGTATGGATCAGGTCATAGGACACTAGAGTCAATGCACAATTTTTTTAGTACAAAACTTTCGTTTAAAAGTCAGTACTTTTGGTATACAAAACTAGCGATTTCCCATTTAAGGGCTGAATCCATTTTATTAAGCCGGTACAGTTTTAAAGACTTTAAGTGAGTTAACTCTATAACACCTTAGTTTATACACCATGTTTATATATAAAACTAATATCTGACAGCTAATAGGATGTGTGTTCTTCGATGTACGTCCTGTTCCCATTGGATGTGGGTTTACACCGAGGTCACCCAATCTACTACCTACCCGATACCAAATTATATATAGCAGTATCAACAAAGCTATTATAAAAGTAATCACCATAGCCAATATTTTATTATAAGAACTATAGGTTTTCTTAAAAGGAACTCTCCATTAGATATAAAGGAACCATGACAAATAACTCCATGAGTAACAAGTGAATACACCAAGGTTATATATGACAACGATCTAACAACCAATGAAATATGTGTTATCCGCCTTACTTACTGTACCCCGTCGGGTTGTAGGTTGAGGGCAGATGCACATAACCGATTGTTTGTTTACTCCAAGTATATATAACTTGTAACCACTTATTACGCATAGAAAGGCTTGTAGTATCATTTTACTTAACTCCCATTTTAAGTAGGAAATATATGATTTTCTAGAGGAATAGGAAAACTTTACAAAACAACACCTTACAGCTTACAGTACTTTACATATACATTTTCAACCACTTTTTTATAGCTTACTGACATCACTAAAATCTTATGAACTCACCAGCTTAATTGGTGATCAACTCTTTCAAATAACTTGTATTCTCAGGAGACTATTAGACAGGTGCTCGTTCTGGGACTTCAGAAGATGGAGCATTATAGCTTCAAGTCTTGTTTTGTTATTTGTTTATGACTTCTATGTTTTGTGAACACATACACTGTAAGCACTTTCTTCCTAAATGAAATGGTTGTTCATTACTTGCTTACCATATACATATCTTGTGATACTTGACATGACGTCCTCCACCCCCGAACGTTTCTGCCGTTCCGGTTTTAGGGTGTGACAGAGACCAACTTCGTATGAATGTGAGTCTAGAACCTTTCAGGTGTTCAAAGCTCTATGAATGTGAAGCCTTTTAGGTGTTCAGAGCTCTCATAAAGTGAAATTGAGAAACAATTGGGCAATAGGATGAGACACTCATAGTGAGAATCTCAGTCCAAACTTTATCGATCATCTAAGTAATTGTGAAAGAGTTTCATGATATGCCTCCTCCCAAAACATTGCCCCTAGGAAGTGTTAGTTGGATAGAGAAACAAATCATTCATTGATTTTATACTAGATGAGTCACAATGTGTTTGCTAACAATTTGTGGATTGTACCATGAATAGTGTTACTAAGAGTCCATTGGTCTTGTGCCAACTAAGTAGGTTCCTGAAACACTCTATGATATGTGAAGTGGGATTCTATCCTCACTTCCGTACATATAAGTCTACGATTATGAGGCTTACGCTCGTCGTTGAAGCCCTCGACAATCTGGGACATTGAATAGAGATGTGTTATCTCATTAGAGAACCCATCAAGCATTTTGGATAATTGTTTAATAATCCTTATGAGAACAAATTGTATGTTGCTCGAAGGGCAGTCTTCCGAGATAAGGAGCTGATTTCCAAAAGAGCTAGTGGGAGCCACATTGATCTTGATAAGATTCGATATCCAACCAACGAAGAGCCTAAAGTTGGACATAACATTCAATTTGGAATTGAAAGATCTATTAAGGAAACTAACATATTTCCATTTTTCCTTATAGATCTGACAGAAGACGTCATGGACCTAGTTATATAAGAGTTTATATTGCTAAGGTATTAGAGTCACTGGTAGATAGCAATCAAAGTGTACAAGCTATCGGAAGCTATGGTTGGCCCTAAAGGATACAACATGGAAGGAGGAATTGAAAAGCGAGATTCAATCCATGTATATTGTTATTTGGTAGATCTAGCACTTGACCTTAACCCTTAGGTGCAAGTGGATCTTCAAGTAGAGACAATCATGGATAGTAACAAACACATAATTAAACCAAGATAGGTTTTGAAGGATGTTTAAACTTAACAAGTTCATTTATGGACCGAAATAAGCATCTCGCAAGATGGATCATTATTTCAGTGAGAAAGTTCAAAGTGTATGAATTTCGAGAAATAAATATGAGCCATACATATATCAAAGCTAGTGGGAGTAATTGGATTCTTTGTTTCAATGAGAATGTTCAAGGAGTTTGAATTTCGAGAAACATAGATAAGCCATATATATATATATATATATATATATATATATATATATATATATATATATATATATATATATATATGTCAGCGCTAGTGGGAGCACTGTAGTCATCCTTGTATTGTACACGGATAATGTACGATTCATAGGAAATTATATTCTAACTTAGCAAGTGTAAAAGCTTGGCTTGGTATGAGAATTGTTTTGCTATGATATACATGGGAGATACAGAACACGTACATATATCAAGGTGATTCATTGGATTAAGCCAAAGTATGTGGAATGTTGAGGAAACTCAACATGCAGAACTTGGAAAGGTTCGTGCATAATAAGGCCTAACATTGAGCGATGCTAATGTCCTAAGTTCTACTAGAGGTTATGAGTCGTGTCCCACATCTTTTTCTATGGGTTCGATCATATATGCCATGACATGTACCAGATTTGATGACTTGTATGCCTTGAGCATGACAAGTTGGATTAGATCAATTTGGCGAGAATCAATGAATGAAGATCAAGAACATTATTAAGTGTCCTTGGAGGACAGAAGAGATGATATTGATAGTATGGAAGAGATCATTGTAAGAGTTACATTGATGCTAAGTTCCGCACTAATAAAGGCAATTCCGTTTGCAGTCAGAATTCGTGCTTTTACTGAATGGTGGTATATTAGCTTGAAAGAGTATCAGGTAATACACCATAGAGGATTTAACATACTTAGAGTATATTACAGTTGGTTAAATTGCAAAGTGGACACTGTGACTGAAAGAGATTCATTAGTGACATCTTTTTGAAATTCAATCATTGATGGTCCTTATGAAGTTTCTTGTTACTTTGGGTGAACTTACCTTGAGTATGGATCCCAAGTCACACGAGCTCAAATGAAACATACTCAGTAAGTACCAACACATTTGATAGTGAGTCAAATGTAAAGAAATCATAGTCAATGATTCATATCGAATGATAATCTTGTCGACCCACTCCATAAGCCGATGTCATTGACCATGTCTGACAGTCAGAAAAAGTCGAGAGGCATTAGATTTGCAAATGAATTGGCTTAAACACTCTTAGTTTGGTTTGTTTTAAAACCTGAGAACTTTAAGCAATATAAGTTTTAATTTGATTTGGCGATTATTAAGTGGTGACCTTAATATATGATGGATTTCAGTCATTTCAATTAGTCTATCACTGCGTTCTCACTCTTGCATGTTTGGAACCCACTTCCCGAGTATTGATTTACTCAAACGTCCACAGTCGGTCATACTCTTGGAAGTAAGCAGTGATTCAAGATTGTCTTGATCATTAGTGGATTGTCCATATTTATTGGACATAGCATAGAGACTGCGCTAACACTCATGAGTTCTTAATAGAGATTTAAGTATTGGACCAACCCACGCTTAGATATTGCTACATGGATTTAGTCACGAGTAATTCTAAGACGATAATATCTTATATTATTCAAACCTAGATACATGTGAGGTTTAGCTATGTGATTCTGTTATGCATTGGTCTACTCCAACGCTAATTGTAGCTGGTAATTATAAATGGTATGTCCATGTGTGACATGATGAAATAGACAAAAACTATGTAGTCAAAGTTTATTCGTTCCTTCTGCCTTAATAGGAGAAGCGATATCTATGGGCCCCTCGATGATTTGGTGCTGACATCTAAAGTGCTTGGTCGAGCCCTGACTGGAATTGATGTGTTCAATTTAGTAGTCAGATGTAGTCATCACAAATCTATATCGGGAAGCATAATCTTGAATTCTTGAGATTGACCATTATCCATGTCTCGAATTCATACCGATGTCATAGAACGAACGGATAGTTGATCACTTATCTAAGGGCTGAATCTTGATTAGATCAAGAGTTCGATAGTTGCATTGGATGGATAACTCTATATTCATTATTGGAGAAATATTAGTCCTCATATAGTTGATGATTTGTCCAAGTGGGAGACTGTCGGAATAGTGTCCAAGATGATTAACTATTGGTCATATTTCTAATAATAGCAGGGTCCTTTTAGGTTGCCCTCAAGACCCAAATTGAGTAAAATAAAAAAGGAGAAATTAGTTTACTAATTATTCTGGTAAGAAACTAATTGGAAATATATAATGGGAATTAATTAATAGTTTAATTAATTAAAGGGTTGAATGTTCGTTAATCGATATTTGGTTAATCAGGAATGTTCCAGAACCTTATGGAATTAGGGTTGAATGAAAATCACTCCACCCCACATGGGAAAGGAGTGAGATTTCGTGGTTAGGAATCCATCCCACATGGGAAGGAGTACTAAACCCTAGGAGGCATCCAAGGCTATAAATAGGGCCTTAGGGATTTCATTCCTCCTTGCTCCTTGGCTTGAAGTATTCACCAACCCTTATTCCTCCCCCTCTTAGGGACAATTTCTAACCCCTTTGGGTTTGTGAAATTGACCCTTATTCTAGTTATTTTTATTCCACTCTTTGGTGTCATTGGGTGTGATACCATTAGAGGGATTCTGGTTTGGGTCCTTTCATCCAAGCAACTTCATGAAGGTTCAAGATGTCAACCATGGAGATCAAGGGATACATAAGAGGTATGTTTTCTTACTTATGTTTTATGTTTTCTAGGGTTGATATAATTAGAATGAAGCCATAGATCCATAGGATGCATGTACACTTAGGTATATCATTGTTTCAATTTTTCCGCTGCCTAGTTTTAGAGTGTATTTGATGCGTAGAAAACCCAACAAGCGGTGGGTGAGAGTGGACACCCATTAAACTTCCATTTTATAGGTGGTAACCTTATACCCCCTTATAGACCGACTTCATGAATAAGGGTTGAATTTTAACTTTTAAAATTTAAAAAAAAAACTATTCAATTCCATAACTTATGTGTTTAAAGTAGTTTTAATTAAAAAAAAACTCTTCAAGTTCCATAACTTGAGGATAAGTTATGGAAGACTTTAAACTATTAAAAGAATATGACTTTTCTTTATTCATAACCTATGTAAATATTTATGAGTTTTATGAATCTTAAATGTGACTTTTCATATAACTTGGGACAAGTTACAAAAACACATTTTAGAACCAACTCTTAGATTAATTTGGATTGAAAACAACAATTTCACATAACTTATCTATTAATCTATGCAAGTCATAAGAACAAGATAATTCAATCAAAATTTTTCATGTAATTAGCCTAACCATTAAAATAATACAAAACATGAATCTATTTACAATTATCTTTGAAATTGGATTAGCATGAACATTACCACACCAAAAATAAGTTTATAAGTTGAAAAACAGCTTAAGTTAATGTTCATAGTCCAATTCCTGCCAAAACAGAAGAATATATGTTGTATGGGGGTCCAACTCATCGAGTGCATGAACCAACTCGGCGAGTTGGAATAATTTAGCCTTGGGCTCCTTAAGTCCCTTCATGGACTTAGCGAGTCTGCTGAGCAGACAACAATAAACATCAAAATTTTCAGCCAATTTTGCAAGTATAACAAGAAAAGAAGGCTAGGCTCTGATACCACTGTTGGGTTTTGAGCATTCTAACACACCTAAGTGTACATGCAACCCTAAATACCTTCGATATATTTTTTCTCTATTATACATGCAAATATGAATATTCCAAGGTATTACCCTATCTAGCATACAATCTTTTGATACTTGGGTAATATAACAAGTTAGAATACATACCTCTTGATGTAGCTTGACTCCATGGAGCTCAAGATCCTAGTGCCCCAAGTTTGACACCTCAAATGGTTCACACAACATCAAATACACTTGGAATTACTTAGAGAGAAATAAAATAGTTCATGAAATCGGCTAGCCCTCACCATTCCTTCTTAGTGCCCAATTTTTGGAAGAATAAGATGCTTGTATATTGTGTCACAATTAGGGTTACACCATGTAAACCCTAATTGTCGTGGCCTTTAATATTCATGATCCATGGGTACAAAAATACCATGGAGTATCTTATGGGTATTAGCCTAACATGACATTAGTCCACTATACAAGTATGGATGATTTACACAATCAACCCATATATTTAATTACTCTCTACTTTTGATCACTTAATTAATTCCAAATTAATTCTTGATCAGTACTAATTAAATAATCTCATTAATATATTAATAAACCTTAAGTGTTGTTTCTCTCATTTTAGTCTATCCAAAAGCATGATCCCATGCAACCCAAATGGACCATACCAATCGGGTCAAGTACATACCAAATATAGTTATGGACTTAGACACTAATCCAACACTTTTTGCCATAGAGTAGTATGTACCGCAAATGTCAGATCCTCCAGAGATCATATTTATCACTTTGGCGTCAGCCGGGAGGGGGGGGGTCCTGATCTTTCGAGGATCTTTTGAGGATCCTTGTCTTTTTCTTTGGATTTTTACTTTCTTCTCCCACAAATTTCTTTGAGGTATTCCTTGGATTTTAGGATCTTCGACCCTGAGGGTCCTTTTTGTTTCAAGATCATAGTTTGCAGAGATCGTTATTTGTTTGTTGTTCTACATGGAAAACGTTAGCTAGGGGTGGGCGGTAGTCTAGCTAACGCCCCTCCGATGCTTAAGTTAGTACTGTACTCGAATAGAAAATAAGTAATAACGCAAATTTTATGGTAAAGAACATGTGTACCGTGGTTTTTTCGTGGATCAGTCGACCATACTTACATGTAGTATGCTTTGAGGGTTATAGGATTCCAAGATCTTGGTTGGACATCTCCTTCGAGTGTTGTTCGCCAATATGCTCCTTTCCCTGCTTCAGCATCTATGAGATACGGTCCTTCCTATTTAAGAGTTAATTTACCTGCGGTGGGATCCTTGGTTTTTTGGAATGTTTTCCTTAATACCAAGTCTCCTATTTGAAACCTTCTTAATTTTATAGGATGTTGATTCCCGTTAACATCCTTAGCCAAAACGGCACTTACCACGTTTGAAGATATTGAGAGGTAGAGAAGAAGTGGTTCTGCATCTATAGGTTTTACTAGTAGTGATACAAAGCATAGATATTTTTTGAGTTTTTGGAAGGCTTTCTCGTGTTCCTCATTCCACCCAAATTTCTTATTCTTTTTCAAGATATCGTAAAAGGACTTGCTCTTTTCTGAGGATCTTGAAATGAACCTGTTGAGTGCTAATACTCTTATGGTTAGCATTTGGAAGACTTTTGTTGAAAATGGGGATCTCAGTTCCATGATTGCTTTAATCTGATCTAGGCTTGCTTCTATCCCTGTCTTGCTTACCATGTATCCAAGGAACTTGCCTGACTTCATTCCAAAGTGACATTTAAGTGGGTTCAACTTCATATTGTATTCGTTCAGGATGTCAAGTGCTTCCTTAAGGTCTTTGAGGTGATCTTCGGCTTTCATTGACTTCACTACCATGTCATCAATATAAACTTCCATGGTGTACCCCAACTTGTCTTTAAACATCCGATTGACCAACCTTTGATACGCTGCACCTGCATTTTTAAGACCAAAAGGCATTGTAGTGTAACAATATATACATGTTGGTGTTATGAATGTCGTGTCCTCCTAGTTTGATGGCTCCATATGGATTTGTTGGAATCCTGCTGAGGCATCAATGAAAGTCAAGAGTTTGTGGCAAGCCGTCGCGTCTATCAAAGATTCAATGTGTGGTAGGGGGAAAGGATCCTTAGTACAAGCCTTATTAAGATTCGTGTAGTCTACACACACTCGCCATTTTCCATTTTTCTTTTGTACAACAATCACGTTAGCTAGCTTTCTTGGGAACTTCACTTCTTTGGTTATCTCTGTCTTGAGGACCTTCTCTACCTCTTCTTGAATGATTTTATTCCTATCAGGTGAAAACTTTCTTTTCTTTTGATGTATTGGTGGCGAAGAAGGATCAATATTAAGTTTAAGAGTAATTATACTCTTGTCTATAACTTTCATACATTTGTGTTTCCATGCGAATGTCTTGCTTCTGGTTCTTAGGAAGTTCAATAGATCTTGCTCAATATTCTTAGGCATTAGGGATCCTATGTGAGCTTTGGCTTCAGGATCCTCAATAACCAGGGTCACTTCCTTCATGTCTTGCTCCTTTGTTTCTAGAACTTGTCGTGCCCCTGTCTTAATTACTATGCTTGCTGAGGTCTAGTTATGGATTTCAAGGAGGTTTTACAACATTCCTTGGCTTCTTGTTGATCTCCTATGATCTTTACTGTCCCCTATGGAGTAGGCATTTTCACGCACTGATGGTAAGTTAATGACATTGCTTTCATTTCATGGATCCATGGCCTACCTAGTATCACATTATAAGAAGATAGGGTGTCAATAACATAGAAATGTTGTATAGCGTTTACCCCTTTAGTGTATATTGGTAGCTTTATTTCCCCAATTGTATGATTTGTCTCCCCACGAAATCGTATGAGGATCGAGGATCTTTTAATTATCTCTGATTCAGGAATATCCATTCTTTTTAGAGCACCTAGTAGTACTATGTTGAAGGAGGATCCTCCATCCACAAGGATCCTTCCGACGAAATGGTTGGCCATATATAGCGTTATCACGAGTCCTTCATGGTGAGATCCTAAATTCGTTACCTGTCAGTCTCATCAAACATGATATCCTTGTCGTTGCTGACCGTGGTATTTCTCTGTGGCTTGTCTTCCTTCTCAGTTTTAGAGACTTTGGTGTGTCTTTTCACTTGAGAATAAGAGGTACCACAAATTTTAGATCCACATAAGATATTATTTATTATATTAGCGTTTGGGGGTGGAGATCCTGGTTTTTCCGGGATCTTTTGATCATCTCAAACGTTCTCCTTGGAGTTTTCTCTTTTTCTCCCATGATTTCTTTGAGGTGTCCTTGCTGAGGAAGTAGCTAATCTCTTTTCTCAGGGCTATACAGTCCTCCGTGATATGGTCGAAGTCTTCAAGGTAAGCACACCATTTGGACTTGTACTTCAAGGTGGTGGGTTTGTTATCTCTTTTCGGCCATCTTGTTTTGTCTATAAGATCCTGCATATCATGAATTACACCTGAAATATCCAAAGAAAAACAATAGTCAGTGATCTTATGAATAAGGCGTCGCTTTGTAGGATCTTGGAGTCAAGGACTCGGGCTTTCTGTTGGGATTCTCATAATAACTCGAAGGGTTGCTTCTCTTTTGGATTTCTCTATCCTCTTCGAGCCTTATGAACCTCAATGGCCGAAACCTGACCTCATCCAATATTTTGCACGAGGTCATCACAAGGTCTTCATAGAAGGGTAAATCCTTCCTAAGTCCCATTTTGAAGGCTTCCCTGAAAAACCTGTTAACGAACTCCCTAAGTTCTCATTAGGATCCTGAACCACTCGATAGAGATCGTTGGTGTTTTTTTTTTGAAGGTTCTGCTGCAAGAAAACTGGTTATTAAAGATATTGACTATGTGTGCGAATGAAGTAATAGAGTATGGGGGAACGTTTAGCAGCCATTTAAGGGCTAATCCTATAAGGGTCGAACCAAAGCCTTTGAATAGGCAAGCTCCCTTCTAGTGTCCTGGGATGGGAATGATCTCCATCCTTTCTTTGTATTGGGCTGTATGCTCTTCAGGATCTATAGTTCCATCGTATGGCTTCATGTTAGGGGTTTGGAAGCGCTTAGGAACTTTGGTATCGGCTATCATTGGAGCAAATTTCATCATCCAGCGACTTGTAGGAGATGCATATGGTATGGGTTGGACCACTCTGGGTACACTTGAGATCATCTGCCTTAGTTGCTGAAGTTCCTTGGCCATGTTTGGATTTATTCCTGCATCAACGTTAGTATAGTTAGTATTAAAAGTATTGTTGTCTAGGAAGTTACTACAATCAAGGTTTCTAGGAGTATTGAAAGGCTCATTGAGATCATTGATCATAGATGCTTGGTTGTCTATAGTTGTCCCCCATGGCGACGCCACAGTGGCAGGAACTGTGTTCTTCTGGTGATTCTCTGAGGATCTCGCATCACCAAAGTTCAGGATCCTTGGTTGTACAACCGTGGGCGTTGCTCCCTAGGACTTTTGGAATTCCGCCTTCATCCTTTCCACTTATTTAAGCAAATCTCTATTCTCCTCCTATTGTGCGTCACCTATTGTGTTATTTTCTTCATGATAGCGAAGAGTTCTGTAGTAGTAACCGAGGCAGTCGAATCCTGGAGCCCTGGAGATCCCAAACTTCCTTGGTTAGTGATTGGAGGGGTGTATTTATTGGAAGTGCCAGGCATTTTCCTCTAAGCAGGGGCTCGGTCGGATGAGGTGGTAGGATTTTAGTTTGAATGGAAGTAGCAGAGGATGAACAAAGGATCGGTTGTGTAGACTTGATTTTCACAAGGATTTCGAACACCATGGCCCCACGGTGGGCGCCAATTTGGTCAAAAACTACAAAAGTGTTAGTCAACCAAATTGAATGAGAGGTTGTGATGTTCAGAATATGTAATTGCAAATGATATAGGAAAGTGACACAATTGTTTACAAGGAAAGCCCTTGATCCTTGCTAGGATCACGAGAACAAAACCTTGGGAGGTGATAATGATCACCTACCTTGATGATTTTATTAATATAAAATGGTGATTACAAGGAGTTCTTAGTAAAAATAAGTAAGCACTTTTTTAGTGTAAGCTAAGGGTCCAGAACCGTGTGTTATGTGCAGAATACAAGTGTCAATTTATAGTCTAAGCTAGCTAAAAAGATGTCCGATATTTTTGGGATCCTCTACAACCCGCTTAACGAATGTTATTTGACCAAGTATTCTGGGTATTTAGCATACTTGAGATGATTCTTTGTTGAGAACTGGTATTCCCTTGCATACTACTGCACCCATGTTAGTTATAGACAAAATATGACCGTTATAAATATTAAAAATAATAACGGTAATTAGCCGGGATCCTGAGGTAGCCAAGGATCCTGGATATTTTATGATCTTGAATAATGTAAGGATCCTGGCCCTAACAACTCGCCTTTGGTATGTTTTACCTGAATTTTTAAGACCAAATGGCATGCCAGTATTACAATAGATACCTGGTGGACATATGAATGTCATATCCTCTTGGTCAGATGGTTCCATCTTGATCTGATGGAAATCCCAGTGATGAATCCATGAATGTTAATAATTTATGACTCGGTGTCATGTTTATCATGGAGTCTATGTGTGCTAGAGGGAAAGGATCCTTAAGACAAGCCTTATTAAGAATCTACACACACTCTCCATTTACCACTCTTCTTTTGTACTATGACCACATTAGCTAGCCACCTTCGGCATCTCACCTCCTTGATTATGCCTATTTTGAGAAGTTTTTCTACTTTTTCTATTATAACTTGGTTTCGCTCTGGTGCGAACTTCCTTCTTGTTTGGTGTATTAGTCTGAAACATGGATCAATGTTAAGTTTATGGGTTAGTTTTTTTCTATACTTGTTGTTTCCTCATGATTCCATGCAAACGTCTTGCTTCTATCTTTGAGGAACTCTATTAATTCATGTTCGATTTGTTCAGGCATTGAGGATCCGAAGAGAATTTTGGCTTCAAGATCCTCAATGTTCAGCGGCGCTTCTTCTATATCTTGTTCTCTTATTTCTAGTACGTCTTGTACCCCATGTCGTCGAAGTTTTCTAGCATTCTTTGGATTCTTGTAGATCTTCTATGATATTCACTATTCCCCATGGGGTACATATCTTCACACCTTGTTGATATGTCAATGGAATGGCCTTCATTTCGTGGATCTATGGTCTACCTAGTAGAACATTATAAGAGGATATTGTATCAAGTACACAAAAACATTGTATAGAGTTTACCCCCTCTATGTAGATAGGTAGCTTTAACTCGCCGACGGTGTGTTCGATTTTGCTATTGAATCCGATTAGCAATGAGGATCTTCTAATTATATATATATATATACATATATATATATATATATATATATATATATATATATATATATATATATATATATATATATATATATATATGGATCATGCAATGGGGTTCCAAGATCATTCTAGTCTCATGGAAACAGACACGAGACTTCTTCTTATGTGTGTTCTCAATCATCATCCAAGGGGCCACGCGGTACGAGTGAATGTGGAACAAGAGCTTACAGATCCTTTGCGGTACCGGTCGTCAACTCGAAGTAGTATCGTATGGGTGCAACAAAAATGACTTGCTAATTTTGTTATGTTCTTTAACATGGGACCCTCTATCGTATGGTTGTCGGGGCTGTGTTTTTGAACTCACGGTGACATATGGATCATGCATTGAGCGTTCAGGCCATTACTCTAGTGTCATGGGATGAGACACGAGACTTCTTGTTCTATATGAGTTAATATGTATCCTTTGGGGCACCGTTCGTCAACTCAATTTAGTATCATAAAGGTTTGAGAGACCCGACTTGTTGATATTCTTATGTTGTTCCACATGGGATCTCGTATAGTTTCGGTGTGGGAGGTTCCGTTTTCAAACACGAGGTTATGTATAAATCATGCGATGGGGGTTTCGACTATCAATCAAGTCTCATGGAACGAGACACAAGACTTATCTTTCCATGTGATCTCGATCATCAGCCAAGGGGCCACGCAGTGTGAGTGCTATCATATGGATCCGAGAGACAGAACTTGTTGATTTTTATTGTTCTTTGACTTGGGACCCTATATCGAATGGGTGTGGGGGTCTATTTCTTCAAACTCGAGATTATATATATATATATATATATATATATATATATATATATATATATATATATATATATATACTAGTAGCGTACCCATGCGATGCAACGCCAATGATTTCTTTCATTTCGGCGATTAATTTCGGAATGAAACTTAGTGTCATAGTAGTGGTCGTCAAATTGTTTCCTTTTGATTTATTTCATTCCAACGATTTGTTCCTTTCGGTGATTAGCTGTCTCTAGACGGGCAACAAATAGTAGTTTTCATCTATTACTCATTATCTAGTAGCGGATGGCGATTAGTTTCATTTAAAGTATAGTGTTAAGAATATTAGAAATATCCATTCTATTTGTTTCATTTCGAAATTTAAAGGTAAAATATGTTATATTAAATATAAAATATTGCACTATGCTCTAGTGTTTCTATCCATCGCTCTAGTGTCATGGAACGAGAAACACAACTTCTCTATTCGTTTGTTCTGGATCATCAGCTAAGGGGCCACGCGGTACGAGTGCATGTGGTACGAGTGCATATGGATCCTTTGGCATACCAGTAGTCAGCTCGATGAAGCATCGTAAGGGTCCGAGAGATATACCTTGTTGATTTTCTAATGTTCTTTAACATGGGAACCAATATCGTATGGGTCAGTGGCACCGCGTCTTCAAACTCAAGGTTATATATGGATTACGTGTTGGGGGTTCCGGCCATCACTATAGTATTATGGAACGAGACACAAAACTTCTCCTTCTGTGTGTTCCCCATCATCACCAGGGGACCATGTGGTATGAGTGCATGTTGTATGATTGCATATAGATCCTTAGGCGCAACGGTCGTCATCTCGATATAGTATCATATGGGTCCGACAGACATGGCTTGCTGATTTTCTTATGCTCTTTAACATGGTACCCTGCATCGTATGGGTGCATAAGGCTGCGTCTTCGAACTTGAGGTTATATATGGATCATACTCTAGGGGTTCCAACCATCACTCTAGTGTTATGGAACAAGACACGAGACTTCTCCTTCTATGTGTTCTCAATCATCATCCAGAGAACCATGCAGTACGAGTGCATGTGGTATGAATGCATATGGATCCGTTGAGGTCGTGATTGTTAGCTCAATGAAGTATCATTTGGTTCTGAGAGACACGACTTGCTGATTTTCATATTTTCTTCGACATGGGACCCTACATCGTACGGGTGCCCGGGGGTGGGGGGGCTGCATTTTCGAAGTTGAGGTTATATATGGATCATACGTTGGGGGTTTCATCCACCACTCTAGTGTCATGGAACGAGACATAACACGTCTCCTTCTATCTGTTCTTGATTATCTTCTATGAGGCCACGTGGTACGACTGCATGTGGTACGACTACATATGGACCCTTTGGGCCCCTGATCGTTGGCTTGATATAATATCATATGGGTCCAAGAGACACGACTTGTTGATTTTCTTATGTTCTTCAACGTGGTAACCTATATCGTATGGGTGCTTGGGGAAGCATCATCAAACTCGACATTATATATGGACTATGCATTGGAGTTTTTTGACATCACTCTAGTATTGTGAAACGCGACACGAGAATTCTTTTGCTGTGTGTTCTCGACCATCAACCAAGGGGCATGCAGTATGAGTGCATATGGTACGAGCACATATGGATCCTTTGGGCAAGCGTTCATCAGCTCAATGTTGTATCGTATGGGTATGAGAGACACAACTTGCTGATTCTCTTTTGTTCTTTTACATCGGACCCTACATCGTATGGGTGCAGGGGGCTATGTCTTCAAACTCGTGGTTATATACCGATCATGCGTTGGGGGGTTCCTACCATAACTCTAGTGTCATGGAACTCTTGGATTAGTGTCTAAGCCTATAACCATTTTTGGTAAGTACTTGACCCGGTTGTGCATGGTCCTTTTGGGTTGCCTTCAACAAAGCAACTTGACTGGAGAAATAAATAGAGAAAGAGATTATTATGATTTATTAATATGTTATGAGAATAATATATTAAAGGAGAAATCATATTTGTTTAATTAATATTGGTCAATAATTAATTAGGAATTAATTTCGTGATCAAGTGTAATTAATTAATTAAACTACAGGGGCTGAATTGTAATTATGTGATAGTTGCAAAGTAGGGAAATGATTATCCTTGTTAGAGGATGAACGAATTCAAGGGTAAGGATATCCTTGAAATCGTCTAAGGTCCAAGAGATAAGGTCTTTTCAAGGCTTATCTTATGATTGCTTGGTGGGCAAGCAACTAGATAAGGATAAGGACTGAAACCCTAATCTCAACCCTATATAAAGACCCCTAAGGCATAAGAAATCGTCCACTTGATCCCTAGGGTATCAAGATCCGATTTCTACCTCTCCCCTTCTCTCTCTATAGCCTCTCCAATTGCTTGTGGTGTTTGTGAGCCATTAGAGGCACTACACTTATGGTGCTTGCTTTCAAGACTAAGGGTTTGAAGATTTAAGTTGTTATTTCTATATAACAACAAGAGGTATGTGATCTAATCGATCTTATATTTGAATTTCGAAAATAGCAACCCACATTAGGGTTTTATTCCTATGTTCATAGTGTTGTGTATCTAATAGTGAGAACATAGATCCAATTAGGGTTGCACGCACACATAGGATTGTTTGTATAAAACCCATCAGTGGTATCAGAGCCTTTGGTTAACTTGTTTTCAATTAGTATTATACAATTGTATAAACTTACTAATTAGGGTTTATAGCCAATAAACCCTAGGCGGCATGAAATTCGAGATTAGGGTTTCCTAACCCTAATTTGCAAAAATTGTGAAAAGGTTTTTTTGAATCCTTTCCATTAATTCAAGATTTCAAAATCTAGGGTTTCAAAACCCTTAGATTTCGAGATTAGCCTCCTTCCCCAAGATAAGATACTAAATTATAGGGATTTGGATAATCTCATATCTTGTAATTATCCTTTAATAGTTAAATATGTTAATTAAAGATTTTTGAATTTTCCCCTCCCATTATTTTCGAAATTTACAGGGATAAAAGGGATTAGGATAAGTTAATTGTTTAAATTGTAATTATCCTTATGATTTAGATAATCCCTTAAGATTTCATAATTTAAATTAATAGTTTAATTTAAGATAATTATTAAATCAATAGTTTTAATATTTAAAATTTTAATTTAAATGGTATTAAATTCGAAAATTTTAAATTGAAGATTAAAACCCTAGTATTTTGAAATGTTTAAAATACACCCTATACTATTATATTATTACAAGATTAATAAATATATATGTAAAATGAAAATGCTAATCTTACCGTTAGTAGGCCTCATTCACGAAGCCGGCCTATAAGGTGGGTATAAGGTTGCTGCCTATAAAATGGTGCTTAATGGGTGTACACTCACACCCACCGCTTGCTTGACTGGTGGAGGGTCATTAGCCGAACAGGTAGGATAGGGCAATACTCTCCTCATTAATAAGTATAATGATTCTATATAATGTAACTAAACATTTTTTCAAATTCCCAATCCTAGTTACTTTAGGCAAAAGTGAAATTGATGCAATTCCATGAAATTACACTTTCCACCCTTTCTAAGAAGTTAGTGGAGCGTGTGTGGTTTACCAGTACACTAATTGGTTCTAAGAAAAGGTGGTAAAGGGTGATTCATTGTTTGTCATAGTTCGACGGAGCGTGTGTGGTTTACCGGCACATCGAATAGGTGATTGTAACAATGAAGGCACCATGTAGATTTGCATGGTTATTCATACACACTTTGTGATCCTCGGCATCCCAATCACAAACGAGAGGGGCATATCGATATTTAAACATGCCATTGAAAAGTTCAATGTATTTCCAAGAAAATCTAGGAATTCTCAATACATTTAAAACTTAAGCTAATGTTTTTCATGGTGAAGAATTAGTGAATCGTCATTCACTTACCTCCAGATTATTTGAGTGTTGGATTACGGCATCCCTTTTCTGATATGTAAATAATGTTGTCGGGTGCTGGCCCTAAATTTTCATTTTGGGTGTTAATTTGGGACTTAAATCTAATCAAACTTTGTTCCTTTCTAATTGTAGATGTCTAACGCAAATAACGCTGCTGCTAGCTCATTCACGCCAATGAGCCTTTGTCAAAAAGTGACTTTCGATGGATCGAACTTTAGCGAATGGATAAGATACATTCTGTTAGGTCCAGAAGGTGTTGCGTTTTGGGCTCGCTATTTAGTCCATTTAGTCTCCGGTATAGGCCTGTCCATCCGTGAGTTATTTTATGAGGTTTTGTATTTATAGGTGCTTGCATGCATCCTAGGAAAAAAGATTTTAGAAGTTATTCTTTCAAGTATTTTGATCTTTATCTTTTGTAACCCTAATATCCTCTACATCGGAAGTTCTTTATCGAGCTCTGCTGAGGATTGAATCAATCGAATCATTCGACATATTCAGATTCATTCTTGTGTTTTATATTGTTGTTATCGCTTTCGTGGTTTACCTGTTATAAGATCTAAACGATCAAAGAGTTTCTTAAACTCATCAATTGGTATCAGAGCAGGAGGCTGTGTAATTCATACACATCTCTTCTGTGAAAGAAATGATTAGGGTTTATTCCGCATTTACTGATATTTATTGAGCCGTCACTCCATAATTGACGTATCTCAGTAATTATTCATCTTGCCCTAATATTACATATTACAAGTATGATCTTACAACAGGTTAAACGATCAAGCATGGACGATTCTCAAACCAATCCTATCCAATCTCAAACAATATAGGATCTAAAACCAAGATTCCAATTCTCCACACTCAAGATTACGAGGTTTGGGCGCATCATTTCGAAGACTACGTCATTGGATCTGAAGATAATGGGTATCTGATATGGAAGTCATTGTGTCTGGACCATTTGCTCATTCAGGAACATCCAGAATTATTAAAACTCAATAGGAGTATAATGATTTGTTAAAAGATGTGAAAGATGTCGCTCAGGACGAAAAGGAGAAGTTTCAGTGCAACATCAAAGCATTGAGACTAATTCGATTCTCTCTTCAATTTGACACGTTTAGATTGGTTAGTTCCTGTAGTACTGCTAAAGAAATCTGGGATCGGTTGCGAGAGCTGTATTCTACAGATGAAGATCTGGAGCACTCAATTCAAACCTTGATCCTGTCTGAATTTGGAGAGTTCAGGCAAAGCCCTGATGAATCTGTTACACAGACGTTTGATCGCTTCAATCATCTTCTCAGAAAGATGATCAAATATGATATTGAAAGGAAGCTTATTGAACAGAAGGTCACTTTTCTGAATGGTCTAGGATCTGAATGGAGAGCTATTGTGTCAACAGTCAAAGCACACAAACAGTTCAAATCTTACTCGCTGGGGAAACTGGTGGGAATTCTGAAATCCCAAGAAAAGATAGTGCTGCAAGAGAAGAGCGTGGTTTCTAGTCCGGGGTCTCTGGCGCTCTTATCCAAGGGTAAAAGTGTAGAAGTAGATGAAGAGGATCTTAATCTAGGAGATCACGATCTGACAGCCGTAGATTATGCTTTAATGGTGTCAAATCCCAGAAGGTTTATCAAGAAGAAGTTTCCTTCCAACAAAAATCGTAATTGGCAAGGAAGCTATAGTTCCGAAAGAGTAAAAGATGAACCGAAAGTTGAGGAGTCGAAAAAGGAAGCTAAGGGTGAAGCTGACTCTAGTGTCAGTTGCTTGTACTGCGGGGGAAAGAATCACTACGCAAAGGATTGTGTGCTGAAGAAGATGGCTGAGAAAGATGAAGAGGCAATTCTTAAGAAACAACTAGAGGAGATTAAAAGGAAGAAAGTTGCTACTAATCCCTCTATGAATGCTCTTATTGTGCAGGGTTCGGCAGAGAATGACGAGTTCGGTGGCGTACAGGTATGGTCGACCGATTCAGAAGACGATGAGGTGAGAAAGCCTTCGCATGGAAAGGCTTATGTTGCAAAAGATGATGAAACCAGCGGAAAATTTCTGATGGTGACTGATGTATCTCAGATGAGGGGATATAATACTGATGGTGGAAATGACGAGGCCAAGGAGCGAGAGGACTTATGCTTTACAGCAAAACCTCTCAGTGTGCAGATCAGTGAACTTGATGAACTGATCAAGAAGGTACAATCTGTTTTTGTTTCGTTTAAAATTCCACAAAAATCATATGAAAAGGAATTAAATAACTTGAATTCAAGACTTTCAAATCTAGATAGTTGTTTAACTCAATGTCGAGTCACAAATTCTAATCTGACTGACCAAATAAGCAGGGTGTCATCCAAGAGTGAGGAGCGAAGGATGTGGATTGAGCAGAAGGAGTCGCAGCTAATTAAGTCTAGGGATGAAAACATTTATTTACAAAGAGACAATTTGAAACTGTTAAAACAAAGGAATGTTTTTTGTTTGATCGCTAAAAGACTTTATGCTAACATTACTCAACTGCATCTAAATTGTGAAATAGGGCAGAAGATACATCGCATGATTCTACCCTTCCTTGAGTTTAAGGAGGATGAAATCGATGCCGAAGCATACAACTGTGAAAGTGTTGTATCTTCCGATGATGTCAATCCCACTTATATGTATGGTCTGTACAAAATAGAATCTTTTATAAATTCCAAAGACCATAAGGACATGCTTAAAAATCTTTTGGATGAAAACGATAAGCTGAAACTCAGGACCGAAACCATACAAAAATTCGACTCATTGAGTGCCAATTTAAGTTCAGAAAATAAAATTGATGTTGAAAATGCATCTGAACTTGATGAGGACGATGATATGAGTGAAATTTCTGTAGTGGTTGAAGTCCAATGTTCTGAGTTTGTCAAGAGCGAACCCGAAAACCACAAAAATCTGATTTTTGAAAATTCTGTGGAATTCGCTCGTTTGTCCAAAACTAAGTCCCCAGCGCTTAAAGAAAAGGTCGTTGTGTTTCAGAAGGTTAGAACCACTCCCAATCAGGTGTATAAGGTTACAGAAGTAACCGAACATCAAACAGCCGAACTCACTGCCATAATGAATGAAGACAATGCAGATGGTTATGATGAGTTTTTCTGGTCATCTCCTATAGACAATGCAGACGAAACGGTTGGTCTGTCGGAGCGAACATCTTGGAAGACCAAAGGAAGATATGTGCCAGAACCGCTGAATAAGCCTACCAACTTTGACGTACCTGGTACAAGTGGAACAAAAGAAATACCTGTAGAAGAAGTCACCTCCACAAGCGAATCCTCATCTATGAAAAGTGAACCAGCTGTCAAGAAGCTAAAACAAAAAGCCAATATCCACAGACAACCGAAATAGGTGAAAAATCAAAAGAAAAATCTCTCAGAGCGAAAGCAATTTTGGATCTCTCAAAATCCTCATTACTCTTACCATGATAAAGATTCTAAGTCAGAGAGAAAGACTTTCGGGCCACATGAAGCACATAACCGAAAGGATAGGTTCGGTCCAGAAAGCAGCAGCAACCGAAAAGCGAGTTTCGGTCCGCCAAATAATAACAAGAAAAGACCTGATATCAGTCCTTCAAGATTTTATAATAAAAGACCAAGTTTCAGACCACCAACCAACAACAACCAAAAATCCAACTTCGGCTCATCATCGAGCAGCTACCGAAGGTCCAGGTTCGGTCCCTCTAATGACCATAAACAAAAGGGTCATTTCGAACATCAAGTCAGGAAACACTCATTCTAAATTCTCTTTTTCTAATTCTTCTCATTCTAAACCCTCTTCTAAACCCAATTCAGTCTCCACACAAAATTCAAGATCATCAACGAACTTGAATGGAAAAACGAAGATTTCCTCAGTCAAGGAGGACCGAAATCAGTCTAGTGGTCAAACACCAGAATCTAAATGCAAAACACCTGCAACTAATTCTAACAAAATCAAAGTGTTTACTGTTAAAAGAAAAGATGAAACAACCTTAATAAAACGAACATATCTTGTTGATGTTTCTCTTATTATTCGTGTTCCTGTGAAAGGCTCACGTGGACCCAAGAAACTTTGGGTTCTTAAATCTGCTTAATTTTTGTAGGTTATTAGTGACAAGCAGTTTGAAGAAGAATGGTACATTGACAGTCGCTGCCCACGTCACATGACAGGAAGGAAGGAAGAGTTAAGGGAGTTTCGATCGCTTCAAAATGGTGGCAATGTTAAGTTCAGTAACAACTCCTATGGAACGATAAAGGGTTATGGGATGATAACAAATAGAGACTTCATGATAAGATAGGTGGCATACGTAGAAGGATTGCAACATAATCTCATCAGTGTATCTCTACTGGTGGGTGGTACCGGTCTCAAAGTATCATTCGATGACGATGGTTCAGAGATTACAGAGAAGAAATCCAATAAGTCCATTCTCAAATCAAATCGAAAATGCGAAATGTTTCCTCTGAATCTCAGAACAATCAAAGGAAATCCAGCCATATGTCTTTTGTCCAAAGTTCACTCTGAAGAAAGCTGGTTGTGGCACCGACGGCTCTCTCATCTCAACTTCAAAGACATCAACAAGCTTGTCACTGGAGGTCATGTTAGGGGTCTTCCATTGCTCAAGTTTGATCGAGAACACTTATGTGCTGCATGCGAAATGGGGAAACAAAGTCGTCAAAGTCACCCATCAATTATAAACACAAAAGTTGTTGAACCACTTGAGTTGCTACACATCGAATTATGTGGTCCATCATCAATCGAGAGAATTGGCGGTAGCAAGTACATTCTTGTTGTCGTTGATGATTTCTCACGTTTTACATGGGTATTCTTTCTGAAGCACAAATCTGAGGCCACTTCCAAGCTAAAGATGTTTATCAAGCAGGTTGAAGTGCAACTGAGAAAAGTCGTTCGAAACATTAGGAGCGACAATGGACTGGAATTCAAGAACAAAGAATTTGAAAACTTTTTAGCAGAAAAAGGAACCAGTCATAACTTCTCAGCCCCTTACACGCCTCAACAGAATGGTATTGTCAAAAGGCGAAACCGATCCTTGTGTGAGGCGGCCCGAACTATGCTAAGTTTTGCTTCTCTTCCCTTATATTTCTGGGCTGATGCTATTGCTGCAGCATGTTTTACGCAGAATAGGTCTTATCTCAACAAGTGTTTCTCTCTCACTCCTTATGAGATCATCAATAACAGGAAGCCGAACGTAAAATTCTTCCATGTGTTCGTTTCACGGTGCTTCATCTTCAACTCCAAAGAACATCGTAACAAATTTGATGTTAAAGCTGATGGGTTTTGAGCATTCTAACACTTCCTAAGTGTACATGCAACCCTAATAACCTTGGATCTATGTTTGTCTAATTATCATGCAAAGTTGAATTTCCAAGGTGATATTCCTATCTAGCATACATGGGGAACAATTTTAACTTGAATGAAAGATAGAATAACTTACCTTGTTGTTGCTTATGTTCCTTGAAACCTTGTGAGCCTAGCACCCCAAGTGTGATGCCTCAAATGCTTCACACAACACCAAATGCTCTTGGAAAGACTTTTGAGATAATACACACTTCTTAAAATCGGCCAAGCCCTCTAGTTTCTTATGTGTAACCAATTTTGTTGGACAATGGGACTCTTATATAGTGTTGACACATCTAGGGTTACACCATGTAAACCCTAATGTGTCATGACTCTTCATTTCGATGACCCATGGGTTTGTAACTCCCATGGAGCATCCTATGGGTAGAACCCAACTTGATAATCCATGGAGCCTCTTAGCCTACTATACAAGATATGAATGATTTACATAATCAACCCATATATTTAATTAGTTATCCTTTGATCACTTAATTAATTCCAAATTAATTCTTTGATCAAACTAATCAAATAATATTATTAATATATTAGAACTTATAATATATTAATAATCTCAAAGTGTTATTTCTCTCAATTAGTCTATCCAATTGCATGGTGCCATGCAACCCAAATGGACCATGCCGGGTCGGGTCAAGTACACACCGGAAATAGTTATGGACTTAGACACCTTATCCAACAGTCTCCCACTTGTATAAGTCTAGTAACTATAACTCCAGTACTTCAGGAACCGACCGGCAATCGTAGCTCTTTCGAGGTCTCTCGGAACTGAGAAGATGATGGTACGCCATTTAAGATAAGGGATCATATAATCCTCCATTCTAGATATCAGCCGGACAAATACATGGAACAATGTCTTACTTATTGTCCAGCAGTTTGTTTCTCGATTTCCGATTTGTTTGACAAAGAACTTAATTGAACACATCAACTTAGTTCTGACCGGGCCCGGTACATAGGTCAAAACAAAATCATCAAGGGGCCCATATATCAACTTCTAATCCAAGAAGGAACAGATAAACTTCGACTCATATGTTTGTTCTACCACTCATTGAATTACACACAAAAGCACATTTTATAACATCGAGTTACCAATGCGTTTTCGTACAATCAATGCATAACCAACTTGTAAGTAACAAATCATATCTCTCAGTTTGAAGACTTATATGATATTACCGTCTCACGATCACTCGAGATAGAATTCCATGAAGTGATTCCAGTGAGCGTGGGTTGAGTCCAATGCTCAGACCTTATGAGCACTCATGATTGTTGTAGCCTTGTCCAACACCTTAGACCTCTGCAACCAATCATGACAGTCTTGATTCATACCTACTTCCGACATATGACCGACTGTGGAGGTTTGAATAATATGTTATACCAAACAAAATTATTCTGGAAGTCAAAACATGCAAAAGAAATATAGTAAACGATCGACAAGAGATAACAACACTTTACTCATAAATAAAACACCTTTTATTCATCATCTAATGTCAATTACACTTTACAAATTTTTGGGTTATCTAACTACTAAATCTAATATCATCCTTCAGCCCTATGCTCCGAGCATCCTGGAGATGTTTAACCCAAGTCAGTCCCTTCGTGAGGGGATCTGTTGGATTCTCGTCTGATGATACCCTCTTTGCCACGAGGAGTCCTTCTTCTATTCGATTTCTAATAAAATGGTATTTTCTGTCGATGTGTCTGGATCTCCCGTGATCCCTTGGTTCCTTGGCTAAGGCAACAACACTTTCACTATCACAGAAAATCTCCATTGGCTCTTTAATAGCTGGTACAACTCCAAGGTCTCCAATGAAGTTCTTCAGCCATATCACCTCCTTTGCCACTTCGCTAGCTGCAATATACTCTGATTCACAAGTTAAATCAGCCATTGTCTCTTGCTTGGAACTCTTTCAAGAAATTGCTCCTCCATTTAGGTTAAAGACCCAGCTCGACTGAGAGCGGAAATTATCCCTATCAGTCTGGAAGCTAGCATCACTATACCATACAACTCTCAAGTCATCACTCCCACCGAGGGTAAGGACCCAGTCCTTAGTCCTTCGTAGGTACTTGAGGATGTTCTTTACCGTAGTCCAGTGTGCCTTGCCAAGGTTCGCCTGATACCTGCTAACCATGCTCAGGGCAAAGGCTACATCAGGTCGAGTACACGTCATAGCATACATGATCGATCCTACAGCCGAAGCATAAGGTATTCGACTCATTTCTGCTATCTCAGCCTCAATGCTAGGGCTTTGTGTCTTACTCAATCTGGTGGTACTCTGACTAAGTCCAATTAGTCTTTTACTCCGATCTCTCAAGATCCTTATCCCTAGAATATAGGTAGCTTCTCCTAGGTCCTTCATAGAGAAACACTTCCCAAGCCAGGATTTAACTTCCTGTAGAGTTGGGATGTCATTTTCTATGAGTAGTATGTCATCCACATACAACACCAAAAAGCTAACTACACTCCTACTAGCCTTGACATACACGCAAGACTCATCTTCACTCGTAGAAAAGCCAAATTCCTTGACCTTTTCATCAAAGCAAAGATTCCATCTGCGAGGTGCTTGCTTCAATCCATAAATGGATTTCTCAAGCTTACACACTCTATTAGGGTACTCGTTGCTGACAAAACCCTCTGGCTGACTCATGTAAACATCTTCAGCCAACTTTCCATTAAGGAAAGCGGTTTTGACATCCATTTGCCATATTTCATAGTCATGAAATGCAGCTATGGCCAACAGAACCCGAATAGACTTAATCTTGGCTACTGGAGAAAAGGTCTCATCATAGTCCACTCCAGGAATTTGAGAGAAACCCTTAGCAACCAGTCTAGCCTTATATGTGTGTACATTACCATCCATGTCGGTCTTCTTCTTGAAAACCCATTTGCACCCTACTGTCTTACGACCTGGTACATTCTCAACCAAGTTCCAAACTTGATTGTCATACATGGACTGTATTTCGCTGTCCATCGCCCCTTTTCACTTGGCTGACTCAGGGCCTGCCATGGCTTCCGCGTAACTGTTAGGTTCATCCAGACCTATCAGTGTCTCATCACAGATAAGTGTATCTCCTTCTGTAGTAATATGGAATCCATAGTAATGCTCAGGAGCATTCCTAACCCTTGTGGAACGCCTCAGAGGTACAGACTTGTCAATTGGCTCAACAGGGGTTTCCTCCTCAAGTTGAGTGCTAGGGTTTGAAGTACCTTCACCGCTTGACTCTTGAGTTTCTTCAAGATCAACTTGCCTCCCACTGTTTCCTTGGCTTATGAACTCTCTCTCTCTAAAGAAAGCCCTCCTAGCTACAAAGACCACATTTTCACTAGGTCTGTAGAAGAGGTAACCAAAGGATTGTTGTGGGTAGCCGATGAAAGTACACCTCTCGCTTCGGGGTTCGAGCTTATCATGAGTCTCGCGTCTCACGAAAGCCTCACAACCCCAAATCTTGATGTGGTCTAGTTTGGGTACTTTACCAGTCCACATCTCGTGAGGAGTTTTGGCAACTTTCTTTGTAGGGACTAGATTAAGGATATGGGCGGTAGTCTCTAAGTCATACCCGTAGAATGAGATTGGTAGCGAAGCTCGACTCATCATGGAACGAACCATATCTAACAAGCTTCGATTATGCCTCTCAGCCACACCATTCAACTGTGGTGTCCTGGGAGGTGTCAACTGTGAGACTATCCCACATTCCCTTAGATAGTCAAGGAACTCTGAACTAAGATACTCACCACCATGATCGGATCGAAGCATCTTAATGTTCCTGCCCAATTGATTCTCGACTTCCTGTTTAAATCCCTTAAACCTTTCGAAAGTCTCTGACTTATGCTTGATCAAGTAGACATATCCATATCTACTATAATCATCGGTAAAAGTCAAATAATAACGATTAGCATCCCTTGTGGCATGTTTGAATGGTCCACACACATCCGTGTGTACAAGGTCCAACAAACCTTCACCCCTCTCACAAGAACCTGTGAAGGGTGACTTTGTCATTTTTCCAAGTAAGCATGATTCGCAACTATCATCTGACTTTAGGTCAAATGACTCCAAGAGTCCATCCTTTTGGAGTTGGCCTATGCGTTTCTTGCTTATATGTCCAAGACGACAATGCCATAATGATGCTTTATCCAAGTTATTATTATTAATAGAATTAATACACAAAACATTATTTCCTAAGTTATCTATAACAGATACAACTTCATACACACCATCACAAGGTAATGCTTTAAAATAAAGAACATTATTAAAGAAAGCATCAATCGAACCAACTTCATTATTAAACGAAAAGGTAAACCCTTGTTTGTACAAAGCATGAAAGAAAATAATATTTCTTGCCATTCCTGGCGAATAACAACATTTATTCAAATCTAAATTAAACCCACTACTTAGCGATAAAGTATAAACTCCAATCTTGGTAACAGGTGAAGCTTTCCTATTCCCCATGACTAAGTTTATTCTTCCTTGCTCCACATTCTCACTTCTTCTTAGTCCCTGCAAGTCACAACAAATATGAATACCATAACCGGTATCAAGGACCCAAGATTTAGAATGGGGTGAGTTATTAGAAATGATAGTGTAAATACCTTCATGGTTGGGTTTAACTTTCCCATCCTTCACATCTTGCTGGTATTTTGGGCAGTTCCGCTTCCAATGTGATTTTTCATGGCAATAGAAGCATTCGGCCTCTTTTGGGTCAGAAGAAGGAGTGATGAAACCTTTCTTGGTTCCACTTGAAGAAGAGCCATCAAGGGTCCGAGCCTTGGTACCCTTAGAAGAGCTCTTTCCTTTCTTCCTTCGACTTTTCCCGATTGCCAAAACCGGAGTAGAGTTTTGAGTAGGAGTGCTAACAACCGACTTCCCCTTAAGACCTGTTTCTGCGGTCTTGAGAAGTCCCTGAAGTTTGCTGAGTGTGACCTCTTCCTTATTCATGTGATATGTCATGCGGAATTGATCATAGCATAACGGTAAGGAGTGCAAAATGATATCTATTGCAAGCTCCTCAGGGAAGTTCACATTAAGCTTCAGCAAACGATCCACATACCTTTGCATTTTCTGCATGTGGCTCGTGACGGATTCCCCGTCCTTCATCATGGTTGTTATCATGGAGCAGATGATTTCATACCTCTCTTGTCGTGCACTTTGATGGTATCTTTCCATCAAATCTTGGTGCATTTCATAAGGGTAGAAATCCTCATAAGACTTTTGGAGTTCCGCTGTCATCGTGGCCATCATGATGCATGCCACTTTTGTAGCATCCCTTTCATGTGCCTGAAAGTCAGCGATCTCCTGGGGATTTGCAGTGGTCTCATCAATCTCCTTAAGCTCCTTGTCAACGACATATTCTTTGTCCTCGTAGCGGGTAATCATCCTGATGTTTCTGATCCACTCATTGAAGTTGGACCCATCAAAAGTGACTTTCCCACACAAGTTCATAAGGGTAAAGGAGCTATTAGGGTTAGAGCTAGAAGCAGCATTGTTTGAAGACATCTGAAAGAAGAGGACAATATTAGTTTAGATATTAAGAGAGTCCCTAATAAAACACCCAAATGAAATATTAAGGCTAGGATCCAATCACAGTATATTATAACTTGGAAGAGGTATGCCATAATCCAAGCTATAACATATTTGAAAGGTAGGTGAATGACGATTCAACAATTTCCACCACGAAAAACGAAATATTAAATATTAGGTTTTTTGATTGGTTCTTAGAAATTCCTAGATTCTTTGAGATTCAATGAACTTTTCAAAGGCATGTTTTAATCTCGAGTGTGCCCTCCAAGTTTTGTGACTGGGATACCGAGGATCACAAAACGAGGTGTGAAGTAACCATGCAAATCACTTGGTACCCTTAAAGTTTATCTCTCAATCGATGTGCCGGTAAACCACACACACTCCATCGATACTATAATAAACCTTAAGTCACCCTTTACCTAGCTTGTTAAGTCCAAGTTAGTGTGCCGGTTAACCACACACGCTCCACCAACGACTTAAACGAAGTGTAAAGTGTAATTTCATGGATTAGCACCTTATTCACATTTTTCCTAAAGTAACTAAGATTGGGGATTTAATAAAACATTTAGTTACTTTATAATATTCATCAAACTTTTAATGAGAATTTATAAGTCCTTGTCTTACCCATTCGGCTAACGACCCTCCACCGATCAAGCAAGCGGTGGGTGAGAGTGGACACCCATTAAGTTGCCATTTTATAGGCAACAACCTTATACCCACCTTATAGACCGGTTTCGTGAATGAAGCGTACTAGCGGTAAGACGACTTTGTTCTTATACATATATTATATATATATATATATATATATATATATATATATATATAATTATTAAATCATAATAATATAAGTATAAGGGTTGAATTTTAACTTTTTAAAATTCTAAGGGTTGGAACTAAAGTTTTAACTTGACTTGTTCCAAAACTTGCGAGCAAGTTTTGTAAACTTTCAAAACTTTTCATTTCTTGTAACTTATGAGTTTAATAGAGTAATAAAATGAAAACTCTTCATTTTTCTAACTCTTGTGTTCTTTTAATGGTTTTTAACTCAAGTGACTTTTGGTGTTCCATAACTTGAGGACAAGTTATGGATACCATTAAAACACATTATGATCAAGAATTAAACTACCACATAGGTTACAAATAATTCCTATGATCATCTAAACATCATAAGATCAAGAACATGAACATAAGCACTTTCATGAATCAAAACTACACTTAAAACTTTGTAGTTTTGATAACTAGTTGTTGTAAATGGATTAGCAAAGACATTACACCATCTAAAACAAGTTTTCAAGTACCAAAACAGTTTAGGGTAATGTTTCTAGTCCATTTCCAGCAACTAAAGTCGAAAATCTGCACTCTGTGGCTCCTACTCGCCGAGTGCATGAACCTACCCGACGAGTAGGTTGAAGTCGACGAGTCTCCCCATGGAATCGGCGAGTTCATCAGGTAGACAACAAGTTTTTCGACTTTTTTCAACTTTTAAGCACAAATAACAAACAAACAAGCCCAGTCTCTGATACCACTGATGGGTTTTGAGCATTCTAACACTTCCTAAGTGTACATGCAACCCTAATAACCTTGGATCTATGTTTGTCTAATTATCATGCAAAGTTGAATTTCCAAGGTTATATTCCTATCTAGCATACATGGGGAACAATTTAACTTGAATGAAAGATAGAATAACTTACCTTGTTGTTGCTTATGTTCCTTGAATCCTTGTGAGCCTAGCACCCCAAGTGTGATGCCTCAAATGCTTCACACAACACCAAATGCTCTTGGAAAGACTTTTGAGATAATACACACTTCTTCAAATTGGCCAAGCCCTCTAGTTTCTTAAGTGTAACCGATTTTGGTGGAGAATGGGACTCTTATATAGTGTTGACACATCTAGGGTTACACCATGTAAACCCTAATGTGTCATGACTCTTCATTTCCATGACCCATGGGTTTGTAACTCCCATGGAGCATCCATGGAGCATCCTATGGGTAGAACCTAACTTGATAATCCATGGAGCCTCTTAGCCCACTATACAAGATATGAATAATTTACATAATCAACCCATATATTTAATTAGATATCCTTTGATCACGATTGCTAATCTATTTGATCAGTTCGTTGACCTGTTCGATGAACCTAAGAAAACCACTCTATCAGAAGCCAAGGCGGCAGACAACAAAATCGATCATCTGAAGCAGATTGTCAAAGATGCAGCCAAACAAATGGGAGAAGGAGAACAAGTTCAAAACGAACCTCCTCAGCACGACACTTCAGTTGAGGGGGACAATCTAATTTCTTCAAATCAACCGAACTCACACTTTCAGGGGGAGAATTCCATTCCAGCTACAACCGAAAGCCCAGTAGCACCCGAAAGCTCAGCTACACCCGAAAGTCTGGTAACACCCGAAAGTCCAGTAGCACCCGAAAGTCTGGCTACTCCTGAGAGTTTTGTTGCACCCGAAGGTCCAAATAACCCTGAAAATCCAAATGATTCATCATCAGTCGAGGGGGAGAATTCCGATATGTTCTATGATGATGATAGTCAATCTGAATTGGAAGAAATGGTCAACACCGAATTGGATCCATCCTATGATCCAAACTATCCTCCCCTCGTTAAATGGACCAGAGATCAGCATATATCTCAGATAGTGGGTAATGTATCTGAAAAGGTCCTGACCCGATCCCAAGTGAAGGAAAAGCAAACCTCCCTATTTTCCAAAGTAGAGTTCTGCATGTATAATTCCTTTGTATCCAAAGTTGAGCCGAAGACCGTCAATTCTGCTCTTGACCATTCTGATTGGGTTCAGGCTATGCAAGATGAACTCAATGAATTTGAAAGAAACAAGGTATGGCGTCTCATTCCAACACCAAAGGATGCCTCAGTAGTTGGTCTCAAATGGGTATTCAGAAACAAAATGGACAAGGAGGGTAATGTGATTTGCAATAAAGCTCGTCTTGTGGTGAAAGGATACTGTCAGGAAGAAGGAATTGATTACGCAGAAACATTCGCTCCGGTAGCAAGGCTGGAATCTGTTTGAATATTTCTTGCCTACGCTGCACACAAAAACTTCGAGGTCTATCAACTGGATGTGAAATGCGCCTTTCTGAATGGAGAACTTGAAGAAACGGTTTACGTGGAGCAACCTCTAGGTTTTGTGAATGAAAAGCATCCAAATCACTATTACATTCTAGACAAGGCAGTTTATGGTCTGAAACAAGCGCCTAGGGCATGGTATGAAACACTAACTAAGTTCTTAAAGATGTCTAAATTCAAACAATGTTCGGTTGACCCAACCTTCTTTCGAAAGAAGGAAGGTAACCACCTTATGATAGTTCAAATCTATGTCGATGTTATCATCGTTGGCTCAACGTGAGTGCCGAAATGAACCGAGCGCTCGGGTTCGGTCCTATTCTATTATCTTCGCTTCTCACTTAAAGGTAGTTTCTTCCGTGGTAAACTTTGGGTTGTAAACTTTTTGTGCCCTTATTTCTTATTTCTTTCTTACTTTTTCAAACTTTTTTTTAACCGAAATGAACCGAGCGTTCGGTCTATTTCAGGTTCAGTTCCAATTTTTTTTCCTTAACTCAAAAACTCCAAAATATTTTTGTTTGTTCTTTTTTTCTTTAAATCAAAAACTCCAAAAACATTTTTTTACTTGTGTTCGTTAATTTTTTTTGTTGTGGATAATTGTGGAGCAATTCTTGTTCTCACATTTTTAATAGTTAAGTGTCCTTAGAAGCATGCTACTGTATGTGTCCAAAGCCTCATCCGATCCTGAATAATAGCTTTAATGACTTGGTATATACAAACCTTGTCTTCCCAATTAGGCTTTTATATTTATTCTAATCATGAGCTACCTTAATCTCTTCTCACATGAGATAAGAGTTTTCTGCTTGGTCCTTATTTTACAGCAGAGGTACTTTGGTTTCTTTACACCATCTCCAAATACTTTTCTCCATCCAATTTACCTCATACAAGTAACCCTTGAGACTCTCCATAATTACCACTGAGGTTTATGGTTACACAATTTCTGTGTTCATGATCTTAGCTTCGTGCCACTACGTGCTAAGTGAAACCCACAATTCAATAGCTACTATGCATTGACGGTGAACAATTAAATTTTGCTCTAGTTTTCACTAATGAATTAACGAAGTCACCCATGGGGCTGTACCTTGAAATCTCTGAATTTTCTTTTTGTGTGATGCTTATGAAATTGTTAAATCCCAAAACATTTCTTCCCTTAGAATCCAGTTTTTTTTTTTTTTTTTTTTTTTTTTTTTTTTTTTTGAGATTTCACCTAAAAGTATTTTACACATGCCACTTAAATTCTCTTCATACCTACTTGTTCAACAGACTACATTGGTCTCACAAGTACTTCAGTTGATTTATGTCTTATGTCAAGATCAGGAATTCTGAACTGAAGCGAAAGCCACCCAAATTAGCCTTATTAAAAGATGCCTTTCAACACTTCTTAATAAGTGTTTGATCGTAATTCAACGGGAAACCACACAAACACTTTACGGTCTCTCTTGAATTTGAAGGAAGAGATTCGTGCCCGGGATCTATTGTTTCGTGTTTTTATTGACATCACAATTTTCCCACATGTGTATTGCTTTATTTCTTTTCTTTTACACTCTATGCATGAAAATCCTTTTTGATTTTCCATAATTCTGGTTTCATTACTTACAAGCAATTTTTGGCTCTGGGATTTCACGTTATAAAAGACATGTGGCTCACAATGTTACACGTGGATATTTTGCTTTATGACGATAGCTCACTCTAAAGGGATAAGCAGCTGACTAAGCCGAAAGTCCAATCGGTTTGATATTTCAAACGACGCTTGATGGGAAGGCGTGTGAAGTGGAACCATTTTTGTCACTTCAAACGGTGCCTGATAGGAAGGCGTGTGAAACGAGACAGTTTTTCTCTCTCCTGCGTAATCATCGGGGCTCTAAACTGTCACGCGTCAATCACCTAAGGAAACTCTTCGCATTTCCTTTGAAGATTTGGGAACAGATTTTTCTCTCTCTTCTCACCACGGTATAAAAGGTAATTTTTACCATAATTTACCTCTTTACTGCACCAAACCTTCAGAGAGCAAGAAAAGCGTTGATTTTTCTACTGTTCATCATCCCTCCCAAATTCTCTCCTTCAATGGTGGACTCATCATCAGTTCATGCTACTTCTCACATTCTACCAATTCGTCCTCAACAAAGCTTTATTATCGACCTCACTCCTCAAGTTTACGATGCATTCATGTTTCCAATCATGGAATGTCTCAAGTATTCGCCGCTGGTTCCAGCTCTCACCTAGGTCCAAACAGTTCCAATGGAGTGTCTCTTGCAAATATTCTCCACTGCCCACTATGACAAGTTTGTCGATGGAATCTTCTTCGACATTCTTGATCACAAGGCCTCCATCTGCAAGCAGCGATTCTGTTCGCTTTTAGGGTTTGCACCCGATGAATCTAGGGTTAACCCTGAATCCATCCCGGTGGGACAGTTGTTTTCCATGTTTTATAAAATGGGATACACTGAAATTCTGACGACGGTGACCAAATTCAAGAAATCTTGCCTACCTCCTCAGTGGAACGACTTCTTCACCGTCTTGTTCATGGGGCTATCAGAACGAAGTGCAGGTTCAGACAGGGCGAGTCGTCTGTTTATGACCATTCTTTATGGCCTGTACCACGACATCAACCTTGACTATGGCTTGGTTCTATGGCAGCAGCTGATTCAGAGTCTCGCATCTACATCTCGCCATTCAGAGATCTCCTACGCCAGATTCTGGACGCTGGTCGCAAAGTGGGGGATGGACAAGTATCACGTTCCAATTGTTGCTGATTCACCACTTTCTTCGATAGGTACTTTCCACACCAGGAAGGTAATTGTCTCTGATTCCTCTAAGTTTCAGTTTATTGGCTCAATCCCTGAGTCAATGTATGGGGATGTTCCAAGCGACAGCAGGATCATCAGAACATACAAGGAGTTTCGTTACTCTGGTCCCAGAGAACTCACTCCTGACATGATTCAATCAATTCATGATGTTGATCGGCCTGCTCCCAGGGGAAAGAAGAATGACAAAGGAAAAGACAAGAATGTTGTCAAAGGAGCGAAAGGTCCTTCTCCGAAGAAACGCAAACCCTCCAAAGCAGCACAATCTCCTCCTCCAAAGAAGAGAAAGACCCAACCTAGGCGAAAGCTTATTCTAGCCTCCTCCTCCAGTGAATCTGATGAAGAGAGTTCAGACTATGAAGAGTCCCTACGTGGTAACACTCCTCCACGTTTGCCTACTCTTGAGGTACCTGTTTCCACTAGACCTGTCTCTCCTCCCCCAATCTCCATCTCTATTTTCATTCCCCCCATAACCTCCACTACTCAAATACCACCTACTTCTATCCCTGTACCACCTCCCATTTTTACTGAAGCTACCACAACAACCACCGCTGGAGTTAGAACCAACATATCTGATATGGGGGCTCCTACTACAACACCCGAACCCACTCCCACTACCGAACATACATCCGTACCCGAACCTACTTCCACAACCGAGCCTCCACCCTCACCCTCTCCCTCATCTCCTGCTCACTCAGCAGATAATGAAGACCCTTTTCTTGGAGGAGAGGACATGAAATTTGACTCGGTCTATTACAGTCCGTACCAAATGCAGAGTGATGATGACGATGATGCTCCGGTAACCAAGAAGCATCTCAAGGAGCTTCATGAGAAGATTGATTCTCTCATTGCTTCCTCCTCTTCTTCCTCACAGTCTACCATCTTAGAGGCTGTTATTCAGGGGATTGTTGATAAGTTTACTAAGGCTCATGAAACCTCTATCAACTCTGCCACTGCTACTATTGACGCCTCCACCAAGGCATGTGCTGCTGCGACCGAAAAAGTCGAAAAACTATTTGTTGACGCTTCTTCTCTTTTGCAGTCTTTACAGGAAACTATTGTTTCCAATAAAACGAAGCTTGACCCTATTGTCAACAAGTTGGCTACCTCAGTTGCCTCAGAACTGCAGTCCTTTGCCAGTATTCGTCAAACTCTCAGTGATGACAACACATCGTTTAAGGCGACTATTGAGGAGCGCCTGACTAAGCTGCATGAAGACATAGCTGCCGAGAACTCAGTAATGGATGCTCTCGCACGAAAGACCACTGCTCTCAAGGTCAAGAGTCTTCAGCTTTTCCATTCTCAAAAGGAAGTTGAATCTCTTCGATCTGAGCGAGAAGTTATTTCTTCGTGTGTTTCGGATGTCCACGCCGCCCTTTCCAACATCAATGAAGCCCATGATCCGATTCTAAACTACTTGGTGAGGCGCACTCTTGCAGAAAAGCTTTCTCCGTCCCTTGCTCTCTTAAGCAAACTTGAAGGGCTCCTGGAGTTTGTGTCCACTCTGAAACAAGGGGGAGAAGATGTATCTCAGTCCCAACCACCTCCCACTTCTACAGCAACTAAATCAACCGAACCTCCTCCAGCAGGTCAAGCCTCAGGTTCGAGTGTCAAAGACAAAGGAAAGAAAATTGCTGAAGACAGTGATGATGATGATAACGAGACGATTGTAGATCTCTTAAAGAAACAAGGTCGTGATAAAGACGCTGACATGAGCGCTCGTGTTGCTAGAGAGGCTGAGGCGAACGAAAGGAAAATGAAGGAGGTTCATGACCTTCTTGAGAGTAGAAAAACTCTTTTTCCTCCATGGACTCTTGAGAAGCTTCTGAAAGAGGCTATTGAAACTCCCAGCATTATGTGGCTCGAACCAGTGATTTCATTGGATCATATCAACTCTATCGATTCTCAGTTCGACATCCCACTGACCCGAAAAGCCTTCATCTTTCATCCCTTTTGATAATGTTGCTGATGTCCCTCATCCTCATCCAAAGGTTGATAGGGAACTCGTCGAATTCTATCTGATGTCTGCTCAACCACGGTATCAAACTTGGAGCGCTCAGAAGATTTTCAACGTTCGGGTCCTCAAGCCGTTTCGTGAGGGGAACTTCACGAACATTCGGTTCAAAGTGTTGAGAGGTTCCGCCAAAACCGAACACGCGATATCACTTGCTGATCTTCCCAACCTGAATCCACATGACTGGATTATTTTGCAAAACATCCTCCTCACCACTGAAGCTGAGTATGGTCCAATTATTGATCACTTCAAAAGGATGCTCGTATGCTGCATTATGGAGGTTGTCAAGATGGATCAGGAGATCGCTAGCATCTTCAGGAAAAAGCCTACTATTTCTCCTGTAGGCTCTGCCAGTGATTTGAACATGATGCAGATGGGAAGAATTGACTCGAAGCGGAATTTTGTCATGGTTACAAGGAACGAAGGCCAAAAATGCTTGTTCGCCTTGGCTGACAAACACCTTTACACCACTGCATGCTTGGAACATGTTCTAAGTATCATTCATCGATGCAAGCATAATTCAGCAGATGACAAGAAGTACTACGATGACATGATTCAGTGGTACATTCACTTCAGACAGACTATCCTTGCTCTCATCTCACGTATGTTTGATACCACTAAGAAAGTTCCTGCAGCTGGACCCAGCAAGCCAAAGAGATAGTCTCGCTCCAATTGACGCAAAGGGGGAGATTGTTAGGTCCAGAAGGTGTTGCGTCTTGGGCTCGCTATTTAATCCATTTAGTCTCCGGTATGGGCCTGTCCATCCATGAGTTATTTTATAGGGTTTTGTATTTATAGGTGCTTGCATGCATCCTAGGACATAAGATTTTAGAAGTTATTCTGTAAAGTATTTTGATCTTTATCTTTTGTAACCCTAATATCCTCTACAGCGGAACTTCTTTATCGAGCTCTGCCGAGGATTGAATCAATTGAATCATTCGACATATTCAGATTCATTCTTGTGTTTTATATTGCTGTTATCGCTTTCGTGGTTTACCTGTTATAAGATCTAAACGATCAAAGAGTTTCCTAAACTCATCACATTCGTACTATCGTGCGTTACGAGGACAAAGAGTATGTTCTCGATGAAAAGCTCGAGAAGATCAATCCAAAAACTGCTACTCCCAAAGAAATGGATGTCTTTGAGACCCATGAGCACGATGCAACGAAAGTTCATTGCATCATGATAGCCACTATGAACTCCAAATTCCAAAAGTCCTATGAGGACATGTATCCCTGTAAGATGCATATAGACTTGATGGAGAGATATCACCAAAGCGCGAGGCAAGAGCGCTATGAGATCATTACGAATATGATCACTGCCAAAATGGGAAGTGGAGAGTCTCTAACCGTGCACTTGCAAAAGATGAAAAGGTATGTTTATCGTCTTCACAAGTTAAATGTCAACTTTGGGGAAGATTTGGCTATCAACATTGTTCTTCACTCCTTGCCCTCGTGCTACAACCAATTTAGGATGACCTACCACATGAACAAAGAAGAGGTCAACCTAAGCCAACTCCAAGGGCTCCTAAGGACTGCTGAGAGCAACCTTAAGGACAAGTCTGTTGCGCCAACTCCTAATCCATCCACTGCTCCTATTTTAGCTATATAGCAGGGAAGGGGCAAGAAGAGGAAGGCTCCGTCAAAGAGCCACCTCAAGGGAAGTCCCAAGATGGTTCCTCTTCTAGTAGGACCAAGGTAGATCCTGCTAAACGCAACCCTAACCCAAAGGAGGCAGAGTGCCATCATTGCCATAAAATAGGGCACTGGAAGAGAACCTGCCCAGAATATCTGCAAGCCATCAAGGATGGAAAGATCAAGCCATCTTATGCAAGTATATACACAATTAAATCTAATGATTCATCCCATGCTATGTCTTGGGTTCTTGATACAGGATGTGGTTACCACATTTGTTCTGATATACAGGGACTAGGAAGAAATAGGGATGTGGAGCCTGGAAGAATAAATCTAATCATGGGGAATAGAAGAACGTCGGCTGTTACCAAGATTGGAGTGTATTCTTTAGTGCTTAGTAATGGATTGAATTTAGATTTAAATAATTGTTGCTACTCGCTAGATATGGCAAGAAACATCATTTCTTTTCATGGTTTGTTTAGACAAGGATTTAGATACTCATTTAATAATGAGAATGGTTCAATTTATTCTTATCTAAATGGTGTTTTATACTTTGAAGCAATGCCTTGTAATGGAATCTATGAAACTGTTGTGGTTGTAGATAACCTAGGAAATGATGTGTTGTGTACGGATTCTTCCAATAGTATGGATAAAGCATCTTTGTGGCATTGTGGTCTTGGACATGTCAACAAGAAGCGCATAGCCCAACTCCAAAAGTATGGAGTGTTGGAGTCATTCGACCTTAGGAAGATGACACATGCGAATCTTGTTTACTTGGAAAGATGAACAAGTCACCCTTCACTGGCACTTATGAGAGGGGTGAGGGTTTATTGGATCTCATACATACCAATGTATGTGGGCCCTTTAGATCTACCACAAAGGATGGGAACAGCTTCTACGTGACTTTCACCGATGATTATAGTAAATATGGGTATATTTATTTCATCAAGAACAAGTCAGAAACGTTTGAAAAGTTCAAAGAATTCAAGCATGAAGTGGAGAATCAATTGGGCAGGAAAATCAAGATGCTTCGATCTGATCTAGGAGGAGAGTACCTAAGTCTTGAATTCCACGATTATCTCAAGGAATGCGGAATAGTTTCGCAATTGACACCACCTAGGACACTGTAATTGAATGGTGTGGCAGAAAGGCGTAATCGAACCTTGTTAGAGATGGTCCGTTCTATACTGAGTCGTGCTTCACTACCTATCTCATTCTGGGGGTATGCATTAGAGACTGCCTCCCATATCCTTAACCGAGTCCCTACAAAGAAGGTTGCCAAAACACCTAACGAAATGTGGACACGGAAGGATCCCTCATTGGCACATATCAAGGTTTGGTGCTGTGAGGTTTTCGTAAGACGAGAGACTCACGACAAACTCGATCCTCGTAGTGAGCGATGTATTTTTATCGGCTACCCGCAAAGATCCTTTGGATATCTCTTCTATAGACCGAGTAACAATGTTGTTTTCTACCGCTGGCGAGGAGAGGGGTTTTCCGAGTGCGAGAACTCATAAGCCAAGGAGACAGTGGGAGGCAAATCGAACTTGAAGAGATTCAAGAATCGAGCGATGAAGGAACCTCTACCGCTGACGCTCAACCCGAGGAGGAAACTCCAGTTAAACCAATTGATGAGTCCTTAGCTCTTAGACGTTCCGAAAGAGTTCGAGTTCAACCCTAGTTGTATGGTTTTCATATTACTACCGAAGGGGACATGTATATTAGTGACAGTACACTAATAAATCTAGATGAACCTAATAGCTATAAGGAAGCCATGGCAGGCCTAGAGTCTGTAAAATGGAAAGAGGCGATGGACAGCGAGATTCAATCCATGTATGACAACCAAGTTTGGAATTTGGTTGACAATGTGCCCAGACGTAAGACGGTTGGATGCAAATGGGTCTTCAAGAAGAAGACCGACGTGGATGGGAACGTGCACACGTATAAAGCACGACTGGTGGCGAAGGGCTTTACTCAAGCTCCTGGAGTTGACTATGATGAGACGTTCTCACCAGTTGCTACGATAAAATCTATTAGGGTGATGCTAGCCATTGCTGAATTTCGTGATTATGAGATATGGCAGATGGATGTCAAGACCGCTTTCCTTAATGGGAATTTGGCTGAGGATGTTTATATGGCTCAGCCAGAGGGTTTTGTCGATCTGAAGCACCCTAATAGAGTGTGCAAGCTTGAGAAGTCCATTTATGGACATAAGAAAGCATCTCGCAGATGGAATCTTTGCTTTGATGAGAAAGTCAAAGAGTTTGGATTTGTACGAATCAAAGATAAGATGAATCATGTGTATATGTAAAAGCCAGTGTGAGTATAGTTAGCTTGCTCGTTTTGTATGTCAATGATATACTGCTCATAGGAAACGACATCCCGACTCTACAGGAGGTTAAGTCCTGGCTCAGGAAGTGCTTCGCTATGAAGAACCTCGGAGAGGCTTCCTATATTTTAGGAATCAGGATAGTGAGAGAATGAAGTAAGAGACTAATAGGACTTAGTCAGAATACTTACTTGGATAACGTACTAAAACGTTTTAGTATGGAATACTCGAAGAATGGAGAACTACCGATACAGAGTAATGCCAAGTTGATTAAGACTCAATGTCCGAGTACCGAAGCCTAGATAGCAGAGATGAGCCAAGTACCTTATGCTTCTGCAGTTGGCTCGATCATGTATGCTATGACTTGTACTCGCCCAGATGTGGCCTTTGCTTTGAGCATGGTCAGTAGATATCAAGGGAACCCGGGCAAATCTCATTGGCACCGAACCAACCGATCTCCTAAGTCCTCAGAGATGTAGAAAACCGAGCCTGTTATGGCTGTGGTGAGATTGGACACATTAAGAGGGACTGCCCAATAATCACGAACTTAGGCGCGGATGGACGCATTATGATGAGCACCGCAGGAGAATCTACCCCGGAGTCGTCGACGAGTAGTGGTACGTTTTTAAAATAGTATTTGCTTTTAAAAATTAATTTATATTCATATAAGATTAAAATTGGGGATGACACTTAAAAGTAACAATAACAACTCACATGATGAAATAAGGTCGTAATATTCAAGAGAACTAAAAGATCCCTTAGAGAAGCTATTATGACTCACCATATACATAGGGGTTGTGCGCAACTGAGATGTTGCAGACTTAGAGTGAGTGACACCGCTTAGGTCCCCTTTCCTTATTTGGTTGAGGGTTTGAGGCAGAGATGCTCAGTCGACTGCCTGGGTCATCTTAAGTATTCACAACCTGTATATGACAGGCAGTAGTAGTGGTACCATAGGGGATCATGGCATAAAAGTATCCCTTCAGTAAATAAAGCACTTTTATTTGTACGTATGCGCACATAGCGGTACGATACATAGGAGTGTTAATTTCAATATAGAAAACAGGAAACTCGAGAACAGTTACAAGGAGCACATTATTGAACATACTAAGAGTACAGTACAAATCATACCAGGGATACAAAGTCGTTTGTCAGACGTTTCTTTCGTTTGACCAAAACTTTGTTCGGTGTGCAGTCCGTTGTTTTCTTTCGTCATGAGTTGGCGTGGTCCTCACCATACTGAGTTCATATATTTCTATCGCCTCGATCGGCAAGTTCTCAAAACTTTCGTCATTCGTATCGAAGGTCCGACATAAACCTAAACTTTATCTTTCACATTCTAAATCCTCGAAGTACTCGTGTGATGGGTACTTTGTCCTCCGAAGACTTATCATCGGATGTCCGCAGACCGCCACAAAATACCACTCGTTCAGCAGACCAAGTTCGCACATAGAGGCTATGGACGAATACAGCCCGCCTATTATTTTGAATGTATACATAATGGTGTTATATGAGAGTGATTATGCAGATCTAGTATATGTGTTTCCACCCTATCTCCTGTTTTCCCCGTGGGTTGTGGACCTGGGGCAGAGTCGCACATCCGACAGTCCTACTAATCTTAATCATATATAGCTAGTATATGCGAGGTAATGATAGATGGACCAAGTATGAATCCTATCGAGAACACCAGGGCAAGGTTGCCAGGTCTACGTGTGAGTATTCTACAAAACAGAAGAGCTCAACCCCAGTAGTAACGTTAAGAGAGCTAATTTTAGGACAAAATTCATTCTAACAGGGGGACGATGTGACAACCAAAAACTTTCCATTATGTTCAACCTTTCACTTCAATATGAGTTAAAACTATTTCTGCTAACTTTCAAACTTTTTGGAATAAGTTTGAGTGATTTAAAGTTAGTATTTCAAGAGATATTAGGAGAGTGGATACCCTAAGGTGTACTATGTAGCAAAACATGCCCAAAACGTCAAGAGTTTTGAATTTATGGTCCAAAATGGTATTAGGACCGTAAACCCAAAAGGCTATATAAGTGTGACTTAGTTATTTTTATCACTTTTTCACAATTCTAAAGACTAGAGCCATTTCTCTCTCAAGTAGCATCCCGTTTTTCTTCAAGATCTTCAACTAGTAAGTGTTTCTAGCCCTATTATCACTAGATCAAGTGTTCAACCTCACGAAATCATCAAAATACCTCAAGAACAAGGTGTTCACGGCCCAAGAATCTTCTTGGACCGTGAACACTAAAAATGGGGCTTAAATGTGCCCTTTGTCCCTTTAGACCTTTGGAACAAGTATAGCAACAACCCCTAACATGTTTAAACCATAAGAGCCTCAAGAAAACCCCCAAATATCACAAGGATGAGGTGTTTACGGTCCAAGAATCTCCTTGGACCGTAAACCCTATTAAGGTTGCTAAAAGTGTGCCAAAGTGCCTTAAACTCTTGCCAAACCCTAGAAGCAAACATGGAACCTTCCTTGGATGTGTTGAGCACATGAAACCTCACAAATGTCCCATATATAGGAGTTTACGGTTTGGGGATCTCCCAAAACCGTAAACCCCTCTTAGACATTTTTTGATGCCCCAAACTCATTCCTTAAGCTTAGAAACTAGTCTACATCTTTACCTAGAAGTGTTTAGGACTTGAAAACTTCATTTGACCATAAACCATTTGAGTTTACTACCGTAAACTCAAAATCATATGGTCCAAAAACGGTAAACCCTATAAAGGGTGATATGTTTCCCTAATCACTTCCTAAAGCTAAAACTTGAAGTTAGGACGCTTCAAAAGGACCCACAGGACTTCAAACCACCACATGGTCAAGGTACCATGAGTTTACGACCGTAAAGTCATGGGTTTACCACCGTAAACTCAAGTAGAGTGGGTTACAAAACCGTAAACACCATTTAGTGCCATTTCACTTCCCTTTGTTAAATCACATATGATTCCAACACCTAGCCAAGGTGTTTCCTAGTCCCGGAAGGTGTTATCTTTCATATAGTTGTTTATAAACACTATATTCATGTCAATATGTGTCCTTATATATCATTTAGGACTTACTGTGTCTCGGGACTTTATTCGTGGAACTTCTCATCCGTACGCGAATACCCGTTTGAATCACCCACATCAGGTGAGTTCATACCCCGTAATGAATCATTTAACTATTTTAAACTGTTTTAAGGGGAGGAATACAAGTTGAACACAATGATAATTGTGTAATTAATTGTTGCTAAACATTCTTCAAAAATGTTACTTATGTCATTTATAAGTCGGCTTTACATTTCAAAACTCTTTTAAGGGTTGTGTTACTTTATAGTTGTACAGAACTCCGTTTTTAAAATATAAGCATAACTTGGTAGACAAATGAGCCTTTTCATCATCAGTATAGTTAGAACATTAGTAAACTATTATAGGTATAGTTTAGGAGAATACTATTCATTACATCTAGTACAATGAAGCACACACAGAAACAATACCAGAACATAACAAACAGTGAAGAGAATCAAACAATACCAGAACAGAACATAACTAACAAGTTAATTTAATATAGCATGACAACACGCAGACAGGAACTAACTTTAATGTGAATTACACGGCTTGCATGGATTTGCTCGGGTCGCGTTTGGTTCCCTAAATCTCCATACATGAGAGCGTTTAGTAGGGGTTCCAGCTTTCACATTATGACCGTAATAAAACAAATATGTTTTTAGGTTAATAGTACCTTCATATGTCATTATAAACGACATCAGCGTACTCATTTCTCCCATTACTTTCATAAAGTGTCGGTAACACTTGAAGGTTAATGAATTCTCTATTCGAGATAGGTTGTAAACTAGGGAGAATGTACCTTACAGTTGACAAAGGAAAAGTAGAGTCTTGGTAGAAGACTGCTTTCATAACAGTACAGTCTTGGTAGAAGACAACTTTCATAACAGTAGAGTCTTGGTAGAAGATTGCTTTCATAACAGTAGAGTGTTAGTAGAAGACTGCTTTCAAAACAATTGAGTCTTGGTAGAAGGCTACTTTTAAAAAGTTAGAACCATGATGCTAACCTTATGATTATGTAATTTATACACTATAGGATACATATATGCTAAGTAGATTCTGACAACTAATAGGATGTGTGTTCTTCACTGTACGTCCTGTTCCCGTTGGATGTGGGTTTACACCGAGGTCACCCAATCTATTATCTACCCTAATCTATATATATTTATGCTTAGTATACATTAAGTCATCATAAGGGTACCAGGTATGGATCAGGTCATAGGACACTAGAGTCAATGCACAATTTTTTTAGTACAAAACTTTCGTTTAAAAGTCAGTACTTTTGGTATACAAAACTAGCGATTTCCCATTTAAGGGCTGAATCCATTTTATTATGCCAGTACAGTTTTAAAGACTTTAAGTGAGTTAACTCTATAACACCTTAGTTTATACACCATGTTTATATATAAAACTAATATCTGACAGCTAATAGGATGTGTATTCTTCGCTGTACGTCCTGTTCCCATTGGATGTGGGTTTACACCGAGGTCACCCAATCTACTATCTACCCGATACCAAATTATATATAGCAGTATAAACAAGGCTATTGAAAAAGTAATCACCATAGTCAATATTTTATTATAAGAAATACAGGTTTTCTTAAAAGGAACTCTCCATTCGATATAAAGGAACCATTACAAATAAATCCATGAGTAACAAGTGAATACACCAAGGTTATATATGACAACGATCTAACAACCAATGGAATATGTGCTATCCTCCTTACTTATTGTACCTCGTCGAGTTGTAGCTTGAGGGCAGATGCGCATAATTGATTATTTGTTTACTCCAAGTATATATAACTTGTACCCAATTATTACGCATAGAAAGGCTTGTAGTGTCATTTTACTCAACTCCCATTTTAAGTAGGAAATATATGATTTTCTTGAGGAATAGGCAAACTTTACAAAACAACACCTTACAGCTTAAAGTGCTTTACATATACATTTTCAACCACATTTTTATAACTTACTGACATCACTAAAATCTTATGAACTCACCAGCTTAATTGCTGATCAACTCTTTCAAATAACTTGTATTCTCAGGAGACTATTAGACAGGTGCTCGTGCTGGGACTTCAGAAGATGGAGCATTATAGCTTCAAGTCTTGTTTTGTTATTTGTTTATGACTTCTATGTTTTGTGAACACATACATTGTAAACACTTTCTTCCTAAATGAAATGGTTGTTCATTACTTACTTACCATATACATATCTTGTGATACTTGACTTGACGTACTCCACCCCCGAACGTTTCTGCCGTTCCGGATTTAGGGTGTGACAGAGACCAACTTCGTATGAATATGAGTCTAGAACCTTTCAGGTGTTCAAAGCTCTATGAATGTGAAACCTTTTAGGTGTTCAGAGCTCTCATAAAGTGAAGTTAAGAAACAATTGGGCAATAGGATGAGACACTCATAGTGAGAATCTCAGTCCAAACTTTATCGATCATCTAAGTAATTGTGAAAGAGTTTCATGATATGCCTCCTCCCAAAACATTGCCACTAGGAAGTGTTAGTTGGATAGAGAAACAAATCGTTCATTGATTTTATACTAGATGAGTCACACTGTGTTTGCTAACAATTTGTGGATTGTACCATGAAGTGTTACTAAAAGTCCATTGGTCTTGTGCCAACTAAGTAGGTTCCTGAAACACTCTATGATATGTGAAGTGGGATTCTATCCTCACTTCTGTATATGTAAGTCTACGATTATGAGGCTTACGCTCGTCGTTTAAGCGCTCGACAATCTGGGACATTGAATAGAGATGTGTTATCTCATTAGAGAACCCATCAAGCATTTTGGATAATTGTTTAATAATCCTTATGAGAACAAATTGTATGTTGCTCGAAGGGCAGTCTTCCGAGATAAGGAGTTGATTTCCAAAAGGGCTAGTGGGAGCCACATTGATCTTGATAAGATTCAATATCCAACCAACGAAGAGCCTAAAGTTGGACATAACATTCAATTTTGAATTGAAAGAGCTATTAAGGAAACTGACATATTTCCATTTTTCCTTATAGATGTGACAGAAGACGTCATGGACCTAGTTATATAAGAGTTTATATTGCTAAGCTATTAGAGTCACTGGTAGATAGCAATCAAAGTGTACCAGCTATCGGAAGCTATGGTAGGCCCTAAAGGCTACAACATGGAAGGAGGAATTGAAAAGCGAGATTCAATCCATGTATATTGTTATTTGGTAGATCTAGCACTTGACCTTAACCCTTAGGTGCAAGTGGATCTTCAAGTAGAGACAATCATGGATAGTAACAAACACATAATTAAACCAAGATAGGTTTTGAAGGATGTTTAAACTTAACAAGTTCATTTATGGACCGAAATAAGCATCTCGCAAGACGGATCATTATTTCAGTGAGAAAGTTCAAAGTGTATGAATTTCGAGAAATAAATATGAGCCATACATATGTCAAAGCTAGTGGGAGTAATTGGATTCTTTGTTTCAATGAGAATGTTCAATGAGTTTGAACTTCGAGAAACATAGATAAGCCATATATATATATGTCAGTGCTAGTGGGAGCACTGTAGTCATCCTTGTATTGTACACAGATAATGTACGATTTATAGGAAATTATATTCTAACTTAGCAAGTGTAAAAGCTTGGCTTGGTATGAGAATTGTTTTGCTATGATATACATGGGAGATACAGAACACGTACATATATCAAGGTGATTCATTGGATTAAGCCAAAGTATGTGGAATGTTGAGGAAACTCAACATGCTGAACTTGGAAAGGTTCGTGCATAATATGGCATAACATTGAGCGATGCTAATGTCCTAAGTTCTACTAGAGGTTATGAGTCGTGTCCCATATCTTTTTCTATGGTTTCGATCATATATGCCATGACATGTACCAGATCTGATGACTCGTATGCCTTGAGCATGACAAGTTGGATTAGATCAATTTGGCGAGAATCAATGAATGAAGATCAAGAACATTCTTAAGTGTCCTTGGAGGACAGAAGAGATGATATTGATAGTATGGAAGAGATCATTGTAAGAGTTACATTGATGCTAAATTCCGCACTAATAAAGGCAATTCTGTTTGCAGTCGGAATTCGTGCTTTTACTGAATGGTGGTATATTAGCTTGAAAGAGTATCGGGTAATACACCATAGTGGATTTAACATACTTAGAGTATATTACAGTTGGTTAAATTGCAAAGTGGACACTGTGACTGAAAGAGATTCAATAGTGACATCTTTTTGAAATTCAATCATTGATGGTCCTTATGAAGTTTCTTGTTACTTTGGGTGAACTTACCTTGAGTATGGATCCCAAGTCACACGAGCTCAAATGAAACATACTCAGTAAGTACTAACACATTTGATAGTGAGTAAAATGTAAAGAAATCATAGTCAATGATTCATATCGAAAGATAATATTGTCGACCCATTCCATAAGCCGATGTCATTGACCATGTCTGACGGTCAGAAAAAGTCGAGAGGCATTAGATTTGCAAATGAATTGGCTTAAACACTCTTAGTTTGGTTTGTTTTAAAACCCGAGAACTTTAAGCAATATAAGTTTTAATTTGATTTGGCGATTATTAAGTGGTGACCTTAATATATGATGGATTTCAGTCATTTCAGTTAGTCTATCACTGCGTTCTCACTCTTGCATGTTTGGAACCCACTTCCCGAGTATTGATTTACTCAAACGTCCACAGTCGGTCATACTCTTGGAAGTAAGCAGTGATTCAAGATTGTCATGATTATTAGTGGATTGTCCATATTGATTGGACATAGCATAGAGATTGCGCTAACACTCATGAGTGCTTAATAGAGATTTAAGTATTGGACCAACCCATGCTTAGATATTGCTACATGGATTTAGTTACGAGTAATTCTAAGACGATAATATCTTATATTCTTCAAACATAGATACATGTGAGGTTTTGCTCTGTGATTCTGTTATGCATTGGACTACTCCAACGCTAACTGTAGCTGGTAATTATAAATGGTATGTCCATGTGTGACATGATGAAATAGACAAAAACTATGTAGTCAAAGTTTATTCGTTCCTTCTGCCTTAATAGGAGAAGCGATATCTATGGGCCCCTCGATGATTTGGTGCTGACATCTAAAGTGCTTGGTCGAGCCCTGACTGGAATTGATGTGTTCAATTTAGTAGTCAGATGTAGTCATCACAAATCTATATCGGGAAGCATAATCTTGAATTCTTGAGATTGACCATTATCCATGTCTCGAATTCATACCGATATCACAGAACGAAGGGATAGTTGATCACTTATCTAAGGGCTGAATCTTGATTAGATCAAGAGTTCGATAGTTGCATTGGATGGATAACTCTATATTCATTATTGGAGAAATATTAGTCCTCGTATAGTTGATGACTTGTCCAAGTGGGAGACTGTTGGAATAGTGTCCAAGATGATTAACTATTGGTCATATTTCTAATAATAGCAGGGTCCTTTTGGGATGCCCTCAAGACCCAAATTGAGTAGAATATATAAAGGAGAAATTAGTTCACTAATTATTCTAGTAAGAAACTAATTGGAAATACATTTTGCAAATATATATTGGGAATTAATTAATAGTTTAATTAATTAAAGGGTTGAATGTTCATTAATCGATATTTGGTTAATCAGGAATGTTCCAGAACCTTATGGAATTAGGGTTGGATGAAAATCACTCCACCCCACATGGGAAAGGAGTGAGATTTCGTGGTTAGGCATCCATCCCACATGGGAAGGAGTACTAAACCCTAGGAGGCATCCAAGGCTATAAATAGGGCCTTAGGGATTTCATTCCTCCTTGCTCCTTGGCTTGAAGTATTCGCCAACCCTTATTCCTCCCCCTCATAGGGACAATTTCTAACCCCTTTGGGTTTGTGAAATTGACCCTTATTCTAGTTATTTTTATTCCACTCTTTGGTGTCATTGGGTGTGATACCATTAGAGGGATTCTGGTTTGGGTCCTTTCATCCAAGCAACTTCATGGATGTTCAAGATGTCAACCATGGAGATCAAGGGCTACATAAGAGGTATGTTTTCTTACTTATGTTTTATGTTTTCTAGGGTTGATATAATTAGAATGAAGCCATAGATCCATAGGATGCATGTACACTTAGGTATATCATTGTTTCAATTTTTCTACTGCCTAGTTTTAGAGTGTATTTGATGCGTAGAAAACCCAACAAGCGGTGGGTGAGAGTGGACACCCATTAAACTTCCATTTTATAGGCGGTAACCTTATACCCCCCTTATAGACCGACTTCATGAATAAGGGTTGAATTTTAACTTTTAAAATTTAAAAAAACTATTCAATTCCATAACTTATGTGTTTAAAGTAGTTTTAATTAAAAAAAAACTCTTCAAGTTCCATAACTTGAGGATATGTTATGGAAGACTTTAAACTATTAAAAGAATATAACTTTTATTTATTCATAAACTATGTAAATATTTATGAGTTTTATGAATCTTAAATGTGACTTTTCATATAACTTGGGACAAGTTACATAAACACATTTTAGAACCAACTCTTAGATTAATTTGGATTGAAAACAACAATTTTACATAACTTATCTATTAATCTATGCAACTCATAAGAACAAGATAATTCAATCAAAATTTTTCATGTAATTAGCCTAACCATTAAAATAATACAAAACATGAATCTATTTACAATTATCATTGAAATTGGATTAGCATGAACATTACCACACCAAAAACAGGTTTATAAGTTGAAAAACAGCTTAAGGTAATGTTCATAGTCCAATTCCAGCAAAAACAGAAGAATATATGTTGTATGGGGGTCCAACTCATCGAGTGCATGAACCAACTCGGTGAGTTGGAATAATTTAGCCTTGGGCTCGTCGAGTCCCTTCATGGACTCAGCGAGTCTGCTGAGCACACAACAATAAACATCAAAATTTTCAGCCAATTTTGCAAGTATAACAAGAAAAGAAGGCTAGGCTCTGATACCACTGTTGGTTTTTGAGCATTCTAACACACCTAAGTGTACATGCAACCCTAAATACCTTTAATATATTTTTTTCTCTATTCTACATGCAAATATGAATATTCCAAGGTATTACCCTATCTAGCATACAATCTTTTGATACCTCTTGATGTAGCTTGACTCTATGGAGCTCAAGAGCCTAGTGCCCCAAATGTGACACCTCAAATGGTTCACACAACATCAAATACACTTGGAATAACTTAGAGAGAAATAAAATAGTTCATGAAATCGGCTAGCCCTCACCATTGCTTCTTAGTGCCCAATTTTTGGAAGAATAAGATGCTTGTATATTGTGTCACAATTAGGGTTACACCATGTAAACCCTAATTGTCATGGCCTTTAATATTCATGATCCATGGGTACAAAAATACCATGGAGCATCCTATGGGTATTAGCCTAACATGATAATCCATGGAGCATTAGTCCACTATACAAGTATGGATGATTTACACAATCAACCCATATATTTAATTAGTCTCCTTTTGATCACTTAATTAATTCCAAATTAATTCTTGATCAATACTAATTAAATAATCTCATTAATATATTAATAAACCTTAAGTGTTATTTCTCTCATTTTAGTCTATCCAAAAGCATGATCCCATGCAACCCAAATGGACCATACCAATCGGGTCAAGTACATACCAAATATAGTTATGGACTTAGACATTACTCCAACACTTTTTGCCATAGAGTAGCATGTACCGCGAATGTCAAATCCTCCAGAGATCATATTGATCACTTTGGCGTCAAACGGGGGGGGGGGGGGGGGGGGGGGTCCTGATCTTTCGAGGATCTTTTGAGGATCCTTGTCTTTTTCTTTGGATTTTTACTTTCTTCTCCCACGGATTTCTTTGAGGTATTCCTTGGATTTTAGGATCTTTGAGCCTCAGGGTCCTTCATGTTTCAAGATCATAGTTTACAGAGATCGTTATTTGTTTGTTTTTCTACATGGAAAACGTTAGCTAGGGGTGGGCGTTAGTCTAGCTAACGCCCCTCCGATGCTTAAGTTAGTACTGTACTCGAATAGAAAATAAGTAATAACGCAAATTTTATGGTAAAGAACATGTGTACCATGGTTTTTTCGTGGATCAGTCGACCCTACTTACATGTAGTATGCTTTGAGGTTTATAGGATTCCAAGATCTTGGTTGGACATCTCCTTCGAGTGTTGTTCGCCAATATGCTCCTTTCCCTGCTTCAGCATCTATGAGATACGGTCCTTCCTATTTGGGAGTTAACTTACCTGCGGTGGGATCCTTGGTTTTTTGGAATGTTTTCCTTAATACCAAGTCTCCTATTTGAAACCTTCTTAATTTTATAGGATGTTGATTCCCGTTAACATCCTTAGCCAAAACGGCACTTACCATGTTTGAAGATATTGAGAGGTAGAGAAGAAGTGGTTCTCCATCTATAGGTTTTACTAGTAGTGGTGCAAAGCATAGATATTTTTTGAGTTTTTGGAAGGCTTTCTCGTGTTCCTCATTCCACCCAAATTTCTTATTCTTTTTCAAGATATCGTAAAAGGACTTGCTCTTTTCTAAGGATCTTGAAATGAACCTGTTGAGTGTTAATACTCTTATGGTTAGCCGTTGGAATGCTTTTGTTGAAAATGGGGATCTCAGTTCCATGATTGCTTTAATCTGATATGGGCTTGCTTCTATCCCTGTCTTGCTTACCATGTATCCAAGGAACTTGCTTGACTTCATTCCAAAGTGACATTTAAGTGGGTTCAACTTCATATTGTATTCGTTCAGGATGTCAGATGCTTCCTTAAGGTCTTTGAGGTGATCTTCGGCTTTCATTGACTTCACTACCATGTCATCAATATAAACTTCCATGGTGTACCCCAGCTTGTCTTTAAACATCCAATTGACCAACCTTTGATACATTGCACCTGCATTTTTAAGACCAAAAGGCATTGTAGTGTAACAATATATACCTGTTTGTGTTATGAATGTCGTGTCCTCCAAGTTTGATGGCTCCATATGGATTTGTTGGAATCCTGCTGAAGCATCAATGAAAGTCAATAGTTTGTGGCATGCCGTCGCGTCTATCATAGATTCAATGTGTGGTAGGGGGAAAGGATCCTTAGTACAAGCCATATTAAGATCCGTGTAGTCTACACACACTCGCCATTTTCCATTTTTCTTTTGTACAACAATCACGTTAGCTAGCTTTCTTGGAAACTTCATTTCTTTGGTCATCTTTGTCTTGAGGAGCTTCTCTACCTCTTCTTGAATGATTTTATTCCTTTCAGGTGAAAACTTCCTTTTCTTTTGATGTATTGGTGGCGAAGAAGGATCAATATTAAGTTTAAGAGTAATAATACTCTTGTCTATAACTTTCATACATTTCTGTTTCCACACGAATGTCTTGCTTCTGGTTCTTAGGAAGTTCAATAGATCATGCTCAATATTCTTAGGCATTAGGGATCCTATGTGAACTTTGGCTTCAGGATCCTCAATACCCAGGGGCACTTCCTTCATGTCTTGCTCCTTTGTTTCTAGAATATGTCGTGCCCCTGTCTTAATTACTATGCTTGCTGAGGTCTGGTTATGGATTTCAAGGAGGTTTTACAACATTCCTTGGCTTCTTGTTGATCTCCTATGATCTTTACTGTCCCGTATGGTGTAGGCATTTTCACGCACTGATGGTAAGTTAATGACATTGCTTTCATTTCATGGATCCATGGCCTACCTAGTATCACATTATAAGAAGATAGGGTGTCAATAACATAGAAATGTTGTATAGCGTTTACCCCTTTAGTGTATATTGGTAGCTTTATTTCCCCAATTGTATGATTTATCTCCCCGCAAAATCCTATGAGGATCGAGGATCTTTTAATTATCTCTGATTCAGGAATATCCATTCTTTTTAGAGCACTTAGTAGTACTATGTTGAACAAGGATCCTTCATCAACAAGGATCCTTCCGACGAAATGGTTGGCCATATATAGCGTTATCACGAGTCCTTCATGGTGAGATCCTATTTTCGTTACCTGTCAGTCTCATCAAACATGATATCCTTCGTGTTGCTGACCGTGGTATTTCTCTGTGGCTTGTCTTCCTTCTCAGTTTTAGACACTTTGGTGTGTCTTTTCACCTGAGAATAAGAGGTACCACAGATTTTAGATCCACATAAGATATCATTTATTATATTAGCATTTGGGGGTGGAGATTCTGGTTTTTCCAGGATCTTTTGATCATCTCAAACGTTCTCCTTGGATTTTTCTCTTTTTCTCCCATGATTTCTTTGAGGTGTCCTTGCTGAGAAAGTAGCTAATCTCTTTTCTCAGGGCTATACAGTCCTCCGTGATATGGTCGAAGTCTTCATGGTAAGCACACCATTTGGACTTGTCCTTCAAGGTGGTGGGTTTGTTATCTCTTTTCGGCCATCTTGCTTTGTCTATAAGATCCTGCATATCATGAATTACACCTGAAATATCCAATGAAAAACAATAGTCAGTGATCTTATGAATAAGGCGTCGCTTTGTAGGATCTTGGAGTCAAGGACTCGGGCCTTCTGTTGGGATTCTCATAATAACTCAAAGGGTTGCTTCTCTTCTGGATTTCTCTATCCTCTTCGAGCCTTATGAACCTCAATGGCCGAAACCTGACCTCGTCCAATATTTTGCACGAGGTCATCACAAGGTCTTCATAGAAGCGTAAATCCTTCCTAAGTCCCACTTTGAAGGCTTCCCTGAAAAACCTGTTAACGAACTCCCTAAGTTGTCATTAGGATCCTGAACCACTCGATAGATATCGTTGGTGATTTTTTTTGAAGGTTCTGCTGCAAGAAAACTGGTTATTAAAGATATTGACTATGTGTGCGAATGAAGTAATAGAGTATGGGGGAACGTTTAGCAGCCATTTAAGGGCTGATCCTGTAAGGGTCGAACCAAAGCCTTTGAATAGGCAAGCTCCCTTCAAGTGTCCTGGGATGGGAATGATCTCCATCCTTTCTTTGTATTGGGTTATATGCTCTTCAGGATCTATAGTTCCATCGTATGGCTTCATGTTAGGGGTTTGGAAGCGCTTAGGAACTTTGGTATCGGCTATCATTGGAGCAAATTCTGTGATCCAGCGACTTGTAGGAGATGCATATGGTATGGGTTGGACCACTCTGGGTACACTTGAGATCATCTGCCTTAGTTGCTGAAGTTCCATGGCCATGTTTGGATTTATTCCAGCATCAACGTTAGTATAGTTAGTATTAAAAGTATTGTTGTCTAGGAAGTTACCACAATCAAGGTTTCTAGGAGTATTGAAAGGCTCATTGAGATCATTGATCATAGATGCTTGGTTGTCTATAGTTGTCCCCCATGGCGACGCCACAGTGGCAGGAACTGTGTTCTTCTGGTGATTCTCTGAGGATCTCGCATCACCAAAGTTCAGGATCCTTGGTTGTACAACCGTGGGCGTTGCTCCCTAGGACTTCTGGAATTCCGCCTTCATCCTTTCCACTTATTTAAGCAAATCTCTATTCTCGTCCTATTGGTGGGTCACCTATTGCGTTATTTTCTTCATCATAGCGAAGAGTTCTGTAGTAGTGACCGAGGCAGTCGGATCTTGGAGCCCTGGAGATCCCAAACTTCCTTGGTTAGTGATTAGAGGGGTGTATTTATTGGAAGTGCCAGGCACTTTCCTCTAAGCAGGGGGCTCGGTCGGATGAGGTGGTAGGATTTTAGTTGGAATGGAAGTAGCAGAGGATGAAGAAAGGATCAGTTGTGCAAACTTGATTTTCACAAGGATTTCGAACACCATGGCCCCACGGTGGGCGCCAATTTGGTCAAAAACTACAAAAGTGTTAGTCAACCAAATTGAATGAGAGGTTGTGATGTTCAGAATATGTAATTGCAAATGATATAGGAAAGTGACACAATCGTTTACAAGGAAAGCCCTTGATCCTTGCTAGGATCACGAGAACAAAACCTTGGGAGGTGATAATGATCACCTGCCTTAATGATTTTATTAATATAAAATGGTGATTACAAGGAGTTCTTTGTAAAAATAAGTAAGCACTTTTGTAGTGTAAGCTAAGGGTCCAAAACCGTGTGTTATGTGCAGAATACAAGTGTCAATTTATAGTCTAAGCTAGCTAAAAAGATGTCCGATATTTCTGGGATCCTCTACAACCCGCTTCACGAATGTTATTTGACCAAGTATTCTGGGTCTTTAGCATACTTGAGATGATTCTTTGTTGAGAACTAGTATTCCCTTGCATACTACTGCACCCATGTTAGTTATAGACAAAATATTCTTGGGTTTTGAGCAATCTAACACTTCCTAAGTGTGCATGCAACCCTAATAAACCTTGGATCTATGTTTGTCTAAATACATGCAAAATAATAATTTTCCAAGGTTCATAACCTATCTAACATGGCATGGGGAACATTTCAACATAAAAGAGTTAGAAGAGATTACATACCTTTGTTGATGATTTTGATTCTTGAGGAGTTTGAGGGCCAAGCACCAATAGTGTGAATGCCTCAAATGGAATCACAAATCACCACAAACTCTTGGAAAACTTTGAGAGAGTGTATACACACTTATAAAATCGGCCACACACAAAGCCTCACACAACTAGTGCCACTAGTGGCTATTTCATGCAACATAAGCATGCTTATATAGTGTACATGATTAGGGTGAAACCCTAATAACCCATGACCTTTCCTTTTCCAAGGATCCATGGGTTAAAAGCTCCATGGATCATCCATGGACTTCCATACAAGCCTAGCCCATTTACAAATGAGTGTTAGCCCACACCATATAAAACCAATAGCCCACAATCTAATTAGTCTTCCTTTTAATCTCTAAATTAATTAATAATTAATTTAAGACTAAGACTAATTAAATAACATGAATTCATATTAATATATTATAACTTATAATATATTAATAATCATATGTGTATAACTCTCATAAAATTATCCATAAATAGTTTGGATGAAATGCAACCCAAATGGACCATGCCGGGTCGGGTCAAGTATATACCAAATAAGTTATGGACTTAGATACCTTATCCAACAGACTCCCACTTGGATAAGTCTAATAACTATATTTGCGTATGTTACTTCAGGAACCAACCAGCAATCGTAGCTCTCAAAAACTCTGTTGAACTATGAAGCGCCATTTTAGATAAGTGATCATATAATCCTCTATTCTCATGATATTAGTCGGACAAATACATGGAACAACGTCGTACTTATTGTCCAGCAGTTTGTTTCCCGATTTTTCGATTTGTTTGACAAAGAACTTAATCTAACACATCAATTTAGTTCTGACCAGCCGGTACATAGGTCACAACAAAATCATCGAGGGGCCCAGATATCGCTTCTATTTCTAGAAGGAATAGATAAACTTCGACTCATATGCTTGTTCTACTACTTGTTGAATTGTACACAAAGGCACGTTTTATAACATCAAGTTACTGACGCGTTTATGTGCAATCAATGCACAACCAACTCATAGGTAACAACTCATATCTCTAGGTTTGAAGATTTATAAGATATTACCGTCTGACGATCACTCGAGATAAATTCCATGAAGTGATACTAGTGAGCGTGGGTTTAATCCAATACTCATAACTTATGAGCACTCATGAATGTTGTAGCAACCATTCCTATGACTAAACCCATTTAGCCATCTACAAACTCGATTCATGACAGTCTTGATTCATACCTACTTCCAACATATGAACGACCGTGGAGTGTTTAAATAACTTAGTCATTCGGAAAGAATAACCTAGCTATTTTGGAAGTCAAAACATGCAAAGTGAAACACAATAATAATCGAATCCAATATGGTCTCACAACCCTTTTGAATATAAATAGAACCACCTTTTATTTATCACCATATTGATTACACATTATTCATTGTATAATGTTTCAAACAATCAACTTAAGACTTGAATAAAACAACAGTCGTCCCATGCTCCTGGCACGTACACTTTGTTTTTCTAACAATAGTTATGCTATACTCCAGGTATGCACACTATGTTTGTCTATGATCCTTACATTGTGATGTAGATCAATTGACCATGATTCCAATGATACTCATTTCACAATCCCAAATTCTTATTGTAAATGTGAGAATCCCTGATTCCTATCCTTTACCAAAAAATCTATTAGATTTTAAACTTTTATGCAATGTTCCTCTTGTAATGATTATTCACAAAGTCACCAAAACTTTGTCACCAGTCATTACAAAGTATTCCAAAGAAGGTAAACCTCTATGGAACGGAAGTCTCATATTCAAAGTACATTGCTTTGAACATCCTTCTTGCATTAAGGTTTTCTAATCTTACATACATTGAATAACTTCCACCTATGGAGTAATTTCCATAGTCCCATTTTGACTATCACTTCCGAACAAGAGTTACTTCTTTTCGGAATATGTCAATATGGTCCTTTCGACAACTTACATCATACTTCCAACTTTCCCTGAGCAACCAATCTTTGGCGAACCTCAGATTGTCCTCGACAATTGCTTAATCTCTTTAGTCATATCCAGTTCTAGACGTTTCCCTTCTCAATGCCTTAAGCATTTGGAAAATTTAGAAAAGATGAATATTATAGCACATGCAATCGATCCTATATCCAAAGCATATGGGACACGATTCATGATGTTTAACATAAAGACATGATACTAGACCAGTCTTTTGCTACAATATTTTTTATTTTTTATTTGCCATGTTTTCAAAATTTAACTATGATGAAGGATGCCGTAATCATAATCGAATTTTTAAAACGCAATATATATAAAATTTCTTCAAGTTGAACCATTCCAACATAAAATCCATATATATATATTCTTCACTAAAGATGATTAAAATCTCAATCTAAGCTTTAGAATTGAAATGAAGTATAATTTCCTCTCCCTTAATTATAGCAAAACAACTTTTCAACCCCTGCAACTTCACGAATTGAAACTTTTTTTCTATAATTAACATTGCTAACTTGCAACACTTAAACGTAATAATCATGCTCCCACTAACATGATGATTATCAGCATAACACTTATGCTCCCACTAGCTCTGACATATTTCCAGAAATCTGTTGGACTTCTGAAATTTAGATTCATACACCATTTTCTAGATAGCTCACATGTGTGTCTAAACTATTTTCAGGACTATGAAAAGGGATGCCGTAATCATAGTCTCAATTGCATAGGCATTTGCTATTTCTCACAAGTCCATGTTAGTGTGCCGGTTAACCACACGCGCTCCACTAACGACTTTTGAAAAAGCAAATAACACAATTGATATCTACGTAAAATCTACTTAGTGAAAGCGTTTCCTCACCATCATTTTCATGAATTGGAGAGAAACCTTATGAAACTTAGATATTATAGTGTATGAGTTCCTTTCCATATGAATTTATCAAAACCATAATCTCAAGATAAGGTTAGTGACAAATTCAGCCTTACATGGATTAAACTTGTTCAATCTTATTTTCTTGTCACCTTGGTAGCACAAGGCCCACCAATGCTTCCAAGTTGAACTCTGATAACTCACATGCAAATTCAACTTATTTGAAGTAGGTACAGAAATAAGAATTATGTCAACACGATAGGTTGCAAACCTTAAGTCGTGTGCTAGTGATAAATTACAGGTTTTACTCCTGATTAAATCTTGAAACTCTTTCAGGATATTTAAGGCTCCCACTGTCCCCTTGACATATAAGTTTCCCCGGTCAAGAACCATTCCTTGACAAAACAAATATTCAAGGGATAGTGTGGATTCTTATCAAGACTAACACTTCACACAATTGGAGTATGACTCTAAGAATTGTTTTGGAACGAAGTATGACTCATCTTCTTGATTTTAACCAATCCAACAATTCATGACCTCTCTTCTTAGCCATAAAAATGCACTAAGACGTCCATAGAGTATGAATTTGTGATATGCTTTCATAATCATTAAGATGATCATGAAATACGATACTAAAGTACTCTCCCATCCGTCCAGATTTGAGAAACTTTTATCTTTCTGCCTAATTTGATTCTTCTCATTTGTTTTGTCCTACATTGTAACCTTTCCAATGTTACAGAATTATACTTAACCTTATAAAGTATAATCTTATTTACTAATCTTTAGTAAATCATGACAAATCAATCTTTGTGGTGGACCTTGATCAGCGCACACCCAGTGTACCTAATTCCTTTGTCCTTCAATTGAATCACATATACATGTGATCAAAGAATTAGTCTTAATTTTCAAAGATGAAAATTCTCATTCATTATACAATACAACTTGTATGATTCAAAGTTTCTGTCCAATTGAAACTTGGGTGATGAAAAACTTTCTTCATTCGGTAAATTCAGACACTACCACAAATGAAGGAATCAAATCCACTTTCCAATATTGCTATTACTGGAAACATATAAGCAACAATTTTCCACATATGCCATTGTAAGGATATTTTTTAAAATAAATAAAATTAAAACCCTTTTTTTTCTTTTATTTTAAAACTTTGCGGAAAAACTTATCCTTACAATCCACATGAAAACCTTGTGGTTATCTATTCATAAGCAATATATTATAACTCTTAAGCAACAGCTTCAAAATTCTGATTACCGAACCATGCGATCGAAACCCACCTTCGCAATCAGAATCAACATATACTTACTTTTAAGCTTCCTATCTTTTCTTTGATTCTTAAAACATCAACATGTGACCCATTCACATTATGTAATAAGAATCTCCAAATAGAAACTTAATAGAGTTAGATAGTCGACTTTACCCGAAGTAGAGTCAAACCTCTTGACTTGATCAACCTTATGACCTTTCAGGTGAATAGGGCAGCTTCGCAACCAGTGCCCCTTCCTTTGGCAACAAAAACACATGGATCCTTTGGTAATGGCACATGAGACTATCTCAGACTTAGCCTTTCTCTTTACCATTTGGTCAACCAAGTTGACTATGGCCGATCCCTTTCCATGGGTAAGAGAAATCTTTTTCTAGATATCCAATGCTACCATTGTCAATGTCCATTTAAAACTTGGGAAGTTGTTCTTTTAATCAAATTTGCTTTACTGGTGTTCCAAATCATTGCTGATTCCACAATACCAAGCAAATAGATAACATCATCAAGGGTCATGTCATAGTCTGTCTCATAGTAGTCCCAAAGAGACTCACTATGTTACTAAGAAAGTGATTGAACATCCAACTTTCACGAGACTTTGACACCCAACTCTCCCGGCTTGTCAATATGTGACTTTATCTCCAAGATGTGAGCACACATAGACTATGCTTGCCAATAGGGATTGAGTGACTTTAAACTTTTCAACAACTTGTGGGTGAGGGAGAATAATTGGAGGAGATGGAGGAAGTGAAGCATGATGTTGAGGGACACCATCTTCAAGAGATTTGGGAAGATCATAGTTGTCAGAACCAGACATCTATAATGGGAGAAAATCAAGTTACTTGATTCAAAGTCCTTAATATAACACCCAATATGAAATATTAAGGCTAGGACCCAGCACAATATTTTATAATTTGGAAGAGGGATGCCGTAATCCAAGCTATAAAATATTTGAAGGTAGGCGAATTACGATTCACCAATTTCCACCATGAAAAACGAAATAATTTATTAGGTTTTAATTGGATTTGAAATTCCTAGATCTTTTGAGATTCATTGAACTTTTCAATGGCATGTTTCAATCTCGAGTGTGCCCTCTCAAATTTTGTGACTGGGATGCCGAGGATCACAAAACAAGGTGTGAATAACCATACTAATTCACTTGGTACCCTTAGTATTATCACCTAATCGTTGTGCCGGTTAACCACACACGCTCCATTGATCTATGACAAACATTAAGTCGCCCTTCGTGATCCTTACTAGTCCAAGTTAGTGTGCCGGTTAACCACACACGCTCCACCAACGACTTGGTAAGGTACAAAGTGTGAATTCCATGGGCTAGCACTAAATTCACATTTTTTCCTAAAGTAACTAAGATTGGGAATTAAATAAAAAAAATATTTAGTTACTTTATAATAATCATAATACTTTTAATGAGAATTTAAAGTCATTGTCCTACCCGTTCGGCTAACGACCCTCCACCGATCAAGCAAGCGGTGGGTGAGAGTGGACACCCATTAAGTCGCCATTTTATAGGCAACAACCTTATACCCACCTTATAGACCAGCTTCGTGAATGAGGCCTACTAACGGTAAAACGACTTGTTCTTATACATATATATAATAATTAACCATTAATCTTATAATAGTATAAGGGTAGAATTTTAACTTTTAAAACTTCTAGGGTGTGGAATTAAAGTTTGTGTGAGACTTTACAAATTCCTAAACTTGAGGGCAAGTTTTGAACAATTCATAAACTTTTTGATATTCATAACTTATGAGTTTTAATTAAGTGTTTTAAAGCTTTTAATGAAGAGTCTCTTGGAAATCCATAACTTGAGGACAAGTTATGAAGTCCATAAAACATTTATGGGAAAAACTCTTCAAGAAAATGTAACCTACAACTTCTTAAAAAAACATTTAAAAGAAAACCTCCTGGAATTCCATAACTTGAGGACAAATTAAGAATTCCATTAAAACACATTAAGATCAAGAATTAACTAACAAACAATTTGCAAATAATTCATATGATCTAACAAAACTCATATGAACATGAACATCCACATCAACAATTTCAAGAATCATATGAACACATATAAAATTGAAATTTTGATTATAACTTTGAAATTGGTCCACCATCATCATTACCACATCAAAAACAGGTTTTATGGGTCCAAAACAGTTTAAGGTAATGATTCTAAACTAATTCCAGCACCAAAACTCGAAGATATGCTGTCTGGGGGTCCAACTCGTCGAGTGCATGAACCAACTCGCCGAGTTGGATGAGTTTTGCTTTGGACTCCTCGAGTCCCTTCATGGACTCGGCGAGTCTGCTGTGCAGACAGCACATAAACTTCGATTTTCAGCAATTTGCATCAAGTATTCAAACAAGCAAGCCTAGGCTCTGATACCACTGTTGGGTTTTGAGCAATCTAACACTTCCTAAGTGTGCATGCAACCCTAATAAACCTTGGATCTATGTTTGTCTAAATACATGCAAAATAATAATTTTCCAAGGTTCATAACCTATCTAACATGGCATGGGGAACATTTCAACATAAAAGAGTTAGAAGAGATTACATACCTTTGTTGATGAGTTTGATTCTTGAGGAGTTTGAGGGCCAAGCACCAATAGTGTGAATGCCACAAATGGAATCACAAATCACCACAAACTTTTGGAAAACTTTGAGAGAGTGTATACACACTTATAAAATCGGCCACACACAAAGCCTCATACAACTAGTGCCACTAGTGGCTATTTAATGCAACATAAGCATGCTTATATAGTGTACATGACTAGGGTGAAACCCTAATAACCCATGACCTTTCCTTTTCCAAGGATCCATGGGTTAAAAGCTCCATGGATCATCCATGGACTTCCATACAAGTCTAGCCCATTAACAAATGAGTGTTAGCCCACACCATATAAAACCAATAGCCCACAATCTAATTAGTCTTCCTTTTAATATCTAAATTAATTCATAATTAATTTAAGACTAAGACTAATTAAATAACATGACTTCATATTAATATATTATAACTTATAATATATTAATAATCATATGTGTATAACTCTCATAAAATTATCCATAAATAGTTTGGATGAAATGCAACCCAAATGGACCATGTCGGGTCGGGTCAAGTATATACCAAATAAGTTATGGACTTAGACACCTTATCCAACAAATATGACCATTATAAATATTAAAAATAATAAAGGTAATTAGCCGGGATCCTGAGGTAGCCAAGGATCCTGGATATTTGATGATCTTGAATATCGTAAGGATGCTGGCCCTAACAACTCGCCTTTGGTATGTTGCACCTGAATTTTTAAGACCAAATGGCATGCCAGTATAACAATAGATACCTAGTGGAGATATGAATGTCATATCCTCTTGGTCAGATGGTTCCATCTTGATCTGTTGGAAATCCTAGTGATGCATCCATGAATGTTAATAATTTATGACTCGGTGTCATGTCTATCATGGAGTCTATGTGTGCTAAAGGGAAAGGATCCTTGGGACAAGCCTTATTAAGAATCTACACACACTCTCCATTTACCACTCTTCTTTTGTACTATGACCACATTAGCTAGCCACCTTCGGCATTTCACCTCCTTGATCATGCCTATTTTGAGAAGTTTTTCTACTTTTTCTATTATAACTTGGTTTCGCTCTGGTGTGAACTTCCTTCTTGTTTGGTGTATTGGTATGAAACATGGATCAATGTTAAGTTTATGGGTTAGTTTTTTCTATACGTGTTGTTTCCTCATGATTCCATGCAAACATCTTGCTTCTATCTTTGAGGAACTCTATTAATTCATGTTTGATTTGTTCAGGCATTGAGGATCCGATGAAAATTTTGGCTTCAAGATCCTCAATGTTCAGGGGCGCTTCTTCTATATCTTGTTCTCTTATTTCTAGTACGTCTTGTACCCCATGTCGTCGAAGTTTTCTAGCATTCTTTGGATTCTTGTTGAGCTTCTATGATATTCACTATTCCCCATGGGGTAGACACCTTCACACCTTGATGATATGTCAATGGAATGGCCTTCATTTCGTGGATCTATGGTCTACCTAGTATAACATTATAAGAGGATATTTTATCAAGTACACAAAAACATTGTATAGAGTTTACCCCCTCTATGTAGATAGGTAGATTTAACTCGCCGACGGTGTGTTCGATTTTGCTTTTGAATCCGATTAGCAATGAGGATCTTCTAATTATATATATATATATATATATATATATATATATATATATATATATATATATGGATCATGCAATGGCGTTCCAAAATCATTCTAGTCTCATGGAAAGAGACACGAGACTTTTTCTTATGTGTGTTCTCAATCATCATCCAAGGGGCCACGCGGTACGAGTGAATGTGGAACAAGATCTTACAGATCCTTTGCGGTACCGGTCGTCAACGCGAAGTAGTATCGTATGGGTGCAACAAAAATGACTTGCTAATTTTCTTATGTTCTTTAACATGGGACCCTCCATCGTATGGTTGTTGGGGGGCATGTTTTTGAACTCACGGTGACATATGGATCATCCATTGAGCGTTCAGGCCGTCACTCTAGTGTCATGGGATGAGACACGAGACTTCTCGTTCTATATGAGTTAATATGTATCCTTTGGGGCACCGTTCGTCAACTCAATTTAGTATCATATAGGTTTGAGAGACCCGGCTTGTTGATATTCTAATGCTGTTCCACATGGGATCTCGTATAGTTTAGGTGTGGGAGGTTCCGTTTTCAAACACGAGGTTATGTATGAATCATGCGATGGGGGTTTCGACTATCAATCAAGTGTCATGGAACGAGACACAAGACTTATCTTTCCATGTGATCTCGATCATCAGCCAAGGGGCCACGCAGTGTGAGTGGTATCATATGGATCCGAGAGACAGAACTTGTTGATTTTTATTGTTCTTTGACTTGGGACCCTACATCGAATGGGTGTGGGGGTCTATGTCTTCAAACTCGAGGTTATATATATATATATATATATATATATATATATATATATATATATATATATATATATATATATATATATATATATATATATACTAGTAGCGTACCCATGCGATGCAACAACAATGATTTCTTTCATTTTGGCGATTAATTTCGGAATGAAACTTAGTGTCATTTTAGTGGTTGTCAAATTGTTTCCTTTTGATTTATTTCATTCCAATGATTTGTTCCTTTCGGTGATTAGCTCTCTCTAGACGGGCAACAAATAGTAGTTTTCATCTATTACTCATTATCTAGCAGCGGATGGCGATTAGTTTCATTTAAAGTATTGTGTTAAGAAGATTAGAAATATCCATTCTATTTGTATCATTTCGAAATTTAAAGGTAAAATATGTTATATTAAATATAAAATATTGTACTATGCTCTAGTGTTTCTATCCATCGCTCTAGTGTCATGGAACGAGAAACACGACTTCTCTATTCGTTTGTTCTGGATCATCAGCTAAGGGGCCAAGCGGTACGAGTGCATGCGGTACGAGTGCATGTGGATCCTTTGGCATACCAGTATTCAGCTCGATGTAGCATCGTAAGGGTCCGAGAGATATACCTTGTTGATTTTCTAATGTTCTTTGACATGGGAACCAATATCGTATGGGTCAGTGGCACCGCGTCTTCAAACTCAAGGTTATATATGGATTACGTGTTGGGGGTTCCGGGCATCACTATAGTATTATGGAACGAGACACAAAACTTCTCCTTCTGTGTGTTCCCCATCATCACCAGGGGACCATGTGGTATGAGTTCATGTGGTATGATTGCATATAGATCCTTATGCGCAACGGTCGTCATCTCGATGTAGTATCATATGGGTCTGAGAGACATGGCTTGCTGATTTTCTTATGCTCTTTAACATAGGACCCTGCATCGTATGGGTGCATAAGGCTGCGTCTTCGAACTTGAGGTTATATATGGATCATACTCTAGGGGTTCCAACCATCACTCTAGTGTTATGGAACAAGACACGAGACTTCTCCTTGTATGTGTTCTCGATCATCATCCGGAGAACCATGCGGTACGAGTGCATGTGGTATGAATGCATATGGATCCGTTGAGGTCGTGATTGTTAGCTCGATGAAGTATCATTTGGTTCTGAGAGACACGACTTGCTGATTTTCATATTTTCTTCGACATGGGACCCTACATCGTACGGGTGCCCGAGGGTGGGGGGGGGGGTGGCTGCATTTTCGAAGTTGAGGTTATATATGGATCATACGTTGGGGGTTTCATCCACCACTCTAGTGTCATGGAACGAGACATAACACGTCTCCTTCTATGTGTTCTTGATTATCTTCTAGGAGGCCACGTGGTACGACTGCATGTGGTACGACTACATATGGACCCTTTGGGGCCCTGATCGTTGCCTTGATATAGTATCATATGGGTCCAAGAGACACGACTTGTTGATTTTCTTATGTTCTTCAACGTGGTAACCTATATCGTATTGGTGCTTGGGGAAGCATCATCAAACTCGAGATTATATATGGACTATGCATTGGAGTTTTTGGACATCACTCTAGTATTGTGAAACGCGACACGAGAATTCTTTTGCTGTATGTTCTCGACCATCAACCAAGTGGCATGCAGTATGAGTGCATATGGTACGAGTACATATTGATCCTTTGGGCAAGCGTTCATCAGCTCAATGTTGTATCGTATGGGTATGAGAGACACAACTTGCTGATTCTCTTTTGTTCTTTTACATCGGACCCTACATCGTATGGGTGCAGGGGGTTGTGTCTTCAAACTCGTGGTTATATACCGATCATGCGTTGGGGGTTCCGACCATAACTCTAGTGTCATGGAACTCTTGGATTAGTGTCTAAGCCTATAACCATTTTTGGTAAGTACTTGACCCGGTTGTGCATGGTCCTTTTGGGTTGCCTTCACCAAAGCAACTTGACTGGAGAAATAAATAGAGAAAGAGATTATTATGATTTATTAATATGTTATGAGAATAATATATTAAAGGAGAAATCATATTTGTTTAATTAATATTGGTCAATAATTAATTAGGAATTAGTTTTGTGATCAAGTGTAATTAATTAATTAAACTATAGGGGCTGAATTGTAATTATGTGATAGTTGCAAAGTAGGGCAATGATTATCCTTGTTAGAGGATGAGCGAATTCAAGGGTAAGGATATCCTTGAAATCGTCTAAAGTCCAAGAGATAAGGTCTTTTCAAGGCTTATCTTATGATTGCTTGGTGGGCAAGCAACTAGATAAGGATAAGGACTGAAACCCTAATCTCAACCCTATATAAAGACCCCTAAGGCATAAGAAATCGTCCACTTGATCCCTATGCACTACACTTGTGGTGTTTGCTTTCAAGACTAAGGGTTTGAAGGTTTAAGTTGTTATTTCTATATAACAACAAGAGGTATGTGATCTAATCGATCTTATATTTGAATTTCAAAAATAGCAACCCATTAGGGTTTTATTCCTATGTTCATAGTGTTGTGTATCTAATAGTGAGAACATAGATCCAATTAGGGGTGCATGCACACATAGGATTGTTTGTATAAAACCCATCAGTGGTATCAGAGCCTTTGGTTAACTTGTTTTCAATTAGTATTATACAATTGTATGAACTTACTAATTAGGGTTTATAGCCAATAAACCCTAGGCGGCATGAAATTCGAGATTAGGGTTTCCTAACCCTAATTTGCAAAAATTGTGAAAAGGTTTTTTTGAATCCTTTCCATTAATTCAAGATTTCAAACTCTAGGGTTTCCAAACCGATACTAAATTTTAGGGATTTGGATAATCCCATATCTTGTAATTATCTTTTAATAGTTAAATATGTTAATTAAAGATGTTTGAATTATCCCCTCCCATTATTTTTGAAATTTAGAGGGATAAAAGGGATTAGGATAAGTTAATTGTTTAAATTGTAATTATCCTTATGATTTTGATAATCCCTTATGATTTCATAATTTAAATTAATAGTTTAATTTAAGATAATTATTAAATCAATAGTTTTAATATTTAAAATTTTAATTGAAATGGTATTAAATTCGAAAATTTTAAATTGAAGATTAAAAGTCTAGTATTTTGAAATGTGTAAAATACACCCCATACTATTATATTATTACAAGATTAATAAATATATATGTAAAATGAAAATGCTAATCTTACCGTTAGTAGGCCTCATTCATGAAGTCGGCCTATAAGATGGGTATAAGGTTGCTGCCTATAAAATGGTGCTTAACGGGTGTACCCTCACACCCACCGCTTGCTTGACTGGTGGAGGGTCATTAGCCGAACGGGTAGGATAGGGCAATCCTCTCCTCATTAATAAGTATAATGATTCTATATAAAGTAACTAAACATTTTTTCAAATTCCCAATCCTAGTTACTTTAGGCAAAAGTGAAATTGATGCAATTCCATGAAATTACACTTTCCACCCTTGCTAAGAAGTTAGTGGAGCGTGTGTGGTTTACCAGCACACTAATTGGTTCTAAGCAAAGGTGGTAAAGGGTGATTCATTGTTTTTCATAGTTCGATGGAGCGTGTGTGGTTTACCGGCACATCAAATAGGTGATTGTAACAATGAAGGCACCATGTAGATTTGCATGGTTATTCATACACACTTTATGATCCTCGGCATCCCAGTCACAAACGAGAGGGGCATATCGAGATTTAAACATGCCATTGAAAAGTTCAATGTATTTCCAAGAAAATCTAGGAGTTCTCAATACATTTAAAACTTAAGCTAATGTTTTTCATGGTGAAGAATTAGTGAATCGTCATTCACTTACCTCCAGATAATTTGCGTGTTGGATTACGGCATCCCTTTTCTAATATGTAAATAATGTTGTCAGGTCCTAGCCCTAAATTTTCATTTTGGGTGTTAATTAGGGACTTAAATCTAATCAAACTTTGTTCCTTTCTAATTGTAGATGTCTAACGCAAATAACGTTGCTGCTAGCTCATTCATGCCAATGAGCCTTTGTCAAAAAGTGACTTTCGATGGAAACAACTTTAGCGAATGGATAAGATACATTCTCTTAGGTCCATAAGGTGTTGTGTCTTGGGCTCGCTATTTAGTCCATTTAGTCTCCGGTATAGGCCTGTCCATCCGTGAGTTATTTTATACGGTTTTGTATTTATAGGTGCTTGCATGCATCCTAGGAAAAAAGATTTTAGAAGTTATTCTGTCAAGTATTTTGATCTTTATCTTTTGTAACCCTAATATCCTCTACATCGGAAGTTCTTTATCGAGCTCTGCTGAGGATTTAATCAATTGAATCATTCGACATATTCAGATTCATTCTTGTGTTTTATATTGATGTTATCGCTTTCGTGGTTTACCTCTTATAAGATCTAAACGATCAAAGAGTTTCTTAAACTCATCAATTGGTATCAGAGCAGGAGGCTGTGTAATTCATACACATCTCTTCTGTGAAAGAAGTGATTAGGGTTTATTCCACATTTACTGATATTTATTGAGCCGTCACTCCATAATTGGCGTATCTCAATAATTATTCATCTTGCCCTAATATTATGTATTACAAGTATGATCTTACAACAGGTTAAACGATCAAGCATGGATGATTCTCATACCAATCCTATCAACATCTCAAACAGTATAGGATCTACAACCAAGATTCCAATTCTCCACACTCAAGATTACGAGGTTTTGGCGCATCATTTCGAAGACTACGTCATTGGATCTGATGATAATGGGTATCTGATATGGGAAGCCATTGTGTCTGGACCATTTGCTCATTCAGGAACATCCAGAATTATTAAAACTCAAAAGGAGTATAGTGAGTTGTTAAAAGATGTGAAAGATGTCGCTCAGGACGAAAAGGAGAAGTTTCAGTGCAACATCAAAGCATTGAGACTAATTCGATTCGCTCTTCAATCTGACACGTTCAGATTGGTTAGTTCCTGCAGTACTGCTAAAGAAATTTGGGATCGGTTGCGAGAGCTGTATTCTACAAATGAAGATCTGGAGCACTCAATTCAGACCTTGCTCCTGTCTGAATTTGGAGAGTTCAGGCAAAGCCCTGATGAATCTGTTACACAGACGTTTGATCGCTTCAATGATCTTCTCAACAAGATGATCAAATATGATATTGAAAGGAAGCTTATTGAACAGAAGGTCACTTTTCTGAATGGTCTAGGATCTGAATGGAGAGCTATTGTGTGAATTCTGAAATCCCAAGAAAAGATAGTGCTGCAAGAGAAGAGCGTGGTTTCTAGTCCGGGGTCTCTGGCGCTCTTATCCAAGGGTAAAAGTGTAGAAGTAGATGAAGAGGATCTTAATCTAGGAGATCACGATCTGACAGCCGAAGATTATGCTTATATGGTGTCAAATCCCAGAAGGTTTATCAAGAAGAAGTTTCCTTCCAACAAAAATCGTAATTGGCAAGGAAGCTATAGTTCCAAAAGAGTAAAAGATGAACCGAAAGTTGAGGAGTCGAAAAAGGAAGCTAAGGGTGAAGCTGACTCTAGTGTCAGTTGCTTCTACTACAGGGGAAAGAATCACTACGCAAAGGATTGTGTGCTGAAGAAGATGGCTGAGAAAGATGAAGAGTCAATTCTTAAGAAAAAACTAGAGGAGATTAAAAGGAAGAAAGCTACTACTAATCCCTCTATGAATGCTCTTATTGTGTAGGCTTCAGCAGAGGATGACGAGTTCGGTGGCGTACAGGTATGGTCGACCGATTCAGAAGACGATGAGGTGAGAAAGCCTTCGCATGGAAAGGCTTATGTTGCAAAAGATGATGAAACCAGCGGAAAATTTATGATGGTGACTGACGTATCTCAGATGAGGGGATATAATACTGATGGTGGAAATGACGAGGCCAAGGAGCGACAGGACTTATGCTTTACAGCAAAACCTCTCAGTGTGCAGATCAGTGAACTTGATGAACTGATCGAGAAGGTACAATCTGTTTTTGTTTCGTTTAAAATTCCACAAAAATCATATGAAAAGGAATTAAATAACTTGAATTCAAGACTTTCAAATCTAGATAGTTGTTTAACTCAAACTCGAGTCACAAATTCTAATCTGACTGACCAAATAAGCAGGGTGTCATCCAAGATTGAGGAGCGAAGGATGTGGATTGAGCAGAAGGAGTCGCAACTAATTAAGTCTAGGGATAAAAACATTTATTTACAAAGAGACAATTTGAAACTGTTGAAACAAAGGAATGCTTTTTGTTTGATCGCTAAAAGACTTTATGCTAACATTACTCAGCTGCATCTAAATTGTGAAATAGGGCAGAAGATACATCGCATGATTCTACCCTTCCTTGAGTTTAAGGAGGATGAAATCGATGCCGAAGCATACAACTGTGAAAGTGTTGTATCTTCCGATGATGTCAATCCCACTTATATGTATGGTCTGGACAAAATAGAATCTTTTATAAAGTCCAAAGACCATAAGGACATGCTTAAAAATATTTTGGATGAAAATGATAAGCTGAAACTCAGGACCGAAACCATACAAAAATTCGACTCATTGAGTGCCAATTTAAGTTCAGAAAATAAAATTGATGTTGAAAATGCATCTGAACTTGATGAGGACGATGATATGAGTGAAATTTTTGTAGAGGTTGAAGTCGACTGTTCTGAGTTTGTCAAGAGCGAACCCGAAAACCACAAAAATCTGATTTCTGAAAATTCTGTGGAATTCGCTCGTTTGTCCAAAACTAAGTCCCCAACGCTTAAAGAAAAGGTCGTTGTGTTTCAGAAGGTTAGAACCACTCCCAATCAGGTGTATAAGGTTACAGGAGTAATCGAACATCAAACAGCCGAACTCACTGCCATAGTGAATGAAGACAATGCAGATGGTTATGATGAGTTTTTCTGGTCAGCTCCTATAGACAATGCAGACGAAACGGTTGGTCTGTCGGAGCGAACATCTTGGAAGACCAAAGGAAGATATGTGCCAGAACCGCTGAATAAGCCTACCAACTTTGACGTACCTGGTACAAGTGGCACAAAAGAAATACCTGTAGAAGAAGTCACCTCCACAAGCGAATCCTCATCTATGAAAAGTGAACCAGCTGTCAAGAAGCTAAAACAAAAAGCCAATATCCACAGACAACCGAAACAGGTGAAAAATCAAAAGCAGCAGTGAAATCTTAGATACAAGAAAAATCTCTCAGAGCGAAAGCAGTTTTGGCTCTCTCAAAATCCTCATTACTCTTACCATGATAAAGATTCTAAGTCAGAGAGAAAGACTTCCGGGCCACATGAAGCACAGAACCGAAAGGATAGGTTCGGTCCAGAAAGCAGCAGCAACCAAAAAGCGAGTTTCGGTCCGCCAAGTAACAACAAGCAAAGACCTAATTTCAGTCCTTCAAGCTTTTATAATAAAAGACCAAGTTTCAGACCACAAACCAACAACAACCAAAAATCCAACTTCGGCTCATCATCGAGCAGCTACCGAAGGTCCAGGTTCGGTCCCTCTAATGACCATAAACAAAAGGGTCATTTCGAACATCAAGTCAGGAAACACTCATTCTAAATTCTCTTTTTCTAATTCTTCTCATTCTAAACCCAATTCAGTCTCCACACAAAATTCAATATCATCAACGAACTTGAACGGAAAAACGAAGATTTCCTCAGTCAAGGAGGACCGAAATCAGTCTAATGGTCAAACACCAGAATCTAAATGCAAAACACCTGCAACTAATTCTAACAAAATCAAAGTGTTTACTGTTAAAAGAAAAGATGAAACAACCTTAATAAAATGAACATATCCTGTTGATGTTTCTCTTATTATTCTTGTTCCTGTGAAAGGCTCACATGGACCCAAGAAACTTTGGGTTCTTAAATCTGCTTAATTTTTGTAGGTTATTAGTGACGAGCAGTTTGACAAAGAATGGTACATTGGCGGTCGCTGCTCACGTCACATGACATGAAGGAAGGAAGAGCTAAGGGAGTTTCGATCGCTTCAAAATGGTGGCAATGTTAAGTTCAGTAACAACTCCTATGGAACGATAAAGGGTTATGGGATGATAACCAATGGAGACTTCACAATAAGAAAGGTGGCATACGTAGAAGGATTGCAGCATAATCTCATCAGTGTATCTCTACTGGTGGGTGGTACCGGTCTCAAAGTATCATTCAATGACGAAGGTTCATAGATTATAGAGAAGAAATCCAATAAGTTCATTCTCAAATCAAATCGAAAAGGAGAAATGTTTCCTCTGAATCTCAGACCAATTAAAGGAAATCCAGCCATATGTCTTTTGTCCAAAGTTCACTCTGAAGAAAGCTGGTTGTGGCACCGAAGGCTCTCTCATCTCAACTTCAAAGACATTAACAAGCTTGTCACCGGAGGTCATGTTCGGGGTCTTCCATTGCTCATGTTTGATCGAGAACACTTATGTGCTGCATGCGAAATGGGGAAACAATGTCGTCAAAGTCACCCATCAATTATAAACACAAAAGTTGTTGAACCACTTGAGTTGCTACACATCGAATTATGTGGTCCATCATCAATCGAGAGCATTGGCGGTAGCAAGTACATTCTTGTTGTCGTTGATGATTTCTCACGTTTTACATGGGTATTCTTTCTGAAGCACAAATCTGAGGCCACTTCCAAGCTAAAGATGTTTATCAAGCAGGTTGAAGTGCAACTAAGAAAAGTCGTTCGAAACATTAGGAGCGACAATGGACTGGAATTCAAGAACAAAGTATTTGAAAACTTTTTAGCAGAAAAAGGAACCAGTCATAACTTCTCAGCCCCTTACACGCCTCAACAGAATGGTATTCTCGAAAGGCGAAACCGATCCTTGTGTGAGGCGGCCCGAACTATGCTAAGTTTTGCTTCTCTTCCCTTATATTTCTGGGCTGATGCTATTGCTGCAGCATGTTTTACGCAGAATAGGTCTTATCTCAACAAGCGTTCCTCTCTCACTCCTTATGAGATCATCAATAACAGGAAGCCGAACGTAAAATTCTTCCATGTGTTCGGTTCACGGTGCTTCATCTTCAACTCCAAAGAACATCGTAACAAATTTGATGTTAAAGCTGACGAAGGAATTTTTCTAGGATATTCTCTTACTTCAAAAGCATACCGGGTTTTAAATAAGCGTTCTAGAAAGATTGAAGAAACCTATTATGTGACTTTCGATGACAGCTATGTCAAGAAGCTAAAGACTACTGAAGAAGCTATTGGAGAGATTTTTTCACAAACAGGTCAAGTCACAGTCACGATTGCTAATCTATTTGATCAGTTCGTTGACCTGTTCGATGAACCTGAGAAAGCCACTCTATCAGAAGCCAAGGCGGCAGACAACAAAATCGATCATCTGAAGCAGATTGTCAAAGATGCAACCAAACAAATAGGAGAAGGAGAACAAGTTCAAAACGAACCTCCTCAGCACGACACTTCAGTTGAGGGGGACAATATAATTTCTTCAAATCAACCGAACTCACACTTTCAGGGGGAGAATTCCATTCCAGCTACAACCGAAAGCCCAGTAGCACCCGAAAGCTCAGCTACACCCGAAAGTCCGGTAACACCCGAAAGTCCGGTAGCACCCGAAAGTCTGGCTACTCCTAAGAGTTATGTTGCACCCGAAGGTCCAAATAACCCTGAAAATCCAAATGATTCATCATCAGTCGAGGGGGAGAATTTCGATATGTTCTATGATGATGATAGTCAATCTGAATTGGAAGAAATGGTCAACACCGAATTGGATCCATCCTATGATCCAAACTATCCTCCCCTCGTTAAATGGACCAGAGATCAGCCTGTATCTCAGATAGTGGGTAATGTATCTGAAAAGGTCCTGACCTGATCCCAAGTGAAGGAAAAGCAAACCTGCCTATTTTCCAAAGTAGAGTTCTGCATGTATAATTCCTTTGTATCCAAAGTTGAGCTGAACACCGTCAATTCTGCTCTTGACCATTCTGATTGGGTTCAGGCTATGCAAGATGAACTCAACGAATTTGAAAGAAACAAGGTATGGCGTCTCATTCCAACACCTAAGGATGCCTCAGTAGTTGGTCTCAAATGGGTATTCAGAAACAAAATGGACAAGGAGGGTAATGTGATTCGCAATAAAGCTCGTCTTGTGGTGAAAGGATACTGTCAGGAAGAAGGAATTGATTACGCAAAAACATTCGCTCCGGTAGCAAGGCTGGAATTTGTTTGAATATTTCTTGCCTACGCTACACACAAGAACTTCGAGGTCTATCAAATGGATGTGAAATGCGCCTTTCTGAATGGAGAACTTGAAGAAACGGTTTACGTGGAGCAACCTCTAGGTTTTGTGATAGAAAAGCATCCAAATCACTGTTACATTCTAGACAAGGCAGTTTATGGTCTGAAACAAGCGCCTAGGGCATGGTATGAAACACTAACTAAGTTCTTAAAGATGTCTAAATTCAAACAATGTTCGGTTGACCTAACCTTCTTTCGAAAGAAGGAGGTAACCACCTTATGATAGTTCAAATCTATGTCGATGTTATCGTCGTTGGCTCAACGTGAGTGCCGAAATGAACCGAGCGCTCGAGTTCGGTCCTATTCTCTTATCTTCGCTTCTCACTTAAAGGTAGTTTCTTCCGTGGTAAACTTTTGGTTGTAAACTTTTTGTACCCTTATTTCTCATTTCTTTCTTAGTTTTTCAAACTTTTTTTTTAACCGAAATGAATCGAGCGTTCGGTCTATTTCGGGTTCGGTTCCAAATTTTTTTTTTCCTTAACTCAAAAACTCCAAAATATTTTTGTTTGTTCTTTTTTTCTTTAAATCAAAAACTCCAAAAACATTTTTTACTTGTGTTCGTTAATTTTTTTTGTTGTGGATAATTGTGGAGCAATTCTTGTTCTCACATTTTTAATAGTTAAGTGTCCCTAGAAGCATGCTACTGTATGTGTCCAAAGCCTCATCCGATTCTGAATAATAGCCTTACTGACTTGGTATATACAAACCTTGTCTTCCCAATTAGGCTTTTATATTTATTCTAATCATGAGCTACCTTACTCTCTTCTCACATGAGATAAGAGTTTTCTACTTGGTCCTTATTTTACAGCAGAGGTACTTTGGTTTCTTTACACCATCTCCAAATACTTTTCTCCATCCAATTCGCCTCATACAAGTAACCCTTGAGACTCTCGGTAATTACCACTGAGGTTTATGGTTACACAATTTCTGTGTTCATGATCTTAGCTTCGTGCCACTACGTGCTAAGTGAAACCCACAATTCAATACCTACTATGCATTGACGGTGAACAATTAAATTTTGCTCTAGTTTTCACTAATGAATTAACGAAGTCACCCATGGGGCTGTACCTTGAAATCTCTAAATTTTCTTTTTGTGTGATGCTTATGAAATTGTTAAATCCCAAAACATTTCTTCCCTTAGAATCCAGTTTTTTTTTTTTTTTTTTTTTTTTTTTTTTTTTTTTTTTTTTGAGATTTCACCTAAAAGTATTTTACGCATGCCACTTAAATTCTCTTCATACCTACTTGTTCAACAAACTACATTGGTCTCACAAGTACTTCAGTTGATTTCTGTCTTATGTCAAGATCAGGAATTCTGAACTGAAGCGAAAGCCACCCAAATTAGCCTTATTAAAAGATACCTTTTAACACTTCTTAATAAGTGTTTGATCGTAATTCAACGGGAAACCATACAAACACTTTACGGTCTCTCTTGAATTTGAAGGAAGAGATCCGTGCCCGGGATCTATTGTTTCGTGTCTTTATTGACATCATAATTTTCCCACATGTGTATTGCTTTATTTCTTTTCTTTTACACTTTATGCACGAAAATCCTTTTTGATTTTCCATAATTCTGGTTTCATTACTTACAAGAAATTTTTGGCTCTAGGATTTCACATTATAAAAGACATGTGGCTCACAATGTTACACGCGGATATTTTGCTTTATGACGATAGCTCACTCTAAAGGGATAAGTTGCTGACTAAGCCGAAAGTCCAATCGGTTTGATATTTCAAACCGCGCTTGATGGGAAGGCGTGTGAAGTGGAACCATTTTTGTCACTTCAAACGGTGCCTGATAGGAAGGCGTGTGAAACGGGACAGTTTTTCTCTCTCCTGCGTAATCATCGGGGCTCTAAACTGTCACGCGTCAATCACCTAAGGAAACTCTTCGCATTTCCTTTGAAGATTTGGGAACAAATTTTTCTCTCTCTTCTCACCACGGTATAAAAGGTAATTTTTACCATAATTTACCTCTTTACGGCACCAAACCTTTAGAGAGCAAGAAAAGCATTGATTTTTCTACTGTTCATCATCCCTCCCAAATTCTCTCCTTCAATGGCGGACTCATCATCAGTTCATGCTACTTCTCACATTCTGCCAATTCGTCCTCAACAAAGCTTGATTATCGACCTCACTCCTCAAGTTTACGATGCATTCATGTTTCCAATCATGGAATGTCTCAAGTATTCGCCGCTGGTTCCAGCTCTCACCTAGGTCAAAACAGTTCCAATGGAGTGTCTCTCACAAATAATCTCCACTACCCACTATGACAAGTTTGTCGATCGAATCTTCTTCGACATTATCACAAGGTCTCCATCTGCAAGTAGCGATTCTGTTCGCTTTTAGGGTTTGCACCCAATGAATCTAGGGTTAACCCTGAATCCATCCCGATGAATCTAGGGTTAACCCTGGAGTTCGTGTCCACTCTGAAACAAGGGGGAGAAGATGTATCTCAGTCCCAACCACCTCCCACTTCTACAGCAACTAAAACAACCGAACCTCCTCCAGTAGGTAAAACCTCAGGTTCGGGTGTCAAAGACAAAGGAAAGAAAATTGTTGAAGACAGTGATGATGATGATAAAGAGACAATTGCAGATCTCTTAAAGAAACAAGGTCGTGATAAAGATGCTGACATGAACGCTCGTGTTGCTAGAGAGGCTGAGGCGAACGAAAGGAAATGAAGGAGGATCATGACCTTCTTGAGAGTAGGAAAACTCTTTTTCCTCCATGGACTCTTGAGAAGCTTCTGAAAGAGGCTATTGAAACTCCCAGCATTTTCTGGCTTGAACCAGTGATTTCATTGGATCGTATCAACTCTGTCAATTCTCAGTTCGACATCCCACTGACCCGAAAAGCCTTCATCTTTCATGCCTTTGATAACAATGCTGATGTCCCTCATCCTCATCCAAAGGTTGATAGGGAACTCGTCGAATTCTATCTGAAGTCTGCTCAACCACGGTATCAAACTTGGAGCACTCAGAAGATTTTCAACGTTCGGGTCCTCAAGCCGTTTCGTGAGGGGAACTTCATGAACGTTCGGTTCAAAGTGTTGAGAGGTTCCGCCAAACCCGAACACACGATATCACTTGCTGATCTTCCCATCCTGAATCCACATGACTGGATTATTTTGCACAACATCCTCCTCACCAATGAAGCTGAGTATGGTCCAATTATTGATCACTTCAAAAGGATGCTCGTATGCTGCATTATGGAGGTTGTCAAGATGGATCAGGAGATCGCTAGCATCTTCAGGAAAAAGCCTACTATTTCTCCTGTAGGCTTTGCCAGTGATTTGAACATGATGCAGATGGGAAGAATTGACTCGAAGCGGAATTATGTCATGTTTACAAGGAACGAAGGCCAAAAATGCCTGTTCACCTTGGCTGACAAACACCTTTACACCACTGCATGTTTGGAACATGTTCTAAGTATCATTCATCGATGCAAGCATAATTCAGCAGATGACAAGAAGTACTTCGATGACATGATTCAGTGGTACATTCACTTCAGACAGACTATCCTTGCTCTCATCTCACGTCTGTTTGATACCACTAAGAAAGTTCCTGCAGCTGGATCCAGCAAGCCGAAGAGATAGTCTCGCTCCATTTAGTCTCCGGTTTGGGCCTGTCCATCCGTGACGTAAGATTTTAGAAGTTATTCTGTCAAGTATTTTGATCTTTATCTTTTGTAACCCTAATATCCTCTACAACGGAAGTTCTTTATCGAGCTCTGCTGAGGATTGAATCAATCAAATAATTCGACATATTCAGATTCATTCTTGTGTTTTATATTGTTGTTATCGCTTTCGTGGTTTACCTGTTATAAGATCTAAACGATCAAAGAGTTTCCTAAACTCATCACATTCGTACTATCATGCGTTACGAGGACAAAGAGTATGTTCTCGATGAAAAGCTCGAGAAGATCAATCCAGAAACTGCTACTCCCAAAGAAATGGCTGTCTTTGAGACCCATGAGTGTGATGCAACGAAAGTTCATTGCATCATGATAGCCACTATGAACTCCAAATTCCAAAAGTCTTATGAGGACATGTATCTCTATGAGGACATATAGACTTGATGGAGAGATATCACCAAAGCGCGAGGCAAGAGCGCTATGAGATCATTACATATATGATCACTGCTAAAATGGGAAGTGGAGAGTCTCTAACCGTGCACTTGCAAAAGATGAAAAGGTATGTTGATCGTCTTCACAAGTTAAATGTCAACTTTGGGGAAGATTTGGCTATCGACATTGTTCTTCACTCCTTGCCCTCGTGCTACAACCAATTTAGGGTGACCTACCACATGAACAAAGAAGAGGTCAGCCTAAGCAAACTTCAAGGGCTCCTAAGGATTGCTGAGAGCAACCTTAAGGAAAAGTCTGTTGCGCCAACTCCTAATCCATCCACTGCTCCTGTTTTGGCTATATAGTAGGGAAGGGGCAAGAAGAGGAAGGCTCCGTCAAAGAGCCACCGCAAGGGAAGTCCCAAGATGGTTCCTCTTCTAGTAGGACCAAGGTAGATCCTGCTAAACGCAACCCTAACCCACAGGAGGCAGAGTGCCATCATTGCCATAAAATAGGGCACTGGAAGAGAAGCTGCCCAAAATATCTGCATGCCATGAAGGATGGAAAGATCAAGCCATCTTATGCAAGTATATACACAATTAAATCTAATGATTCATCCCATGCTATTTCTTGGGTTCTTGATATAGGATGTGGTTACCACATTTGTTCTGATATGCAGGGACTAGGAGGAAATAAGGATGTGGAGCCTGGAGGAATAAATCTAATCATGGGAAATAGAAGAACGTCGGCTGTTACCAAGATTGGAGTGTATTCATTAGTGCTTAGTAATGGATTGAATTTAGATTTAAATAATTGTTGCTATTCGCCAGATATGGCAAGAAAGATCATTTCTTTTCATGGTTTGTTTAGACAAGGATTTAGATACTCATTTAATAATGAGAATGGTTCAATTTATGCTTATCTAAATGGTGTTTTATACTTTGAAGCAATACCTTGTAATGGAATCTATGAAACTGTTATGGTTGTAGATAACCTAGGAAATGATGTGTTGTGTATGGATTCTTCCAATAGTATGGATAAAGCATCTTTGTGGCATTGTTGTCTTGGACATGTCAACAAGAAGCGCATAGCCCAACTCCAAAAGTATGGAGTGTTGGAGTCATTCGACCTTAGGGAAGATAACACATGCGAATCTTGTTTACATGGAAAGATGACCAAGTCACCCTACACTGGTACTTATGAGAGGGGTGAGGGTTTATTGGATCTCATACATACCAATGTATGTGGGCCCTTTAGATCCACCACAAAGGATGGGAACTGCTTCTACGTGACTTTCACCGATGATTATAGTAGATATGGGTATATTTACTTAATCAAGCACAAGTCAGAAACGTTTGAAAAGTTCAAAGAATTCAAGCATGAAGTGGAGAATCAATTGGGCTAGAAAATCAAGATGCTTCGATTTGATCTAGGAGGAGAGAACCTAAGTCTTGAATTCCACGATTATCTCAAGGAATGCGGAATAGTTTTGCAATTGACGCACCTAGGACACCGCAATTGAATGGTGTGGCAGAAAGGCGTAAGCGAACCTTGTTAGACATGGTACATTCTATGATGAGTCGTGCTTCACTACCTATCTCATTCGGGGGGTATGCCTTAGAGACTGCCGCCCATATCCTTAACCGAGTCCTTACAAAGAAGGTTGCCAAAACACCTCACCAAATGTGGGCAGGGAAGGCTCCCTAATTGGCACATATCAAGGTTTGGGGCTGTGAGGTTTTCGTAAGACGAGAGACTCATGAAAAACTCGATCCTCGTAGTGAGCGATGTATTTTTATCGGCTAACCGCAAAGATCCTTTGGATATCTCTTCTATAGACCGAGTAACAATGTTGTCTTCTACCGCTGGCGAGGAGAGGGGTTTTCCGAGAGCGAGAACTCATAATCCAAGGAGACAGTGGGAGGCAAATCGAACTTGAAGAGATTCAAGAATCGAGCGATGAAGGAACCTCTACCGCTGACACTCAACCCAAGGAGGAAACTCCAGTTGAACCAATTGACAAGTCCTTAACTCTTAGTCGTTCCGAAAGAGTTAGAGTTCAACCCCAGTTGTATGGTTTTCATATTACTACCGAAGGGGACACGTATATTAGTGACAGTACACTAATAAATCTAGATGAACCTAATAGCTATAAGGAAGCCATGGCAGGCCCAGAGTCTGCAAAATGGAAAGAGGCGATGGACAACGAGATTCAATCCATGTATGACAACCAAGTTTGGAATTTGGGTGAAAATGTGCCTGGACGTAAGACGGTTGGATGCAAATGGGTCTTCAAGAAGAAGACCGACGTGGATGGGAGTGTGCACACGTATAAAGAACAACTGGTGGCGAAGGGCTTTACTCAAGCTCCCGGAGTTGACTATGATGAGATGTTCTCACCAGTTGCTAAGATAAAATCTATTAGGGTGATGCTAGCCATTGCTGCATTTCGTGATTATGAGATATGGCAGATGGATGTCAAGACCGCTTTCCTTAATGGGAAGTTGGCTGAGGATGTTTATATGGCTCAGCCAGAGGGTTTTGTCGATCTGAAGCACCCTAATAGAGTGTGCAAGCTTGAGAAGTCCATTTGTGGACTTAAGAAAGCATCTCGCAGATGGAATCTTTGCTTTGATGAGAAAGTCAAAGAGTTTGGATTTGTACGAAGCAAAGATAAGATGAATCATGTGTATATGTCAAAGCCAGTGTGAGTATAGTTAGCTTGCTCGTTTTGTATGCCGATGATATACTGCTCATAGGAAACGACATCCCGACTCTACAGGAGGTTAAGTCCTGGCTCAGGAAGTGCTTCGCTACGAAGAGCCTCGGAGAGGCTTCCTATATTTTAGGAATAAGGATAGTGAGAGAACGAAGTAAGAGACTAATAGGACTTAGTCAGAATACTTACTTGGATAAGGTACTAAAACGTTTTAGTATGGAATACTCAAAGAATGGAGAACTACCAATACAGAGTAATGCCAAGTTGAGTAAGACTCACTGTCCGAGTACCGAAGCCTAGATAGTAGAGATGAGCCAAGTACCTTATGCTTCCGAAGTTGGCTCGATCATGTATGCTATGACTTGTACTCGCCCTGATGTGGCCTTTGCTTTGAGCATGGTCAGTAGATATCAAGGGAACCCGGACAAATCTCATTGGATTGCGGTCAAGAATATACTTAAGTACCTTCGGAGGACCAAGGAATGGTTCTTAGTCCTTGGAGGGAGTGATGACTTAAAGGTGCGAGGGTATAGCGACGCCAGCTTCCAGACCGATAGAGACAATTACTGTTCACAGTCAGGCTGGGTATTTACCATAAATGGAGGAGCAGTGACTTGGAAGAGTTCCAAGCAGGAAACTGTAGCTGATTCAACGTGCGAATCTGAGTACATTGCAGCGAGCGAAACGTCAAAAGAGGCAATATGGTTGAAGAACTTTATTGGTGACCTTGGAGTTGTGCCTGCCATAAAGGAGCCTATGGAAATTTTCTGTGATAATGAAGGAGCGGTTGCCTTGACCAAGGAACCTAGGATCATGGTAGATCTCCACATATCAACAGAAAGTATCATTTTATTAGACATCGAGTAGAAGAAGGACACCTCGTGGTTAAATGGATATCATCAAAAGATAACCCAGCAGATCCGCTTACGAAGGGACTGAGTAGGGTTAAGCACTTGCAGCACGCTAGGAGCATTGGGCTGAAGGATGAAATTAGTTTAGCTTAGATAGTTTTAGAAACATATAATATATAAATGTAATTGACATTCGATGATTAAATAAAGGAGTATTATTTATAAGTAAAGTTATTGTCTTATGTTAATTGTTTAACTATTGTTTCAATTTGCATGTTTTGACTTCCTGAATAATTGAGTTATTAAGAATAACCGAATTATTCAAACAGTCCACAATTGTTCATATGTTGGAAGTAGGTATGAATGAAGATTGTCATGAATTGGTATGTAGAGTGTTTAAAAAGTATTAGACATAGCAAAGGTTTGTTGCGACGTTCATGAGTGCTTATGAACAAGTTTTGAGCATTGGAATAAACCCGCGCTTGATGGAATCACTTTATGGAATGTGACAAAAGTGATCACAAGACCATAATATCATATGGTCTTAAAACCTAGATATATGGTTTATTATTTACTAATTGGTTGTGCATTGATAATGCGAAACCGCATCAGTAAATTGATGTTATAACACGCATTATTGTGTATAGTTGATTAGTGGATAAGTAAATACATATAAGTCAAAGTTTATCTTTTACTTTTATCCTAAGAGGGTAAAAGCGATATCACGGTCGCTCGATGATTTGATTTGACTTATGTGTCGGGTCCCGGTCATGACTGAATTGATGTGTTCAATTAAGTTATTTGCCAAATGAATCTGAGATCGAGAAACCAACTGCTGGACAATTAGTTCCATTAAATTATCCGCACAATATCTAAACAGAGGACTATACGATGCCTTATCTAAAGGACAGGTTACTGAGAGCTATGATTGCTAATCGAGTTGTACGTTACTTTTGTGGTTACTAGACTTATCCAAGTGGGAGACTGTTGGATTAGTGTCTAAGCCTGTAACCATATTTGGTAAGTACTTGACCCGGTTGTGCATGGTCCTTTTGGGTTGCCTTCATCAAAGCAACTTGACTAGAGAAATAAATAGAGAAAAAGGTTATTATGATTTATTAATATGTTACGAGAATAATATATTAAAGGAGAAATCATATTTGTTTAATTAATATTGGTCAATAATTAATTAGGAATTAATTTTGAGATCAAGTGTAATTAATTAATTAAACTAGAGGGGCTGAATTGTAATTATATGATAGTTACTACACTTGTGGTTCTTGCTTTGAAGACTAAGGGTTTGAAGATTTAAGTTGTTATTTCTATATAACAACAAGATGTATATGATCTAATCGATCTTATATATGAATTTCGAAAATAGCAACCTACATTAGGGTTTTATTCCTATGTTCATAGTGTTGTGTATCTAATAGTGAGAACATAGATCCAATTAGGGTTGCATACACACATAGGATTGTTTGTATAAAACCAATCAAGAACGAGACACGAGACTTCTCCTTCCATGTGTTCTCGATCATCAGTCAGGGGGGCATATAGTACAAGTGTAGGTAGTATTACTACATATAGATCCTTTAGGGGCACGAGTCGTCAATTTGATGTAGTACCAAATGGGTCCGAGATAAAGGACTTTCTGATTTTTCGTATGTTCTTCGACATGGGACCCTGCATCGCTTTGGTGCATGGGGCTACATCGTCAAACTCGAGGTTATATATGGATCATGCGCTTGGGGTTTCGGCCATCACTCTAGTGTCATGGTCGGAGACACAAGACTTCTCCTTCCGTGCGTACTCGATCATCAGCTAGGGGGCATATGGTACAATTGCATGTGGTATGAGTGCATATGGATCCTTTTTGACAACAATACTCACCTCGATGTTGTATCATATTGGACCGAGAGACACGACTTGCTGATTTTCTTATGTCCTTGGACATGGGACCCGACATCGTATGGGTACAAGGGGATACATATTCAAACTCGAGGTTATATATGAAGGGATTTTGTTGCATAAAATAAATAGTTTTTCACAAAACCCAACAACGAAAGCTTTAAAATTTCTTATAAATTTTGAGTGTGACAACAAAACAAACCATCAAGGATCCTTTTAAAGAGGTTAAAATGATATTATAAAAACCATAGGGTGTTTAGAAAATACAACCTTTGTAGCCTTTGGACCCTCTTGGATTTGGGGTGTTGAAGTAGATGGCAAGAACAAGAAGCTTGATCTTCTCAACAAGTAATCCACCAACAAGATTAAGGTGCCAAAATTTCTAGATTTAGTCTTATACAACTTTGTTATTTAAGCCTTAATTGCTTAAAAAATTAAGCACTAAAAGAAAGACACAAACTGAACACCAAAATCAATTAATGTCTTCAAAAGAGGAAAGAGCTCCATGCTCCTTAGTAGCTCATAGTTTTGAGAGAAAGAGAGGAGAAGTTTTAGACCAAAAACTTATGACTTCTTCATGCATAAGACCTTCTATTTATAACCCCATCCAAGCATGGCCTTTTGAATATTATATTCAAAAGTATGGCCTATAAAGGGAGGCATGGGGAAATATTATGATGGAGGTTGAAAAGCAATCTCCATGCTCCTTACAACTTTCGGCCATATGGCCAAAATAATAAAATAATGCTCACTAGGCCTTTAATGTGGGTAGAGTACGCCTTTGATTTAATCATGGTTAACCAAAGTGTCCAAAACTTTGTAGATGACTTATTATATGATACCTTATCATATAAAGACTATTTTTCTACTTCTTACAATATTGTTTTCATAGAACAATAATTTTTCTCTAATTAAATACAAGAGTTGAATTTATTTATTAATATCAAATATATATAATAAATATTCAATAAGTACCAACTTGATTAAGGTGTGACCCTATAGGATCATATGTCATTAACATTGTCACCCAATAAAGATTCTTGGGCATATGTATCCAACAATCTACCACTTGCACAAGATTCATTAAAGACTAACATAGACAGTAGCTGACGTCGAGCAACAGACTACTACCCCTAATAACACACAAAAGGGTGCCATCAATCAATGTCCAATTCTAGGAGCTCACTAGCTACAATTGAAGTATAAGGTAAGTGTATCAATATTCTATTTGTTACAGAAATCATGTTAGATATGAGACATGGAACATGATCATTCTCGTTTTTCATCGAAGTTTTAAGAAAGGCGTCATAGATGTCTAACTCTCAACACATATAAGGAACAAATCTCATCTTGAGTACATACACACTCTCATATAGTCCATACTCTACCCAATGAAGGCTTTTATAACTGCATGGTTACGAACAACGTTTAACCATGTCAAAGTGTAACAATCCCCATACTTGAGTTCTCCAATATGCATCTCAGGTCGAAAGACATAAAGATATTTACCTGTGATCAAGATTCACTTATGATATCAATCCATGAAGTGACTCTTGATGCGGGTCATTTCCAATAGATGTTCTCAAACAAGTATATATGAATTTGGATGCAACATTTTTCTATTTCACCTTTTGAAATCAACCAAGCCGATTAATATTAGTCTTAATTCACAGTTACTCCCACAACAGTGTTCTCGATCATGATCCAGGGGCCACATGGTACGAGACACGAGACTTCTCCTTTTGTGTGTTCTCGATCATGATCCAGGGGCCACATGGTACGAGTGCTTATCGTATGAGTGTGGGTTGTTGATTTTAGATACGACTTGCTTGTTGTATTTGTATGTACATTTCTCATATAATTTTAAATACGAAATTTATATTTATATATATATATATATATATATATATATATATATATATATATATATATATATATATATATATATATATTCATTTATTTTCTCAATTACTAAGAAATATCCAACTAGAAAAACAAATTATTTATCATAATATCAACTTAATTAGTGTTGGTCGGTCTTTAGAACATATTTTTTATCATAACATGTTACTGCCTTCTGCAAATGAAATAATTTATCATATTGGAAGCCAGTCATTTCCATATTCAAACGGTTACTCTCCTTCCTCAAGAAACCCTTTGCTATTCCTCATTAATTCATTGATCATATATATATATATATATATATATATATATATATATATATATATATATATATATATATATATATATATGTAATTTTACATATTTGATATGGAACGCATATAAAGATAACCAAGTTTGTAAGAAAATTCAAATCGAATCCATTTATTAAAAAATTGCATGGTGCAGTCAATATCGTGACCCCCAAGTATGGAGGCTAAAAACATACCTTGTTAAGTGTTTTCTTGTAGGGAACCCTAAATCTTTGTTGATGGTTGGAGCGGTATGTTTTTTATTTTGTGATTTGCTATATCTTCCATTTTTAGTTATTAAACCCATACTTATCTTATAAAATATTTTTATTACCAGCGACTATATTTTAAAATGGATGATACTGAAATCAGAATAACATACATACGAATGGATGTACAAGATGCACAAAATGAAGCGTAAGTGTTGTTAGCAATGGTCCTTTTGTCTCAGGGACATGGAAAAATTAAAGAATGATTGTCACTACTGAACAGATGTACAATGCATTAGAAAGAGATGGTTTAGTTGTTTATGCCCTTTTAGAAAAAAATGTTAATAGTTATGTGCATATATTTTAGGTTGACATGCCACTCTTAGTTAAAGGTTTTCAAATAAACCATTCAGAAGAAAAGTATGGAGAAGAACAAATCAAAAAGGTTGTCTTTGAGTAAAGATGAAATTGTTTATAATTGTGAATATTGTATATCAATTTATTTTTCATTTACTTTTGTAACCGGCTAAATATAGATGTTTGATTATGTTATTTAATTAATAAATGGAAATTTAGATATTATTTAAATTAATACATTGAAAATTGTTGTGAAATTCATTTTATAGATATTAATAAAGGTTGTTTTTTTTATAACTATTATTTCGATTAATGAGGCGGGTCAACTTTAAAATTTAAAAAACCAACATTTGTCTTTTCTGTAAAATTGAACCCAAACATCCTTTAAACATGTTCTGGTCTCAGATGCATTAAAGAAAAGACAGAAAATGTAGAAGACATAAATACCCTCAAATATTAGGGAATATATAATAAAAACAAGAGAAATTTAGTATTTTCAATATGTAGTTGATATTTCCTCTTATCTTTTTTAATAATCCACTGAAAATATAATTTGATTTTGACATTTATACCCCTATTATGATTTCACATTTTTATATAAAATGAATGATACAAAAGTGAAATCGCCTCTTTTTTAATTTAAATAAGATAATAAGTATCAAGAAACATGGTAGACCTATTCATGAAACCCTACGCCACCTTCCTAGGACTTTCATCCCTATACTTGGGAAAATAGTTGACAGTTGTAAAAGCTAAAACCCCATTCTTTTGTACCCGGTTGGAAGAAACTTCATTGCATCTTTTACCTTTATCTATTTTATGCTAAAATAAAGAAACCCTAAATAATGGGACATTTCATATTTTTAAGCACAATGATGCCACACATCATTTTCTAAGGATTTTATTATTATTATTTATTTCACCGGATATTCATCACATATTTTAAGGAGTTTAAATGTTTAATATTCAGTTAAGTAATGGTAAATCATAATAAAATTTGGAAATTAATTTGAATTCAAAATGAAGCAATAAATTAGGAATGTGATATATTATAAAATTTTAAAATGATTTTACGTTGGTATTGAAGACAACTCCCTATTTTATACATAGAAACAAGAAAATTATAAGAAATTTTGAAAATCTATGTCTTTTGGCACAATTTAAATTGATTTTGATGTTTTTTTTACTTTTTTATAAAAATAAAATATTTTGAAAAAATAATAAATTGTGACATCTAAAAACATGACATTTGCATTAGCACTCTTAATTTGATTATATTTAGATCAAGGTTTCATTTTTTAGATTGGATTGTCAAGTGTGTGTCCCCAACTCTAAACTCCTTTGTTTCTTCTTAATTTCACATTCTTATTTCAGTTTTCTATTTAATATTATAAATCATGATTATGAAGGTTGTTAGATAGCTTATGATCGTTATTGTTAAGTTAATAACTTAGATAAGTAACTATGATTATAAATCATGATTATAAAGACTTTTTTTGCATGGTTGTTTGTTTGATCATTTGATTATTAAGTTAGAAATTAATCTTCATCTTTTTCTATACATGATCTAGCCTATGAAATAAGCAATTCTTATTTCAAATAATTGTCCAATAGAGAATGAATTACATTGTATATAAAAAACCAGCACAAGCAAATCCTTTCGATTCAAAACGATCTAAACAGTGCAAAAAAGCGCAATACAAGAAAGATTATAATCATGATCTTTAATTCGTTGACATCTTTTATAATGTCTAACAACACATCATTACCCGCTGAATTCTCATCTATGACCTCAGGCCACATCATCCTCACCAAGCCATTTCCAAAACATGCACTTTACTATGTATCTTCAAGATAAAATACAAAACTTAATTATAGAGGTTAGAATGAAAAATATAAAGTAAAAAAGTCATAATCGATGACGGTGCAATTCATGACAAAAAACAAAATTGACACACACACAGACACACACACACACACACACACACACACACACACATATATATATATATATATATATATATATATATATATATATATATATATATATATATATATATATATATATATCCTCAACTTTTTTCAAGGTTATCTTTAGATCTAGGGCGGCGAATTTTACTTGGAAATAGACAATCATAAAGATTTTCACGGTATTCTGTTGAGAAGCTTGAAGCAGTTGGCATCTTCTACTTGGTTTCTTCTTGGGTATGTCAAGCTCGATTGAGAGGTTGTTTGGGAAAGCAACTTACTTATTGGCTTTTTGATAAGTCAATAAGTCAAAAAAGTGTTTGTTGCAATAACTTAAAAATAGTGTACATCCACTTTTAGATAATGATAAGTGTAATAAAATTAATTATTTACAACATATATGCTATTTGAAAATGCATGTTTCGTTTTTAATAATAAGTGTTGGTTCTTTTCTCAAAGTTCTTTTTAATATATAGTTGATGATCATTTATGTAAGTGTTTGTTCTTTTATCAAAGTTTTTTGTAATAGTTGAACACGTCTTTTGATTTTTACACTAGTCATAATATTAATATAATTATATAAGAACACGTCTTTTCATCCACTTACCATAATTTAATTATCAACTCCTCAACCACTTGTGGTTATCTAGCAATAAATGTATTATTTGTGACTATTTAACTAGATCTCATACCACCACAACTTGTTCATTTATCATGTACGTACCCACCACAAAGTTTTCTTTCGTGATCCTTAATATGCAAGATGTAGGATAACTTTGATGATCATTTATATGTATACACACATATATGCACACACACACATAATATATATAAATCTCTCTCGTGCTTCAAAATATAGAGTGTGTTTTATCATATGTCCCATAACGTTTGCTATGAAGATCGAAGACCTATCAAAGGGATACAAATATCAAGATCAACACCGGAAGCATTCAAATAATCCCATTAAAGGGATATAGATATGAAACCACCACTATGAGAAGACGTGGTGTTAGAATTGGTCTCGTGTGCCAATTTGCAAAGTTTGACGACACGACGACATCACGTTGATTTTGGTGTTGGTGTTGATTTTTGACATTTGTTGCACCTCACTAAAATGTCGCTCACTACTAATACCCACCATCCCTACAAGTAGTGGTGATAATGGTGCTGGTATAGCACTATATTTTAATTAGATTAAATTAGGATTCACTTATTCGATCTAAAAAAATTATGTTGTTATACACATGCATGGACTAGTCACTAGTGCTGGTTTCAAATAGGTGTATGTAGATATGTCATGTCGATGTAGTAATTTAAGTTTGATGATGTAATGAAGTTGTATTTTGTGTACCTATCTTTCTATGACATGTAAGTATATTGATTAGGATTTCATTTTTTAATGAATATCATGACCAGCATTTGAGATATATTTTGTCGTATATATTTTACTTAACTAAAGAATTATGACTACATACTCTCTTGACTTTTACACTTGTCAATAAATATAAATAAAATTAAGAGCGCGTCATCTCATCCATATACCACAAATTAGTGGTCAATCCCCAACAACTTCTAATAAATAATTAATAACTATTAATGCATTCTTTGTTCCTACACACATAATATATATATATATATATATATATATATATATATATATATATATATATATATATATGGTTAGGTTATTTTGTTTTTAGTAACTATTGTGTGCCAGAATGCATATATCTGAACCAACAGATGAAATTAATCAATGGACATGATTTAAGGGTGTATAATATTGCAATGGGATAATATGTACCATATAATCACACAAATTTTAGCAAAATGGTATTTTGGACAATTAACTACATTTATAAAAGGAAATTTTTGTATTTTTAGGGATGATTAATTCTCCTAATTTTAAGAATCCGAATTTTTTTAATTAATTAAATCTTAATTCTAACGTAATTTGTATGCATAACCGATTTTATCTGTCATAATATTTTTTTGTTAGAATGATGTTTTTCAAGAATTTTATTCTATTAGAATTTTATTCTATTAGAATATTATTGAAGAATAACAACATTCTTGAATCCAAGGTTGAAAAAGAACAACATTCTAATATATTCTTATACATCTGAAATTAAATACAAATTCATACATATTCTTACAGATTAAAAGTCTTATATCTTAATATAATTATACATATTCTAAAAGAATATCAACAAAAATGAGTAAAATTCTTAAAAAATAACAACATTTTAAAATTGTGAGTATGATCAAACTTTATTCATTCTCCAAGTTATTCCTATTAGGTCTTCAACGCATTCTTCCAACCATTCCTAGCACAAATACAACAAAAATTAATAATGGCTAAAACCATGTTACTTGCAATTAACTATCACTTAATATATTTTGGAAGAAAACATAGAATATGACAAAATACATAGAATACATTCTGACAGAATACATAAATTTTATTATGTTAGAATACATTATGACATAATACATAGAATACATTCAAATGTATTGTATTTACTGCTAATATAATTTTAGATCCCAAATATACAATAACGAGGGACAATAGAAATTAGAATTCAAAATCACAAATCGAACCAAAATAATATACAGACAAATTAATTACCTTTTTAAAAAATTACATAAAACACATGTTGCTAGTAATTCTGACTGAATACCTACCTGAAGGTTTAAATTCTTTAGATTCCCTTTCAGACATTTCAACAAACACTTGTTAGGCATTATCATCAAACAAGTCAAAAATCATATTAGATTTACTTGCAATAGTTTACCTATAAACATAATTTTCAGCTACATATTTGATTTAGAATGCATACCATAAGGTTCACAAATATTGTATTTACTTGCAGTAGTTTACCTATAAACATAATTTCCAGCAACATATTTGAATTAGAAGCAGAATTCCAACAATAGTATGTCTACAAACTCAATTCCAGTAGGTGCACCAGGAAGCAATAGGCGCATCAGGATAGATGAATACTAGTGCCAAAAACCATTCTCAATAACTAACAAAATAGAAGTAGAAGCAGAAGTAAAAATTTGAAATTGATTAGCAAGTTCCAATTCGGAAAAAATAATTAGGGCAATAAAATATGATTATAAAACAAATTATTTGCAATGTTGGTTGGGTCAGACAATTCATCAAACACTTGGCATGCGAAACTAAAAATGAGAACATAACCAATGAATTATACAAATTTAAAAATGCAAAACTACATAAAAAAGCTAGTATAACCTGATTTCAACTAATTCGATTTAAGAGGATATCAATATTTGGTTCATGGAAGGGAACAAGAACAATTGATAGATTTTTTTGTTTCTTGTAGAATCAACAGAAAAAAAAGTTATTTTTATTATTTTATGTTACTCATGAATCCATAAACCAAATTGATTTATTTTGTTCTAACAATATTTAATTCAAATGTGCGATGCTTACCTTCACAACAGAGAGAGTTGACAATGCAGATGATGGTGGCGCTCATAAAGAAACATCAAGAAGATAAATTACCCGTCTGCTTTCTTCTTGATTTTCGAAACAGTTTTCGACGATCATTACCTTAAACGATCATGGGTGCTGAAACATGCTCGCAAGATGAAGATCTCCAACTTTGATTTGAGTTGGTGATGGTGGGCTGATAGAGGATACTAGGTTTTTGAGGCCGATCGTTTGAAGATAAAGGGGGAGAAGATTAGGTTTTAGGAAGTTAATGAATTACCATAATTAAATATGTAAAGATTACCATAATACCCCTAAATGATTTATTATTTCCTCAATTCTCATTGGTGCATCAATGCACACAATAGTTGCTACAAACATTTGAACCTAGCTCTTTCTCTCTCTCTCTCTCTCTCTATATATATATATATATATATATATATATATATATATATATATATATATATATATATATATATATATATATATATATATATATATATATATGTAGTAGATGTGTGTCCGCGCGAAGCAGCGATGATAAATAGCTTTTTGGACAAATAGTTTCTTAAGGGGAAATAATTATTAGTTATGTTATTAGTTAATATGTAAAAAAAAATTACCACTTTTAATTAAAATATTTATGTTTAGAACTTATATTTATATTGTATGTTTATACATCTCATGTAAATTAATCATTATTGGTACCTAGTTCAAGAAATGTAAATCAACTTATATTTATGGATTTAATATTTTAAAATTGTTATATTTCTCAAAAATAATTTTTTAATAACCTTATTTAATTCAAGTCTTCAAAATTTTGGCAAGTATTAATACTTTTGTTATGCATAATAGATTTCTACAAAAAGTTTTGTATCTTGTACCTCTTAAAATTCAAGATGTGACTAATATGCTTATATATATATATATATATATATATATATATATATATATATATATATATATATATATATATGACCTATAACTTAAGTTTTCTATGAAGATCGACACAACAAGTATTCGAATAAACACACTAAAGGGATACAAATGTGAAACTAGCACTACGAGTGGATGCAATGTCAGAATTGGTCTCATGTACCAATTTGTAAAGTTTAATGAAGCAACGACATCATGTCGATTTCGGTGTGGTGGTTGAGTATGGATCTTTACAAATAAATTTTTTTAATGTTATGATTTTTACATCTATAGCCCCTCAACAAGCCTTTATTTATATATGACTATGGGCTCTTTAAATTGAGTGAATTGTGACTCACTTACCCCGTCTTAAAATATTACATTGTTATATACATTAATGGGGCTAGTCAAAGTGGTGGTTTCGAATTTGGGTATGTAGATATATCTTACCCCGTCTTAAAATATTACATTATTATATACATTAATGGGGCTAGTCAAAGTGGTGGTTTCGAATTTGGGTATGTAGATATATCGTATGTCGATGTACTAGTTTTAGTTTGATGATGTAATGAGGATGTATTTTCTGTACCTTTATTGTATGAAATGTAATTTTATTCATCAATATTTTGTTTTCTTAATGAATATCATGGCTATCTTTTGAGATATATTTTATCCATCAGTCGTTGTTATGTAGATTGGAAATTTATTAAAATTTTGGGTCTTAAATGTTAAAAAACAGAACTTTGGAGTTCTTCTTTAAATGGACTTATTAACTTATTGGCAAGTCCTTTTCAAATGACTTTTTGTTAATGGGGTAAAAGTGAGTTTCAAAAAGTCACAAATTTCTTGACAAAAATATTAATTATAGTTAATAATATTTTGAACTCCTTCCAAATCCCAAAATAAAAGGGATTAAAATTTTCCCAAAATTTCAATTCCATCGATATATATACTCCACGTTTAAAAGCTCGTATCTTGGATTATTGGCCTTTCAAACATAAATAAAATTTTAATTCCATGTCCATGTGTCTCCTGATTAAACCATATCTTTCATAAATTCGACGAGGTAGATTATCATCTATACCTTAAGGTAACTGATCCAAACTACACCATATGGACTATGCATGGTGAAAATGATGAGTGTGGACATAGTAGGTTTGCTGATGACAATAATAATAACGAATTTTTTAATTTTTAATCAAGAATCCTAATAGATGCTCCCAATATAATAAAAATGTTTGAAGCAACTAAAGAGAATTTCTTAATCAACCCAAAGACGTTCAAATTAATGTTGGAGGATTTTGAGAAGCCCCTTTACAAGGGATGTCATAAGTAAACAAAGTTTTCTGTATTGGCCGAGTTTCTGAACTTAAAGAGTAACTACAAGGCATCAGATGAGTCCTTTATTGAATTACTACCTTTGATAAAGAGTATGTTAAATGAAGATAATGAAATGGTTAAAAGTACTTATGAGGCGAAGAAATGACTAAAGAAAATGGGTCCACGATATAAAAAGATACATGCTTGTATCAACGATTGCATTTTATAAAAGAATAACTATTCAAATTTGAAGAAATGTCCTATTTGTGAGGAATCAACATGGAAGCTAGAAAAGAACTAAAAAAAAAGATTACTCTAATATTCTAGCTAAATTTTTGTGGTACTTCCCCATCATTCCACCCTTTCAACGACTCTTTAAACTAAATAGAATTGAACAGGATTTAATATGGCACAAGATTGGTCGTGGTAGGAAAGATGATGATGTACTACGTCACCCGGCAGACACACCGAGATGGCGTAACATAGATGACAGGTTCCTTGAATTTGATAATGATGCAAGAAATATGCAACCTGGAATTTCAGTTGACGGGGTTGACGTAAATAGAGCAGACAAACATCATACTATTTGGGTTGTTATAACCGTCATTTATAACCTTTCACCGTAGCTGTGTATGAAAAGGATGTCCATGATGCTTTCATTACTAGTATGTGGTTCGCCATGTAATGATATTGATGTTTATTTAGAACCTTTGATTGATGATCTTCAAGTATTATTTGAAATGAGGGTTGAAACATATCATGTACACGTAGAAAAGATGTTCACTTTACATATAGTTGTTTTATGGACCATAAGTGACTATCCTACTTTGGGTGTACTATGTGGATGCACCTACAGCGGATACAAAGATTGCATAGTGTGTCGGAAAAAAATACTAATTCTATTAGACTTCCTTTATCAGTGAAACAAAGTTATGTTGGTCATAGGAATTATCTTCCCTATGATCATCCATTCAAACGTCAAAACATTGGCTTTAATGGAAAGAGGGAGTTGGTATATGAAAGATCTAGTATGCTCAAGAATCATAATAAAGTGATATTGCTAATTAACATATGATACTAGTGGGTCACACTAACAACAACTTGATATAATTGATTATTTATTAGAAATTAATTTTAATAAATATTCAAAAAGCTCTTATAATTAATTGGAAATTATATATTTCTTGGAAATACTAATTTTTATTAGCAAGTAATATATATATATATATATATATATATATATATATATATATCATACTAGTTGTGAGACCCGTATGACATCTGGGTTAGATAAAACAAAAACTAAATATAAAGGTTTAAATAAATTTTTATTTTGATTTTAAATTTAAAATTTAAAAGGAAACATATTATATACTATATGAGTTATAGTATTGTAATTTATTGGCTATGTTCAATTAAGAAAATATTAATTGAGGTGTAAATGTGATGTGTTAATTATGAAAAAATAAAAAAAAATGAGAAAATGACAAATGGAAAAAACATTTATTAAAAAATATCAAAAAATGACATGTGTCCAAGTTAACGAGAGAGTGACATGTGGCAAAATTATTCTTATCTATTAGGGAGGATGGTATGACTTATAAAGTCATGTACATTATTTTAGACTAGAAAGAATCTTTTGTCTTTTAGCTTAAAGTTAACGTTTATATCTTATAAATATTTATAAGAATTTTATAAACTTCTTTTCTATTTTATTTATCAAAAAAGCATTAGCTAGTTTCTAGGAAACAAAACATACACTTTTGAATATAATAAGAGAAATTAAACATGGCTTAAAAGGCATGAGAGACATGTAGACTTTAGGATCTGGAGTGCTTAAAGTGTTAAGAACCCTTGGGTATTAATTTAGCTTGATGAAGGCTTTCATCCCTTCATTTTTACTCACCGAAACCGTAGCTCCTTCATACTCCTTCATATCCTGTCTTGCAAATAAGTGTTAGAAGATTACTTGCTTACATTTTGCTCTCTTTAAGTCATATTTTGATATGGACTTAAAGCTTAAGAGTTTATGGACTAGCATCTACATCAAGTTGAGTCATTGTTGCAGTCTTAAAGGTTCACATTCTTCATCAACTTCCAACCCTCCCAAGAGGATCCAAACAACAACAAAGGTCTTGTGTTTCCCATTGTAACATATCGAAAATCAAGGGTAAAAATTTCATTTTTAACATATAACATCCATTTACATTAAGGTATTCCAAATTAAAAATAATTATCACATTAACTCCCAAAATCGTGAGTTGCGAAAAAATATCGGTGTGTGTGATGCAATCAAGCCGGACCCTTCCCTTTTGAACTGGAAGTAGCTGAAACCACAAGCCGTAAACTACAAGCATAAATCTTAGTGAGTTGCACAAATACCACTTACCATACATATCATACGAGCCATACATTCCATACATATCCAATCAATCAATAAAAGTGTAATGTGTCAATGATTGTCTTGCTATAATGCCATGAGCCGCCTCGTGGTCTTCCTTGCCAAGTCGGGGGAGAAAACCCTGGGTCTTACAGACAAGTGCCAGGAGCCACCTGTGGGTCTTCCATGAAAGCATCACAAATACAATTAGCATACAATCTACACTACTTAACTAATTAATTGCCACAGTTTAGACTCTAGTCTTGCATATAGTTTGCTAGGAGCCACCTCCTGATCTTTCATACAAACTGCCAAGGGTTACCCCCAGTTGTTCCTACAATACATAAACCAAATGGGTCGGCACTGGTGCCGTTGAACCATAGAACAATGAGGAGACTCACCTCGATTGTAGAAGCTCATTGAAAGAAATCCATAGTTGCTGCCCTAACGACTCCTCCGGCTATCAATACCAAATAACACCCAATTAGCAATTGGGTTCCAAACTAAGATCCATAATCCATACTTGGGGTAAAATGGCCATTTTATCCCAGACCCAACATGAACCAAAACTAAGGCCCAAGCCCAAAACAAAAAGGCCTAAAACAGCAAGATCCATAAAACCCCAGTACCCCACTAATGGCCCAATTTTCCAAACTGGGCCGAACCTCATATAGGCTTTATCCTAAAGCCCAATAATTCCTTAGTTGATAACAAATCTCAGATGGCCCAAAGGCCCAAACCCAAAACCATTGGGCCCACAAAGGCCTAATACAAAAACCTAGGCCCAACAAGTCATGCCCAAAAGAATTAATACAAACTTTAAGAAAATCCTCAGCCCAACCAGATAAGCCCAAAAACTACAGCCCCAAAGTCCAAATGATCCGAACAGGACCGAACACAAAGCTACAAGTTGGTCATGTACGCTCGACGTACACCACGTACACTTGGTGTATGCTAGCTGTCACACCCCCGGACTAGACGACAGAAACGTCATACATTGAGATAACAAACTTACATTGTTTACAATACTTGTTATGCTCAAAAGTTAAACATGAAATAACAAGCGTAGCAATAAAAAAATGCAGCGACGCCAGTCCTCGATCGTGTTGATTACTTGCTTACTAGATCCCTATGAATACACGTCGTTTGAAAAGCGTCAACATAAAATGTGTTGGTGAGTTCATAAGCATTTTTGTATAAGAATTTGTGATAGTTTAGAAACCCAGAAAATTCCAGTTTTGTCTTTTCAAAACAGTTGTAGGTCTTGTTTCTAATCAAGTATAGTTGCATGTGTGTGTTTTAGTTCATCATCTTTCAGAATTGTATAAAATCGTTTTTCTCCATAAAATCCTATATTTTCTTACATGAAATAGTTGTAAATCCTATTACCAATCGCGTATAGTTGCATGTGTGTATTTTAGTTTATCGTCTTCCAGAATTGTATAAAATCGTTTTCCCCATAAAATCCTATATTTTCTATGTGTGTGTGTGTAATCGCTTGATGGTCTTAAACCTTAAGACTGGAGAGGTGTGAGAAATCAACAGGCGATTATGGACAATCCGCACAATGCAATTGGACGATCAACACAACGAATATGGACAATCACTACCATGCATAGGGGCAGTCAACACAATGATCCAACTCATTTGTAAGGTTTTCCCTACATAAATTTCTAAATAACATTAGAGTAAATTACATAAATCATCCCTATGGTTTGGTCAAAATTGCACGTTTGGTCCTTAACTTTGGTTTTTGCACTCGAATCGTCCCTATGGTTTGGTAAAAATTACACATTCGGATCGTCCCTAGTCAAGAAGATGAGACACTTACAAAAATTTTCTAGGAATTGCTGTCACACCCCAAAACCAAGAACGGCGGAAATGTTCAGGGGCGGAGGACGTCATTTATAGTATCACAACAATGTAAAGTAGTAAATAAACAACAACATCATACATTGCATTAATAATATAATTATTATACAAGTGTGTTCTGTCAAATTTTGATAAACACTAAAGCATAAATCAAAATGAAAGATGAGTCTTCAATAAGCTCCATCTTCCCTATTCCTTGCATCGGTACCTGTCTATGTTGACCTGAGGATACAAGTAATTTTGAAAGCGAGTATCAGCTTTGAAGCTGGTGAGATCATAAGTATTTTAGTGTCTTAATTTGTATGTAAGAATTTTGTAAGTTTATGAACTGTAAGTATGGAAAATTTATATGAATTGTAAGTATTGAAAATGTATATGAATTGTAAGTATTGAAAATATATATGTACTGTAAATGTAAAAATGTTTGTAAAACAACTATAAACGTTTGAAAAACCCTAGAAATCCCTATGATTCCTACTATTATATAAAGCGTGTCTTCTACCAAGACCTAACTGTTCTAATTGTTCGTTTCTTGTAAAAGAGTGTAATTTTCCCAAGTGTAACTATCATTATCAAAATATAGTTTTTACATTAAATGTTTAAGTGAAAAGATTACTAAATATATGTAAAGGGAAAATAAATGTAGTATTGTAGTGTTGTATTATAGGAACTACTGCTGTACTAACTACCTTAAACCGGATTTATATTAAGGTATCATGTGATTAATTGCACCATGCTATTGACTGGTAACAACGACATAAGTATGGTCGTAAAAAAAAGGAATGATATTCGGCACCCGCAGACCTGCAGGTCCGGCTGTAGCTAGCGGCAAGGTGTAGGATAGTCAATCCAGTATAGATCTATACGCAAACTCACGCTCTCCCTACAAGAGAATTCTGGCTACAACTCGGGCCATGACATTTAAGGCATGCTCCGATACAGTGGATCACAATTTTATTAACGTATTAATGTAAGTGTAATGTACGGAAATGTTCTACGTGTGCTAGCTGTAATGTGTGTTCTTTCTCTATCTAGCAAGTATAGTAATGTACTCATTCTAGCATCATTGTATATGTTCTTCTACAGTATAGTTGTATATGTTCTTCTCTAGTATAGTTGTTTATGTTCTCTTAGTAGTAAGTATTGACTCATGAATGAACTGACTCATAGTATGATATTGCGTTCTAGTAATAGTTCTAGTATCTTCCTAAACTACCCATATGGTAGTTTACTAGTAATCTAACTGGTACGTATGAACATGGATGTATACCCTTGCTACCCAAGGGCATAGGATGAACTAGAAGGACCCTTTTATGACTATATATGTATAAATGATATATAACTAATATTTAAACGACTTTCGGACGAATACCCGATATCCGACCAGACCACATCTCAAGCGCGAAAAGGAAATTGGGTGGATAGCCTTCCTAAGTCTTTTAAACATTTCTTATATAATTATACATATAGATGCATGCAATTTATAATATAAAAGCATAAATAAGTTTTGTAAAACATTTGAACATAATTATTATCTTCAGAAAAGATCGACTTGATGTCAATCTATAAAACAGTTTGAAGGCATAGGTTTGATAAAACAGTTTAAGTATAAGGAAACATTTGTTTGAAACACAGTTGTAAATAAGTTTGAAATGTGATATATAGAGTAAAATGTATAGTGTAATAAAGAGTTTAAAACATATGAAATGTTTATAAAAATCTTTTGAAGGAAATTGTTTGGTAAAACGGCTAATGTGTAGTAAATCATTTGAATGATGCATATTAATCACATGTGATTGATATAATAACTAGCATAATTCTACTTATTAATCACAAGTGATTGATATAATAACTAGCATGATTCTACTTGTATCCCCCCCCCCATAAAACATTTAAAAATAGTTTAAACCATTATTTAAGGGGTATGAACTCAGCTGCAGTAAGTGACTGGAATTGAACGGACTGTTATCGTAAGGAAGGATCAGACAAGTGCTTGGTGTCAAGTGAAGACTTTAGACACACACAATGATCCTAATTACATATGAAGACATATGTATATAAATAATTAGTGATTAAAACACTAATTATACAAGTATAAACATTTTAACGCGAGGAAAACACTTTTGTTCAAGTGCTAGGAGGCTAATGGGTTGCAACAAAGGAGTGCAAGGCCTCTAATGGGAGTTTAAGGTCTAATGACCAAATGTTTTGGAGTTTACGGCCCAGGGCAGTAAACTCCTGGCCGTAAACTCTCCTTAGGGTCACTAAATGAAGCTTAGAATTACTACAAATCTAGTGGTGAATTGTTTCAAGGCTAAATCAAGTGTTTGGGCTTCCTATTAACTCCTTTAAGGAGTTTACGGCCCTGGGACCATATTCCCTTGGAGTTTACGGTCGTAAACTCCCTTGGGAGGGTGTTTATGGTGTTTTCAAGTCTCTAACATTTCAAGGTTATGATTTATGTTGGGTTCTAGGCATAAGGAAGGAGTTAGGGTGTCATTTGACCCCTTTATAGGGGTTTACGGCCCAAGAACTTGTCTTGGCCATAAACTCCTTAATACTTGTGATTCCTTATGTTTTCTAGGCTTTAAACACTTTAGGGTACATGTCTAAAATCAAGTCTAAGCTTAGGTGCCTTAAAAGCACCATTTTGGGCATGCTTTTTGGAGTTTACGTCCTAAGGTACTCTTAGGCCGTGAACTACCAAAATTGGGTGATTCTTGCTTGATTTCATGTCCCTAATACACTCCTATACAAGTCCAAGGCAGTAGTATATCACGGGGGACAATCTAGGCTTGGTTTCGGGAGTTTACCGCCCAAGAACACCTTGGGGAGTAAATTCCTAAATCGAATGATTTAGCTATGTAATCTATGTTATGAACACATTTAAAGCTTTCTAACACTACTAGAAATAGTTACTCACAATTTGGGATAAAAACCCGAAGATCCGTGAGAGAGAATTTGGTTTTTCTCTAATTGGAAATGTAACTAATGAACTATTTGGTTCAGTTTTCTATATATAGTCTTGGGATTTTTGGCAGAAAATATTTTTATTCCTGGAATGAACTCTAATATCCTAGAGTATTGGAATAATAGTGTTGCACAAAACCCTAGTGCATCCACTCTCTTAATATCTCCTTAAGTGTAAATCCTGAAAAACTGCCAAACTTATACTCGAAGTCTGAATTTTCACTGTAACTGTTCTACTTCTATTAGCTTGATATGGTTTGTTCAGAATGGAAATTTCGGGTTCTCACATCATCCCCCTGTTGAAGGGAATTTCGTCCCGAAATTAGAATTTAGGCAAGGAAGTATGCACTAATGACCGAGTCGTGAGGAGGAAACTTGCTAATCGATTGGTTCTAGCGCACCTAAGTGAAATCGGGTTCTCGGTTGGCATTCCAACGAACCTTCACTAACTGGCGACGGCGTTGCTTCGTCCGCTTGACCTCTCGGTCGAGGGTCACTACGGTTCTACTATGAAGGCGAGGATCTCGACGGGTGGACTCACAAGAATCCTAACGGAAAGGTAAGGTTTCACGATCGAGACGCGAAAAGTAGAATGTACGTTACTGAGTTCGCAGAGTAGGTCTAGTTTGTGCGAGGCACAGGACCGATTCTGATAAGAATCTCGAAGGTCCTAACTATATTGGATTTAGCTTTCCACGCGATACGAAGCATATTAAGCCATTCCCAGAGTGAGTTATCCTAAAGGGCTTGGTCACTCACTTGGAATTCCAAAGGTTCCTTTTCTTGCTTAACTTCCCAGTCAAAGGCCACCCCTTGTTGGGTCAAAGTCGTACGGGTTTCTGTAATTTGCGAGGAGTTCTGAATAAACTAAGACGGTAGGTCGGTAAGACCTAGAATTTGGCAAATGATTGTCGGCGTCTCTGGTGTTGACAAATTCTCAACAGTTTTGACAAATTGAAAGTGTACTCAAAATTTCCCACATTACTAACAGTGTGTCATAGAAATCCGACTCTTCAATTTCGAAACTCGTGCCTAAAGAACTTCGCGAAAAGTTCCTCTGTAGGTAATGTTTCCATTGGTTCCTTCTTGCTACAAGGGTAGATAAGTAAGTCATCACATGGAGAAATGACGAACTGATCCAAGTAAGAAAGGCGTACTCTATTCATTTTGCTCATGAAAGCTATGGGAGTATTGGTCCTATCCGAAGGGTATCACTACACTCTCGAAGTGTCCGCATCGAGTTCGGAAGATAGTCTTCCGGACATCCTTCCCTAACACTCGAACTGGTGATATTCGGATCTCAGATCCATTTTTAGAAGTAATTCTTTCCTTGCGTTTGCTCAACCATTTCATCTATGCGAGGTAGAGATAAGGATTTCTAATGAAAAACCTTGACGGAGTCCACGAAATCCGAGGCACTTACGATGCAATCCGTCGATCTCTGGGAGAATAAGACTGGGGGTTCTCCAGGGTGAGAAGCCTAGTCTTCTTATTCTATCACTATGCAATTCGTTAAGTTGTTTGTACTGTTCTGGTACCTCCATAGGTGTTTAGACTATAGGGCGATCTGTTTACAAGAGTCGTACTGGGTTCTAAGTTTGTTCACATGACGATGCGATTACTCGTAGGCTTAGGCAGTTCTTCGTCCTGATGTTCATTTTAGAATTCATACATGGTTTCACAATCACAATTTCGGGTATACGAGTCGTATATCATTAAGATTGAAAAGGTAGTCAAATAACTGATTCTTCTTTAAGCTCACATCCCATCGGGGAAAAGAAGTTAAAGTGGAATCATCAATTCTAAACCTGTAGAAGATTGATTATATATGACTCTTATGTATACCTTCCTCAGTGATAGATCAATCGCATGAATCCTTGGATTAAACTTGACGTACTACACGAGTGGTACTTCGGGGATCTCCTCAGAAACAAAATAACTAAGAGGTACTCCTGGCATGAGTACTTCGGTGTTCTGATATGACGGTTTCGTTAAAAAGACGTTTACTGATAAAGAGATGTACGTATGAAGCTGGTATGGTGTCGATCAAGTTGAATCTAGTTGTACGATAATGTTGGAATCATACTGAAACTTAAAGACATTAGATTTGGACATAAGACGTTTACAGACAAAACACAACCGTGCAACCATGAACAGAGTTACAATACTTTAGATTTACCACAAGACTATTGCTGCGAATAAGATATCCTACAAAAGACAAGTATACGCAGCACAAGAATCCCTATACAGGCAGGATCTCGCAAAAGGTACGACTCTAGTTGCACTAGTTCTGGATAGTTTATAAGTTTGTTACAACAACACTCCTAAATTACATTAACGAGGGTTCCGGAGTAGGTTCCCCTGTAGCTGTGATCCTAAGAATCTTCCCATCTGCACCCGAGTTCTTCGCTATCGGGCAATCCTTCTTCAGGTGTCCAATTTCACCGCATTGGTGACATATATGGACAATACCCACATTGGTGGTGGAAGTGAAGTGTTTAGTGGGAGTTATGGGGACGTGGGTTCTTTCCTTTTTCGGGCAATCTCTTTTATAGTCCCCAAACTCACCACAATGATAGCAACCCTGGCTGGCTCTAGCGGCGGTGGTCGGTAGTATAATTCCGTTTGTACTAGCCTTTGCTGCCTCCGGACAGTTCCTTTTGTAGTGCCCTACCTTGCCACAATTATAGCAAGTCTGGTTCCCATCGGCGTTAGGCGAATTGTTGATCGGTCTTATTAGGCTCTTGCAGTAATGTTTGGTGTGCCCCTTTTTGTTGCAGTTTGAGCACTGCATCTCTCGACAAGGTCCATGGTGGTGATAATTACATTTGATGCAATTTGGGAGATTTCCAGCATATGTCGGGCTGGGCTAGGGACAACTGGTATATCCGAAGGGATGGTAGTAGGAGGTAGAGATGTCGTAGTTGTGAAGGTCGTTACCGGTGGTTGTTTCTTGTTCGTCCCTCTAAGCGATTTGTCCTTCTTTCTAGCCCAAAACTTCTGTTTGTTACTCTTCGTCTCGGAACTCGGGGTGTCATGGTAGTTTGCTGCTCGTTGCGGTGTCTGATTGTTACTCGGATTGGAATTGTTGTTAACAATCCCGCTAACATTCGCGTTGTTAGCGTTAAAGTGGGTCAGAATAGCTGATACGGCAGCCGAGACTACAGCTTTAAAGGTAGATGCATCAATCTGAAGAGTTGGTGTTTGGTTGAGGGGTTGATCGTTATTATTGGGCGACATGATTCTCGTTCATGGAAAGAAAATGAATTTGTGAGTGAGCATGGTTGAACCTAGACTTAGTTCAACTGTTTATGTAAAGAGTATGACTATGTTCTCGAAAGTTTGACCTACATCCCTATGATCCAGTCCTAGTACAGAATGGAAGTATGTTGGCGAAGGTTTGACCTACATCCCTATGATGCAGTCCTAGTAATGAGTAGAAGTAAGTTCGTAGAATGGTCTCAAGACGTTTGTTGTGCAAGCCGAGGTATCGTGGTTGGTGAATAAAAGGATCCAACCACCAAAAGAGACTTGGAAATGTCTCCGGAGCTAAATTACTATAGTCCCATGACTTGACTGAAGAATGACACAGAAGTTAGCTGACTGTCAATATCTTGATATTTACGACGTAAAGATTTGGGAAAATGACCTTGTAATGGTCGTACATCATATCCAAAGAAGCTAATTCTTCATAGCATAAGGACCTAACCAAAAGTACTTAGAGTACAAGATAATTTCATAGAAAATGCCACACCGGGCATAGACAGAAGAACACGATCCCTTTTTATAAGGAAAATAAAGTAAAGAATCTACTACTAACGACAGTCATCCCTCAGGTGAACTCTCTGTTCAGCCAGTGCTTGCAGCAGGGTTTCATGGTTTTTCTCTGATCTCTCGCGAGTATCTTCTAGACGAATGGTGCGGAGGGTATGCATTCTCGCATTGGCGAAAACTTCGGTAATCTGATATAGGACTGTCTTGCCTTGAATCTCATTTCGGGCCACTCTGCGGACCAAGATTGGCAAGATTCTGTATGCTGAGCCCCCATTGTTCAGGTCGTAAAAGCTTCGGTCGCCATTAAATGGTATGGGCTGATCTTGTCCTTGGCTCCTTGTTTCCAAGCATTCCACCCACTTAGGGGTCGGGCCATGAAAAGTCGGACGAGGGTTAGGAATTGGAAAGGGAGCTGCTCGGGGTAGGTTCTCAACCTCTGGTTCAAAGTTAGCATCATACGAAAGGTCTTCATCATGGTGATCATCAAGGGGATAGGATGATCATTCTCTGGTTCTTCTCCAAACCAACCAGCTATGACTTCGTTCGGAAGATACTGGTTGCCATGGGGATGGAGTCCAGCCATGTTATCTATGCGAGAATTTGGGGGTAAGAAAATAATTATTAGACGAACTATCTAGATAATTATATAGAAAATCTTCATCAGTTACATTGCTATTTGTGAAGTGCATACTAGTTATATGTAATCTAAACTGGATAGACCTTCGAATAAGTGACCTTAACTCCGTATTCACACAGAATAGGGGTGAAGTAAAATTTCCACAGATTCTAAGTCTATAACATCCTAATTACATATAGCCTTAGTGTATCCACTTAGCAACTATCAACTTAGTAATGAAGATCCCGTTTTAGTTTGTCACACCCCAAAACCAAGAACGGCGGAAACGTTCTGGGGCGGAGGACGTCATGTACAGTATCACAACAATGTAAAGTAGTAAACAAGCAACAACATCATCCATTGCATTAATAATATAATTATTATACAAATGTATTTTGTCATATTTTGATAAACACTAAAGCATAAATCAAAATGAAAGATGGGTCTTCAACAAGCTCCATCTTCCCAAATCCTTGCATCTGAACCTGTCTATGATGACCTGAGGATACAAGTAATTTTGAGAACAAGTATCAGCTTTGAAGCTGGTGAGATCATAAGTATTTTAGTGTCTTAATTTGTATGAAAATACTTGTATGTATTTGAAATGTAAGTATTTGTATGTATACGAATTCTAAGTATTGAAAATGTAAATGAACTGTGGGTATGAAAATGTTTGTAAAACAACTGTAAACGTTTGAAAAGCCCTAGAAATCCCTATGATTCCTACTCATGTAAATATGATCATGTGACCATATCTATGCAGTAGTATGGAAATGTACTATAATGTTCTAGCTAGTATTGTACGTGCTCTTTACCTAGCAAGTATAGTAATGTACTCGTTCTAGTATTGTTGTATATGTTCTCTTTCTAGTATAGTTGTATATGTTCTCTCTCTAGTATAGTTGTATATGTTCTTCTCTAGTATGGTTGTATAAGTTCTTCTCTAGTATAGTTGTATACGTTCTTCTCTAGTATAGTTGTATATGTTCACATAGTAGTAAGTATTGACTCATGAATGAACTGAATCCTAGTATGATATTGTGTTCTAGTAATAGCTCTAGTATCTTCCTAAAGTACCCATATGGTAGTTTACTAGTAATCTAACTGGTACGTATGGACATGGATGTATACCCTTGCTACCCAAGGGCATGGGATGAACTGGAAGGACCTTTATGACTATATATGTACATGTGATATATAACTGATGTTTAAACGACCTTCGGACGAATACCTGATATCCCACCAGACCACATCTCAAGCGCGAAAAGGAAATAGGGTGGATAGCCTTCCTAAGTCTTTTAAACATTTCTTATATAACTATACATATAGAGGTATGCAATTTATAATTTAAAAGCATAAAATAAGATTTGTAAAAACTTTGAACATAAATATTTTCTAAGAAATTACCGACTTGGTGTCGATCTATAAAATGGTTTTGAAGGCATGGGTTTGATAAAGCAGTTTAGTATAAAGAAACGTTTGTTTGAAACACAATTGTAAATAAGTTTGAAAAGTAATATACAGAGTAAAATGTACAGAGAAATAAGGAGTTTTAAACACATAAAGTGTTTATGAAAGACATTTTAAGGAAACTGTTTAGTAAAACGGGTAATGAGTAGCCAATCATTTGAATGCTGCTTATTAATCACCTGTGATTGATATAATAATTAGCATAATTCTACTTGTATCCCCCGCCCATAAAACATTTAAAAGTAGTTTAAAACATTATTTAAGGGGTATGAACTCACCTGTAGTGAGTGGTTCTGATGAAAATGTTGGATCAGTTGCTAAGTATCAAGTGGTGACTTGAGTACACACGCGAATCCTATTTAGCATATATTGACACATATATGAATATAATTAGTGTTATGAACAACTAATTAATGAACTGGTACCACCTTAGGGGATAGTAAACACTTATACTGAAGTGTTACAACCATATATGATTGTATGAAGGGGGTATAAGGCTTTACAATGGAGTGTATGGCCAAAATACACACTCTATGTGTGTGTGCGGCCGGGTGTGCGGCCTAGTTTGCTGCCAGCACATATGTGCGGCCCTGTGTGCGGCCATGTGTGCTGGCAGATGGTGTGTGCTGCCGTGTGTGCGGCCAGATGGTGTTCTTGGTGTTCTTGGTACCTTTTATGAAGATCTTCAAGGGGAATGGATGATACTTGAGAGGATTTTCGAGTTCTATGCTTGAAGTAGTGAAAGAAGTATTAAAAAATGACTAAGTGTGGTATATATAGGTGGAGTGTGCGGTTGGGAAGGGTGTGAGGCCGAAAACACATGTGTATGGCCACACACTCCATGTGTTGGAGTGTTTGGCCTCTTTTTGAATCCTACACTTTAAGTTAACCCATTTCCACCCTCCAACCTTGATTATAACACGTTTAGAATGCTCCAATAGACCCTAAATGGTACTACAAGATAGCAAAACGAGTCTATTATTGATAAGAAATGAGGAATGCAAGCTAGGAATTTTCGGGTTGTCACATCATCCCCTCGTTAAAGGGAATTTCGTCCCGAAATTAGAATTTAGACAAGGAAGTAGGTACGAATGATTGAGTCATGAGCAGGAAACTTTCTAATCGATTGGTTCTAGCGCTCCTAAGAGAAATCGGGTTCTCGGTTGGTATCGCAACGAACCTGCACTAATGGGTGGTGGCGATGCTTCGTCCGCTTGACCCCTTGGTCGAGGGTCACTACGGTTCAAATACGAAGGCGTGGATCTCGACGAGTGGACTTACCAGAGTCCTAACGGAAAGGTACGGTTTCATGATTGAGACGCGAAGAGTAGAATGTACGCCACTGAGTTCACGGAGTAGGTCTAGTTTGTGCGAGGCACATGACCGATTCTGATAAGAATCTCGGAGGTCCTAAATATATTGGATTTAGCTTTCCACGTGATACGAAGCGTATTAAGCCATTCCCAGAGTGAGTTCTCTTAAAGAACTTGGTCACTTACTTGGAATTCCAGAGGTTCCTCTTCTTGCTTAACTTCCCAGTCAAGGGCCACCCCTTGCAGGGTCAAAGTCGAAAGGGTTTCTGTGATTTACGAGGAGTTCTGGATGAATTATGACAGTAGGTCTGTAAGACCTAGAATTTGGCAAATTTCTGTCGGTGTCTCCGGTGTCGACAAACTCTCAACGATTTCGGATAATTGCCAGAGTACTCAAGAATTTCCACATCACTAAAAGTGTGTCTTTAGGAAATTTTGACTCTTCAACTCCAAAACTCGAGTTCATAGAGCTTTGCGAACAGTATCTCCGAAGGTAATGTTTCCAGAGGTTCATTCTTACAACGAGGGTCGATAAGAAGTCATTACATGGAGAAATGACGAACTAATCCAAGTAAGAAAGACGTACCCTACTCATTTAGCTCATGAAAGCTATGGGTGCGTTGGTCCTATCCGAAGGGTATCACTACGGACTTGAAGTGTCCGCATCGAGTTCGCAAGATAGTCTTCCAGACATCCTTCCCTGACACTCGAACTCGTGATATTCGGATCTCCGATCCATTTCTGAAAGTAATTCTTTCCTTGCGTTTGCTCAACCATTTCATCTATGCAAGGCAGAGATAACGATTTCTAATGAAAAATCTTGACGGAGCCCTTGATATCCGAGGCACATACGATGCAATCCGTCGATCTCTGGGAGAATAAGACTGGGGGTTCTCCAGGGTGAGAAGCCTAGTGTTCTAAATCATATTTTGTGTAGTTCGATAAGTTGTCTGTACTGTTCTGGTATTTCCGTAGGTGTTTAGACTATAGGGCGATCTGTTTACAAGAGTCGTACTAGGTTCTAAGTTTGTTCACATGACGATGCGATTACTCATAGGCTTAGGCAGTTCTCCGTCCTGAAGTTCACATTAGAATTCATACATGTTCTCACAATCACAATCTCGTGTATACGAGTCGTGTATAATTAAGATTGAAAAGGTAGTCGAATAACTGATTCTTCTTTAAGCTCACATCCTATCGGGGAAAAAGAAGTTAAAGTGGAATCATCAATTCTAAACCTGTAGAAGCTTGATTATATATCACTCTTATGTTTACATTCCTCAGTGATAGATCAATCGTATGAATCCATGGATTGAACTTGACGTACTGCACGAGTGGTACTTCGGGGATTTCTTCGGGAAGAAAATAACTAAGAGGTACTCCTAGCATGAGTACTTCGGCGTTCTGATGTGACGGTTTCACTGGAAAAGTGATCTAGAAGAAAGAGATGTACGTACGAAGCTGGTATGGTGTCGATCAACTTGAATCTAGTTGTATGATAATGTCGGAATCATACAGAAACTTAAAGACATTAGATTTGAACATAAGACGTTTACAGACAAAACACAACCGTGCAACCATGAACAGAGTTATAGTACTTTAGATTTACAACAAGACCATTGCTGCGAACAAGATATACTACAAAAGACAAGTATACGCAGCATGAGAATCCCTATACAGACAGGATCTCGCAAAAGGTAAGACTCTAGTTGCACTAGTTCTAGATAGTTTATAAGTCTGTTACAACGAAATGCCTAAATTACATTTAACGTGGTTCTGGAGCAGGCTCTCCTGTAGTTGTGATCCTGAGAATCCTCCCATCTGCGCCAGAGTTCTTTGCTGTGGGGCAATCCTTCTTGAAGTGCCCTATCTCCCCGCATTGTTGGCATGACTGGCTAGTACTAGCTTTGGTGACGGGGTTTCGGTGTTTAGCCAGTTTTATGTGGACACGAGTGCCTTCCTCGTTACTCCACTTTGAAAATTGCTTCTTAAATCGTTCGGCGTTATAACTAATCTTGTGTGCAGGGTTAGTCCCGATGAAAGGGACTTGAGTGATGGGTCATGCCGGTGCTCCACAGCCACGAGCATGGTGCCCTATGTTTGGCAATTGCAACATTGCATCTCATGGAAAGCCCCATGATGATGGAAACTACACTTATCACACTTCGGGAGTTTTCCCTTTTATGGCCTGCTCGGTACGGGAACGGTAGGGGTTTCCACTTGCTGTTGTTATATAGCCAACCTTTGGGATCTCTTGCGTTCTTTCCGGGCTTGATGCTTTCGTTTCTTGTTCTCTGCTTTTTGGATTTGTGAGCCTGTGACTGTTACTGTTTGCCGATTTCCTGGATGGATACTACGATTGGAAACTTCATTCCCATCAGTAGCATTGACTGGGCTGATAGCGCTACGGTGTGCAAGGACCGGGGTTCCGGCAGCCACCACGGCAGCTGTAACTGCTATTTGAAAGGTACCGGCGTCCATAGGAAAGGCGGAGGTTTCGTCGTTCGACTGATTGCTTCCGGATGACGACATGAGTCTGTAACACAAAAGATAACGATTTTGTGAGCGATTCTGGTTGACCCTGATGTACTTAGATTGTTCATGTAAAGAGTACGACTATGTTCTTGAAAGTTTGACCTACATCCCTATGATGCAGTCCTAGTACGGAATGGAAGTATGTTCGCGAAGGTTTGACCTACATCCCTATGATGCAGTCCTAGTAATGAGTAAAAGTAAGTTTGTAGAATGGTCTCAAGACGTTTGTCGTTCAAGCCGAGGTATCGTGGGTTGGTGAATAACAAGATCCAACCACTGAAAGAGACTTGGAAATGTCTACGGAGCTAAATTACTATAGTCCAATGACTGGACTAAAGCATGTTTCAGATAGACTCCAATGAAAGTATGATAAGAGTACTTGCATAATGAATGACACAGAAGTTAGCCGGCTGTCAATATCTTTGATATTTACGACGTAAAGATTCGGTAAAATGACCTTATAAAGGTCTTACATCATATCCAGAGAAGATAGTTCTTGACAGCATAAAGACCTAACTAAAGTACTCACGGTACAAGATAATTTCATAGAAAATGCCACATCGGGCATAGACAGAAAACAAGATTCCTTTTTAATAAAGAAATAAAGTAAAGTGTCTACTACTAGTGACGGTCATCCCTCTGGTGAACTCTTAGTTCAGCCAATTGATGTTCCATGTCAAGTAGGTGTCTTTCGTACACCCTCTGGCGTACTCGGAGCTCCTATGACTTTGGCTCGCGATTCAGCCAGTGCTTGCAGCAGGGTTTCATGGTTTCTCTCAGATCTCTCGCGAGCATCTTCTAGACGAATGGTGCAGAGGGTATGCATTCTAGCATAGGCGACAACTTCGGTAATCCGATGTAGGGTTGTCGTACCTTGAATCTCATTTCGGGCCACTCTGCGGACCAAGATTGGCAAGACTCTATCTGCTGAGTCCCCATTGCTCAAGTCGTAAAAGCTTCGGTCGCCATCAAATGGCATAGACTGATCTTGTCCTTGGCTCCATGTTTCCAAGCATTCCACTCACTCAGGGTCGGGCCATGAAAAGTCGGACGAGGGTTAGGAATTGGAAAGGGAGTTGCTCGGGGTAGGTTCTCAACCTCTGGTTTGGAGTTAGCATCATACGAAAGGTCTTCATCATGGTGATCATTCAAAGGGATAGGATGATCATTCTCAGGTTCTTCTTCAAACCATCCTGCAATGACCTTATTCAGAAGGTACTTGTTGCCGAGGGGATGGAGTCTAGCTATGTTTTCTATGCAAGAATTTAGGGTAAGAGAATAATTATTAGACGAACTATGTATATAATTTTTTAGAAAACCTTCATTAGTTACATCGCTATTTCTGAAGTGCATACCAACTATGTGTAATCTAAATAGGATAGACCTTCGAATAAGTGACCTTAACTCTGTATTCACACAAAATAGGGGTGAAGTAAAATTTCCACAGATGCTAAGTCTATAACATCCTAATTACATATAGCCTTAGTGTATCCACTTAGCAACTATCAACTTAGTAATGAAGATCCCGTTTTAGTTCTCAAGTATAACGTACTTATAGTAACACCAAATACTCCTATAGTCTTTTAAATATTAATGTTATGTTCTGTTGTTCTCATTGTGGTAGGGTTGGTAAGATTTTAGCATTGTTGCAACCACACACTTAAACTTAGGCACATGCTAGTCAACCCTCGGATAATATAGGTGATCAGGCTATAACTTCCCAGTTTTGACCATATGTCTCTAAGCCCACTTGTGTTGCCCAACAATCGTAATTCTTTTGTATTGTCCTAGTGACACTGATTTTAGTATGAATGCAGCAAGTATACTTACTTAAATATTTTACTATTTAAAGTAAAAACTCTTGGTCAGAGTATTTTTAATCCCTTATGTATTTATAGTTAGTATATCTTTTATGAGTTGATATACTTAATTCACTATAAACAATGCTCTGATACCAATCTGTCACACCCCAAAACCAAGAACGGCGGAAACGTTCTGGGGCGGAGGACGTCATGTATAGTATCACAACAATGTAAAGTAGTAAACAAGCAACAACATCATCCATTGCATTAATCATATAATTATTATACAAGTGTGTTCTGTCAAATTTTGATAAATACTAAAGCATAAATCAAAATGAAAGATGGGTCTTCAACGAGCTCCATCTTCCCAAATCCTTGCAACTGAACCTGTCTATGATGACCTGAGGATTCAATTAATTTTGAAAACGAGCATCAGCTTTGAAGCTGGTGAGATCATAAGTATTTTAGTGTCTTAATTTGTATGAAAATACTTGTATGTATTTGAAATGTAAGTATTTGTATGTATACGAATTCTAAGTATTGAAAATGTAAATGAACTGTGGGTATGAAAATGTTTGTAAAACAACTGTAAACGTTTGAAAAGCCCTAGAAATCCCTATGATTCCTACTCATGTAAATATGATCATGTGACCATATCTATGCAGTAGTATGGAAATGTACTATAATGTTCTAGCTAGTATTGTACGTGCTCTTTACCTAGCAAGTATAGTAATGTACTCATTCTAGTATTGTTGTATATGTTCTCTTTCTAGTATAGTTGTATATGTTCTCTCTCTAGTATAGTTGTATATGTTCTTCTCAAGTATGGTTGTATAAGTTCTTCTCTAGTATAGTTGTATACATTATTCTCTAGTATAGTTGTATATGTTCACATAGTAGTAAGTATTGACTCATGAATGAACTGACTCATAGTATGATATTGTGTTCTAGTAATAGCTCTAGTATCTTCCTAAACTACCCATATGGTAGTTTACTAGTAATCTAACTGGTACGTATGGACAAGGATGTATACCCTTGCTACCCAAGGGCATGGGATGAAATGGAAGGACCTTTATGACTATATATGTACATGTGATATATAACTAATGTTTAAACGACCTTCGGATAATTACCTAATATCCCACCAGACCACATCTCAAGCGCGAAAAGGAAATAGGGTGGATAGCCTTCCTAAGTCTTTTAAACATTTCTTATATAACTATACATATAGAGGCATGCAATTTATAATTTAAAAGCATAAAATAAGATTTGTAAAACCTTTGAGCATAAATATTTTCTAAGAAATGACCGACTTGGTGTCGATCTATAAAATGGTTTTGAAGGCATGGGTTTGATAAAGCAGTTTAGTATAAAGAAACGTTTGTTTGAAAAACAATTGTAAATAAGTTTGAAAAGTAATGTACATAGTAAAATGTACAGAAAAATAAGGAGTTTTAAACACATAAAGTGTTTATGAAAGACATTTGAAGGAAACTGTTTAGTAAAACGACTAATGAGTAGCCAATCATTTGAATGCTGCTTACTAATCACCTATGATTGATATAATAACTAGCATAATTCTACTTGTATCCCCTCCCCATAATTCATTTAAAAGTAGTTTAAAACATTATTTAAGGGGTATGAACTCACCTGTTGTGAGTGGTTTTGATGAAAATGTTGGATCAGTTGCTAAGTATCAAGTGGTGACTTGAGTACACACGCGAATCCTATTTAGCATATATTGACATATATATGAATATAATTAGTGTTATGAACAACTAATTAATGAATTGGGACCACCTTAGGGACTAGTAAACACTTATATTGAAGTGTTACAACCATATATGATTGTATGAAGGGGGTATAAGGCTTTACAAAGGAGTGTATGGCCAAAATACACACTCTATGTGTGTGTGCGGACAGGTGTGCGGCCTAGTGTGCTGCCAGCACATGTTTGCGGCCCTGTGTGCGGCCAGGTGTGCGGCCTAGTGTGCTGCCAGCACATGTGTGCGGCCCTGTGTGCGGCCATGTGTGCTGCAAGATGGTGTGTGCTGCCATGTGAGCGGCCAGATGGTGTTCTTGGTGTTCTTGGTACCTTTTATGAAGATCTTCAAGGAGAATGGATGATACTTGAGAGGATTTTCGAGTTCTATGCTTGAAGAAGGGAAAGAAGTGTTAAAAAATGACTAAGTGTGGTATATATAGGTGGAGTGTGCGGTTGGGAAGGGTGTGAGGCCGCAAACACATGTGTGTGGCCGCACACTACATGTGTTGGAGTGTTTGGCCTGTTTTTGAATCCTACACTTTGAGTTAACCCATTTCCACCCTCCAACCTTGATTATAACACGTTTAGAACGCTCCAATAGACCCTAAATGGTACTACAAGATAGCACAATGAGTCTATTATTGATAAGAAATGAGGAATGCCAGCTAGGAATTTTCGGGTTGTCCCACAGTTCTCAAGTATAAAGTACTTATAGTAACACCAAATACTCCTATAGTATTTTAAATTTTAATGTTATGTTCTATTGTTCTCATTGTGGTAGGGTTGGTAAGATTTTAGCATTGTTGCAACCACACAATTAAACTTAGGCACATGCTAGTCAACCCTCGGATAATATAGGTGATCAGGCTATATCTTCCCAGTTTTGACCAAATGTCTCTAAGCCCACTTGTGTTGCCCAACAATCGTATTTCTTTTGTACTGTCCTAGTGACACTGATTTTAGTATGAATGCAGCACGTATACTTACTTAAATATTTTATTATTTAAAGTATTAACTCTTGGTCAGAGTATTTTTAATCCTTATGTATTTATAGTTAGTATATCTTTTATGGGTTGATATACTTAATTCATTATAAACAATGCTCTGATACCAATCTGTCACACCCCAAAACCAAGAACGGCGGAAACGTTCTGGGTCGGAGGACGTCATGTACAGTATCACAACAATGTAAAGTAGTAATCAAGCAACAACATCATCCATTGCATTAATCATATAATTATTATACAAGTGTGTTCTGTCAAATTTTTATAAACACTAAAGCATAAATCAAAATGAAAGATGAGTCTTCAACGAGCTCCATCTTCCCTATTCCTTGCATCGGTACCTGTCTATGATGACCTGAGGATACAAGTAATTTTGAAAGCGAGTATCAGCTTTGAAGCTGGTGAGATCATAAGTATTTTAGTGTCTTAATTTGTATGTAAGAATTTTGTAAGTTTATGAACTGTAAGTATGGAAAATGTATATGAATTGTAAGTATTGAAAATGTATATGAATTGTAAGTATTGAAAATGTATATGAACTGTAAATGTAAAAATGTTTGTAAAACAACTGTAAATGTTTGAAAAACCCTAGAAATCCCTATGATTCCTACTATTATATAAAGCGTGTCTTCTACCAAGAGCTAACTGTTCTAAGTGTTCGTTTCTTGTAAAAGTGTGTAATTTTCCCAAGTGTAACTATCATTATCAAAATATAGTTTTTACATTAAATATTTAAGTGAAAAGATCGCTAAATATATGTAAAGGGAAAACAAATGTAGTACTGTAGTGTTGTATTATAGGAACTACTGCTGTACTAACTACCTTAAACCGGATTTATATAAAGGCATCATGTGATTAATTGCACCATGCTATTGACTGGTAACAACGACATAAGTATGGTCGTAAAAAAAAGGAATGATGTTTGGCACCCGCAGACCTGCAGGTCCGGCTGTAGCTAGTGGCAAGGTGTAGGATAGTCAATCCAGTATAGATCTATACGCAAACTCACGCTCTCCCTACAAGAGAATTCTGGCTACAACTCGGGCCATGACATTTAAGGCATGCTCCGATACAGTGGATCACAATTTTATTAACGTATTAATGTAAGTGTAATGTACGGAAATGTTCTACGTGTGCTAGCTGTAATGTGTGTTGTTTCTCTATCTAGCAAGTATAGTAATGTACTCATTCTAGTATCATTGTATATGTTCTTCTACAGTATAGTTGTATATGTTCTTCTCTAGTATAGTTGTTTATGTTCTCTTAGTAGTAAGTATTGACTCATGAATGAACTGACTCATAGTATGATATTGCGTTCAAGTAATAGTTCTAGTATCTTCCTAAACTACCCATATGGTAGTTTACTAGTAATCTAACTGGTACGTATGAACATGGATGTATACCCTTGCTACCCAAGGACATAGGATGAACTTGAAGGACCCTTTTATGACTATATATGTACACATGATATATAACTAATATTTAAACGACTTTCGGACGAATACCCGACATCCCACCAGACCACATCTCAAGCGCAAAAAGGAAATAGGGTGGATAGCCTTCCTAAGTCTTTTAAACATTTCTTATATAATTATACATATAGAGGCATGCAATTTATAATATAAAAGCATAAATAAGTTTTGTAAAACATTTGAACATAATTATTATCTTCATAAAAGATCGACTTGATGTCAATCTATAAAGCAGTTTGAAGGCATAGGTTTGATAAAACAGTTTAAGTATAAGGAAACATTTGTTTGAAACACAGTTGTAAATAAGTTTGAAATGTGATATACAGAGTAAAATGTATAGTGTAATAAAGAGTTTAAAACATATAAAATGTTTATAAAAATCATTTGAAGGAAACTGTTTGGTAAAACGGCTAATGTGTAGTAAATCATTTGAATGATGCATATTAATCACATGTGACTGATATCATAACTAGCATAATTCTACTTATTAATCACATGTGATTGATATAATAACTAGCATGATTCTACTTGTATCCCCCCCCCCATAAAACATTTAAAAATAGTTTAAAACATTATTTAAGGGGTATGAACTCAGCTGCAGTAAGTGACTGGAATTGAACGGACTGTTATCGTAAGGAAGGATCAGACAAGTGCTTGGTGTCAAGTGAAGACTTTAGACACACACAATGATCCTAATTACATATGAACACATATGTATATAAATAATTAGTGATTAAAACACTAATTATACAAGTATAAACATTTTAACGCGAGGAAAACACTTTTGGTCAAGTGCTAGGAGGCTAATGGGTTGCAACAAAGGAGTGCAAGGCCTCTAATGGGAGTTTAAGGTCTAATGACCATATGTTTTGGTGTTTACGGCCTAGGGGAGTAAACCCCTGGCCGTAAACTCTCGTTAGGGTCACTAAATGAAGCTTAGAATTACTACAACTCTAGTGGTGAATTGTTTCAAGGCTAAATCAAGTGTTTGGGCTTCCTATTAACTCCTTTAAGGAGTTTACGGACCTGGGACCATATTCCCTTGGAGTTTACAGTTGTAAACTCCCTTGGGAGGGTGTTTATGGTGTTTCAAGTCTCTAACATTTCAAGGTTATGATTTATGTTGGGTTCTAGGCATAAGGAAGGAGTTAGGGTGTCATTTGACCCCTTTATAGGGGTTTACGGCCCAAGAACTTGTCTTGGCCATAAACTCCTTAATACTTGTGATTCCTTATGTTTTCTAGGCTTTAAACACTTTAGGGTACATGTCTAAAATCAAGTCTAAGCTTAGGTGCCTTAAAAGCACCATTTTGGGCATGCTTTTTGGAGTTTACGTCCTAAGGTACTCTTAGGCCGTGAACTACCAAAATTGGGTGATTCTTGCTTGATTTCATGTCCCTAATACACTCCTATACAAGTCCAAGGCAGTAGTATATCACGGGGGACAATCTAGGCTTGGTTTCGGGAGTTTACCGCCCAAGAACACCTTGGGGAGTAAATTCCTAAATCGAATGATTTAGCTATGTAATCTATGTTATGAACACATTTAAAGCTTTCTAACACTACTAGAAAGAGTTACTCACAATTTGGGATAAAAACCCGAAGATCCGTGAGAGAGAATTTGGCTTTTCTCTAATTGGAAATGTAACTAATGAACTATTTGGTTCAGTTTTCTGTATATAGTCTTGGGATTTTTGGCAGAAAATATTTTTATTCCTGGAATGAACTCTAATATCCTAGAGTATTGGAATAACAGTGTTGCACAAAACCCTAGTGCATCCACTCTCTTAATATCTCCTTAAGTGTAAATCCTGAAAAACTGCCAAACTTATACTCGAAGTCTGAATTTTCACTGTAACTGTTCTACTTCTATTGGCTTGATATGGTTTGTTCAGAATGGAAATTTCGGGTTGTCATAATTGCTTCGAAGGAATATGACTTGAAGCTTGAATAAGTTGAGAGCACACTTAGGAGTTCACAGATTGTAGATATGAGAAGTGGGATATGAGGAAGAGTAGTTCACATTTTCTAATAGGGAGGATATGGAGTGACTTGACACTTGCTTGGAGTACTGGTGGAAAAGCTTTGTTATCCTTGGTTATTTTGTGTTTTACAGGGATTTGCATGGGAAATGGGGGATCACATCAAATCATAAAGTCAAGCCCACTTATCACTTTTTGAATTAATATAAGACTTTTATATATATTAATTAATATTTTATGCAAATATGTTTTAAATATTCAATATGGCATAAAATAAGGGTTTAAGGGGTCTAAGTTATGAGAAATATCAGTTTGGTGGGATTCTCGATGTCAAAATGCCTTAAAATGAAGAAAAGTTCCGAAATGGTCTAAAATCCGATGCCAAATAGTGAGTTTTGGAGCCACTTGGTGAGTTCCAAAGTTCATCTTATGTTCTGGAGTCAGTTCACAACTTCCGGAGTCAATTCTCAAATTCTGGAGTCAGCTCTTATCCGGAACCACTTCCTTCCGAGGCTGCGAGGGTTCCGAGGCTACAAGGCTTCCGGAGTCGATTCCTTACAAGGTGCGAGATCTTTCGAAGTGGTGAGGATTTCTGAAGCAAGATTGTCCGAAGCGATTCAAAAGTTCTGAGTCAAAAGGCTCGTAGGTGCGAAGTTGTCCGGTTCCTTTAGAAGGTCCGAAGTCACTTAAGAGGTTTTGAATCAGGAGGTTCCGAACTAAGAAGAGAGGCTCTAAGAATGAATAGTGTATTCCGAAATGGGCTTGTTCTTTCGAGTTTTATCCTTTCGTTTTGAGTTGGTTTCGACTAAGGAAACTACATCTGGATCATGTACGCAAGAATAAGTGAGGGTACCTCTATTTCATCTGGTCTTCGTATTCCCAAGTGAATTTCCAGTCCACACTTAGGGTTCCATCGAACCTTCACCATCGGGATGCGACTTTCCTTCGTGTACTTAAGTTCTATATCCATAATCTTGATAGGCTGCTTAACAAATAGAAGTTTCCCGCTCACTTCAATCTCGTCTAGTGGGGCTGGAAGAGTTTCATCGGATAGATACTTCCTTAGGTCCGACACATGGAATACAGGGTGCACATTACTAATTTCTGAGGGTAGTTGGAGTTTATAGGCTATCGGACCGATTCGGGCAAGGATATCGAATGGTCTGATGTTTCGGGAATTTAGTTTACCTCTCTTTCTGAGTCGTATCATCCCTTTCCAAGGGACAACTATTAACAGTACCCTGATTTCCTACTTGGAAATCTAAAGGATTTAGCCTGCTATCTACATAACTCCTTTGTCGGTCTTGCGATTCTTGGAGTCGTGCTCTGAATTTCAACTATTTTTCCTATTGTTTCTCGATTAATCTCGGGTCCCTAGAGTGTGCTATTGGGCATTTGTCCTTTTTCCAGCTGGGTGTCTCCCATTTCAGCCCAACAGAGGATGTTTTGCACCTCCGGCCACACAGGACCTCAAAGGGTGAAACTCCTATGCTCGAGAGGTAGTTGTTGTTATATGAGTAATCGATTAGAGGCAGGTGGGTTTCCCAAGCTTTGCCAATGTCTATTACACATGTTCCTCTTTGGGGTGTAGGTTCTTGTTTACTTAATCTTGTCTTGTTGAGTTTGTTAGTGCTTTGGTGGTCAGACACTTATGAGTGTTGAATACATGGAACATGAAATGTACGAAACTGAGTTCTTACGGTAATCAAAGGCCGCAGGTTACCGGACCTATCCTGGCGAGGGTGTTTGAATGGTCTACTAAGGATCATGCTCCTGGTGTCATAGAAGTAGAGTTTCTGGGCCTTAAGGGTTCGTATTATTATCGCGAAGGTTGAGGTTGCGTGTGGTGTAGCTGACCTTATGAGTCTTCGGCTACCTTGGGTGTTTTCCTCTTATGGTGTTCTGACTAAAGGTGGGTCGGCCTCTGCCAGTTCTTTGTTGTTGGTTGAACAAGTCTCTGCTTCCCACGGTTAAAGGCTTGGTCTGATGTTTCCCTCATTTTTTATATCGTTCTGGTGATCAGACATTATCTGTTTTTGTGGGCGTGCTAAGTGGTATTAGGGTTTTGGTCATTGGAATGATTCCAAGAATCAAGGTGATTCTAACTCTGCTTAGCACATGGTTGATGTTTCCAAATGGATTCTAGGATATCTGGGGGAAGGTTGGAAGCCTTTCGGATTCCCTAGATGTCTTTTGTTTCTTGCTTTTAATCATTATTAGGGCTAGGGAAGGGCGTTGTATCTCTTATATAGAAGCTCAAGGGTCTGGATGCTAGGGATTTGTCTTTATAGGTTGGAAGACTTTTGTTATTCGGTTGTGTAAGATGAAAGTTTCTTTGTAGTGCTCGAAGTTGGTAACATGAGAATCAAGCCAGTCCATGCCAATTGATGACGTTGGACTCCTTATTATAACAGATGTTACTTCGATTGGGAAGTAATGGTTGTTAGGAATGACAGGGTGTTCTACGTTCATGTTCTTGTCACAACTAGTTTAATTTTTATTGTTACTATTACGTCAATTTTATTCCTGCTTGCTGGGTGTTTTAGTAATACAGGAGCGCGGATATATATTGGAATCCATAATCCGAATTTTGCTAGGTTTTTCTATTATACATAGGTGTGACTTACTCGTACATACTTAGGATTCAAAAAGGTAATCGACTGCGTGGTTCTGCCCTAAATAGAATCAGACCTGGGATGGAAATAAGGCGGGATCACACACTCGTAGTGTGTAGAATCCTAACTATATATGATACTAATGTTTATATGGAACCATCATGGTCCATTCACAAGATCTCTAGTTTACCCGTGATTTACACGATTTGCTCGAATGAGGAAATAGTTTTTGATTATGTTTTTAATTGACAAAACCTTTTTGTGAAAATTCGATGCAAAAAGTTTAATGTTAGGAACATACCAAAGATCTGGGTAGGGTTTCTTTGTTGCTTCTCCCTGTCTAGTTGTTAACTCCTCCATCATTCATCTCTGTTGGACAATTCCTCTTGAAGTGTCCTTTTCACCGCATTTGTGGCATACTAGACTTACTTATGGGTTGAGGGTCGAAGTGATGCATGTGGCTAGGGCCCTATAATAGCGGGAGATGTGCCCCCTCTTGTTGCACCTTTTGCAATGAAATTCCCGCCAGGATCCCCGATGATGGTATTTGCACTTGTTGCAGTGTGGAAAGTTCCCAAGATATGATTTTCTCGATGTGGGAGGAGTACGGTTAGTAGGGGTAACAACTGCTCCCACTTGTTTCTGTTTGGTAAGCCTCTGATTCGAACGGCCACCTTCTTCGTTCCTGAGCTTTCGCTTCATGACCTGAGGTTTGATGTTTAGGGTGTCTTGCTAAGTTGTCCTTCGTTGGTTTCCTTGGATGTTATTATGGTTAAAATTATCGACATTGCTTGTATTTTTGTTTGTGTTGTTAGCATTGAGGTATGCCATGAGAGCTACCACGGTATCCGTTATAGTGGTTTGGAAAGTGGCGGAGTCTATTCATAGGACCGGTGCTTCGCGGGGGTGTTGGTTGTCCTCATGAGTGGACATGATTTTGTTGCATGATGGGAAACATGTTTGTGAGTAACTATGGTTATTTCTAGTCATATATTATCTATGATTATAGATATGAACTTACGCATGTACGCATATAAATCACAAGTTTCGCTATACGTTTCTCGTTGTTTCGACCTAGATCCCTGTGATGTATTTACGATTGAGATTAGAATTAAGCGTCGTATGAATGTTATGTTTTATCAGGATATGGTATAGCCACCTACACCATGATTGGATTTTGATTATATGGGTTCTTGGAGGGCATACCTCTCCTGGGTTACTATTACTAGTTGTGGTTTAAAACATTATAAGACCTATGTGCATAGTGTGGGGATTCTCTAATGCCAAAATCGCGCACAAAGTGCTCGACCATTTTACTCATTTCATGAGCGGCCCCTTCCACTCCTTGTTCTGATAAGGTTGTCCTAGTCTCAATTGTAATGGGGTGTCTTCTCAGGGTGGTCACTTCCTCCTTTATGGAGTGTAGACGGTTCGTACAGTTCTCTAGTTCTACTTGTTGGTTCCATAAGGCTTTTGAATGGTGGTCTTGTTATTCGTGGGGAAGCCAGATTTACATTGTCGTATATCAAACTTCTCCTTCAATATCCTTTAGTCCATGATGGAGAGTCGTAAAGTGAGGGTCTAGACAGGTCAATTGTAGCCCATATGGGGCCGTGCTGGGATTGTGAAGGTGTTGGGGATCGGAGCACGGTGAGTGTCGATTGTGGATTGTTGGCCATTAGGCGGGTAGTTGGGTTGTCCTTTGTGGGAATGTGCCCTGAACCTGGTAGGTGTCAATCACCAAGCTTTTCTTTGTGTGGGTGTTGTTTTGTTACTAGGTATGTTTAGACCTGGAGTACTTATAATGGGTGTTTACGTATGTGGGAAGAGAGAGGTGGAATGGTGTCTTGCCAATAGGGTAAAGATCGCTAAGGGTTTCCTCAACGATTACATCCTTGCTTGGCTCTTAGTCCGAATCCTCCCCTTCATAATTCATTTCTTGGTATTCCTTAGGATCGACCTCTGGGTTCTCCTTATGAACCACTTTTGGTCCCTCCTTGACCCATCCGCAAGTTACCGTGATAGTGTAGTGTAGGTCTTTGTGAGGAATTTCAGCTATTTTTGTTTGTGCGAGAATAGGGATATGAGAAATACGGGGAAGATTTTATGGTATCCTAAAAATACTCCTAGAGTATTTTAAACTTGATGTTCGATTTTGTTGTTCTATTGCATGTATAGTTGGTGTGTTTTAGGTTTATTGCAACACCACCATCACTCCTAGGCACATGTTGGTCATATCTCAAATAAATATAGTTGATCAGGCTATATTTATCCCAAATATGATTACATAACTGCCTAGGTTTGACTGTAGTGTTCAACCTTTGCTTACTTTTGTTTTCTTCTTATTATTATAATGTGCTAGTAAGTCTGTATATTTTTAGTTAGAGTGTTTTAGTCCCATTGTATTTATAGTTGTATATCTCGTATGGTTAGACATAGTAGTTCATTATAAACAAAACTCTAATACCAATCTGTCACACCCCCGGACCAGAAGTCGGAAACGTCCAGAGGCGGGTGACTTCATTGCGCAGTATCATAACAATTGAATATACATGAAACATAGCAATTCCAAACATCATACATTGAGATAGCAAGCTTACATTTTTTATAATACTTGTTTTGTTCAAAATTTAAACATGAAATAACAAGAGTAGCAATAACATAATGCATCGACGCCAATCTACGATCGTGGTGATTAATTGCTTACGAGATCCTTGAGAATACAAGTCATTTGAAAAGCGTCAACATAAATTATGTTGGTGAGTTCATAAGCATTTTTGTTTAAGAATTTGTGATAGTTTAGACACCCAGAAAATTCCAATGTTTTCTTGTCAAAACAGTTGTAAGTCTTGTTTCCAATCTAGTATAGTTGCATGTGTATGTTTTAGTTTATCATCTTTCGAAATTGTATAAAATCGTTTTTCTCCAGAAAATCCTATATTTTCTTATACGAAATAGTTGTAAACCTGTTTGCAATCGAGTATAGTTGCATGTGTGTATTTTAGTTCATCATCTTTCGAAATTGTATAAAATCGTTTTTCCCCAGAAAATCCTATATTTTCTTTGTGTTTTTGTAATCGCTAGGTGGTCTTAAACCCTAAGACTACAGAGGTGTGAGAAATCAACAGGCGATTGTGGACAATCCGCACAATGCAAGTGGGCGATCAACACAATGAATGTGGACAATCACTACCATGCATAAGGGCAGTCAACACAATGTTCCAATTTATTTGTAAAGTTTTACCAACATAAATTTCTAAATAACATTATCATATTATAGTGAGCCGTTATAACCATACTAATATGACGGAGGCATGTCTTGGCGTTTCTCAAGCGCCCAAATCGATTAAAGACATTTGTCACCCTAGAATGGCCGGTCTAGCTGTAGCGAACATCGAAGGTGCAGAGTATCAACCCCGTATAGATCTATACACAAATTCCCACTCTCCCTCCAGGAGACTCTGGTTACAACTCATTAGAGGACTTTAAACATACACTAATATATATATATATATATATATATATATATATATATATATATATATATATATATATATATAGGTACATTGGAGCTGCGTCTGACGAGAATACCAACATATATTTTTGCTAATAATTGAAATTCGTTATGTATTACATAAATAACAATAGTTGTACTCGTTGATTAGAAATATCGTTTTATTTTGTAACATTAGTTGTGCATCGTTGACTAGGTGTATCATTTTGTTTTGTTTATTGAAAATTAATCCATATTGAATCATAATTGTCAAAGTTGATCCAATATTATCGATATTGGTAAAAAATGACTCTTTTTGTTTATAAAGTATCGAAATAGACCCGTATTTGTCAAAAGGTGTCATAATTGGCCCAAAACTTGGTGAAGTATTGAAAATTGCCAATTTCTTCTAAAATGCTCATTTTAGACTTATATTTGAGAAAATGTTCAAAAGCCCTTGTTTATCCAAAAAATTCATTTTTGGTCCTTTATAAATTAAGATGTTTAATGATTTCCCAAATGTATCTCACGATACAAAATAGTCGTTATATAATTATATTACCAAAAGTAGTCCTCAAAAATATCATTATTTTCATAATCAAACCACTTCCAAATATTTTGTCCAACAACTTGTTTTAAACTTTTTTTTGAAGCAAAACCTTATGGTTCTTGATATAACAATTTATGATTTATATTTCATTAACATATTAGTTTTTGTTTCTACATCTAATTTGTGATATATAGTTTGAAACCTTGAGACTTGCTAAAAATATCGAGTTCTTGAACCAATATATAGTGTTCATAACTTTCAGCACATAAATCATAACATACATGCATAAACAAGAAGTTATACTAAGATTTCACAAGACCCTTGACTTGTATTCGCCCCCAAAAACAATGAAAACTCAAATGATATGGGTATGAAGCTCACCTTGGTTTGGCTTTTTAGATGATTTGAAGAGGTGTTATGGAGTTTCCAAGTTCTAACACTTGAAGGGTTTGATAACTCTTTGCACTTTAGAATATCCTAAGACTATGTACCCAAATTTTGATGTGTAAATATAATGAAATCTACAAAATAATGTGGAGAACCACTAGTCAAGAAGATGAGATACTTACAAAATTTTTCTAGGAATTGCTTTGAAGGAATATGACTCGAAGCTTGAATAAGTTGAGAGCACGCTTAGGAGTTCACAGAGTGTGGATATGAGAAGTGGGATATGAGAAAGAGTAGTTCACGTTTTCTATTAGGGAGGATAAGGAGTCACTTGACACTTGCTTGGAGTACTAGTGGACAAAGCTTTGTTATCCTTGGTTATTTTGTGATCTACTGGGATTTTCATGGGAAATGGGGGATCACATAAAATCATAAAGTCAAATCCCCTATAACTTTATGATTTAATATAATACTTTTATAAATAGTAATTATTATTTTATGTAAATATGTTTTAAGTATTCAATTTGGCAAAAAGTAAGGGTTTAAGGGGTCTAAGTTATGATTTAATATCCGGAACCGTCTTGGTTCGGAACCCTCTTGGTCGTGAACCTTCTTAGTCTGGAATGCCTCCTAAGGAGCCAAGAGAAGCCATACCCTTCGAAACCTTCCTGGCTTTGGAACCTCCTTCACTCCAGAATAAGCTTCTCTTCCGGACATATCAGATCTGCTTCGAACATCTAGCCGCCTTGCATCCTCGGTCCGGACTTACCCGTTTCACGCCTGACTCCAGAAGTGAGGGTAGACTTCGGATCTCGCTTGTTGGCTCTGGAACCCTCCTTCTACTCACTTCGGACCCTTGCAAGTAGGAAGCTCCACTCCGCAAATTGAACTACAGCTTCGGATTTCACCTTATGACTCCGGATTTGGGAACATTACGAATCTTTTTGTCATTTTAAGGTATTTTGAGGTTGGGAATCCCACCAAACTCATGTTTTTCTTAACGGAGACCCCTAAACCCTTATTTTATGCTAAAATTAATTATTTTTAGCGTATTTTTCATAAAAATAAATGTTTGGGATTTAGGAAAACCTTATCCTAAATCAAGAAAAGGACAAAGGGATTGACTTTGTGATTTGATGAAATTTGTCATTTACCAAGCAAATCCCGGATAAACACATATTAACTCATGGACATAAGTCTTGTACACCAATCCTCCAAGAAAGTGTCATATCACTCTTATCCCTCCACTTAGAATATGTGAACGCCTCTTCTTCCACTTTTGCACTTCTCATTTTCACCTCCAGCAAACTTCTAAGAATGCTCTGAACTCCTTCAAGCTTCAAGTTTCATCTCTTCAAGAAAAATTCCCAGATTTTTGTTAAGTATTTACCTTCTGTGAATAATAATTCTTCACATTATTCTAAGATTTCATTATATTTACACAAAAATTATTCTTAGGATATATCTAAGATCAAAAGAACTCCCAAGTGTTGGAACTTGGAACTCCTCCTTATCTCTTCAATATCACCCAGCATGTAACTAAGGTGAGCTTCATACCCAACCTTTTTCAATGTTTTAATGTTTTTGGGGGAGAGTACAAGTCAAATCTTGCCTAGATTCTTAAATGATTGCATATATACGTATGTTTGTGTGTGTGTGTGAAATATTATTAAATTTTTATTTAGTAATATACTAATGAACGAAGGATTTCTAAATTTCATAAAGAATAGAGGATACTTTGTTTTTAAAAGAGCCTCTCAACTATTGGGTATGTCCAATTTAATCCCTTTATCTATGCTTTCATATTTAGAGCTAAAAGTTATAATATGGATCTTGTTAAGTGGACACCATTTCTAGTAATTTTCGAAAGTGGAAACTTTCTGAACTATTTGCGAACTATCAGGGGGTATTTTATAATTATTTGATATAAAAGTTTTCGTCAAGAAAATTTACAATTAGAGCCTTTATGACAGATATCTTTTCTTGTCATAAGTTGCTATCATAAAACCTCCAAGAACATAAGTAATGTTCTATATGTCATAAAACAAAAAGTGAATGTCATAACCGACATTTATAAATTTATATAAATTATAACTTGACACCTTTTCTTTTCACTAAAACGACTCATTTTTCAATAAACGAAAAGGAATGAACACGAGCACCCAGTTAACGAGCACAATCAACGATATGGAACGAGAACGATATTTCTATTCAGTGAGTTCGAATTTCATTATTTATCTAACAAATAATGGATCTCTAACGATTGCTCAAAAGGTTGTTAATATTCTAGTTAGACAAATCTCAAAAAGTATGTAAATATAAAAATATTAGGGTACGTCTAAGTCCTGTAAGGAGTTATAGCCAGAGTCTCCTAGAGGGAAAGCAGAAATTTGTGTATAGATCTATACAGGGTTACCACCTCGCACCTTCGCTGTTCAATACAGCTAGACAGGGTGCCTAACCGAAGGCGCCTGTTCAATACTAGTCTAGGGTGACAAATGTCTTTTCCAAACCGAGAGTGCCTAAGAAACGCCGAAACAGGCACTCCGTCAGATTAGTATGGTTATAACGAGTCACTAGAATATATCATATTAAATAGAAATTTATGTACGGAAAACCTCATAAATAAATTTTGGCATGTTGTGTTGACTGTCCTACACGTGATAGGTGATGGTCCGCATTTGTTGTGTTGATTGTCGTTCCTCGTCGCGTATAGTCCACAATAGTTGTGTTGATTCTTTCTCCTAACAAGTATAGAGTCGTAATACTGCTATTTTTACAAATTAAAAAGTGTAGTCCTCTATGGAAAACACTGTAACGATTTTGATAACAATAAACTAACCCACACATACACATAGTTGGAAACTAGAACTTACAATTATTTTATAGCCAAAAATATAGGATTTTCTGGAGAAAACGATTTTCTACGATTTTCGATAACGATAAACTAGAACACTCACTCAGTTTTACTCGATAAGAGGAACAAGATTTTCAACCATATCTCCTTTTTGAAAATAAGGGATTTTTCTTGCAACTATTGATTGTTACTATTCAAAAGAACCATTCTCGGACACAACTCGCTTTTACAAATCACACTACTTTTCCAAAATACTCCTTATAAGGATGAACAAAAGTAATGTCATGCACACATATATCCATGATTTTCAAGGCAAGACTTCAAACGATTTCATAGAAAATATCGGGTTTTCTGAAAATACAATGAGAACGATTCGAAACGAATGTAAACGATTTATTTACAAAAATGCTTATGAACTCACCAACTTTTTAATTGACGATTTTCAAAACGACTTGTATTCTCAGGGATCTAGTAAGCAGCTAACAAGGGACGCTAATGCAAGATCATTTAGCTGGAGTTTAAAGTTTTCTGCTTATGTATCTTTTGTATAACTCGAAGAACAAATACAGTATGTAAACTATGTAAGTTAGTTATCTCAATGTATGATGTTTGGATTGCTTTGTTTCATTTATATTTAATTGTTATGATACTGCACAATGAAGTCACCCGCCTCCTGACGTTTCCTCCGTTTGGTCCGGGGGTGTGACAGATTGGTATTAGAGCATTGTTTATAGTGAACTGGTATATCTAGCCATACGAGATATACAACTATAAATACAATGGGACTGAAACAAACTCTGCCTAAAAGTATACTTTAAGAAGATAAGTATTTTATAAAAGTATACAAAATTACTAACCCAGTATCATAACGAGAAGAAACCAAAAGTAACTAAAGGTTGAACATTACAATCAAACTGGGCAGTTATGTAATCATATATGGGATCAATATAGTCAAACTGGGCAATTATGTAATCATATATGGGATCAATATAGCCTGCTTGGGAGTGATGGTGGTGTTGCAACAAACCTAAAACCTAACGAGTATGCGCACAAGAGAATACTAGAATTCGAACATCAAGTTTAAAATACTATAGGAGTATTTTAGGACACTATAACCCCCCCCCCCTCTGACACCTAAACTATCCCTGTATATCTTGAGTCAAGACTCTTGCACAAACGACGTAATTGAAATTCGTCACCAAGACTTCTACTACCCTATCACGGTGAATTGCGGATGGGGCAAGGAGAGACCAAAAGAAGTTTAAGAGGAAAATACAGAAGGGGACCCTAAGGGATACCTAGAGAAGAATTGTGAAAGGGATAATTACGGCTAAGAACCCATCAAGGATAAAAAAAAATGCCAGGGAAACCCTTAATGAGCTTTGCTCAACTGAGAGTAGACCTGAGACCATTTCACCTTTCTTTTCCCAGATATGTAACCACCAGATAAAAGTGGCCCTGGAATGAACATACCTAGAAAAAAAACGATACTCATGCAAAAACAAGTTGAGCAATTGACTGCTACACGGTTCAGGGCATATCTCCACAAAAGACAATCCAATCAAAAACCGAGGTGCACCGAACTCCAATAGGCAACACCCTCACGAATCAGGCATCACCTCTGTCTAGACCACAAGTACCCCAAAGTGACTCCCGGTTTCCCACTCTTCATCATGGAGTAATGGAGACCATAAGCAAAGCCTAGTGTGCAATAGTGTAACTCTGATCCCCCACAAGGAACAAGAACACCATTCCAAGTGCCTTACGAAACCAACAAGTAGGACCAAAGAGGAAATGGTCATTTGGAGATCACAACTCATAGCAATCAAGGCTAGGATAGCCTTAGCAGTGTAAGGAACACAAAAAGGGCACTCGTAATATAAGTGGAATGGCCAAGCACTTTGTGCGCCAAAAGAGGAACACCACACTACTCACCTTATGTTCATAATACCCTTAATCACAACCAGTAGTAGTACACCAAGAGGAGAACATCCTCCAAGAATCCATACAACCGAATCCATTAACTATAGCGCTAGCTATGTGCTATTTTGAGGGACTTTATGTGAAATAATACATGTTTCCACTCACCATAACTGCATCATGGAGATGTAGGTTGAACCGATTAACACCAGTACATTAGATTATACGAATAAACTCACTTGGAACTAACTACAAGTACTCACAAGCTCACGTTTTGTGTGCAATAGAGTTATGTCTTCTCATGAAGGTAACCAGTACCCCGACCATGCACCAGTCCTACGAATAGACCCCGCCACTCTCCAAGCCACTGTAATAGCGGCTGGGGCAGCCGTTATGGCATACTTCAATGCCAACGACACAAGCGAAGTTGGAAGCAGTGTAGGCAACTTCAACCGTAACAATAACCAAGGAAACCAACGAATACCAACTCACCCATGCACTCAAAAACCTAAACCTAAGAACAAGAAACGAAAGTTTGGGAATGAAAAAGGAGGTAGTTCGACCCAAAGTTTTACTAAAAGGCAACAAGCGGGACCAGTCCATACCCCTACTAACCCTACTCCTCCAACACCAGACAATCATACCTTGCGAACAATCCACCCTGCAACAAGTGCAAATACCATCATTGGGGATCCTGTCAGACATTTCATTGTAAAAGGTGCAACAAGATGGGACACACCTCCCAATGCGTCACTCCGACCCTCCACCCAAAAGTAAGTCCAGTTTGTCACAAGTACGGTGTATTAGGACATTTCAACAGAAATTGTCCAACGAAGATGACTTATTAGGGAGTTGACAACTAGACAGGAAGAGATGCCAAGAAACCCAACCGAGATTTTTGGTGCGTTTCGAAAGATCAACTTTTTGTAACGAATTTTCATAGAAAGGTCTTGCAAATGAAAACATAATATATATACATATATATATATATATATATATATATATATATTTCCCCTTTCGATCCAATCCATAAATCACAGAGAAGCTAGACAATCCTCACTAATGGACCATGAATGGTTCCATATGAACGTTGGTATCGTATATAGTTAGGATTCCATAAACTAAGAGCGTGCGATCCCACATCATTTTCCTATCCCTGGTCTGAATGCTAATTAGGATAGAATCCCCAGTCAGTTACCTTTTAAAATCGTATGTATATGCGCCAAAAGAGGACCAGAGAGGAAATGGTCATTTGGAGACCACGATTGTGGGTAGTTTGAATAACCTAGTTATTCGGGAAGTCAAAACATGCCAAGTGAAACACAAGAACAATTGAATTCAATATCGTCTCATAACTTATGAAAATAATAAATCACCTTTTATCTGATCACCATATTGGTTACACATTATTCGTTGTATAATGTTTCGTTTAATCAACTTGATACTTGAATTAAAACAATCGTTATGCCATGCTCCAAGCATACACACTATGTTTTTCTATGGTCCTTTCTCTGTGAAATAGATCAAATGAAAACATCTTCAATGAAACTCATTTCACAATTCCAAATTCTTACCGTAAATGTAAGAATACCAAATTCTTGTGATTTACTGGAATCTGTTAGATTCTAAGCTTATATGCAATGATCCTATTGTAATGACTATGCTGAAAAGTCACAGAGACTTGGCAACAGATATTACAAAGTATTCCAATGGAGAGCAATTCCAATGAAATGAATTCTCACATTCAAATTACATTCCTTTGAACATCCTTCTTGCATTAAGCGTTCTAATCTTACACAAATTTAATGAATAACTTCCACCTATGGAAACATTTCCAGATTCCCACTTTGACTATCACTTCTAAACAAGGGTTGCTTCTTTTCAGAATATGACGATATGGTCCTTCCAAAATTTACACTATACTTCCAACTGTCCATGAGCAATGAATCTTTGGTAAACCATAGATTGTCCTAGAAAACTGCTTAATCATTTTAGTCATATCTAGCTCTAGTCCTTTTCCTTCTTAACGCCCTAGGCATTTGGAAAAATGGATCACTTCAATATTATAGCATATGCAATCCATCCTATACCCGAAGCATACGGGATATGATTCATAATGTCTCACATAAGGACGTGATAATTAACCAGTCTCTTGCTACATTATTTCCACATATAGAATTTCCTTATGTTGAACCATTTCAACATGACATCCATATATGTTCTTGACTAAATTTGATTAAAATCTCAATCTAAGATTTTAAATTTGACATGAAGTATGAATTCCCCTCCCTTAATTATAGAAAAACAATTTTTCAAACCCTGCAACTTTGAGAATTGAAACTTTTGTTTTCTATAATTAACATTGCTAACTCGCAACACTTAACGTAATAATTGTGCTCCCACTAGCATAATAATTACATTCTTATGAGCATAACACTTATGCTCCCACTAGCTTTGACATGTAGCCAGAAATAAGTTGGACTTCTATAAATCAATACTTGTTGACTTTCTTACCAAAGTTCAGATTTCTGATACGAGATGCTTCAATAAGACTTTATCTAGGGTTATCAAACTCATACACCTTTTCCCTAGATAGCACACATGTGTGTCTAAACAATTTTAGAACTTACAGCAATAAGTCTCAGATGTTTAGATCTTTTTCTACTTCTCACAATTCGAACTATCAAGAGAGATGTCGTAATCATAATCGAATTTGAGAATGAAAATATCATAATTTCTATCTCCTTAAAATCTACTTAGTGAAAGCGTTTCCTCACAATCATTTTATGGTGTATGTGTTCCTATCCATGTGAATTTTTCAAAACCATAATCAAAAGAAAAGGTCTTTAAGACTCCCACTGACCTCGTGACATATAAGTTTCTCTTTGTCAAGAGACATCACATGACAAAAAATATTCAAGAGTTAGTGCGGGTTCTTATCAAGACAAACACTTCACACCATTGGTCTTAGTTGGCCTTTGTTTTATCCAAAACATCAAAACTTACCAATTTCAAATGTACAAGAGTAGAAAACATTTTACTCTACATTTGACAAGTGTTATAAACCTTTCTTAAGATTATGTCACTCAAGTTACAATCTTGGAGTATGACTCTAAGACTAGTTCTTGGAATGAAGTATGATTCACCTTTTGATTTAACCATTTCAACAATTCACGATTCCTCTTCTTATCCATACAAGTGCACTAAGGTTTCCCAAGAGGATCAATTGTGATATGGTTTTCCAGAATCGTTAAGATGATCATAATACACGATACTAAAGTACTCTCCCATCCTTTCAAATTGGATAAACTTTTATCTTTCTGCCTAATTAGATTCTTCTTATTCGTTCTGCTACACATTGAAACTTTTTCAACGATTCAGAATTATACTTAATAAATCATGACGAATAGTCTTATCACTCTTTGTGGTCGACCTAACCAGCACACAACCAAGTGTGCCCGATCGCTTAGTCCTTCACTTGAGTCACATATGTTGGATTTGGTTTCTAAGCCCATAACTATAACTGGGATGTACTTGACCCGATTGTAGCATGGTCCTTTTTAGGGTGCCTTTACCAGTACAATTTGATAGGATGGATTTTGAAAATAAGGTTATTTAAGGTTTAGTAATATATTACAATGATAATATATTAATATGAAATCATATTATTTGATTAGTATTGATCAAGAATTAATTTGGAATTAATATTGTGGTCAAAAGAGACTAATTAAATATATGAGGATTGATTATGTAAATCAATGATTCTTGTAGTGTGGTCCAATGATCCATGATTATGTAGATGGGCTAAACTAATCCATAGATAGTCCATGGAGGTTAAAATCCATAGAGCATAAGAATGTGGAAGGTCATGGGTTATTAGGGTTTACAAAGTGTAACCCTAGCATGTGCAACACTATAAATAGAACCCTCCTAGAGCCAAAATCGGTTACACCATCTCTTTGAGATAAGTAACTTATTCTCTTAAGCCTCGTCTTGCGTTTTGGTGTTTGTGAACGAATAGAGGCATCACACTTGAGGTGCTCAACCTTTCAAAGGTCTTACCCTACTCAAGAGGTAAGCGTCCAAACCAAGTTCATATTGTATAGCTTCAATTGTATGCTAGCTAGGGAGAATGCTTTGGAAAATTGAAAATGGATGTATAATTAGAGAAATCATAGATCCAAAGCATTTAGGGTTGCAAGTGCACCATAGGAGTGTTATAGTACTCAAAACCCAACAGTGGTATCAGAGCCTAGCATTGTTTTTATTATATTTGATGCTTACTAGTTTTTCAAAGCTAAAAAAGTCAAAATTCTGGCCTCTGACTGGTGAACTCGTCGAGTCTGTGAACAGACTCGATGAGTCCACTCAGTAACTGAGCAACTTATCGAGTCCAGTTCATGCACTTGACAAGTTGAAGGCTCTGATTGAAGAATTTCGAGTTTCTTGGCCTGGTTTGGATTGGGAACACTACCACAAACTGTTTTGGATCATTGGAAATCTTTTTTATGATATGGTTGTGCTTGTACTCATCCAACCACAAGATAATTGTCAAAGTTTAAAAATAATTGTTGTTTTTATATGATAAACAAAATTGTATTCAAATTGTTGACTTTAAATTATTTTGATTATGAGTTTGTTTAGATCATAGATTATGTGATAATTTTAGTTGTTAGAAAAATCATCTAGATGAATTTTAATGACCTCCATAACTTGTCCTCAAGTTATGGAAAATGAAAGATCGCATACATTAAAATCCAATTAAACTCATAAGTTATGAATATGAAGAGTTTTGACAAGTTTCAACACTGGCCCTCAAGTTTTGGAATTTGTAATGTCACATTAATGAAACTTTAATTCGAAACCCTAGAGTTTTAAAAGTTAAAATTCAACCATTATACTTTATAATATTATAAGTTTAATATATAAATATATATATATATATATATATATATATATATATATATATATATATATATATATATATATATATATATATAAGACTAGTATGTCTTACCGTTAGTAGGCGTCATTCACGAAGCCGGTCTATAGAGGGGATAAGGTTACTGCCTATAAAATGGTGGTTTAATGGGTGTCCACTCTCACCCACCGCTTCCTTGACTGGTGGAGGGTCGTTAGCTGAATGGGTAGGATATGTCATTAATTCTCCCTCATTAAAAGTATATTGATAAATATAAAGTAACTAAACTTTTATTAAATTCCCAATCTTAGTTACTCTAGTAAAATGTGAAGATGGTGCTAATCCAAGAAATTACACTTTACACCTTGTTAAGTCGTTAGTGGAGCGTGTGTGGTTAACCAGCACACTAATCCAAAACTGACAATGTGTGGCAAAGGATAACTTGGTGTTAATCATAGATCAATGGAGCGTGTGTGGTTAACTAGGACATTGATTAGGTGATTAGTAACATTGGGTGTACCAAGTTAATTTGCATGGTTATTCACACCTTGTTTGTGATCCTCGGCATCCCAGTCATAAACTTGAAGGGCACAATCTAGATTTATACATGTCATTGAAAAGTTTAATGAATCTCAAAGATCTAGGAATTTCAAACCAATTAAAACTTAATAGTCTATTTCGTTTTTCATGTTGGAAATTGGTAAATCGTCATTTACCTACCTCCAAATATTTTACAATTGGATTACGGCATCCCTCTTCGCAATTGTAGAATATTATATTGGGTCCTAGCCTTATTATTTCATATTTGGTGTAATATTAAGGGTTATCATCTAACCTAAACTTTGTTCTTCTTTTTTTTAGATGTCTTTCCCAAACAATGCTTCCAACCCAATCCCTTCAGGCTCTTTCCCCCTCGCGAACCTATGTGGGAGGGTCATTTTCGATGGCTCGAACTTCAATGACTAGGTTCATAACATCAGAATGGGTATTCACTATGAGGACAAAGAATATGTCCTGGATAAAGAGCTCTAGGAGATTGATGTCACCACTGCTACTCCCGAACAAATCTTTGAACATACTACTCGTGAGAGAGATGCGACAAAGGTGTCGTGTCTAATGATTGCTACCATGACTACTGAGCTGTAGAAGTCCAAAGATGACTACTATCCATTTGAAATGTATCAGGATTTGATGGAAATTGTGACAACCCGATATTTCGAGTCAATGTAATGTAAAACCGATCAAATTTAGTTCAAAATGTAACCTTCCTAAAATCTTATTCAGATTAAATAAAGTAGTAGGAATCATATCAAGGTTTGCGTACATAAAAAGAACGTCCAAATCTGACTTCGTATGAGGAAGTTATGAATTTTTGAGGAAATTCCTTAATCACGTCATTTTAATAAATAAATAATAAAAATAATTTCGGAATTTGCCAACGGAATCTAAACGAAAGTTGTAGATCATGGTCTCACCTTCGCGTGGATATAAAGAACGTCAAAAACGGAGTTCGTATGAGGGAGATATGAATTTTTGAAGTTTATTTAAAATAAATAAGAATTTAATTATAAATTCCCGGTAATATCCGAAGGGGAGTCATCGGATTGGACCGAAGTACGCCCTGCGTACCTTCGTACGCCCCGCGTACTGAGATCGAGGGTCTCGGATCGTCCACGTCGCGCTATCCGAAGAAATCTAACCCGTCCGACCCGTCTGAAGCTCCGACCCGCCGTCCCATCCGACCCGCGTACCCAGCAACCCGTCCCATCCGAACCGAGGCAGTCGAGGCTTCGGTCATGCATGACGTACGCGTACGCGCTGCGTACGAGCGTACGCCCCGCGTTCGGAGGCGGTTCAACCTTCCTATAAATAGGATGCGAGGCTTTCCAAAAATGTTGCTCATTTCTCTCCTCTCTCTCACAACCTTGTCTCATTTTCCATGCCCGTTATAACCCGAAGCTCTGGTCTTTTTGCTCAAGTCCCGAGGGTCGATTTTACTCCCGAGATTCCTGAGAATCCCGAGAAAAATCCGTTTTTCCGAGACGAAATCCTGCCCGGTTTTCCATCTCGCTTTCTTCAATCAATCAAGTGAGTTTCATACCCCTTAATCAACCTGTTAAATATTCTAAATGCGTTTATATGCTTTCAAAGGGGGGGAATACAAGTTAAATACTTATAGTTATTGTTTCAATCACATATGATTGCACTAATCACATGTGATTAATAACTAGGGAAACCAGTGATTTTATCGCTATTCAAACTATCTATCAAACTGTTTTACTTCTAAATGTTTTCCAAACCCATATACTTTTCGAATTTACACTGCAACTGTGATTTAAACAAATGTTCCTTATACTTAAATTGTTTTAATCAAATCTACACCTTTAAATGGTTTTATAGATTGACATCAAGTCAATCTTTCTTTAAAAATAATACTTATGTTTCAAATGCCTTATAAATACTTATTTATGCTTTTATATTATAAATTGCATGCCCGTATATGTGTAGTTATATAAGTAATGTTTAAAAGACTTAGGAAGGCTACCCACCTTGTTTCCTTTTCCTCGATTTGGATGTGGTCTGATAGGATTTTGGGTGACCATCCGAAGGTCGTTTCCATATTAATTATATATCAAATATACATATATAGACATAAAAGTACTTCCATAATCATACGTACTAAACGCACTGTTAACAAGTTACCATCGGGGTAACACAAAATCATACTATTACAACTGCTAGATCAATGAGTCAGTTCATTCATGAGTCTACACTAGGAAGAGAATATATACAACTATACTACGAGAACATATACAACTATACTAGAACAAGAAACATTTCATCAGATATGCAAGAATACGATAACAAATGTGATCCACTGTATCGGAACATGCCTTAAATGTCATGGCCCGAGTTGTAGCCAGAATTCTCTTGGAGGGAGAGCGTTGAGTTTGCGTATAGATCTATACTGGATTGACTATCCTACACCTTGCTGCTAGCTACAGCCGGACCTGCAGGTCTGCGGGTGCCAAACGTCATTCCGTTATTACGACCATTCTTTATGTCGTTGTTATCAGTCGATAGTATGGTGCAATTATCACATTATACCTTAATATAAATCCGGTTTAAGGTAGTAGTAATTAGTACAATAGTAGTTCTTATTATACAAAGCTACAGTACTACAATGATTTACCCATTACATTTTTTGGTGATAATCTCACTTAAGCATTAATGTACAAAATATATTTATACTTGGGTAATTACACACTTTTACAACAGATGAGTTTACAAAACAGTTTAGCCTTGGTAGAAGGTTACTTTTATAGAAAATATAGGATTTTCTGAGAGATTCAAACTTTTACAAACTTATACATTGAGACAGGTTCAAACGTTTTGACATCAAACATTGACACTAAAATGCTTATGAATTCACCAGCTTAATGCTGATAAACTCTTTCAAAATAACTTGTATTCTCAGGTCATCAGTAGACAGCTACCGATGCCAGCTTTTGAGATGATGGAGCGTACTCAAGACTCATCATTTTATTATTTTGATTTATGTTATATTTTTGGTGTATAAAACTGTACAGAACGCGCGTGTATTAAAATTATATATTTAATGCAATGGATGATGTTGTTTGCCTATTTACATTTACTGTGTTATGATTACCTTACATGACGTCCTCCGCCCCAGAACGTTTCCGCCGTTCTTGGTTTTGGGGTGTGATAGATTGGTATCAGAGCATTGTTTATAGTGAATTGAGTATATCAACCCATAAAAGATATACTAAACTATAAACCCATTAGGGATTAAACTCTGACCAAGAGTCTATACTTTAAATAATAAAATATTTAACTAAGTATACTAGTCTGCATTCATACTAAAATAAGTGTCACAATGACAAGAACAAAAGTATTACGATTGTTAAATATCACAAGTGAGATCGGGGATGTATGGTCAGTCCTGGGAATGGCATAGCCTGATCAACTATGTTGATCCTAGGAGTGATTAGCACATGCCTTAGAATGGTTGTGATAGGTTAACAAGTCTAAAAACTTACCAACAATACCACAAGAAGATCAAAAGAACTTAAACTGAAAATACTATAGGAGTATTTTGCGCTACTAGTTACGCGTATACTATATTCTTATACCTCTATTCTCGCGTAGATCTTGATGGCTAGATATCCATCATGGCGACCCGTACTTTCCTAATGAAGGCAATGTCGGGTGGATCGATGAAGAGCCCGAAGTTGATCATCCAATCCCTTTGGATGATCACCTTGCAGAAGGCTTTTCAGATGGATCCGACTCCGAGCCTAAAGTCAACAACCTGAACCGCTGGAGTAATGATCAGGGTCAACCCTTACAATACTTTGGGGACCGAACCTTTTACAACGTCAGCAATGGTGGCTCTACTGACCGAGCTCTGCCTGTCTTTATCCGCAGAATAGCTCGTATTGTCGAGCAAGGTAGAGCAGCCGTCGACCGAGTCATAGAGATTGATGCCGACTCAGGTATCAACACAGTCAGCATCCGCCGTCTTGAAGAAGACATGGAACGGACCCGGAGGACAAATAAAACCCTGCAATAGCAGTTGGCTGCCTCACGAGCTGAAATATTGGAACTTCGAGCTCGTCAGAGGACTCAGGATTGACCCATTCAAGAGGTGTTTCGTCAAGTATCCGACCGCAGTACTCGCCCGGGACTTTCCCATCGCCGTTGGTTGATGTCTAGTACATCTCCGTCTTTTAATTAAAGGATAGCCTTTAACATCTGGGCTCCAAGTAGCACTTGTGTGTAAAATATTTCTAACTTTCCTTACTCAAAATTTGAAATCTAAGAACTATCAAACTTTTCTATATGGTATGATGTATGACCAACTGTTAGGTCGATTTTCCCTGAACTTATTACATCAGTAATGCCAGTATTTTTGAGATCTATCTATCTGGGAAAAATCTATACACTTATGCTTTCCTTCTAATATTTCTTATTGTGGTTTCAAGCACTCATTCAACTGTTGGACTATGTTTAGTTAGTCCATGTGTCACTCTCACGTTGCTTACAAATTGATTCTTACCATCTTTCTTATCTTTATAAACTTTTAGCTGAAGGATGCCTCCTCGCAAGTCTCACAGGAATCGGAATAATCCTGCACCTCCACCACCTCCTCCGCCTCCGGTCATCGATACTGTAGCCCTGAATGTTGTCGTAGCTGCAGCAGTGGCAACTGCCATGGCTCAGTATCACACTTCTGATGCCAGCGGAGGTGGAACCCCTGTGGAATCTATTCCGATCGAAATCCATGTGCGCTCAAGGGAGTGCTCTTACAAGGATTTTACAAACTGCAAGCCGAAGCCTTTCTATGGCACCGGCTGAGTCATTGCTCTCTCGCAATGGTTCGAGAAGACTGAATCAGTCTACGAAATCTGTTCGTGCCCTGCTGCGTGCAAAGTGAAATATGCCGCATGCACCTTTAAGGGTAAAGCCCTAACGTGGTGGAACGGTCACGTCAAAGCCCTAACTCTCGTCGTAGCCAACGACATGGGCTGGGAAACAATGAAAGACCTCATGACTGAGGAATACTGCCCGAGGGGAGAGATCCAGAAACTGGAGCAGGAACTCTGGAACCTGTCAATGAAGGGCACCAATGTGGTCGCTTATACTGCCTGCTTCAGCGAGCTGGTGGCCCTCTGCCCCAATATGGTTCCCACTGAGGGGAAGAAGATCGAGAGGTACATTTGGGGACTAGTGCCTCCGTATCAGGGGAATGTGCTAGCGTCAAACCCCGCTACCTTCGACAGTGCCAAACGATTGGCACAACGACTCATTGAACATGGAGTCAAAACCCCTGCAACCACAACCACCCTAGCCATCCCGGAACCCTCCAAACCTGCCGATACTAAGCGGAAATTCTGGGATGAAAGGAAGAAGCAGCAGGATGCCAAAAAGCAGCAATTGGTGGCAATTCATGCCGCAGTAACCCCTGCTGCTACTACTACTGCTCCGGTGAGTCGGTATGCTGGAAGTTCGCCCAAGTGCAACAAATGCAGCTACCACCACGACGCCCCCTGCCGTGAATTGCAGTGCTCTAACTGCAACAGGAAAGGACACACCATCCGATTCTGTAAGTTCCCGGCACAACCTATCAACCAAGTCCCTGGCTCTGGAGTGAGCCCAACCTGCTATGGATGTGGTGAAGCAGGCCACTTTAAGAGGGACTGCCCCAAAGCGAGGAATGCGGGAGGAGCAGGGAGGGTACTAGCTATTGGCCACGGGGAAGCAGTTGCTGACCCGACAGTGGTGACCGGTACGTTCCTCCTCGATAACTCATATGCATGCATTCTGTTCGATAGTGGAGCGGAGCGAAGCTTCGTTAACCATAAATTTGCGCGCATGCTTAATCAACCACCGCACGCACTCAAAGAACTATTCACAGTAGAAATGGCTAATGGAAAAACTGAAAATACGAGTAGCATATACTTAGGTTGTACCCTAACTCTAGATAACCATTCATTTCCAATCGACCTCATGCCAGTCTCAATAAAAAGTTTCGACGTCATCATTGGCATGGACTGGTTAACCCTTCATCGTGCCGACATCATGTGCTTTGAGAAAGCAGTCCGTCAAAACCTTCCGTCTAACGAAACTCTTATAGTCTATGGCGACAAACCCGGTGCAAGTCTTCGCATCATATCAAGTATTCAAGCACAGAAATACCTGCGTAAGGAATACCACGCATTCCTTGCTCACGTCGTCGACACGAACCTAGAAACGAAAGAACTAAAGAACCTCCCAGTAGTGAGCGACTTCCCCGACATTTTCCCAGAAGAACTACCCGGGTTGCCTCCGCAACGACAAGTCGAGTTCAGAATCGACTTAGTCCCAGGAGCTACCCCAGTAGCCAAGTCGCCCTACCATTTAGCACCAGCTGAGATGCAGGAACTCTCTGGTCAACTTAACGAACTGCTCAGCAAGGGCTTTATAAGACCGAGTTTCTCACCTTGGGGAGCACCGGTCTTGTTCGTTAAGAAGAAGGACAGATCCTTCCGTATGTGTATTAACTACAGAGAACTCAACAAACTGACGGTCAAGAATCGTTATCCTCTACCACGCATAGATGATCTATTCGACCAACTGCAAGGGGCGAACTATTTTTCTAAGATTGATCTGAGATCCGGATATCACCAGTTACGAGTGCTAGAGGAGGATGTGCCGAAGACCGCCTTCCGAACTCGTTACGGACATTACGAGTTCGTGGTGATGCCATTCGGATTGACCAATGCGCCCGCAGTCTTCATGGATCTGATGAATAGTGTATGCCGACCCTACTTGGATCAGTTCGTCATCGTTTTCATTGACGACGTCCTAATCTACTCCCGAAGTAAGAAAGAACATGGCGATCACCTACGACAAGTTCTAGGGACATTACGAAAGGAGAAACTTTATGCGAAGTTCTCGAAATGTGAATTTTGGATCCGAAGAGTCGAATTCTTAGGACACGTGGTAAGCGAAGAGGGAATCCACGTGGACCCATCCAAAATTAAGTCCATTGAGAACTGGTCAGCACCGAAGACACCTACAGAAATTCGTCAATTTCTAGGTCTCGCTGGCTACTACCGCAGATTCATTCAGAACTTCTCACGAATAGCGAAGCCTCTTACAACCCTAACCCAGAAAGGCATGGCCTTTGACTGGGAAGAGAAACAAGAAAGAGCGTTCCAAACGCTCAAACGAGCCTTGTGCACCGCACCAATACTATCCCTTCCAGAAGGAATAGAAGACTTCGTAGTTTATTGCGATGCATCGAATCAAGGGCTCGGATGTGTTCTGATGCAGCGAGGTAAGGTCATCGCCTACGCCTCGAGACAGTTGAAGACACACGAGGTTAACTACACGACCCACGATCTCGAACTAGGAGCAGTAGTGTTTGCTCTGAAGATCTGGAGACATTACTTGTATGGAACGAAGAGCACTATCTTTACCGATCACAAGAGTTTACAACACATTTTCGATCAAAAGGAGCTCAACATGAGACAACGACAGTGGGTTGAACTACTCAGTGATTACAAATGCGATATTCGTTATCATCCGGGTAAAGCCAACGTAGTAGCAGACGCCCTAAGTCGGAAGGAATATTCTGGTCGCAAAGTCAAGTCATTATCGATAACCATCCATTCACACCTGACTAAGCAAATTCAGGCGGCTCAACTTGAGGCCATGAAACCTGAAAATGTGTCAAGTGAATCCCTTAGAGGAATGGACAAGAATTTAGAAGCCAAGGGTGACGGAGCTTTATATTTCATGAACCGGATCTGGACACCGAAACATGGTGGTTTCCGAGACTTGGTCATGACCGAGGCGCACAACACTCGGTATTCCGTCCACCCAGGTTCAGATAAGATGTATCTGGATCTTAAGAAGCTATACTGGTGGCCTAATATGAAAGCAGAGATTGCTACCTTCGTAAGTAAATGCCTTACTTATGCAAAGGTTAAGGTCGAGTACCAGAAGCCCTCTGGTTTATTGCAGCAACCAGAGATCCCGGAATGGAAGTGGGAGCGGATCACTATGGATTTCATAACCAAGTTGCCCAAGACAACGGGTGGACTTGACACCATATGGGTCATCGTTGATAGATTGACCAAGTCTGCACACTTCCTGCCTATCAAAGAAACCGACAAGATGGAGAAACTTACGAGAACATACATTAGGGAAATCGTACGGCTGCATGGTGTACCTATGTCCATTATCTCCGATAGAGATAGTAGGTTCACCTCAAGATTCTGGCAATCACTACAACATTACCTAGGAACAAGGCTGGACATGAGCACAGCCTACCATCCTCAGACCGACGGACAGAGTGAGAGGACCATCCAAACTCTAGAAGATATGTTGCGAGCCTGCGTGATTGACTTTGGGAAGGCATGGGATACTCATTTACCCCTTGTCGAGTTTTCCTATAATAACAGTTATCACACGAGCATCAAGGCTGCTCCATTTGAAGCTCTCTACGGCCGTAAGTGCAGATCCCCTCTGTGCTGGGCTGAGGTGGGTGATACCCAATTAGCCAGGGGGCAAACTTCCGACAATACTCTCACCGGTCCGGAGATCATTCGGGAAACAACAGAGAAAATCGTTCGGATCCATGAACGATTGAAAGCCTCTAGAGACCGACAGAAGAGCTACGCTGATAAACGAAGGAAACCTTTGGAATTTCAGGTGGGAGACCGAGCCCTCCTCAAAGTCTCACCCTGGAAGGGCTTGATACGCTTCGGCAAGCGTGGAAAGCTTAATCCGAGGTACATAGGGCCTTTTGAGATTCTTGCAAGAGTCGGCCCCGTAGCTTACAAACTCGAACTACCAGACGCACTTCGTAACGTATATTCTACATTCCACATATCTAACTTGAAAAAGTGTCTATCCGACGAGACTCTTGTAATCCCACTCGACGAGATCAAAATCAATGAGAGCCTCAACTTCGTGGAAGAACCTATAGAGATCATGGACCGTGAGGTCAAGCAGACAAAGCAAAGCCGTATCCCTATCGTGAAGGTTCGCTGGAATGCCAAGCGAGGGCCGGAATTCACTTGGGAACGTGAGGATCAGATGAAACTGAAATACCCTCACCTTTTTGCTTAGTTATTTGTAATTTCTAACTTGCTTAAAATTCTAATTTCGGGACGAAATTCCTTCCAACGGGGGGATGATGTGACAACCCGATATTTCGAGTCAATGTAATGTAAAACCGATCAAATTTAGGTCAAAATGTAACCTTCCTAAAATCTTATTCGGATTAAATAAAGTAGTAGGAATCATATCAAGGTTTGCGTACATAAAAAGAACGTCCAAATCTGACTTCGTATGAGGAAGTTATGAATTTTTGAGGAAATTCCTTAATCACGTCATTTAAATAAATAAATAATAAAAATAATTTCGGAATTTGCCAACGGAATCTAAACGAAAGTTGTAGATCATGGTCTCACCTTCGCGTGGATATAAAGAACGTCAAAAACGGAGTTCGTATGAGGAAGATATGAATTTTTGAAGTTTATTTAAAATAAATAAGAATTTAATTATAAATTCTCGGTAATATCCGAAGGGGAGTCATCGGATTGGACCGAAGTACGCCCTGCGTACCTTCGTACGCCCCGCGTACTGAGATCGAGGGTCTCGGATCGTCCACGTCGCGCTATCCGAAGAAATCTAACCCGTCCGACCCGTCCGACCCGCCGTCCCATCCGACCCGTGTACCCAGCAACCTGTCCCATCCGAACCGAGGCAGTCGAGGCTTCGGTCATGCATGACGTACGCATACGCGCTGCGTACGAGCGTACGCCCTGCGTTCGGAGGCGGTTCAGCCTTCCTATAAATAGGACGCGAGGCTTTCCAAAAATGTTGCTCATTTCTCTCCTCTCTCTCACAACCTTGTCTCATTTTCCGTGCCCGTTATAACCCGAAGCTCTGGTCTTTTTGCTCAAGTCCCGAGGGTCGATTTTACTCCCGAGATTCCCGAGAATCCCGAGAAAAATCCGTTTTTCCGAGACGAAACTCTGCCCGGTTTTCCATCTCGCTTTCTTCAATCAATCAAGTGAGTTTCATACCCCTTAATCAACCTGTTAAATATTCTAAATGCGTTTATATGCTTTCAAAGGGGGGGAATACAAGTTAAATACTTATAGTTATTGTTTCAATCACATATGATTGCACTAATCACATGTGATTAATAACTAGGGAAACCAGTGATTTTATCGCTATTCAAACTATCTATCAAACTGTTTTACTTCTAAATGTTTTCCAAACCCATTTACTTTTCGAATTTACACTGCAACTGTGATTTAAACAAATGTTCCTTATACTTAAACTGTTTTAATCAAATCTACACCTTTAAATGGTTTTATAGATTGACATCAAGTCAATCTTTCATTAAAAATAATACTTATGTTTCAAATGCCTTATAAATACTTATTTATGATTTTATATTATAAATTGCATGCCCGTATATGTGTAGTTATATAAGTAATGTTTAAAAGACTTAGGAAGGCTACCCACCTTGTTTCCTTTTCCTCGATTTGGATGTGGTCTGATAGGATTTTGGGTGACCATCCGAAGGTCGTTTCCATATTAATTATATATCAAATATACATATATAGACATAAAAGTACTTCCATAATCATACGTACTAAACGCACTGTTAACAAGTTACCATCGGGGTAACACAAAATCATACTATTACAACTGCTAGATCAATGAGTCAGTTCATTCATGAGTCTACACTAGGAAGAGAATATATACAACTATACTACGAGAACATATACAACTATACTAGAACAAGAAACATTTCATCAAATATGCAAGAATACGATAACAAATGCGATCCACTGTATCGGAACATGCCTTAAATGTCATGGACCGAGTTGTAGCCAGAATTCTCTTGGAGGGAGAGCGTTGAGTTTGCGTATAGATCTATACTGGATTGACTATCCTACACCTTGCTGCTAGCTACACCCGGACCTGCAGGTCTGCGGGTGCCAAACGTCATTCCGTTATTATGACCGTTCTTTATGTCGTTGTTATCAGTCGATAGTATGGTGCAATTATCACATTATACCTTAATATAAATCCGGTTTAAGGTAGTAGTAATTAGTACAACAGTAGTTCTTATTATACAAAGCTATAGTACTACAATGATTTATCCATTACATATTTTGGTGATAATCTCACTTAAGCATTAATGTACAAACTATATTTATACTTGGGTAATTACACACTTTTACAACAGATGAGTTTACAAAACAGTTTAGCCTTGGTAGAAGGTTACTTTTATAGAAAATATAGGATTTTCTGAGAGATTCAAACTTTTACAAACTTATACATTGAGACAGGTTCAAACTTTTTTGACATCAAACATTGACACTAAAATGCTTATGAATTCACCAGCTTAATGCTGATAAACTCTTTCAAAATAACTTGTATTCTCAGGTCCTCAGTAGACAGGTACCGATGCCAGCTTTTGAGATGATGGAGCGTACTCAAGACTCATCATTTTATTATTTTGATTTATGTTATATTTTTGGTGTATAAAACTGTACAGAACACGCATGTATTAAAATTATATATTTAATGCAATGGATGATGTTGTTTGCCTATTTACATTTACTGTGTTATGATTACCTTACATGATGTCCTCCACCCAGAACGTTTCCGCCGTTCTTGGTTTTGGGGTGTGACAGAAATATACCATCAAAGTCCTCGACAGGAGAGGTATGAGATCATTGCCTCCATGATCACAACAAAAATGAAGGATGGTGAACCCATCACGGCCCACATGCAAAAGATGCAGAGATTCATGGATAGCTTGCTTAAATTGAATGTCAATTTTTGATGAAGAGTCGGCCATAGATATAATTCTACACTCATTACCTTCTTTTTATGATCAATTTCATACGACCTATCATATGAACAAGGACGAGGTCACTCTTAGCAAGCTTCAAGGCCTTTTAAGGACTGCAGAAAGCAACCTGAAAGCCAAATCGGCTGTATCTACTCTTACTACTACTACTACTCCTGCCCCTGTTTAGAAATCGGACATGGGAATGGAAAGAAGAGGAAGGCTCCTTACAAGAGCCACAAGGGAAAGTCTCTTGATGGATTCTATTCAAGTGGGACCAAATTTGGTTCTGCTAATCCCTCTTCCAATCCGAAGGATGCAAAGTGCTTCCACTGTCATGAAAAAGGGCACAGGAAATGAAGCTGCCCCAAGTACTTGCAGGACAAAGGATTACAAAATCAAGCCCTCCTCTATAGTTATTTAAACTATTCAATCTAAAAACTTATCACATGCTAATTATTGGTTCATGTATACAGTTTGTGGATTTCACTTTTGTTCTGATTTGTAGGGACTAAAAAGAAGTAGGTATGTGGAGCACGAGAAGATAAACTTAATCATGGGAAATAGGAAAATCTTGCCTGCGACCAAGATTGGAGTTTATTATTTATTGCTTAGTAATGGTTTACATTTAGATTTAAATAATTGTTGTTACTCGGCCGATATGGTCAAAATATTATTTCCTTTCATAATTTGTACAAATAAGGTTTTACATTTTCTTTCAATAATGAAGTTGGTACTATTAATACTTATTATAATGGTTTATTTTGTTTTAAAGCATTACCTTGCAATGATGTTTATGAAACTGTGAATGTTGTAGATAACCTAGGAAATAATGTGTTACACATTGATTCTTCAAATGATTTGGATAAGGCATGCTTGTGGCATTGTCGTTTTGGACATGTCAACAAGAAGCGCATAGCCAAACTCTAAAAGGATGGAGTTTTGGAGTCATTCGACTTAAAGACGTATGACACTTGCAAATCTTGTTTACTTGGAAAGATGACCAAGTCACCCTTCACTGGTACTTGTGAAAAGGGTAAAGGTCTGTTGGATCTCATACACAGTGATGTGTGTGGACCACTCAGAACCACCACAAGGGATGCTAACTGCTTCTATGTGACTTTTACTGATGATTATAGCAGGTATGACTATATCTAATTAATCAAGCATAAGTCAGAAACCTTTGAAAAGTTCAAAGAGTTTAAGCAAGAAGTGTAGAATCAATTTGGTAGGAAGATAAACATGTTGCGATCCGATAGTGGAGGAGAATATCTTAGTATCGAGTTCGTTGACTATCTTAAGGAATGTGGAATTGTTTCACAATTGACGCCACCTAGGACACACAGCTTAATAGTGTGGCTGAGAGGCGTAATAGAACCTTTCTAGACATGGTTCGTTCCATGATGAGTCAAGCTTCGTTACCTATCTCATTCTGGGGGTATGCCTTAGAGACTATCTCCCATATCATTAATCTAGTCCCTACCAAAAAGGTTTCCAAAACACATCACGAGATGTGGATAGGGAAGGTTCCCTCGTTAGACCACATAAAAGTTTGCGGTTGCGAGGCTTTTGTGAGACACGAGACTCATGACAAGCTCGAAACTTGGAGTGAGTGATATATTTTCATCAGCTATTCGCAAAAGTCCTTTGGATATCTCTTCTATAGGCCGAGTGAATGTGACAACCGTCAATTTCCGGTCAAGTCAAAGTCAACTAAAGTCAACAAGTCAAACCGGTCGACTCAATTAACCCTTGTGTGCTAGGGCTTACATAAGTCAATTACTATACAACTCGTTATTCTAATGATAAATCATCAATTGAAAAGTTCGTATATCTAGATTTCCTTAACCTAAAACTGTGGTAAGTAATGAACCAAACCGATAAAACAATGTTGCACACTCATCGGGAGTGTGTAAGATCCTTAAACATGGCTTAACGGGGCTTACGGACCTTGCGTTACGAAGCCAAGCACTCAAAAAGGTCACAAAAGAAGCGTTTCCCAATCTCTTTCAATCTATCTCTCTCAATTTAAAATCTCTTTAAGTATGACAAATCTCTCCAAGTATGTGAAATCTCTCCTAAATCTCTCTCAAAAGTTCCTTTAACTTTTTATAGTCTTTCGGACCATCCCGACCCTTAACCGGGTTAAAAACTGCTTGAAACGGGGTAAAAATGGGTAAAATAGCCTTAAGGAGCCGAAACCCCTCTTTAAGGAGTGAATCCTCTTAGGGCCGAAGGTCCCCTATAGGGACCGAACCCTACTAAGACCGAAGCCTGCTGACCCGAAACAAAGCATGTTGACCCGAACCTGAACCCTTCTGAACCGAACCCGAACCTCGCTTTCGCTCCTGACATTCGCCTTCAGCCCAATTCGCGTTCGGGTCCAAGCTGCTGAGGACTGAACTTCAGCCCCTACCCGAGAAGTCTCGCAAAAAGGCCATTTCTTCCCGGTTTTCGACTACGACTTTGTTTTAGGCCCTTTTTTCATCATTTTAACGTAGGATTTTAACCCAAAACTTTATTTTAACAATTAAAGCCTCAAATTTCATTAATCCCCACATTTTTAGTGCCAATCATATCCAAGATTTAGTGGTTGAAGTACAAGGGGGTGGAGTGTTGACTTTTCTTTGATTTATGACACAAGCAACCACCCATACCCACTCATTCTCACTGATTTAGTCCTTGAACTTTTCCATCAATCTCCAGCCATTCCCACGTCCTAAGAGCTGGAAAACTCACCCTCTCTCCTCATTCTCACTGATTTCTCTCATTTCCACCCAAAGAGCAAACACTTTTCTCTCAACTTCTCTCTTTCAATTCCGAGATTTCCAAGGCTTTTTCCAAGACTTTTCTTCTTCATTTGGTAAGTATCATCATCTTTCATATTATTATTACACTTCTTCACTCAAATCATGAGTTCCTTACACAAATATCTTCATATTTGTTGTTAGATCTTCGAAATCTTCAAGCATCATCTAAGTGTTCTTGAGTTGAACACTTCTTTACATCATCATCCATCTACTGAAATCACTCAAGGTGAGTTCATACCCCTACCTTTTCATGTTTTCTTCAAGTTTTAGGCGGGGGGGGGGGGGGGGGGGGATACAAGTTAAAACACCAAGAACACAACTAAACTCAAACAACAACTTTCATCATAAAAGTTGAGTCTTATTCACGGACTATTTTCCTTATCTTAAACTTAATATCTTTCAAAACTATTTAATATGCAAATATTTCAGGTTGATACCTTTAAAATGACTACTTTCACATCTCCATGCGATTTTTCTACAATTTATGGTAGTTTTTACAAAACTGCCTATCATTTCAGAAACGAATTCAGACCAGTCTGTGAATATGAACATTTTAACACAAGTTAAAGGCCTCCAAAAATCATAATAAAAATTAAGAATAAACTAGACAGATTTTATGAAATTTCAGAATTTACGGATATAGTTTTTGACTTCGTATGATTTTTATATGATTTTTCTAAAACAGTACAGAATGGTTAAAAACTAGTTAACAGCTTATAAATTTCATAACACTTTGTATTATGTTGAGCAAAGTGTATAATAATAAGTTCTAAATATTGAATGTATTTTCTTGTTATTTTATCATCATAAACTGAAATTTAGTCATTCATGATAAAGATTCTTCATTCATTCGAACACATATAATAAGCTATAATAAGCATAGTTTATGGAGTCATAACACTAATGTATTTTCATAAAAGGGGTTCTTTTACATTACCAACGTTTTGGATAAACTATAATAGGTATAGATTATGTATCATTTACATTTCAAACTCATTTTCCAAAGGTTTTCAGTTCAGTTCACAGAAGTCCGTTAATGACTTTTGTGAGACATTTCGCTTCATGTTACTTTTCAAGTAATACACTTAAGTCCTGTATTGTAACCAGAATCTCTTGTAGGGAGAGCATGATAGTTATATATAGATCTATATTGGGTCTGACAAACCCACACGTTAGCTGCATGCAACAACTAGACTGGCAGGTCTGGGGTGAAAAATGTCATAACATTTCCGACACCTGAAGAACGTCGTTTCAGGCCGACTAGTCATAGCATGGTTATAGTAACTCACATTAAGTATTAACAAACATAGGATTTATGGAAATTTCATAGAGATCAAATGGGTTTATGTTGATTTAAACTTGCATTATTTACTATAAGTAAGGAAAATACTTGTACATTTCGATCGTGACATTTAAGACTACATGACTTTTATAAGGAAAATATTGGATTTTCTTTGGAATCATATTTCTATTAAACTACATTCATCTAGAATGGTTAGGCTTCATCTATAATTGATAAGTGTATATGCCAGAGTTATATAAGAATCTAGTCATAATCGACTTAGAATTGGTGGGCCCGTCTTACTTCCTGTTCCTTGTTTAGTTGTGGACCTAGGGCAGACCCATTATATTCGACGGTTTATTTAATTTAAATTTTATATAACTTATATACACTGGGTGATTATACACGGAATCTACGGGTCTTTCTAGGGCACATTATCGCATAACATAGGAGCATTCACTTTACACTTAATAAAGAAAATATTGGATTTTCTAGAATTATACTCTGTCGCTTTTATAAGGAAAACGGTTTCTCCCTCAATCAAAACTCTTATGAAATCACCAACTTAATTGTTGACACTTTTTCAAAACTACTTGTATTCTTAGGAAATCAGTGAAACAAGAAATCAACAACATTTTGAGGATGGGACGTTAAATCGTCAAACTGTGACAACCCAAGTGTTCCCGTTACATTTTCCTCGTTACCGTTAACGGAATATTCCACTGTATAAAAGTTCCGTTAGTTAGAGGGCGTCAATTTAATAAACATCCCATTTGTTTATAATGTATATGCTGTTAAGTCGTGATATAAGGGAATAAAAACACATGACACACATTTCCATTAAATTGGAAAATGTCAAGTTTTATAGTTACGACCACTAAATCGGGTGCGACCAAAAGCCCCATTTAACGGCAGTATCGGGTAAAATTCCACTGATCCCCGACTCGGAAACCTAAATAAAGGTGAGTGGAGTCCATTGGAGACTTTTTACACTCTCTCTCTAAACTCTCTCTCTAGACCCGTTTTCGCCACGAATCCGCAACCAAACGCTTCCAAATTGTAAGTCCTTTTATCCTAGCTTATTCTAAACGTATGGATTTATGTTTATAGCCCAAAAATCATCCAAGAAGGCATGGTATAAGGAGTTTACGGCCCATGAACATTCTAGGGCCGTAAACCCCTAAAATGGTGCCAATCATGCCTTTAAACTTGACCATAAGCTTAGAAATAGTTAGGGGATATAGCCTAGGGGTGTTTAAACACTAAAATGCATGGATTTAGGACTCAAAGAAGAGTTTACGGCCCAAGCACATGCTTAGGCCGTAAACTCCACAAGTCATGGTCCCAAATGCACTCCAAACTTATCCTAGGGCTTCATACATAATTTAGGGACTTATCCTCTTGAGTTTAGACCCTTGAAACACTCCAAAATGATTTATTAAAGGGAGTTTACGGCCCAGACAAGGGTCAAGGACGTAAACACCCTTAAACATGCCCAAAATAATTGTTTTGTTCCCCAAATGGCCTTATACCTTTACCATAAAATACTAGGAGGGGATTTAAGGGCTTAAACACAAGGAAATGAGGAAAGACTTGGAGTTTACGGCCCAAGCATTTATCTAGGTCGTAAACTCCCCAAAACGTCCTCAAATGTTGGTTTTAATCCTCCAAAATAGCATCACACTTCATTAGAAATCACTAGAAAGGCAATAGGGGCTTTAAACTTCCCAAAACTCTAAGGATTAGAGTTTACGGCCGTAAACTCCTTTAGGAGTGGTCCCTTGGCCGTAAACTCATAGAACATGCACTTAAAGGCCTCAAACCCACTCATGCCTTTTGGGAAAAGTGCTTAGAATAATTCAATGAACAAGTTTGAAGCATAAAACACCCAAGAATATACCTTTGGCCATTTACGGCCGTAAACTCCCTTGAGTTAGGCCGTAAACTCCAAGTTGGTCCATGTTAATGCTTTAAACCCATTCACACACTTGATATTTGAGTTTAGCAAAGTTCCACAACTGATAGGAGACCCTTAGCACCCTTAAACGCTACCCAGGACCCCAAACACTCAACCAAAAGTGTTTTCCGCTTCTTTGAGCGTGTATAATTGTTTAATTAGTATTAAATATACTAATTTTATGTGAACATATGTTATCATATGTTAAATAGGTCATTGAGTGTGTTCGAGTCCTTACGTGGCACCGAACGCCCAAACGACACCTTCGTTGGACCTACTTACACCAGGTGAGTTCATACCCCTGAATGAACCTTTTTAAATGCTTTTAAATGTTTTTATAGGGGGGATTACAAGTTAAACATGCCAGTTATCATATCAATCACATGTGATTCATAACTCGCATCCACAGGATTTTGCCACTGTACACTGTTTTTACCGAACGCCCAAACGACACCTTCATTCTAAACTGGTTTGTGAAAGATTTTCCAAGATTTTCAAACATATTTTACAAAAGAATACAATGTGTGAAATTTTCTGTTCGTAAAGGCTTTTCATCAAAGAATCCCTATTTCGACGTATATTTTTACTTGTTAATTACTGCCGCTTCGCTTATACTTATTTCATACTCCTACTCGGTAATGCTTCCACTTATACTGATAGATGCATATACTTGATGGACACATATACTTATTCATACTATTACATAGAAATAAAATTCTACTTCACTTATACTTGATATCGACTCTACTTCACTTATACTTGATATCGACTCTACTTCACTTATACTTGATACACCCTCGTTTCAATTGTTGTCGTCACTGTTTCGTGATACGCTTATACTTATTTGACACTTCTACTTCACTTGCGACCGCTTTTACTTCACTTGTTAGGCGCTACTACTTCACAAGGATTGCTTCTAATTGATTCACACTCAGCCGTAGTTAGATGTATGTCCGTGCTTATATAGATACATATAAGTAACGATTGAAAGACTTAGGGAGGCTCGTCCACCCTATTTCCTTTTCTTCGTTGAGATGTGGTCTGGTGGGATCGGGCGGCCGTCCGAAGGTCGTTTGGTTCATTGGTTATATACTATGTATATGAGTATGGATATACAGGAAATTCTCTAGTCGAGTCAGTTAAGAGTCTCTACCTCTATTCTACACTTACTTTAGAAACACACTACCCAATGTTGGAAGTCTCTACCTCTAGTATATCACTTACATTAGAAACCCAATCACCTCTAGAAACACACTATCCTCTATTTGGGATGCATCTTCGGGACGCGGCCTTCTCCGTCGTCTAGTTGGTAACCAGAGTCTCCTGTAGGGAGAGCGGACATTGTGTGTATAGGCCTATACGGGATTGACAACCCCGCACCCTGACTGCTAGCTACAGTCCCGGCCTACCAAGCCTTGGGGTGACAAATGTCACATTATATAGATGCTTGTAGGGCGTCTGGAACTCTAGTCAGTGTGGTTACGAGTATCCTGGGTTGCCTTATAATTCATGGCTTTAAGGTAACGGTATTTCGTTAGTAATTTACACTGTATGCTGATGTCACTTTTCAGAGTCACACTGTTTTGACCTTGCTAGACGTATCTTTCATTTGATACTATCTGAGGTTTGTAGTCTCTGTTTTGACCTTGCTAGACGTATCTTTCATTTGATACTGTCTGAGGTATGTAGTCTCTGTTTTGACCTTGCTAGACGTATCTTTCATTTGATACTGTCTGGGGTCTGTAGTCTTTGTTTTGACCGTGCGAGATGTACCTTTCATTTGGTATCGTCTTCGGTCTATATTCACTGTTTTAGACTTTACCATCTGTACCTTTTGTTGGATATAGTGTCTATGTCCATAATTATATTTGGTATGTACTTGACCCGACCCGGCATGGTCCATTTGGGTTGCACTTCACCCGAACAATTTATGGATAATATTTGAGAATAGTACAAGTTATGATTTATTAATATATTATACGTTCTAATATATTAATATATGATCATATTATTTAATTAGTAGTGATCTATAATTAATCTAGGATTAATTTAGTGATCAAAGATATTACTAATTAAATATGGGCTTTTATATTTATATAGTGTGGGCTTATGCTTATTTGGAATGGGCTAGGCTTGGATGGAGAAGTCCATGGATACTCCATGGAGCTTTAACCCATGGATCTCATGGAAATGAAGAGACATGGGTATTAGGGTTTACATGGATGTAACCCTAATCCACCACACTATATAAAGGAGGCTTTGGCTCTTGAAATCAATCTAGTTGTATCTAGTGGATACTAGTTGACACATGTTGAGGTGAGGGCCGATTTCAAGAGAAGTGGTGACTATTCTCTCAAAGTTCCAAGTTTGTGGTGATTTGTGACTTTCATTTGAGGCATCCACACTATTGGTGCTAGGCTCAAAAAAACTCCAAGCAATCAACTACAACTTCAAGGTAAGTATTTCTACTAGCTTTATTTGATTCATGTTCCCCATGCCATGCTAGTTAGGATATGAACCATGGAAAAATAATTATTTGCATGTATCTTAGACAAACATAGATCCAAGGTTTATTAGGGTTGCATGTACACTTAGGAAGTGTTAGAATGCTCAAAACCCAACAGTGGTATCAGAGCCTGGGCTTGTTTGTTTGATACTTGTTGCAATATGCTTGAAAAAGTCGAAAAATTGTTGTCTGACTGTTGAACTCGCCGAGTCCATGGGGGGACTCGCCGAGTTCACTTGTATCTTCAACCTACTCGCCGAGTAGGTTCATGCACTCGGCGAGTAGGGTCGATAGAGTGTAGGTTTTCGACTTTAGTTGCTGGAAATGGATTAGAAACATTACCCTAAACTGTTTTGGTACTTGAAAACTTGTTTTAGAAGGTGTAATGTCTTTTCTAACTCATTTACAACAACTAGTTATCAAAATTACAAAGATTAAGTGTGATTTTGATATATGAAAGTGTTCATGTTCATGATCTTGTTCTTATGATGTTTAGATGATCATAGGAATTATTTGTAACCTATGTGGTAGATTAATTCATGATCATAATGTGATTTAATGGAGTTCATAACTTGTCCTCAAGTTATGGAAAACCAAAAGTCTCTTGGATTGAAAACCATTAAAAGAACACAAGAGTTAGAAAAGTGAAGAGTCTTCATTTTATTACTCTATTAAACTCATAAGTTACAAGATATGAAAAGTTTTGAAAGTTTACAAAACTTTCCCTCAAGTTTTGGAACAAGTAAAGTGAAGATTAAACTTTAGTTCCAACCCTTAGAATTTTAAATGTTAAAATTCAACCCTTATACTTATATTATTATGATTTAATAATTATATATATATATGTATAAGAACAAAGTCGTCTTACCGCTAGTACGCCTCATTCACGAAGCCGGTATATAAGGTGGGTATAAGGTTGTTGCCTATAAAATGGTGACTTAATGGGTGTCCACTCTCACCCACCGCTTGCTTGACCGGTGGAGGGTCGTTAGCCGAACGGGTAAGACAAGGACTTACAAATTCTCATTTAAAGTATGATGAATATTATAAAGTAACTAAATGTTTTATTAAATTCCCAATCTTACTTACTTTAGGAAAAATGTGAATAAGGTGATAATCCATGAAATTACACTTTACACTTTGATTAAGTCGTTGGTGGAGCGTGTGTGGTTAACCGGCACACTAACTTGGACTTAACAAGGTAGGTAAAGGGTGGACTTAGGGTTTATTATAGTATCGATGGAGCGTGTGTGGTTTACCGGCACATCGATTGAGTGATAAACTTCAAAGGGTACCAAGTGATTTGCATGGTTACTTCACACCTCGTTTTGTGATCCTCGGCATCCCAGTCACAAAACCTGGAGGGCACACTCGAGATTGAAACATGCCTTTGAAAAGTTCATTGAATCTCAAAGAATCTAGGAATTTCTAAGAACCAATCAAAAACCTAATACTTAAATATTTCGGTTTTCGTGGTGGAAATTGGTGAATCGTCATTCACCTACCTTTCAAATATGGTATAGCTTAGATTACGGCATACCTCTTCTAAGTTATATTATATTGTGATTGGATCTTAGCCTTAATATTACATTTGGGTGTTTTATTAAGGACTCTCTTATATCTAAACTAATCTTGTTCTCTTCTCTTCAGATGTCTTCCAACAATGCTTCTAGCTCTAATCCTAATGGCTCCTTTACCCTTACGAACTTGTGTGGGAAAGTCACCTTTGATGGATCCAACTTCAATGAGTGGATCAGAAACATCAGGATGATTACCCGCTACGAGGACAAAGAATATGTCCTTGACAAGGAGCTTAAGGAGATTGATGAGACCACTGCAACTCCTCAGGAGATCGCTGACTTTCGGACACATGAAAGGGATGCTACGAAAGTGGCTTGCATCATGATGGCCACGATGACAGCGGAACTCCAAAAGTCTTATGAGGATTTCTACCCTTATGAAATGCACCAAGATTTGATGGAAAGATACCATCAAAGTGCAAGACAAGAGAGGTATGAAATCATCTGCTCCATGATAACAACCATGATGAAGGACGGGGAATCCGTCACGAGCCACATGCAGAAAATGCAAAGGTATGTGGATCGTTTGCTGAAGCTTAATGTGAACTTCCCTGAGGATCTTGCAATAGATATCATTTTGCACTCCTTACCATCGTGCTATGATCAATTCCGCATGACATATCACATGAATAAGGAAGAGGTCACACTCAGCAAACTTCAGGGACTTCTCAAGACCGCAGAATCAGGTCTTCAGGGGAAGTCGGTTGCTATCACTCCTACTCCAAACTCAACTCCGGTTCTGGCAATTAGGAAAGGTCGGTGGAGGAAGAGAAAGAGGTCCTCGAAGGGTACCAAGGCTCGGACCCTTGATGGCTCTTCTTCAAGTGGAACCAAGAAAGGTTCCATCACTCCTTGGAAGCGGAACTACCCAAAATACCAGCAGGATGTGAAGGATGGGAAAGTCAAACCCAACCGTGCAGGTATTTACACTATGATTTATAATAACTCACCCCATTCTAAATCTTGGGTTCTTGATACCGGTTGTGGTATTCATATTTGTTGTGACTTGCAGGGACTAAGAAGAAGTGAGAATGTGGAGCAAGGAAGAATAAACTTGATCATGGGGAATAGGAAAGTTTCACCTATCACCAAGATTGGAGTTTATACTTTATCGCTAAGTAGTGGGTTTAATTTAGAATTGAATAAATGTTGTTATTCGCCAGGAATGGCAAGAAATATTATTTCCTTTCATGCTTTGTACAAACAAGGGTTTACCTTTTCATTTAATAATCAAGTTGGTTCTATTGATGCTTTCTATAATAATGTCTTTTATTTTAAAGCATTACCTTGTGATGGTGTGTATGAAGCTGTATCTGTTGTAGATAACTTAGGAAATAATGTTTTGTGTATTGATTCTACTAATAATAATAACTTGGATAAAGCATCATTATGGCATTGTCGTCTTGGACATATAAGCAAGAAACGCATAGGCCAACTCCAAAAGGATGGAGTTTTGGAGTCGTTTGACCTAAAGTCAGATGATAGTTGCGAATCATGCTTACTTGGAAAAATGACAAAGTCACCCTTCACAGGCTCGTGTGAGAGGGGTGACGGTTTGTTGGACCTTATACACACGGATGTGTGTGGACCATTCAAACATGCCACAAGGGATGCTAATCGTTATTATTTGACTTTTACTGATGATTACAGTAGATATGGATATGTCTACTTAATCAAGCATAAGTCAGAGACTTTCAAGAGGTTTAAGGAATTTAAACAGGAAGTCAAGAATCAATTGTGCAGGAACATTAAGATTCTTCGATCCGATCGAGGAGGTGAGTATCTTAGTTCAGAGTTCCTCGACTATCTTAGGGAATGTGGGATTGTCTCACAATTGACACCTCCCAGGACACCACAGTTGAATGGTGTGGCTGAGAGGCGTAATCGAACCTTGTTGGACATGGTTCGTTCCATGATGAGTCGAGCTACGCTACCAATCTCATTCTGGGTGTATGCCTTAGAGACTGCCGCCCATATTCTTAATCTTGTCCCTACAAAGAAAGTTGCCAAAACTCCTCACGAGATGTGGACTGGCAAAGCACCTAAGCTAAACCACATCAAGATTTGGGGTTGTGAGGCTTTTGAACCTCGAAGCGAGAGGTGTATTTTCATCGGCTACCCACAACAATCCTTTGGTTACCTCTTCTACAGACCTAGTGATAATGTGGTCTTTGTAGCAAGAATAGGAGTTTTCCGAGAGAGAGAATTTATAAGCCAAGGAGACAGTGGGAGGCAAATTGATCTTGAAGAAATTCAAGAGTCAAGCGGTGAAGGAACTTCGAACACTAGCCCTCAACTTGAGGAGGAAACTTGTGACAACCCCAAATCTATTCCCGTTACAAATCCCGTTTTCACTAACGGAACGTGTCACTATACGTTATTTTATGTAATATTTGGAATCGTCAATATCCGAATATCTAAATTTATGCATGGCTTGATATTATCATAAGAAATATAACTCGTATGTGTTAACCCCGTTTAACCTAATAGAGTTGTATTACCTTTTCAACCACTTCACCCGGGTAAAAAGTTTTAACCCAGTTAACTTTAAACATCGGGTAGCCGTGTATCGGGTGCGATACCCGAGACATATTAAATGAGTGTACACAACATTTGAATACTCTTTTACCACACACCCACTCTCTCTCTACTTTCTCTCTGTAGACCCGAAATCGACCCTAATTCCGCTAATTTCCGACTTCCAAACGTAAGTACTCATCCCCTATCTTAATCTAGACATACTTTACTGAATTTAGAAGCCAAAATCATAGAAATCAAGGACCAAAAAGGAGTTTACGGCCTAAGAAGCTCCTTAGGCCGTAAACCCCCAAAATCATGCCAAAGACCATGTTTTTCCTTCCTTTAAGCTAGTATACTAATTAAGGCATATATCTAGAAGGGTTTGGACACTAAAACACAAGAAATTGATGCTTAAAAAGGAGTTTACGGCCCAAGCATGTGCTTAGGCCGTAAACACCTCAAACACCCCATAAATCTATGTTTAAAGCCCCAAAAACTCTTCTAGGGTGTTTGGTAATTTGGACTTGATAACAAGGAAGGCTTAAAAGCATCTAACAACATCATTTGAACACAAAAAGAGGAGTTTACGGCCAAGGCTAAGCTTGGGCCATAAACACCCAAGTTTTTGTGTCAAACAAGTCCCAAAACCACTCAAATGCATGTAAGGAATTTAGCTAAGGCCTTTGGAGGTGTGTTGTACCATTAAACTTCACATTTGGATGCAAAATGAAGAGTTTACGGCCAAGGATGTTCTTGGGCCGTAAACTCCCCAAAAGTTGATGCCAAATTGTCCCAAAACTCATTTTTAGGCCTTATAGGATTTATCTAAGGTGTATGAGACCATGTTGTACCATTAAAACATACATCTTGAAGGATTTATTGGAGTTTACGGCCCAAGAACAAGTCTTGGCCATAAACTCCCCAAAAATGTCACAAATTAAGGGTTTAATCCCTCCCTCTTAGTCCAAAACACATACCATTAAATTAAGGAAGTGATATAAGGCCCTAAACATACATTTTGGAGTGTCACAATAGTTTACGGCCAAGCCTAGGGGGCTTACGGTCGTAAACTCCCAAAGGATGGCCTTTGGGCCATAAACTCCAAGGGAGTGAGCTCATGGACCCTCCCGTAAATCATTCATGGCCTTGTACCACTCCCGGGAACCCTTTCTAGGCCTTAAAACCCCAAAAACGATGCTAGAATGTCCAAATACTATAATGAAAAGCATAAGATGATTAACTTCTTGTAAAATACATATTTCATATGACATTAGGGTCCTAAAAGGTGCTCAAGTGGTTATTTGGTACCAAACGCTCAATCGACACTTTTACCCGATTCACCTGATTTCCGCGATTTCAGGTGAGTTCATACCCCTTTAATGAACCTTTCAAATGCTTTAAATGTTTTAGGGGGGAGATACAAGTTGCTTATAAATGTTTGTGTAAAGTTTTACAGAACGAATTCCGCGTTACAAGGATTAATCACATGTGATTCACTACCTTTAGTTCAAATCACATGTGATTTGTCCCTACGCCTTATAAACGGGTTTTACCCTTTTCAAACTATTTTTAAACAGTGAGTCAGATTTTAAATGTTCTTCTGGAAAAATACTTTTATTTAATCAATTTACTTATAAAATGTAACCACTCTGATATATTTATATAAGTAAGACTTGGAGGACTTAGGACCGATATCTCGCCTTATTTCCTGTTCTTGTTTGATTGTGGGCTTAGGGTAGTAGTTATCCGTCCGACTGTCGTTGATTTCTTAGTTATATAAAATCTGTATATCAGTGTGGGATACGAATGTTACCGTGTTCACTTAATACTAAAGTCACAAACATGCCAAGAACCGTCCTCACTAAGATAACTATAATAGGTATAGTTACGGTTGCTACAGCTACTACACGCTAAAGTCATTTCTATCTACACTATAATACTCACTATTACTAGACGATACACTAGTAAGAGAATACACTATGATCAATACTAAAAGATTACTACACCATAACATTAGAGAAAACACTAAACAAACAATAATACACTAACCCGCTACGAGGTACTCTATTCTTTATCCACTACGCCCGGAGTTTCCAGCAGGGAGACGACTCTACATGTATAGATCTATACGGGGCAGACGCTATTACATCCCGACTGTTAATTTCAGTCCGCGCCGTGCAGGCCCAGGGATGCCACTACTTCACTATACTGTGCATGACCGGGAAGGTCATGGGATCCTCTATTATCCTCACTATTAGTAATATGCAAGGAATACACTACAACTACTCTAAAATACTACACTAAATGCTAAACTACATCCCGAAGTAAGTAAGTATCTATCACTAAAGGAAGCTTGCACCTCTATCACTGATTTCAGGCTTAACCCATTTTATCACATTTACTATTTGGAGATTTGCTAATATACTTTTACAATAAACTATTTTAAGAAAAAGAAGAATGCATATTTTTCACAGATTTTCACTTACAATGTATTTTCTGGAAAATATGAGATTTTCTAAGTTTCTACTACTTATGAATACAAATGACACATTATTCGTACTAATGTTTTGTATACAAAAATCTCACACTAAACTCTTATGAACTCACCAGCTTTATGCTGATATCCGTTTTCAAAATTACTTGTATCTTCAGGTCAAAGATAGACAGGTACATACGCGGCATTTTTTGGAGAAGGTGGAGCACACAAGACCCATCTCTTATTTTTGATTTACTTTTGGGTGATTGTTAAACATTACAAAACACGCTTGTAATTAAATTCACTATGTAATGCTATGGTTGTATGTTTCTTGTTTCTACTATTATGCAGTTGTGATGATACTGTTCACTACGTCATCCACCCCGAAACGTATTCCGCCGTTATCGGTTTTGGGGTGTGACAGATTGGTATCAGAGCATTGTTTATAGTGAATCAAGTATATCAACCTATAAAAGATATACGAACTATAAACACTTCGGGACTAAAACACTCTGACTAAAAATATATACTGTTAAGTATCTAAAAGATCTAACTAAGTATATATATACACACATCACTATGAAACACAGGAATTAGTATTGTCCTAGAAAAAAACGAAAGTATTAAGATTGTTGGGCAGCACAATTGGGTTTAGAGACATATAGTCACATTCAGGATGATGTAGCCTGATCAACTACATTTCCTGAGGGTGACTAGCATGTGCCTAAGTTCGGTTGTGATGTTGTAACAAGTCTAAAACTTACCAACAATACCACAATAACGCTAACATAAGAATACTATAGGAGTATTCTGTATCTCTAGATTATACGTATGTGTTAACAAAAAGGGTCGTTACTAGTAGGACAATAGTTGCTAAGTGGATACACCACGATTACATGTGATTAGGGCGCTATAGACTCAGAATCTGCAGCCTTTGCTTCATTCCCTGTTCTTGTTTGATTGGGGGTCTGAAGTTAGGGTGGTTTATTCGAAGGACTATCTTGCTTCGATTACATGTAATCAGTATGCACTATGCAAGTATTGGGTCAACTAGTAATGATTCCTCCTATAAGTATCTTAGAATAGTACGTCTGTTAATCCTCTTTTCCCCCCTTTCTCGCGTAGATAGCATGGCTGGCTTCCACCTACCCGGCGATCCGTACTTTCCGAACCAGGGCATTGGAGGATGGCTCGAAGAGGAGTCAGATGACGATCACCCTATTCCTTTGGATGACCATCATGCTGAAGGCTTCTCGGATAGCTCGAGCTCCGAGCCAGAAGTCAACAACCAACCTCCTGAAGCCCCGAACCCTAACCCCCGACCGACATTTCAGGGCCCCACTCCTATGTGGGAAATATCCTTGCATCGATGGAGCGAGGAGCAGGGTCAGCCCTTGCCTTACAATGGAGACCGAAGCTTCTACAACATAAGCAAAGGAGGATCGGCGGATCGGGTTCTGCCCATCATGATCCGAAGGATTGCCAGGAATGTTGAGCAAGGTCAAGCTGCTATTGGTCGAGTTGTAGAAGTGGATGCCAACTCGAACCTCAACACTGTTCGCATCCGCCAACTCGAAGAAGCCATGGACAGGACAAGGAGGACCAACGAAGCTCTGCAGCATCAGCTGGCTGCATCCCGAGCTGAAGTTAGGGAACTCCGAGCACGCCAAAGGACTCATGATCGACACCTTCAAGAAGTTATGCGTCAACTAGCGGATCTGAGGATTCGCCCAACCAGCAACCGTCGCCAGTAGGTGACATCTAGTTACCTCACTCTTTTGCTTAAAGGACTAGCCTTTTATCTCTATGTTCCATAGGTCACTTGTCTGTAAACTTTCCTAGTTTAAAAGTACTCTAGTTGAACCTCTAAACTGCCAACATTTTCTCTATGGTATGATGTAAAACCTACTGCTAGGTCAATTCTCATGAACTTCTGTTGCATCATTAATACCAGTATATTGGCAGATGATTTTTCTATTACTATAACTCCTACCCTGATCTTGGATTATGTTGGTTTAATCTACGAAACACTCTATTCATATTCGCAATAGGCTCTTACTATTGCTATCATTTCTATGATCTTCCAGTGAAGGATGCCTCCACGAAAGCGTCCCAGCAGAGGAAGACCTGAAACTCAAACCCCTCCTCCACCACCTCCTCCTCTGCAGTTTGATCCGGTGTTGTTCCAAACGGCTGTGACTGCGGCTGTAATAGCGGTCATGGCCCAAATGAACTCGGGTGATGCGAGCGGTGGAAATTCTAGATTTGGTGAAGTCCACCAACGAGTGCAAGGATGCACTTATAAGGACTTCATGAATTGTAAACCTGCTTTCTTCGATGGTACCTGAGGAATTCTGGCATTGTCCCAATGGTTCGAAAGAACCAAAGCTGTATTCGAGATGTGCTCTTGTCCCGAAGAGAGCAAAATCAAGTTCGCTACTGCTACTCTCACTAACAGGGCCTTGTCATGGTGGAACGGCCATGTCAGTGCACTCTCCTTGGTCACAGCCAATGCCATGGGCTGGGACACTCTAAAGGACCTCATAAGAGGAGAGTACTGCCCTAGGGGCGAAGTTCAGAAGCTTGAGGAAGAACTCTGGAACCTCAAGATGAAGGGGACCGACATAACGGCTTATACGGCCAGGTTTTGCGACTTGGCGGCTATGTGTCCCAACATGATCCCCTCTGAAAGCAAGAAGATTGAACGTTACATCTGGGGTTTAGTGCCCCCGTATCGAGGAAATGTTCTGGCTTCACGCCCTACCACTTTCGACAGCGCCAAGGAATTGGCCCAAAGTCTGATCAATCACGAAATCTCCTCCACTCCAGCAACAACAACCACAACAACCACTGCATCATCCGGATCATCTGACAGAAAAAGGAAACGATGGGATAAGAAGAAAGGCAAGAAGACTCAAACCAACTCCAAGGATCAGCAAATTGTGGCGGTCCATGCTTCCACCATCCCAGCCACACCAGCTGCTCCAGCCCCACCAAAGGCTTATAGTGGGAACTTGCCTAAGTGTCCCAAGTGCCTTTTTCACCACAACGGTCCTTGCCGTGAATTGCAGTGTTCCAACTGCGGACGAAAGGGCCATACTGTCCGATTTTGCAAGGCCCCTCCCAAACCTATCGCACAGGTTCCTGGTACGGGAGTGACCCTAACTTGTTATGGCTGTGGTGAAGCGGGCCATTTTAAGAAGAACTGTACGAAGGCTGCAAATGCTGGGGGCACTGGAAGGTTACTTGCTATCGGTCACAATGAAGCGGTAGCTGATCCCACGGTGGTCACGGGTACGTTTCTTCTCAACAACTCTTATGCCTGTGTCTTATTCGATAGTGGTGCAGAAAGAAGCTTCATAAATCAAAACTTTAAACACTTACTCAAACAAACCCCTCAACCACTAAAAGAAACATTCGTCGTAGAAATGGCTAATGGGAAGACAGAAAGCTCTAATGAAATCTATATAGGTTGTACTCTTACGTTAGATGATCACCCCTTTTTAATCGACCTTATACCAGTCTCAATCAAAAATTTCGATGTCATTGTTGGTATGGATTGGCTAAGCCTTCACTACGCCGACATCCTGTGCTCCGAGAAAGCCATTCGCCTGAACTTTCCGAATCGAGAGACCCTATTGATATACGGAGATAAGCCAAGCACAAACCTTCATATCATCTCTAGTATTCAGGCTCAGAAATACTTGCGCAAGGAATATCGCGCCTTTCTTGCTCACGTTGTCGACACTAACCAGAAATCGAAAGATCCAAAAGACATTCTTGTAGTATGCGATTTTCCTGATGTCTTCCCGGAGGATCTTCCAGGCCTACCTCCCAAACGACAGGTTGAATTCAGAATCGACCTAATCCCAGGAGCTACCCCCGTAGCTAAGTCGCCCTACCGTCTAGTGCTCGCCGAAATGCAAGAACTATCCGGTCAACTCAACGAACTTCATAGCAAGGGCTTTATAAGACCGAGCTTCTCACCTTGGGGAGCTCCGGTCTTGTTCGTGAAGAAAAAGGATGGGTCGTTTCGGATGTGCATCGATTATAGGGAACTCAATAAACTCACGATCAAAAATCGCTATCCTCTCCCTCGTATCGACGATCTATTCGACCAACTCCAAGGAGCAAGTTACTTCTCCAAGATTGATCTTAGATCGGGGTACCATCAGTTACGGGTGCTCGAGGAAGATGTTCCAAAGACAGCTTTCCGAACCCGCTACGGGCATTGTGAGTTCGTAGTGATGCCCTTTGGACTGACTAACGCCCCCGCAGTATTCATGGACTTGATGAATAGGGTATGTCGTCCATATCTAGATCAGTTTGTCATCGTCTTTATTGACAACATACTCGTCTACTCTCGAAGCGAGGAAGAGCACAGAAATCATTTACGATTAGTCCTGGAAACCCTGCGATCCGAGAAGTTGTATGCGAAGTTCTCTAAGTGCGAGTTTTGGATCCGGAGAGTTAAATTCTTAGGGCACGTGGTCAGTGAAGACGGAATCCACGTGGACCCCTCCAAAATCAAAGCTATTGAGAACTGGTCAGCACCAAAGACGCCTACGGAAATTCGTCAATTTCTAGGCCTCGCTGGCTACTACCGTCGGTTCATCCAAAATTTCTCTCGGATTGCGAAACCTCTCACCACGTTAACACAGAAGGGGGTATCATTCGACTGGGAAGAGAAACAGGAGAAGGCATTTCAGACCCTGAATTGAGCCCTATGCACCGCACCAGTATTATCCCTTCCCGAAGGGACAGAAGATTTCGTCGTATACTGTGATGCATCCAATCAGGGGCTCGGTTGTGTCTTGATGCAACGAGGCAAGGTTATCGCCTATGCCTCGAGACAGTTAAAGAGCCATGAAGTGAACTACACTACTCACGACCTCGAGTTAGGAGCGGTCGTCTTCGCATTAAAAATTTGGAGACACTACTTGTATGGGACGAAGAGCTTGGTGTACACTGATCATAAAAGCCTCCAACATATACTAAACCAAAAAGAACTCAACATGAGACAGCGTCGACGGGTCGAGTTACTTAACGATTACGACTGCGAAATTAGATATCATCCGGGGAAAGCCAACGTAGTAGCTGACGCTCTGAGCAGAAAGGAATATTCTGGACGAAGGACCAAGTCGTTGACAATGACTATACATTCACATCTATCCACGCAGATCAAAGAGGCTCAGCTGGAAGCCTTAAAGCCTAGAAACGTGACGGGGGAATCCCTGCGCGGAATGGATAAAAATCTGGAGGTTAAGGGTGATGGAGCCTATTACTTCATGGACCGAATCTGGACTCCACGCCATGGAGGTTTCAGAGATTTGGTTATGAGGGAAGCACACAACACTCGTTACTCCGTTCACCCGGGTTCAGATAAGATGTATCTGGATCTCAAAAAGCTATACTGGTGGCCGAACATGAAAGCGGAGATCGCTACCTTTGTAAGTAAGTGCCTTACTTGCGCGAAGGTCAAAGTCGAATGTCAAAAGCCATCAGGACTCCTCCAACAACCGGAAATACCAGAATGGAAGTGGGAGCGAATCACAATGGACTTTATCACCAAGCTGCCCAAGACAACAGGTGGATTAGATACCATTTGGGTCATCGTTGATAGGCTGACCAAATCTGCGCACTTTCTACCCATCAAGGAGACGGACAAGATGGAGAAGCTCACTAGAACATATATAAACGAAGTAGTGCGACTGCATGGCGTCCCTATATCTATTATATCAGACAGGGATAGTAGGTTCACCTCTAGGTTTTGGCAATCATTGCAAAAGGCACTAGGGACGAGGCTGGACATGAGTACAGCCTACCATCCGCAGACTGACGGACAAAGTGAAAGGACGATCCAAACCTTAGAAGACATGCTGCAAGCTTGCGTGATCGACTTCGGGAAATCGTGGGATACACACTTACCCCTTGTGGAGTTTTCCTACAACAATAGTTATCATATGAGCATCAAAGCAGCTCCATTCGAAGCCCTCTATGGCCGAAAATGCAGATCCCCTTTGTGCTGGGCCGAGGTGGGAGACACTCAGTTAGCTAAAGGACGAGTTCCTGACAGCGCCCTCACTGGTCCAGAGATCATTCGAGAGATGACCGAGAAGATTGTACAGATACGTGAACGACTAAAAGCCGCAAGGGATCGACAGAAAAGCTACGCCGACAAACGAAGAAAACCCTTTGAATTCCAGGTGGGAGACCGGGTCCTTCTGAAGGTCTCGCCCTGGAAAGGCACGATACGCTTCGGGAAGCATGGAAAGTTAAACCCAAGGTACATAGGGCCTTTTGAGATTCTTTCCAGAATTGGCCCTGTAGCTTACAAACTAAACTTACCCCGCGAACTAAGTAACATACATCCTACCTTCCACGTCTCAAACTTGAAGAAATGTCTATCTGATGAGACTCTCGTGATTCCCCTCGATGAGATCGAGATCAATGAGAGCCTCAACTTCGTGGAAGAGCCTGGAGAGGTTTTGGATCGTGAAGTAAAACGGACGAAACAAAGCCGCATCCCGATTGTGAAGGTTCGGTGGAACGCCAAGCGAGGGCCGGAATTCACTTGGGAGCGCAAGGATCAAATGAAACTCAAATATCCTCATCTCTTTGCGTAGTAGTGTTGTAATAACGTATCTATTTGTATTCTAAATTTCGGGACGAAATTCACCTAACGGGGGGATGATTGACAACCCCAAATCTATTCCCGTTACAAATCCCGTTTTCACTAACGGAACGTGTCACTATACGTTATTTTATGTAATATTTGGAATCGTCAATATCCGAATATCTAAATTTATGCATGGCTTGATATTATCATAAGAAATATAACTCGTATGTGTTAACCCCGTTTAACCTAATAGAGTTGTATTACCTTTTCAACCACTTCACCCAGGTAAAAAGTTTTAACCCAGTTAACTTTAAACATCGGGTAGCCGTGTATCGGGTGCGATACCCGAGACATATGAAATGAGTGTACACAACATTTGAATACTCTTTTACCACACACCCACTCTCTCTCTCTCTACTTTCTCTCTCTAGACCCAAAATCGACCCCAATTCCGCTAATTTCCGACTTCCAAACGTAAGTACTCATCCCCTATCTTAATCTAGACATACTTTACTGAATTTAGAAGCCAAAATCATAGAAATCAAGGACCAAAAAGGAGTTTATGGCCTAAGAAGCTCCTTAGGCCGTAAACCCCCAAAATCATGCCAAAGACCATGTTTTTCCTTCCTTTAAGCTAGTATACTAATTAAGGCATATATCTTGAAGGGTTTGGACACTAAAACACAAGAAATTGATGCTTAAAAAGGAGTTGACGGCCCAAGCTTGTGCTTAGGCCGTAAACACCTCAAACACCCCATAAATCTATGTTTAAAACCCCAAAAACTCTTCTAGGGTGTTTGGTAATTTGGACTTGATAGCAAGGAAGGCTTAAAAGCATTAAACAACATCATTTGAACACAAAAAGAGGAGTTTACGGCCAAGGCTAAGCTTGGGCCGTAAACACCCAAGTTTTTGTGTCAAACAAGTCCCAAAACCACTCAAATGCATGTAAGGAATTTAGCTAAGGCCTTTGGAGGTGTGTTGTACCATTAAACTTCACATTTGGATGCAAAATGAAGAGTTTACGGGCAAGGATGTTCTTGGGCCGTAAACTCCCCATGCATTTGAGTTTACCCCGAAAACGATGCTAGAATGTCCAAATACTATAATGAAAAGCATAAGATGATTAAATTCTTGTAAAATACATATTTCATATGACATTAGGGTCCTAAAAGGTGCTCAAGTGGTTATTTGGTACCAAACGCTCAATCGACACTTTTACCCGATTCACCCGATTTCCGCGATTTCAGGTGAGTTCATACCCCTTTAATGAACCTTTCAAATGCTTTAAATGTTTTAGGGGGGAGATACAAGTTTCTTATAAATGTTTGTGTAAAGTTTTACAGAACAAATTCCGCGTTACAAGGATTAATCACATGTGATTCACTAGCTTTAGTTCAAATCACATGTGATTTGTCCCTACGCCTTATAAACGGGTTTTACCCTTTTCAAACTATTTTTAAACAGTGAGTCAGATTTTAAATGTTCTTCTGGAAAAATACTTTTATTTAATCAATTTACTTATAAAATGTAACCACTCTGATATATTTATATAAGTAAGACTTGGAGGACTTAGGACCGATATCTCGCCTTATTTCCTGTTCTTGTTTGATTGTGGGCTTAGGGTAGTAGTTATCCGTCCGACTGTCGTTGATTTCTTAGTTATATAAAATATGTATATCAGTGTGGGATACGAATGTTACCGTGTTCACTTAATGCTAAAGTCACAAACATGCCAAGAACCGTCCTCACTAAGATAACTATAATAGGTATAGTTACGGTTGCTACAGCTACTACACGCTAAAGTCATTTCTATCTACACTATAATACTCACTATTACTAGACGATACACTAGTAAGAGAATCCACTATGATCAATACTAAAAGATTACTACACCATAACATTAGAGAAAACACTAAACAAACAATAATACACTAACACGCTACGAGATACTCTATTCGCTATCCACTACGCCCGGAGTTTCCAGCAGGGAGACGACTCTACATGTATAGATCTATACGGGGCAGACGCTATTACATCCCGACTGTTAATTTCATTCCGCGCCGTGCAGGCCCAGGGATGCCACTACTTCACTATACTGTGCATGACCGGGAAGGTCATGGGATCCTCTATTATCCTCACTATTAGTAATATGCAAGGAATACACTACAACTACTCTAAAATACTACACTAAATGCTAAACTACATCCCGAAGTAAGTAAGTATCTATCACTAAAGGAAGCTTGCACCTCTATCACTGATTTCAGGCTTAACCCATTTTATCACATTTACTATTTGGAGATTTGCTAATATACTTTTACAATAAACTGTTTTAAGAAAATGAAGAATGCATATTTTTCACAGATTTTCACTTACAATGTATTTTCTGGAAAATATGAGATTTTCTAAGTTTCTACTACCTATGAATACAAATGACACATTATTCGTACTAATGCTTTGTATACAAAAATCTCACACTAAACTCTTATGAACTCACCAGCTTTATGCTGATATCCATTTTCAAAATAACTTGTATCTTCAGGTCGAAGATAGACAGGTACATACGCGGCATTTTTTGGAGAAGGCGGAGCACACAAGATCCATCTCTTATTTTTGATTTACTTTTGGGTGATTGTTAAACATTACAAAACACGCTTGTAATTAAATTCACTATGTAATGCTATGGTTGTATGTTTCTTGTTTCTACTATTATGCAATTGTGATGATACTGTTCACTACGTCATCCACCCCGAAACGTATTCTGCCGTTATCGGTTTTGGGGTGTGACAAAACTCCTGTTGAGCCAGTTGATGAGCCTGTACCTCTGAGGCGTTCCACGAGAGTTAGGAATGCACCTGAGCATTATTATGGCTTCCATATTACTGCAGAAGGTGAGACACTTATTATTGATGAGACACTAGTAGGTTTGGATGAACCTAACAGCTACACGGAAGCCATGGCAGGCCCTGAGGCTGCTAAATGGAAAGAGGCCATGGATAGTGAGATACAATCCATGTATGACAATCAAGTTTGGAACTTGGTTGAGAATGTACCTGGTCGTAAGACTGTAGGGTGCAAATGGGTCTTCAAGAAGAAGACCGTCATGGATGGTAAAGTACACACTTATAAGGCGAGACTGGTTGCAAAGGGCTTCTCTCCAATTCCTGGAGTGGACTATGATGAGACCTTTTCTCCAGTAGCCAAGATTAAGTCTATTCGGGTTCTATTAGCCATAGCTGCATTTCATAACTATGAAATATGGCAAATGGATGTCAAAACCGCTTTCCTTAATGGAAAGTTGGCTGAAGATGTTTACATGAGTCAGCCAGAGGGTTTTGTCAGCAACGAGTACCCTAATAGAGTGTGTAAGCCCGAGAAGTCCATTTACTGATTGAAACAGGCACCTCGCAGGTGGAATCTTTGCTTTGATGAGAAAGTCAAGGAATTTGGCTTTTCGAGGAGTGAAGATGAATCTTGCGTCTATATCAAGGCTAGTGGGAGCATAGTCAGTTTTTTGGTACTGTATGTGGATGACATACTACTCATAGGAAATGACATTCCAACCCTGCAGGAAGTAAAGTCCTGGCTTGGGAAGTGTTTCGCTATGAAGGACCTTGGTGAAGCTGCCTATATCCTAGGGATAAAGATTTTGAGAAACAGGAGTAAAAGGCTAATTGGACTTAGCCAAAGTACCTACTTGGACAAAGTGTTGAAAAGATTCAACATGCATAACTCCAAGAAAGGTGAGTTACCCATTCAGTGTAACGCCAGATTGAGTAAGACACAAAGCCCTTGTACTGAGGCTGAGATAGCAGAAATGAGTCGATTTCCTTATGCTTCAGCTGTAGGATCGATCATGTATGCTATGACGTGCACTTGACGTGATGTAGCCTTTGCTTTGAGCATGGTTAGAAGGTATCAGGCAAACCCTGGCAAGGAACACTGGAAAGCGGTAAAGAATATCCTCAAGTACCTGCGAAGGACTAAGGACTGGGTCCTTACCTTCGGTGGGAGTGATGACTTGAGAGTTGTAGGGTATAGTGATGCTAGCTTCTAGACTGATAGGGATAATTTCCGCTCTCAGTCAGGCTGGGTCTTTACCCTAAACGGAGGAGCAATCTCTTGGAAGAGTTCCAAGCAGGAGACAGTGGCTGATTCCACTTGTGAATCAGAGTATATAGCGGCAAGCGAGGCAGAAAAGGAGGCGATATGGCTAAAGAACTTCATCGGAGACCTTGGAGTTGTACCAGCTATAAAAGAGCCAATGGAGATTTTCTGTGACAGCAATAGTGCGGTTGCCTTAGCCAAGGAACGAAGGGATCACGGGAGATCCAGGCACATCGATAGAAAATACCATTTTATCAGACATCGAATTGAAGAAGGACTCCTCGTGGCGAAGAGGGTATCATCGGAAGAGAACCTGGCAGATCCCCTCACGAAGGGACTGAGTAGGGTTAAGCATCTCCAGCATGCTCGGAGCATAGGGCTGAAGGATGATATAAGTTTTAGTAGTTAGATAACCCGGAAATTTGTAAAGTGTAATTGACATTTGATGATGAATAAAAGGTGTTTTATTTATGAGTAAAGTGTTACTATCTCTTGTCGATCTTTTACTATATTTCTTTTGCATGTTTTGACTTCCAGAATAATTTTGTTTGGTATAACATATTATTCAAACCTCCACAGTCGGTCATATGTCGGAAGTAGGTATGAATCAAGACTATCATGATGGGTTGTAGAGGTCTAAGGTGTTGGACAAGGCTACAACAATCATGAGTGCTCATAAGTTCTGAGCATCGGACTCAACCCACGCTCACTGGAATCACTTCATGGAATTTTATCTCGAGTGATCATGAGACGGTAATATCATATAAGTCTTCAAACCTAGAGATATGATTTGTTACTTACGAGTTGGTTATGCATTGACTGTACGTAAACGCATTGGTAACTCGATGTTATAAAATGTGCCTTTGTGTGTAATTCAATGAGTGGTAGAACAAACATATGAGTCGAAGTTTATCTGTTCCTTCTTGGATTAGAAGCTGATATCTGGGCCCCTCGATGATTTTGTTTTGACCTATGTACCGGGCCCGGTCAGAACTAAATTGATGTGTTCAGTTAAGTTCTATGTCAAACAAATCGGAAATCGGGAAACAAATGCTAGACAATAAGCAAGACAATGTTCCATGTGTTTGTCCGGCTGATATCTAGAACAGAGGATTATATGATCACTTATCTAAATGGCGCGTTCAAGTTCAACAAAGTTTAAAGAGCTACGAGTGTTGATCGGTTCCTGAAGTTATACTTGCAAATATAGTTACTAGACTTATCCAAGTGGGAGACTGTTGGATATAGTGTCTAAGTCCATAACTATATTTGGTATGTACTTGACCCGACCCAACATGGTCCATTTGGGTTGCACTTCACCCGGACAATTTATGGATAATATTTGAGAATAGTACAAGTTATGATTTATTAATATATTATAAGTTCTAATATATTAATATAAGATCATATTATTTAATTAGTAGTGATCTATAATTAATCTAGGATTAATTTAGTGATCAAAGATATTACTAATTAAATATGGGCTTTTATATTTATATAGTGTGGGCTTATGCCTATTTGGAATGGTCTAGGCTTGGATGGAGAAGTCCATGGATACTCCATGGAGCTTTAACCCATGGATCTCATTGAAATGAAGAGACATGGGTATTAGGGTTTACATGGATGTAACCCTAATCCACCACACTATATAAAGGAGGCTTTGGCTCTTGAAATCAATCTAGTTGTATCTAGTGGATACTAGTTGACACATGTTGAGGTGAGGGCCGATTTCAAGAGAAGTGGTGACTATTCTCTCAAAGTTCCAAGTTTGTGGTGATTTGTGACTTTCATTTGAGGCATCCACACTATTGGTGCTAGGCTCAAAAAAACACCAAGCAATCAACTACAACTTCAAGGTAAGTATTTCTACTAGCTTTATTTGATTCATGTTCCCCATGCCATGCTAGTTAGGATATGAACCTTGGAAAAATAATTATTTGCATGTATCTTAGACAAACATAGATCCAAGGTTTATTAGGGTTGCATGTACACTTAGGAAGTGTTAGAATGCTCAAAACACAACACCTTTCACTTGGTATCATCTTCGGTCTATATTCACTGTTTTAGACTTTACCAGCTGTACCTTTCATTTGGTACCTTCTGGGGTCTATGTCTCCCCTTTTGTTAGAATGAACCAGGCGTGTCGTTAGTTCGATACTCTCCTGGAGTCTATGATTCTTTGCCTTAGTCACCAGTCCTCACTGCTGAGGCATATGTTATTCCCTGATGTCTCTTGCTTTCTTTAATAATCAAATTCAGTATTTTGATAATAATAGCAATTAAGGGAAAACTACCTTTTACCACATTACACTGAACAGTCTTGGTAGAAGGCTGCTTTATTTAAAGAAAATATAGGATTTTCTGGAAAGAACACTGATGCACTGAAAACACTTAAACTACTACTTATTAAAGTTATTTGACTAAATGACACTAAATACTTATGAACTCACCAGCATTTGTAAAAATGCTGATACTCGCTTTTCAAATAACTTGTAATCTCAGGTCAGCAATTAGACAGGTACATCCCCGGAGCTGCTGATGAAGATGGCTTAAGTACCTTGCTGCACTTTATATATTTTGCTTGTATTACTTCGATACTATGTAATGTAACCTTGTAAAATTATTACTATTAATGCAATATTTTGTTGTACTTTGATTACTATATTCATGTGTTGTGATACTTGACATGACGTCATCCACCCCAGAACGTTTCCGCCGTTGCGGTTTTGGGGTGTGACACAAACAGTTCTTTTTGTCATCATAATGTTATTTATTTTGAAAGATGTAAACTTACTATGATGTAACTCTTTCAATTATATTTATGATGATTGTATTTACTTTTAACACTATTATACTCATTGTTGTGATACTATATCGAACCACATAAGATATACAAACTATAAATACATTGGGACTAAAGTCTCTGTTTAAACATTTCCAAACAACTATACTTTTAGAAATAAATAGTTTTTTGCTAAAAGTATACATGCATATATACTGAGGTCAGCATCATACTAGAACAAAACAAAAGTAGTGATTGTTGAATGGCACAAGTAGGCTTGGGGATGTATAGTTAGGTCTAAGAATGACATAGCATGATCAACTATGTTTGACCCAAAAGTGGTTAGCATATGCCCAAGAATGGCTGTGAGTGTTGCAACAAGTCTAAAAACTTACCAAGAAACATTGAGAATATCAGTCAAACATTTAAAATACTATAGGAGTATTTGGTGGTACTATAACTAACTTATGTGAAAACTAAAGACCCCTATTAGTAGGTCTATAATGACTAAGTCCACATCTTAATGTGGTCTAGTTTAGGTACTTTACCAGTCCACATCTCATGACGAGTTTTGGCAACTTTCTTTGTAGGGACTAGATTAAGGATATGGACGGCAGTCTCTAAGGCATACCCCCAAAATGAGATTGGTAGCAAAGCTCGACGCATCATCAAACGAACCATATCCAACAAGGTTCGATTATGCCTCTCAGCTACACCATTTAACTGAGGTGTCCTGGGAGGTGTCAACTGTGAGACAATTCCACATTCCCTAAGATAGTCAAGGAACTTTGAACTAAGATACTCACCACCTTGATCGAATTGAAGCATTTTAATGTTCCTGCCTAATTGATTCTCGACTTCCTATTTAACCTCTTTAAGCCTTTCTAAAGTATCTGACTTATGTTTGATTAAGTAGACATATCCATATCTACTGTAATCATCAGTAAAAGTCAAATAATAACGATTAGCATCCCTTGTACCATGTTTGAAGGGTCAACACACATCCATGTGTACAAGATCCAACAAACCTTCACCCTCTAACAAGAACCTGTGGAGGGTGACATTGTTATTTTTCCAAGTAAGCATGACTCGCAACTATCATCTGACTTTAGGTCAAACGACTCCAAGACTCCATCCTTTTGCAGTTGGCCTATGCATTTCTTGCTTATATGTACAAGTCGACAATGCCATAATGATGCTTTATCCAAGTTATTATCATTAACAGAATCAATACACAATACATTATTTCCTAAGTTATCAACCACAGATACAGTTTCAAACACACCATCACAAGGTAATGCTTTAAAATAAAGAACATTATTAAAGAAAGCATTAATCGAACCAACTTCATTATCAAATGAAAAGGTGAAACCTTGTTTATGATGGGTTTTAGCCATAAGAACTTTCCTATGTGCGCATGCAAAACCCTAATGCTTGGATCTAGGCTTTCTAATTAAACATGCTTTGAATCCAAGACTTCTAATGACTAATTAGGTTAAATAACAACATTGAAACAGATCTAGAACCATACCTTTGAATTCCTTGTTGATCTTGTTGTCTTGGAGCTTCTAGAGTCACAATTGTCACTCCTCTAATGGCTTACAAACACCAAAAGCAAGGAAGATGATTTAGGAGAGAGGAGATGGGAGGAAATTGGCCAGGGTTCTCTTACTTTAGGTGAAGTGTCGATTTCCCTTAGCCATGGGGTCTATTTATACTTGTAGACTCCTTAAGGGTTACAACCTAAACCCTAATTGGATAATCTTCTCTTAAGGCTATCCAACTCCATTCCATAGATAACTCCTTGGACGATTTTGAAGCTATCCTAGCTTCTAGAATCCGTCCCTTGTATATCTATATGGATTTACAGTCTAAAGCTTAACTATCAAATAATTGACAGTTTATACCCTCTTATTTAATTAATCTCTTAAAGTCACCAAATTAATTCCAATTAATTCTATGACTTATATTAATCAAATCAATATATTATTCTTTATATTATTCTCATAATATATTAATAATATTTATTCTCTCATAATAAATCATCCTATCAAGTTGCTATGGTGAAGGCAACCCAAAAGGACCATGCACAACTGGGTCAAATACTTGCCTAATATAGTTGAAGCCTTAGACACTATGCCAACAGTCTCCCACTTGGATAAGTCTACTAACTATATGCACAAGTACAATTCGGTTTGCAATCGTAGCTCTCAAAGACGTTGTCAAACTCTGATCAAATCAATCTTGTCCTTTAGATAAGGGATCGTACATTCCTCTGTTAGATATCATGCTGACAATCCTATGGAATGGTTAGTCAAGCATTTAGGTTTCTCGATCTCTGATTTATTTGACATAGAACTTAATCGAACACATCAATTCTGTTCTGACCGGGCCCAGCACATAAGTCAAATCAAATCATCGAGCGGCCGAGATATCGCTTTTACTTTCTTAGATAAAAGTTACAGATAAACTTCGACTTATATGCATTTACTTATTCATTAACCAACTATACACAACAATGCGTTTTATAACACCGAGTTACTGATGCGTTTTCGCATTATCAATGTACAATCAATTTACAAGTAACAAACCATATATCTAGGTTTTAAGACTATATGATATTATCGTCTTGCGATCACCCTTTTTATATCATATTCAATAAGGTGATTCCAGCAAGCGCGGGTTTGTTCCAATGCTCAAAACTAGTTCATAAGCACTCATGAACATTGCAGCAACCCTTTGCTATGTCTAACACCATTTAGAAAATCTACACACCAATTCATGACAATCTTCATTCATATCTACTTCCAACATATGAATGATTGTGGACAATTCGAATAATTCTATTATTCCTAATAATTTCAATTATTCTGGAAGTCAAAACATGCAAAGTGAAACAATAGCTAAACAATTAACATAAGATAGTAACATTACTCATAAATAAAACTCCTTTATTTAATCATCAAATGTTAATTACATTTATCTATTACACGTTTCTAATACTATCTAACCTATTCTAATAACATCCTTCAGCCCAATACTCCTAGCATGCTGCAAGTGCTTAACCCTACTCAGTCCCTTCGTAAGCGGATCTGCTGGGTTATCTTCTGATGATATCCTCTTCACTACGAGTTGTCCTTCTTCTACACGATGTCTAATGAAGTGATATTTTCTGTCGATATGTCTAGATCTACCATGATCCCTCGGTTCCTTGGTCAAGGCAACCGCTCCTTCGTTATCACAGAAAATCTCCATGGGCTCCTTTATGGCAAGTACAACTCCAAGATCACCGATGAAGTTCTTTAGCCATATTGCCTCCTTCGACGCTTCGCTCGCTGCAATGTACTCTGATTCGCACGTTGAATTAGCTATGGTTTCCTGCTTGGAACTCTTCCATGTTACTGCTCCTCCATTTAGGGTAAAGATCCAGCCCGACTGCGAACGGTAGTTGTCCCTGTCGGTCTGAAAACTGGCGTCACTATACCCTCGCACCTTCAAGTCATCACTCCCTCCGAGGACCAAGAACCATTCCTTCGTCCACCGAAGGTCCTTAAGGATATTCTTCACTGCAATCCAATGTGCTCTGCGAGGATTCCCTTGATATCTGCTAACCATGCTCAAACCGAAAGCTACATCAGGGCGAGTACAAGTCATAGCGTACATGATTGAGCCAACTGCGGAAGCGTATGGTACCCGGCTCATTTCTGCTATCTCAGCTTCGGTACTCGGACTTTGAGTCTTACTCAACTTGGCATTACTTTGTATCGGTAATTCTCCCTTCTTTGAGTTTTCCATACTAAAACGTTTTAGTACCTTATCCAAGTAAGTATTCTGACTAAGTCCAATTAGTCTCTTACTTCTTTCTCTTACTATCCTTATTCCCAAAATGTAAGAAGCCTCTTCGAGGTCCTTCATAGCGAAGCACTTCCTGAGCCAGGACTTAACCTCCTGCAGAGTCTGGATTTCGTTTCCTATGAGTAATATGTCATCGACATATAGAACGAGGAAGCTTACTATACTCCTACTGGCTTTGACATATACACATGATTCGTCTTCGCTTCGTACAAATCCAAACTCTTTGACTTTCTCATCAAAGCAAAGATTCCATCTGTGAGACGCTTGCTTAAGTCCATAAATGGACTTCTCAAGCTTACACACTCTATTTGGATGCTTCGGATCCACAAACCCCTCTGGCTGAGCTATGTAAACATCCTCAGCCAACTTTCCATTAAGGAAAGCGGTCTTGACATCCATTTGCCAAATCTCATAATCATGAAATGCGGCAATTGCTAGCATCACTCTAATAGATTTTATCTTCGCAACTGGTGAGAAGGTCTCATCATAGTCAACTCTGGGAGTTTGAGTAAAGCCCTTCGCAACCAATCGCGCTTTATATGTGTGTACTTTTCCATCCGCGTCGGTCTTCTTCTTGAAGATCCATTTGCACCCAACGTTCTTACGTCCGGGCACATAATCAACCAAATTTCAAACTTGGGCCTGCCATGGCTTCCTTATAGCTATTAGGTTCATCAAGATTTATTAGTGTACCATCACTAATATACGTGTCCCCTTCGTTAGTAATATGAAAACCATAAAACTGAGGATGAACTCTAACTCTATCGGAACGTCTAAGAGGTAAGGACTCGTCAATCGGTTCAACCGGAGTTTCCTCCTCGGGTTGAGTGCCAGCGGTAGAGGTTCCTTCATCTATCAACTCTTGAATCTCTTCAAGTTCGATCTGCCTCCCACTGTCTCCTTGGCTTATGAGTTCTCGCTCTCGGAAAACTCCTCTCCTCGCAATAAAGACAACATTGTCCTTCGGTCTATAGAAGAGATATCCAAAGGATGTCTGCGGGTAGCCAATGAAAATGCATCGCTCACTTCGAGGTTCGAGCTTGTCGTGAGTATCTCGTCTTACGAAAGCCTCGCAACCCCAAACCTTGATATGTGCCAACGAGGGAGCTTTCCCTGTCCACATCTCATGAGGTGTTTTGGCAACCTTCTTAGTAGGGACTCGGTTAAGGATATGGGCGGCAGTCTCTAAGGCATACCCCCAAAAAGAGATAGGTAGTGAAGCACGACTCATCATAGAGCGAACCATATCCAATAAGGTTCGATTACGCCTTTCTGCCACACCATTCAACTGCGGTGTCCTAGGAGGCGCCAATTGCGAAACTATTCCACACTCCTTGAGATAATCGTGGAATTCAAGACTTAGGTACTCTCCTCCTCGATCGGATCGAAGCATCTTGATTTTCCTGCCCAATTGATTCTCCACTTCATTCTTAAACTCTTTGAACTTTTCAAAGGTTTCTGAATTTTGCTTGATTAAATAGATATACCCATATCTACGATAATCATCGGTAAAGGTCACGTAGAAGCGGTTCCCATCCTTCGTGGTTGATCTAAGCGGTCCACGTTCATCGGTATGTATTAGGTCCAATAGAACCTCACCCCTTTCACACGTACTCGTGAAGGGTGACTTAGTCATCTTTCCAAGTAGACAAGATTCGCACGTGTCATCTTCCCTAAGGTCGAATGACTCCAACACTCCATCCTTTTGGAGTTGGGCTATGCGTTTCTTGTTGACATGTCCAAGACGACAATGCCACAAGGATGCTTTATCCATACTAGTGGAAGAATCTATATTCAAAACATCATTTCCTAAGTTATCAACAATCATAACAGTTTCATAAATTCCAGTACACGGTATAGCTTCATAGTAAAAGACACCATTTAGATAAGCCAAAATAGAACCATTCTCATTATTAAAAGAGAATCTAAAACCTTGTCTATATAAACCATGAAATGAAATGATGTTTCTAGCCATTTCTGGCGAGTAGCAACAATTGTTCAAATCTAAACACATATTATTCCTAAGCACTAAAGAATACACTCCAATCTTGGTCACAGGCGACGATCTTCTGTTCCCCGTGATTAGATTGATTCTTCCTTGCTCCACATCCCTACTTCTTCTTAGTCCCTGCACATTAGAACAAATGTGGTAACCACAACCGGTATAAAGAACCCAAGAAATAGCATGATTAGAATCGTTAGATTTAATTGTGTATATACCTGCGAAAGATAGCTTCATCTTTCCTTCCTTGATGGCTTGCAGGTACTCTGGGCAGCTTCTCTTCCAATGTCCTATCTTGTGGTAGTGGTGGCACTCTGCCTCCTTCGGGTTAGGGCAGGGCTTAGCGGGATCAAATTTGGTCCCACTAGAAGAGGCACCATCTCGGGCTTTGACCTTGCGATGGTTCTTCGATGAAGCCTTCCTCTTCTTTCCCTTTCCTTGACCAATAGCCAAGATAGGAGCAGCAGGCGGATTGGGAGTAGGTGCAACAGACATGTCTTTGAAGTTACTCTCAGCAACCCTCAATAGACCTTGGAGTTTGCTTAGGGTGACCTCTTCTTTGTTCATGTGGTAGGTCATCCTAAATTGGTTTTACATCGGAGGAAAAGAGTGAAGCACCATGTCGATCGCCAAGTCTTCCCCAAAGTCAACATTTAACTTGCGAAGGCGGTCGACATACCTTTGCATCTTTTGCAGGTGCACTGTAAGAGATTCTCCATGACCCATCTTAGCGGAAATCATGTTGGTGAAAATCTCATAACGCTCTTGTCTCGCATTTTGGTGGTATCTCTCCAATAAGTCTTGGTGCATCTCGTACGAGTACATGTTCTCGTAGGACTTTTGGAATTCGGAGTTCATGGTGGCAATCATGATGCAATGTACCTTCGTTGCATCTTGCTCATGAGTTTCAAAAGCGGTGATTTCAGCCAGAGTAGTGATTTCGGGCTTAATCTTCTCGAGCTTCTCATCAAGGACATACTCCTTATCCTCATAGCGAGCAATGGTGCGAATGTATCTTATCCATTCGCTAAAGTTCGTTCCATCGAAGGTGACCTTTTGGCAAAGGCTCATCAACGTGAAAGAACTAGCAGCAGCGTTGTTAGCGTTCGACATCTACAAATAGAAAGGACAAAGATAGATTAGAATAAGAATCCCCAATTATCACCCAATAAGAAAAATTAGGGCTAGGATCCATCAATAACATTTACATACTAGAAAAGGGATGCCGTAATCTAACATGCAAATAAATTGAAGGTAAGCGAATGACGATTCACTAATTCTCCATCACAAAACTTAAACTATTAGTCCTAAGTGTATTGAGAATTCCTAGGTTCAGATGAGATTCATTGAAACTATTCAATGGCATGTTTAAATCTCAATATGCCCCTCTTGTTTGTGACTCGGATACCGAGGATCACAAAGCGGGTGTGAATTACCATGCCAATTCACATGGTTCCTTCATTGTAACAATTACCTATTCGATGTGCCGGTAAACCACACACGCTCCATCGAACTATGATAAACAATGAATCACCCTTTGCCACCTTTGCTTAGAACCAATTAGTGTGCCGGTAAACCACACACGCTCCACTAACTTCTTAGCAAGGGTGCAAAGTGTATTGCATCAATTCAATTTTCCTAAAGTAACTAAGATTGGGAAATTTTATAAAAATATGTGTAGTTACTTTCGGTTACTTATTATACTTTTAATGGGAGGATGAGGTTGCCCTATCCTACCCGTTTGGCTAACGACCCTGCACTAATCAAGCAAGCGGTGGGTGTGAGTGTACAGCCATTAAGCGCCATTTTATAGGCCACAACCTTATACCCACCTTATAGATTGGCTTCATGAATAAGGCCTACTAACGGTAAGACTAGCATTTAGTTATACATATATATATATATATTATTCTAGTAATATCATATTAGTATAGGGTTGTATTTTAAATCTTTTAAAATCTAGGGTTTGAAATTTAAGTTGTGTAAATTAAAACTTTTAATCACAAAATATAAATTTCAAAACTTGAGGGCAAGTTTTAAACATTTAAAACATAGAGGATCAAATAACAAATAATTCCAATTAACAACTAATATCCTAATTATCTATATTTGATTTTATTCAAGATTTCTTTTTAAGATAATTACCAAAATAATTAAAATAATTAATTAATTATCATATAAGGAAATTAAATATTTTATTAGTCGATAAATATCTTTAATTAGATTAAGATAATAGTCATATATATCAAAAAATCGGATTAGGGTTGATCTAATATTATTAAGGTAAGTTTCCATAAGATAATTATGAAAAAATCCCGAATCTGGCCATTCCTGACGCCTGGACTCGCCGAGTGGCTAAAGGGACTCGCCGAGTCAGGCCAACTCGCCGAGTTCACTTTGGAACTGGCCGAGTCCATGACTCAGAAACACAAAAATCGAATTTTGCAGTTATTTTTCATACAATTAAGCAACAATTTAATGAAAACCAAGTTAGGCTCTAATACCACTGATGGGTTTTAGCCATAAGAACTTTCCTATGTGCGCATGCAAAACCCTAATGCTTGGATCTAGGCTTTCTAATTAAACATGCTTTGAATCTAAGACTTCTAATGACTAATTAGGTTAAATAACAACATTGAAACAGATCTAGAACCATACCTTTGAATTCCTTGTTGATCTTGTTGTCTTGGAGCTTCTAGAGTCACAATTGTCACTCCTCTAATGGCTTACAAACACCAAAAGCAAGGAAGATGATTTAGGAGAGAGGAGAGGGGAGGAAATCGGCCAGGGTTCTCTTACTTTAGGTGAAGTGTCGATTTCCCTTAGCCATGGGGTCTATTTATACTTGTAGACTCCTAAAGGGTTACAACCTAAACCCTAATTGGATAATCTTCTCTTAAGGCTATCCAACTCCATTCCATAGATAACTCCTTGGACGATTTTGAAGCTATCCTAGCTTCTAGAATCCGTCCCTTGTATATCTATATGCATTTACAGTCTAAAGCTTAACTATCAAACAATTGACAGTTTATACCCTCTTATTTAACTAATCTCTTTAAGTCACCAAATTAATTCCAATTAATTCTATGACTTATATTAATCAAATCAATATATTATTCTTTATATTATTCTCGTAATATATTAATAATATTTATTCTCTCATAATAAATCATCCTATCAAGTTGCTATGGTGAAGGCAACCCAAAAGGACCATGCACAACTGGGTCAAATACTTGCCTAATATAGTTGAAGCCTTAGACACTATTCCAACAGTTTATACAATGCATGAAAGGAAATAGTATTTCTTGCCATTTCGGGCAAATAACAACATTTATTCAAATCTAAACTAAACCCACTACTGAGCGATGAAGTATAAACTCCAATCTTGGTGACAATTAAAGCTTTCTTATTCCCCATGATAAGGTTTATTCTTCCATGCTCCACATTCTCACTTCTTCTTAGTCCCTGCAAATCAGAATATATATGAATACCATAACCGATATCAAGGACCCAAGAGTAGAATGGGGTGAGCTATTATATAAGATAGTGTAAATACCTACATGGTTTCGTTTAACTTTCCCATCCTTCACATCTTGTTGGTATTTTGGGCAGTTCCGCTTCCAATGTGACTTTTCATGGCAATAGAAGCATTCAACCTCTTTTGGGTCAGAAGAAGGAGTGATGAAACCTTTCTTGGTTCCACTTGAAAAAGCGCCATCAAGGGTCCTAGCCTTGGTACCCTTCGAAGAGCTCTTCCTCTTCTTCCCTCTACCTTTATCGATTGCCAAAACCGGGGCGGAGTTTGGAGTAGGAGTGTTAACAACCAACTTACCCTTCAGACCTGTTTATGCGGTCTTAAGGAGTCCCTGAAGTCTGTTGAGTGTGACCTCTTCCTTATTCATGTGATATGTCAAGCACAATTGATCATAGCACGATGGTAAGGAGTGCAAAATGATATCTATTGCAAGCTCCTCAGGGAAGTTCACATTAAGCTTCAGCAATCGATCCACATACCTTTGCAATTTCTGCATGTGGCTCGTAACAGATTCCCCGTCCTTCATCATGGTTGTTATCATGGAGCAAATGATTTCATACCTCTCTTGTCGTGCACTTTGATGGTATCTTTCCATCAGATCTTGGTGCATTTCAAAAGGGTAGAAGTCCTCATAGGACTTTTGGAGTTCCGATGTTATGGTGGCCAACATGATTTATGCCACTTTTGTAGCATCCCTTTCATGTGCCTGGAAGTCAACGATCTCCTGGGGAGTTGCAATTGTCTCATCAATCTCCTTAAGCTCCTAGTCAAGGACATATTTTTTGTCCTCGTAGCGGTTAATCATCCTGATGTTTCTGATCCATTCACTGAAGTTGGATCTATCAAAAGTGACTTTCCCACATAAGTTCATAATGGTAAAGGAGCCATTAGGATTAGATCCAGAAGCAGCATTGTTTGAAGACATTTGAAAGAAGAGAACAAGATTAGTTTAGATATTAAGAGAGTCCTTAATAAAACACCTAAATGTAATATTAAGGCTAGGATCCAATCACAATATATTATAACTTAAAAGAGGTATGCCGTAATCCAAGCTATAACATATTTGAAAGGTAGGTGAATGACGATTTACCAATTTCCACCATGAAAAAAGCGAAATATAGATATTAGGTTTTTAATTGGTTCTTAGAAATTCCTAGATTCTTTTGAGATTCAATGAACTTTTCAAAGGCATGTTTCAATCTCAAGTGTCCCCTCCAAGTTTTGTGACTGGGATACCAAGGATCACAAAACGAGGTGAGAAGTAAGCTTGAAAATCACTTGGTACCCTTAAAGTTTATCAATCAATCGATGTGTCGGTAAACCACACACGCTCCACCGATACTATGACAAACCTTAAGTCACCCTTTACCTACCTTGTTATGTCCAAGTTAGTGTGTCGGTTAACCACACATGCTCCACCAATGACTGAAACAAAGTGTAAAGTGTAATTTCATGGATTAGCACCATAGTCACATTTTTCCTAAAGTAACTAACATTGGGAATTTAATAAAACATTTAGTTACTTTATAATATTCATCATGCTTTTAATGAGAATTTATAAGTCCTTGTCTTACCCGCTCGGCTAACGACCCTCCACCGATCAAGGAAGCGGTAGGTGAGAGTGGACACCCATTAAGTTGCCATTTTATAGGAAACAACCTTATACCCCCCTTATAGACCGGCTTCGTGAATGAGGCATACTAGCGGTAAGGTGACTTGATCTTATACATATATATATATATATATATATATATATATATATATATATATATATATATATATATATATATATATATATTATTAACTTATAATATTATAAAGTATAAGGGTTGAATTTTAACTTTTAAAATTCTAAGAGTTTGAACTAAAGTTTTAATCAAGACTGTACTTGTTCCAAAACATGAGGGCAAGTTTTGTAAACTTTCAAAACTTTTCATTTCTTATAACTTATGAATTAATTGAGTAATAAAAATGAAGACTCTTCATTTTTATAACTCTTGTGTTCTTTTAACGGATTTAATAAAAGTGTGACTTTTGGTTTTCCATAACTAGAGGACAAGTTATGGACTCCATTAAAACACATTATGATCATGAATTAAACTACCATGAAGGTTACAAACAATTCCTAAGATCATCTAATCTTCATAAGTTCAAGAACATGAATATGAACACTTTCAAGAATCAAAATTACACTTAAAATCTTGTAATTTTGATAATTGCCATTGTAAATGGATTAGCATAAACATTACACCATCTAAAACAAGTTTTAAAACACCAAAACAATTTAGGGTAATTTTTCTAGTCCGTTTCCAGCAACAAATGTCGAAATTCTGAAAACTGCAGCCTCTACTCGTCAAGTGCAAGAACATACTCGACGAGTAGCTTGCATTTGTTCATGGACTCGTCGAGTCCCCCAATGGACTCGGCAAGTTCATACGAGCAGAAAACAGAAAAACGATTTTTTCAAGCAGTTTTCACAAAAAATCAACAAACAAGCCAAGCCTCTGATACCACTAAAGGGTTTTGAGCTTTCTAACACTTTCTAAGTGTACATGCAACCCTAATAACCTTGGATCTATGTTTGTCTAATTATCATGCAAAGTTGAATCCCAAGGTTATATTCCTATCTAGCATACATGGGGAACATTTATAACTTGAATTAAAGATAGAGTAACATACCTTGTTGTTGCTTATGATCCTTGAAACCTTGTGAGCCTAGCACCCCAAGTATGATGCCTCAAATGCTACACACAACACCAAATGAAAAGGTGTAAACTTTGAAAGAATCTTACACTTGCAAAATTGGCTCTAGCCCTCTTGTTTCTTAGTGTAACCGATTTTGATGGAGGAGATGGTCTTTATATAGTGTGACACATCTAGGCTTACACCATGTAAACCCTAATGTGTCATGGCTCTTTATTTCCATGACCCATGGGTTTGTAACTCTCATGGAGCATCCTATGGGTATAACAGAAAGATGCCGCCTCGTAGGTCGGCTAGACGCACTGGCGGAACACAAACAAATCCACCACCGCCGCTTCCCCATTATGATCATGTCATGTTCCAAGCTGCGGTCACAGCCGCGGTGGTAGCTGCTATGTCCCAGATCAACATTGACGGTACTAGAAGGACAGGGAGTGGTATTAATAACTCCACTCAAGGAGAAAACCAAGGGCGCTCGAGAGAGTGTTCCTTTAAGGACTTCACCAATGGAAAACCCGATTCTTTCAATGGAAGCGGGGGAGTCATCACACTGATGCAATGGTTCGAGAAGACCAAATCGGTCTTCGAAATTTATGCATACCCCGAAGCAAGCAAGGTTAAATTTGCAGCTTGCACTTTCTCCATCCGAACCCTTACTTGGTGGAACAGCCATGTTAAGTCACTGAAGCTTGCAGTGGTTAACTCGTTAAGCTGGGAAGACTTAAAGACGATGATGCTGAAAGAGTACTGCTCAAGGGGCGAAGTGCAAAAACTAGAGCAAGAACTATGGAATCTCAAAATGACAGGCTCTGACCTTGCAATTTACGCCGACCGATTCTGTGATCGAGCACTCTTTTGTCCCGCGATGGTCACTCCTAAGGAAAAGAAGGTGGAACGATACTTCTGGGGATTGTCTCCCCAAATTCAAAATAGCATATTGGCCTCAAGACCAACTACCTTTGACAGTGCCAAGGAGTTGGCACAACAACTCATCGACCATAGGTCCAGCCATGACACTGTAACAACCACTCCTGAGCAAGACGGAGGTAGAAGCAACAAAAGGAAGTTCTGGAACAACAAGAAAGACCAACCAGCCCAGGACTCCACCAAGAAGCAACAGACTATTGTTGTTCATGCTACCGCAACTCCTGCCACTCCAGCACCCATAAATCAATACGCTGGAACCCTTCCGAAATGCAACAAGTGTAAATTCCATCATACTGGGGTTTTCCGAGAGATGCATTGCAAGAATTGCAACAGGAAGGGGCACACTATTCGTTTCTGTAGAGCACCGGCACGACCTATCAAACAGGTCCCCGGCATTGGAGCCAGCCCAACTTGTTACGAGTGCGGTGAAGCAGGACACTTTAAGAGAGACTGTCCAAAGACAATGAATGTTGGTGATCGTGGAAGGGTGCTTATGATCACCGTAGGAGAAACTCCCCCGGAACCACCCGTGAATAGCGGTACGTGCTTCTAACCACCACATGTAGGTTTGAAATCCTGGCTAAGACTAGTTTCAACTTAGGGATTATCAACCATGGATCTAGAGAACATGACAAATCCGAGTAAGTCTTATCACTTATATAAAAACACAGGGTTTTTACTAGTGAATCTATGATGGCTAGTGTAAACATTACGGTCATATATCATTAAGATTCTAAGGATTTAGAATGTATAATTCCGCCTTATTTCATGTTCCTTGTTTGGTTGTGGGCTTAAGGCGGAGTCACTCATTCGACTGCCCTTGCAACCTTAACGATATACGACTAGTTTACACCAAGCGATTATAAAAGAACTGGTAGGGCTTATACTACTAACTTTGTCATTAATGGTCGAAACCCTTTTAGTGTGAATACTCACTAACTACAACCTAAAATATTCATAGTGGTATTTGAAGAGTTTTGAGTATTCTAACACTTCCTAAGTGTACATGCAACCCTAATAACCTTGGATCTATGTTTGTCTAATTATCATGCAAAGTTGAATTCCAAGGTTATATTCCTATCTAGCATACATGGGGAACATTTATAACTTGAATGAAAGATAGAATAACATACCTTGTTTTTTCTTATGATCCTTGAAACATTGTGAGCCTAGCACCCCGAGTGTGATGCTTGAATTAATGCCTCACACAGCACCAAATGCAAATGAGTAAACTTTGAGAGAATCTTACACATGAAAAATCGGCTCTAGCCCTCTTGTTTCTTTGTGTAACCGATTTTGGTGGAGGAGATGGTCTTTATATAGTGTGACACATCTAGGGTTACACCATGTAAACCATAATGTGTCATGGCTCTTCATTTCTATGACCCGTGGGTTTGTAACTCCCATGGAGCATCCTATGGGTTTAACCCAACTAGATAATCCATGGAGCCTCTTAGCCCACTATACAAGTTATGGATGATTTACATAATCAACCTATATATTTAATTAGCTATCTTTTGATCACTTAATTTATTCGAAATTAATTCTTGATGAAACAAATTAAATAATACTATTAATATATTAGAACTTATAATATATTAATAAACCACAAGTGTTATTTCTCTCATTTAGTCTATCCAATTACATGGTGCCATGCAACCCAAATGGACCATGTCGGGTCGGGTCAAGTCCATACCAGAAATAGTTATGGACTTAGACACCTTATCCAACAGTCTCCCACTTGGATAAGTCTAATAACTATAACTACAAGTATGACTTATGGAACCGATCAGCAATCGTAGCTCTTTCAAGGTCTCTCGGAACTGAGAAGATGATGATATGCCAGTTAAGATAAGTGAACATATAATATTATGTTCTAAATATCAGCCGGATAAATACATGGGACAATGTCTTACTTATTGTCCAACATTTTGTTTCCTGATTTCTGGATTGTTTGTCAAAGAACTTAATTGAACACATTAACTTAGTTCTGACCGGTCCCGGTACATATGTCAAAACAAAATCATTGAGGGGCCCAGATATCAGCTTCTACTTCAAGAAGGAACAGATAAACTTTGACTCATATGTTTGTTCTACTGCTCATTGAATTATGCACAAGAACACGTTTTATAGCATCGAGTTACCAATGTGTCTTCGTACAAGCAATGCATAACCAACTCATAAGTAACAAATCGTATCTCTAGGTATGAAGACTTATATGATATTACTGTCTCACGATCACTCGAGATAAATTCCATGAAATGATTCCAGTGAGCATGGGTTGAGTCCAATGCTCAGAACTTATGAGCACTCATGAGTGTTATAGCCATGTCCAACGACTTAGACCTTTGCAACCAATCATGACAGTCTTGATTCATACCTACTTCCGACATATGACCAACTGTGGAGGTTCAAATAATATGATATACCAAACATAATTATTCTAGAAGTCAAAACAAGCAAAAAAATGTAGTAAACGATCGACAAGAGATAACAACACTTTACTCATAAATAAAACACCTTTTATTCATCATCTAATGTCAATTACACTTTACAAATTTCAAGGTTATCTAACTACTAAATCTAATATCATCCTTCAGCCCTATGCTCCAAGCATGCTGGAGATGCTTAACCCGAGTTAATCCCTTCGTGAGGGGATCTGCTGGATTTTCATCCGATGATACCCTCTTTGCCACGAGGAGTCCTTTTCTATTCGATGTCTGATGAAATGGTATTTTATTTTGATGTCTCTGGATCTCCCATGATCCCTTGGTTCCTTGGCTAAGGCAACTGCACTTTCACTATCATAGAAAATTTCCATTGGCTCTTTAATAGCTGCTACAACTCCAAGGTCTCCAATGAAGTGATGGGTTTTGAGCATTATAACACTTCCTAAGTGTACATGTAACCCTAATAACCCTTGGATCTATGTTTGTCTAAGATACATTCAAATAATTATTTTTCCAAGGTTCATATCCTATCTAGCATGGCATGGGGAACTAGAATCAAATAAAGCTAGTAGAATTACTTACATTGTAGTTGTAGTTGATTGCTTGGAGCTTTAAAGCCTAGCACCAATAGTGTGGATGCCTCAAATGGAAAGCAGAAATCACCACAAACTTGGAACTTTGAGAGAATAGTCACAACTATCTTGAAATCGGCCCTCTTGCTTTACTCACCTCAACTAGTGTGATTTCAAGAACCAAAGCCTCCTTTATATAGTGTGGTGGATTATGGTTACATCCATGTAAACCCTAATACCCATGTTTCTTAATTTCCATGAGATCTATGGGTTAAAGCTCCATGGAGTATCCATGGACTTTCCATGCAAGCCTAGCCCATTCCAAATAAGCATTAGCCCACACTATATAAATATAAGAGCCCATAATTAATTAGTAATACTTTTGATCTCTAAATTAATCCTAGATTAATTAGAGATCAATACTAATTAAGTAACATGATCTTGTATTAATATATTAGAACTTATAATATATTAATAAATCAAAACTTATACTATTCTAAAAATATTATCCATAAATTGTTCGGGTGAAGTGCAACCCAAATGGACCATGCCGGGTCGAGTCAAGTACATACCAAATATAGTTATGGACTTAGACACTATATCCAACAGTCTCCCACTTGGATAAGTCTAATTACTATAGTTGCAAGTATGACTTCAGGAACCGATCAGCAATCGTAGCTCTTTAAACTCTGTTGAACTAGAACGCTCCATTTTAGATAAGTGATCATATAATCCTCTATTGTAGATATCAGCCGGACAAATACATGGAACATGGTCTTACTTATTGTCCAGTAGTTGTTTCCCGATTTCTGATTTGTTTGACATAGAACTTAACTGAACACATCAATTTAGTTCTGACTGGGCCCGGTACATAGGTAAAAAAAACTCATCAAGGGGCCCAGATATCAGCTTCTAATCCAAGAAGGAACAGATAAACATCGACTCTTATGTTTGTTTTACCACTCATTGAATTATACATAAAAGCACATTTTATAACATCGTGTTACCAATGCATTTTCGTAAAATCAATGCATAACCAACTCGTAAGTAACAAATCATATCTCCAGGTTTGAAGACTTATATGATATTACCATCTCACGATCACTCGAGATAAATTCCATGAAGTGATTCCAGTGAGAGTGGGTTGATTCCAATGCTCAGAACTTATGAGCACTCATGATTGTTGTAGCCATGTCCAACACCTTAGACCTCTGCAACCAATCATGACAGTCTTGATTCATACCTACTTCCGACGTATGACCTACTGTGGAGATTCGAATAATATGATATACAAAACATAATTATTCTTGAAGTGAAAACATGCAAAAGAAATACAGTAAATGATTAACAAGTGATAGCAACGCTTTACTCATAAATAACAGCTTTTATTTATCATCAAATGTCAATTACATTTTACAAATTTCGAGATTATCTAACTACTAAAACTAATATCATCCTTCAGCCCTATGCTCCGAGTGTGCTGGAGATGCTTAGCCCGAGTCAGTCCCTTCGTGAAGGGATCTGCTGGGTTCTCATCTTATGATACCCTCTTTTCCATGAGGATTCCTTCTTCCATTTGACGTCTAATGATGTGATATTTTCTGTCAATGTGTTTGGATCTCTCATGATCTCTTGGTTCCTTGGCTAAGGCAACCGCACTATTGTTGTCATAGGAAATCTCCATTGGCTCCTCTATAGCTGGTACAAATCCAAGATCTCCGATGAAGTTCTTTAGCCATATAGCCTCCTTTGCAGCCTCGCTTGCTGCTATATACTCTGATTCACAATTGGAATTAGCCACCGTCTCCTGCTTTGAACTTTTCCAAGTAATTGCCCCTCCGTTTAGGGTAAAGACCCAGCCCGATTGAGAGCGGAAATTCTCCCTGTCAGTCTGAAAGCTAGCATCACTGCACCCTACAACTTTCAAGTCATCACTCCTACTAAGGGTAAGGACCCAGTCCTTATTCCTTCGCAGGTACTTGAGGATATTCTTTACCGCAGTCCAGTGTGCCTCGCCAAGGTTCCCCTGACACCTACTAACCATGCTCAAGGAAAAGGCTACATCAGGTCGAGTACATGCCATAGCATACATGATCGATCCTACAGCTAAAGCATAAGGAAATCGACTCATTTCTGCTATCTCAGCCTCAGTACAAGGGCTTTGTGTCTTACTCAATCTGGCGTTACACTAAATGGGTAATTCACCTTTCTTGGAGTTATGCATGTTGAATCTTTTCAACACTTTGTCCAAGTAGGTACTTTGGCTAAGTCCAATTAGCCTTTTACTCCTGTTTCTCAAAATCTTTATCCCTAGGATATAGGCAGCTTCACCAAGGTCCTTCATAGCGAAACACTTCCCAAGCCAGGACTTTACTTCCTGCAGGGTTGGAATGTCATTTCCTATGAGTAGTATGTCATCCACATACAGTACCAAAAAACTGACTATGCTCCTACTAGCCTTGATATAGACACAAGATTCATCTTCACTCCTTGAAAAGCCAAATTCTTTGACTTTCGCATCAAAGCAAAGATTCCATCTGCAAGGTGCCTATTTCAATCCATAAACGGATTTCTCGAGTTTACACACTCTATTGGGGTACTCTGTACTGACAAAACCCTTTAGCTGAACCATGTAAACATCTTCAGCCAACTTTCCATTAAGGAAAGCGGTTTTAAAATCCATTTGCCATATTTCATAGTCATGAAATGCAGCAATGGCTAATAGAACCCAAATAGATTTAATCTTGGTCACTAGTGAAAAAGTCTCATCATAATCAACTCCCGGAGTTTGAGAATAACCCTTTGCAACCAGTCGTGCCTTATAAGTGTGTACATTACCATCCATGTCAGTCTTCTTCTTGAAGATCCATTTGCACCCGACTATCTTACGATCAGGTACATTGTCAACCAAGTTCCAAACTTGATTGTCATACATGGACTGTATCTCGCTATCCATAGCCTCTTTCCATTTAGCAGCCTCAGGGCCTACCATGGCTTCCGTGTAGCTGTTAGGCTCATCTAGATTTACCCGTGTGTTATCACTGATAAGTGTTTCACCTTCTGCAGTAATATGGAAACCATAATAATGCTCAGGTGCATTCCTAACTCTGGTGGAACGCCTCATAGGTATAGATTCTTCAGTTGTCTCAACAGGAGTTTCCTCCTCAGGTTAAGGGCTAGGGTTTGAGGTTCCTTCATCAATTGAATCTTTAAGTTCCTCAATGTCAATTTGCCTCCCACTGTCTCCTTGACTCATGAATTCTCTCTCTCGAAAGAATCCTCTTCTTGCTACAAAGACCACATTATCACTGGGTCTGTAGAAGATGTAGCCAAAGGATGTCTGTGGATAACCGATGAAAATACATGTGACGACCTGAAATTTCCATTCGGTCAAACCCTAAAAGTCAACCACTTTGTAACATAAGTCAATGTCATTATTTCTAATTTTTAAGAAATATAAAGTTGGTTTGATTATTTTAATATTATTTTGAAACGAACAGGTGAAAGAAAGTGCCGTCTCGGGTTTTGAATTTTAAAAACCGCAAACACCTTGCGTCTTAGAAGCACCCGACCAAACTTTTATGTTTTGGGTTGAGAAATCACCCAAAACCATGAACACATACCTATGTATGAGTTTACTCCCCAAAAAGTTAGTCATTTGTGTTTACTCCCCAAATGTCAAAAGAGTAAACTCCAAAATATCCTCTCAAGTATCATCCAAGTTTTTATTCTAGATCTTCAAACTAGTAAGTGTTCTAACCCTTTCAAGTTAGTGTATCACTTAATCTAGTGATTGTACATCCTTTAATCCATTCATTTATGTGTTTTGACTAGGTTTTTCAAAACACGAAGAACACACACTAGTGTTCTTGGACTTAAAGTTCATTTCAAGCTTCCACAATGTAAGTACTTCTATCCTAGAGTCATTTTAAGCTAGATATACATGTTCATACCAAGGAAAATTCCCAAGAACACCAAGAACACCAAGAACAAGGTGTTCACGGTTTTGGGAGGCTCCCAAAACCGTAAACACCAAATATAGTGCCTTAGGGTGCTTTAGGGTGTCTAGATGCTTCACAGTACCTTAGGGACTTGTCTAGATCCATCCTTGATGGGTGTATCACGCAAAAAGCACCAAAATCATATATTTTTATGTGTTTACGGTTTGGGGATCTCCTAAAACCGTAAACACCTCAAATGTTGTGTAAATGTCTGTCACACCCCAAAACCAAGAACGGCAGAAATATTCCGGGGTGGAGGACGTCATGTACAGTATCACAATAGTGTAAAATAGTAAACAAGCAACAACATCATCCATTGCATTATAAGTAAAGTTTTAATACATGTGTGTTCTTTCATTGTAATAAGACACCAAAAATATACAATCAAAATAAAAGACGAGACTTGTCTGCTCCGTCTTCTCAAAACCTGGCCACCGTACCTGTCTACTGATGACCTGAGAATACAAGTTATTTTGAAAGAGAGTATCAGCTTTAAAGCTGGTGAATTCATAAGTATTTAAGTGTCATTGTCTTGCTTACTAAAAGCTGTTTTAAAAGTTATGTAAACCTTTAAATGAAAACGTTGATGTAAGTATGAAAAGCCCTAGAAAATCCCTTATTTTCTATTAGTTTGAGAAGTAGTCTTCTACCAAGACCCGAATGTTTTGTTATGACAATGTAGTCTTCTACCAAGACCCGAATGTTTTGTTATGATAATGTAGTCTTCTACCAAGACCTGAATGTTTTGTTATGATAATGTAGTCTTCTACCAAGACCTAAATGTTTTGTTATGATAATGTAGTCTTCTACCAAGACCCGAATGTTTTGTAAGTGAAATGATAGTTTTTCCTTTCTATTGACTAGGACTAAAAGTACTTTGTCTAACTCATCGTTTATGTGAACATATCACAAAATAACGTAAACCGAAAAAATATACTCGTGTAAGTGTTGTCACTGGGTACTAGGACTAACATAACATCGCAATAAGCGAAATAGATAACCTAATGAACATCCGAAGATTGTCCAGAAAAGTATTAATGTAAGTGTTATCACTGGGTACTAGGAGTACACAACATCGCAATAAGCGAAAGGTATAACCTAATGAAGATCCGAAGATTGTCCAATTGTCCTCTGTAGCAGCAGCAGGTGGGTGGAAGGGTTAGTCCCGATATCGATCTACCTAAAATAAATAGTAACCATTGACCTCCGTAGATGGTCATCGACCACTGGTATTAATCAGATGGGATTCGGAATGGTTAGTCCCGCCTAGATATCGATCTACCTAATATAAATAGTAACCATAGACCTCCATAGATGGTCATCGACCACTAATATTAATCAGATGGGATTCGGAATGGTTAGTCCCGCCTAGATATCGATCTACCTAATATAAGTAGTAACCATAGACCTCCGTAGATGGTCATCGACCACTGGTGCTAATCAGCGGGGTTCAGAATGGTTAGTCCCGTCGAGATATCCCATTGAACCGGGATAGGAAAGATAATTTATACCGAAAATACTAATAAATCATCCTCACAAGTTGAGATACAAGTATCCACGTAAGTGATTATAGGATAATATATCTATGTAATAGTACTCATGTATGGTATTCATGTAGGCGTGTTCAGATAAACGTATCTATGTAAACGTACTCATGTATCATGTAATCCTAAGTAAGTGTACTCATGTATCATGTAAGGTATTGGTATAGACTCATGAATGAACTGACTCTTGTGTGATTCCTTGTGATAGGAATAATGTTTGATATCTTCTAACTATCCCTATGATAGTTAACTGGAAAGTAATTGGTTGTTCAAGTAGATTTATGCACCCTCGATACACCAGGGTGTGGGAAACTAAACGAAGGATGGAAACTATAACATCAATACATACATAAGAACATATGCGTATATGTGTAGTTTTGTTTAAGAAGGTAAAAATAATGGTTTTGCAAGATATCAAGGTATTTTAAGATAGAAAACCATTTCATGTGTCACCTTTTGAAATATGTGAAATCTACTGAGTGAAAACACAGTTATAAAATACATAAAATTGATTTAATAACATATTGTTTTCTACTTGTATTCCCCCCCCCCCCCCACATTAAAGCATTTAAAATCATTTAAAACATTGATTAAGGGGTATGAACTCACCTGTTGTGAAGGGTTCTAGCGGGTATGCGTGTAGGGATGAGAAGCTCCACGAATAAAGTCCTGAGACACAATAAGTCCTAAATGATATTTAAGGACACATAATGACATGAATATAGTGTTTATAAACAACTATATGAAAGATAACACCTTCCGGGACTAGGAAACACCTTGACCAAGTGTTGGAATCACATGTGATTCAACATAGGAAGGTATAAGTCACACATATGAGTTTACTACCATGAGTTCACAGGCCAAGGGAGTTTACGGCCGTAAACTCATGGTTACTCATGGGTTAGTGCAAGTATGAAAGCTAGGGAATGATTTAGGGATATTAGCTTTAGCTTAGGATGAGAAAGACCACTTCTTTTGGCACTTTTGGGGTGTTCACGGCCCAAATGAGTTTACAACCGTAAACTCATGTCCAAATATGTTTATGAGGGTCTTAAAGGTCATAAGGAAGTATTCTAAATTCATGCCTAAGCCTTAGGAAGTGTTTGTGGCACCAAAACACCCCTAACTTGAGTTTTCGGCCCATAGACCATTTGGTCATGTGTTTGCGGCCGTAAACACTTGTGGGTGTTGGTATTTTGGTTGTTTTGGGTCTTAGACACATCAAGGTAAAAAAGCTACGCTAGATTCTTGGTTTAAGGGTGGCATTTAGGGCATTTTGACACCCTAAAATGGAGTTCACGGCCCAAGAACTTCCTTGGCCGTAAACTCACTTTCAACCCTTGATTCTATTTGTTTTGGATGTCTAAACATGTCATGGGTAGTCTCAAGGTTCATTTACAAGGCTTTGAGGGACATTGGGACACTTTTGGCCCTTAAAATGGAGTTTACTCTCCAAAAGGAGTTTACTCTCCAAGAGGAGTTTACTCTCCAAGATGTTCTTGGGGAGTAAACTCTCAAATCATGTTGCTTTGAGTTTGTTTTCTGTCCCTAAACTCGTTAGTGTACAAGTCCAAACTAGTTTCATGGATTAAGGAAGGACTAGGCATCATTTGGCTTTTGAAAAGGAGTTTACTCTCCAAGGTGTTCTTGGGGAGTAAACTCACAGATCTTGCTGTTTTGTCATTATTTTGATGTTTTTAAGTACAATCTAAGTTATATAATACAAATAGATTGAAGTACTCACGATTTGGGATAAAAACCCGAAGATCCGTGAGAGAGAATTTGGCTTTTCTCTAATTGGAAATGTAATTAATCAGTTATTTGGTTCAGATTTCTATATATAGTCCTGAGATCTTTTTGGAAGAAAATATTTTTATTCCTGAAATGATTTCTAATATAACAGAGTGCTGGAATAACAGTGTTGCACAAAACCCTAGTGCATCCACTCTCCTGATATTTCCTGAAGTGTAAACCCTGAAAAACTGTCAAACTTATACCCAAAGTCTGGAATTTCATTGAAACTATTCTAACCTCTATTGGCTTGATATGGTTTGTTCAGAATGGAAATATCGGGTTGTCACAATGTCCCATAAATGGCCCATGGTTGTTCTTTATGGCTAGAATCTATCCTAGACTAGTGCCATGTTTGAGCTTTGGACTTGTAAACCGCCAAATACCAAACTTGTGAGTTTAATGTAGTAAACTCATGGAGAAATGGTCCTTAGACCGTAAACTCCGTTTAGGAGTGTTTTGATGCCACACAACACTTCCTAAGGCTAAATCATGAAGTAGGAATGCTTGGAATAGCTTAGAAGACTTCAATTCACCAAATGGTCAAATGGTTAGGAGTTTACGACCGTAAACTCAAGAGTTTATGACCGTAAACTCAAGGGGTGTTGGTCCTTAGGGAGTAAACTCATTTTAAGAGTGTTCCTTGAACCCCAATCATACTAGCCTTTGCCTACAACACTTAGATGCACTCCTTAGCACTTATAACACTTGTATAAAGTGTTTAGCATAGCCTAGAGTGTCTTAACTTTATTTATTAGTTGTTTAAAGAATATTTGTGTATATACATATATCCTTATATGTTATTAGGATCATTGTGCGTGTCTAAGTCTTCACTTGACACCAACCACTTATCCGACACTTCCCTCCGATTCACTTGCTACAGGTGAGTTCATACCCCTTAATCAATGTTTTAATTGTTTTTAAATGTTTTATGGGGGGATACAAGTAGAATCATGCTAGTTATTATATTAATCGCATGTGACTAATAAGCAGCATTCAAATGATTGGCTACCTATTAGCCGTTTTACCAAACAGTTTCCATCAAATATTTTTCTTAAACATTTTATATCTTTAAAACTACTTATTAAACTGTTCATCTTACTCTGTATGTTATATTTCAAACTTATTTACAATTGTGTTTTAAAACAAATGTTTCTTTATACTAAACTGTTTTATAAAAGCCATGCCTTCAAACCGTTTTATAGATTGATATTAAGTCGATCTTTTCTTAGATAATAATTATGTTTAAAGGTTTTACAAAACTTATTTTATGTTTTTATATTATAAATTGCATGCCTCTATATGTATAGTTATATAAGAAATGTTTAAAAGACTTAGGAAGGCTATCCACCTTGTTTCCTTTTTCTCGATTTGGATGTGCTCTGGTGGGATATCGGGTACTCGTCCGAAGGTCGTTTAAATGTTAGTTATATAACATGTGTACTTATATAGTCATAAGGGCCCTTCCAGTTCATTCCATGCCCTTGGGTAGCAAGGGTATACATCCATGTCCATACGTACCAGTTAGATTACTAGTAAACTACCATATGGGTAGTTTAGGAAGATACTAGAACTATTACTAGAATGCGATATCATACAATGAGTCAGTTCACTTATGAGTCAATACTTGCTACATAGAGAGAACATACATTACTATGAGAACATATACATTACATTACTATGAGTACATATACAACTATACTAGGAGAAGAAAATATACAACTATACTAGAGGAAGAACATATACAACTATACTAAAGGAAGAACATATACACTATACTAGAGGAAGAACATATGCAACTATACTAGAGGAAGAACATATACAACTATACTAGAGGAAGATCATATACAACTATACTAGAAAGAGAACATATACAACGATACTAGAACGAGTAACAATACATTACATATACATAAATACGTTGACAAAATTGTGATCCACTGTATCGGAGCATGCCTTAAATGTCATGGCCCAAGCTGTAGCCAGATTCTCTTGGAGGGAGAGCGTGAGTTTGCGTATAGATCTATACATGATTTACTATCCTACACCTTGCTGCTAGCTACAGCCGGACCTGCAGGTCTGCGGGTGCCAAACGTCATTTCCTTTTACAACCATTCCTTTGTCGTTGTTACCAGTCGATAGTATGGTACAATTAATCACATGATACCTTAATATAAATCCGGTTTAAGGTAGTTAGTACAGCAGTAGTTCCTATAATACAACACTACAGTACTACATTAATTTCCCCTTTACATATATTTAGTGATCATTTCACTTAAACATTAAATGTACAAAGTATATTTTGTTAATGATAGTTACACTTGGAAAATTACACACTTTTACAAAGAATGAACATTTAGAACAGTTAAGTCTTGGTAGAAGACTACATTGAGAACAATTAGGTCTTGGTAGAAGACACCCTTATATAATAGTAGGAATCATAGGGATTTATAGGGTTTTTCAAACGTTTACAGTTGTTTTACGAACATTTTTACACTTACAGTTCATATACATTTCCCATACTTATAATTCATATACAAACAATTTCTTACATATACATTAAGACACTAAAATACGTACGATCGCACCAGCTTCAAAGCTGATACTCTCTTTGAAAATAACTTGTATTCTCATGTCAAACATAGACAGGTGCCGATGCAAGGTTTAGAGAAAATGGAGCTCGTTCAAGACTCATCTTTCATTTTGATTTATGCTTTAGTGTTTATCAAAATTTGACAGAACACACTTGTATAATAAATATATTATTAATGAAATGGATGATGTTGTTGCCTGTTTAATACTTTTCATTGTTGTGATACTGTACATGACGTCCTCCGCCTCAGAACGTTTCCGCCGTTCTTGGTTTTGGGGTGTGACAATACACCTTTCGCTTCTGGGTTCGAGCTTATCGTGAGTCTCGCGTCTCACGAAAGACTCACAACCCCAAATCTTGATGTGGTCTAGATTGGGATCTTTTCCATTCCACATCTCATGAGGTGTTTTGGCAACCTTCTTTGTAGGGACTAGATTAAGGATATGGGCGACAGTCTCTAAGGCATACCCCTAAAATGAGATTGGTAGTGAAGCTCGAATCATCATGGAACGAACCATGTCCAACAAGGTCCGATTGCGCCTCATAGGTACACCATTCAACTGTGGTGTCCTAGGAGGTGTCAATTGTGAGATAATCCCACATTCCTTAATATAGTCAAGGAACTCAGTACTAAGATACTCACCACCATGATCGGATCGAAGCATCGTAATGTTCTTGCCCAACTGATTCTCCACTTCTTGCTTAAACTCTTTGAATTTCTCAAAGGTTTCTGACTTATGCTTGATTAAGTAGACATATCCATATCTACTAAAATCATCAGTAAAAGTCACATAAAACTGACTAGCATCTCTTGTGGCGGTTCTAAAGGGTCCACACACATCCATGTGTATGAGGTCCAACAAACCTTCACCCCTAGCACAAGTGCCAGTATAAGGTAACTTTGTCATTTTACCAAGCAAACAAGATTAACAACTATCATTTGACTTTAGGTCAAATGACTCCAAGACTCCATCCTTTTGGAGTTGGCCTATGTGTTTCTTGCTTACATGTCCAAGACAACAATCCCATAAAGATGCTTTATCTAAGCTAGTGGAAGAGTCAATACACAATACATTATTTTCTAGATTATCTACAATAGATACAGTTTCATACACGCCATCACAAGGTAATGCTTTAAAATAATGAACATTATTAAAGAAAGCATCAATACTACCATTATTATTATTAAAATAAAAGGTAAAACCTAGTTTATACAATGCATGAAAGAAAATAACATTTCTTGCTATTTCTGACGAATAATAACACTTATTCAAATCTAATGTAAACCCACTATTTATCACTATGGAATAAACTCCTATCTTGGTGACAGGTGAAGCTTTCCTATTTCCCATGATCAAGTTTATCTTTCCCTGCACCACATTCTCACTTCTTCTTAGACCCTGCAAATCACAACATATGTGAATACCACAACCTGTGTCAAGGACCCAAGACTTAGAATGAGGTGAGTTATTAGACAATATAGTGTATATACCTGCATGGTTGGGTTTTACATTCCCATCCTTCACATCTTGCTGGTACTTTGGGCAGTTTCGCTTCCAGTGCGACTTTTCATGACAATAGAAGCATTCAGCCTCATTAGGGTTAGCAGAAGGAGTGACAAAATCTTTCTTAGTTTTGCTTGAAGAGGAGCCTTCAAGGGTCTTACCCTTGGTACCCTTAGAAAGGTTCTTTCTCTTCTTCCCTTTGCCATGACCAATTGCCAAGACATTGGCCGTAGTTGGAGTAGGAGTAGGAGTAGTAACAACCGACTTACCCTTTAGACCAGTTTCCGCGGTCTTCAAGAGTCCTTGAATTTTACTGAGGGTAATTTCTTCCTTGTTCATGTGATATGTCATACGGAATTGATCATAACACGATGGTAAGGAGTCCAAAATGATCTCTATTGCTAACTCCTAGGGGAAGATCACATTCAGCTTCAGTAAACGGTCCACATACCTTTGCATTTTCTGCATGTGGCCCGTGATGGGTTCACCATCCTTCATTCGGGTTGTTATCATGGAGGAGATTATTTCATATCGCTCTTGACGAGCACTTTCATGGTAACGGTCCATCAAATCCTGGTGCATCTCAAAAGGATAATAGTCCTCATAGGACTTTTGGAGCTCAGCTGTGATGGTGGCCATCATGATGCATGCTACTTTTGTAGCATCCCTTTCATGTACCTCATATTCAGCAAGCACTTCTGGAGTAGCAGTTGGCTCGTGTACCTTTAGCTCCTTTTCGAGAAAATATTCTTTGTTCTAATACCGAGTGACCATCCTGATGTTCCTGATCCAATCAGTAAAGTTGGATCCATCGAAGATGACTCTCCCACAAAGATTAATGAGAGAGAAATAGCTAGTAGGGCTAGAGCCAGAAGCATTGTTATTGGAAGACGTCTGAAAGGAAGAGGGAATAGATTAGATTAGATTTATAGATAGTCCTTAATAAAACACCCAAATGTAGTATTAAGGCTAGGACCCAACACAATATTTTATAACTTAGAAGAGGGATGACGTAATCTAAGCTATAAGATATTTGAAGGTAGGTGAATGATGATTCACCAATTTCCACCATGAAAAACGAAATTTTAATTAGGTTTTAACTGGTTTAGAAACTCCTTGATTCTTTGAGATTCATTGAACTTTCTTCAATGGCATGTTTCAATCTCGAGTGTGCCCTTCAAGTTTTCTGACTGGGATGCCGAGGATCACAAAACAAGGTTTGAAGTAACCATGCAAATTACTTGGTACCCTTAATGTATTACCCCACAATTGATGTGCCAGTTAACCACATACACTCCATCGATACTATGATAAACATTAAGTCACCCTTTACCTACCTTGTTAAGTTCAAGTCAGTGTGCCGGTTAACCACACACGCTCCACTAACGACTTAAACAAAGTGTAAAGTGTAATTTCATGGATTAGCACCTTATTCACATTTTCCTAATATAACTAAGAATGGGAATTCAATAAAGGTTAGTTACCTTAGTATTATCATTATACTTTTAATGTGAATTTATAAGTCCTTGTCTTACCCGTTCGGCTAACGACCCTCCACCAGTCAAGCAACCGGTGGGTGAGAGTGGACACCCATTAAGTTGCCATTTTATAGGCAACAACCTTATACCCACCTTATAGACTAGCTTCGTGAATGAGGCGTACTAGCAGTAAGACGAATTTGATCTTATACATATATATATATATATATATATATATATATATATATATATATATATATATATTATTAACTTATAATATTATAAGTATAAGGGTTGAATTTTAACTTTTAAAATTCTAAGGGTTGGAACTAAAGTTTTTTAATATGACTTTACTTGTTCCAAAACTTGAGGACAAGTTTTGTAAACTTTCAAAAGTTTTCATTTCTTATAACTTATGAAGTTAATTGAGTATTAAAATGAAGACTTTTCATTTTTCTAACTCTTGTGATATTTTAATGGTTTTAATTCAAGTGTGACTCTTGGTTTTCCCTAACTTGAGGACAAGTTATGGACTCCATTAAAACACATTATGATCAAGAATTAAACTACCAAGTAGGTTACAAACAATTCCTATGATCATCTAGTCTTCATAAGTTCAAGAACATGAATATGAACATTTCACGAATCATAAATTACTCATAAATCTTGTAATTTTTTATTATAGCCATTGTAAATGGATTAGTAAAAACATTACACCATCTAAAACAAGTTTTATGACACCAAAACAGTTTAGGGTAATGTTTGTTGTCCATTTCCAGCAGCAAAAGTCGAAAATCTGCATTCTGAGGCTCTTACTCGTCGAGTGCACGAACCTACTTGGCGAGTAGGATGAAGATACACATGAACTCAACGAGTCCCCCCATGGACTTGTCGAGTTCATCAGGTAGACAACAAGATTTTTACTTTTTTCCAATATTTTGCATCAAGTATCAAACAAACAAGCCTAGGCTCTGATACCACTGATGGGTTTTGAGCATTCTAACACTTCCTAAGTGTACATGCAACCCTAATAAACTTTGGATCTATGTTTGTCTAAGAGACATGCAAATAATTATTTTTCTAAGGTTTATATCCTATCTAGCATGGCATAGGGAACTTGAATCAAATAAAGCTAGTAGAATTACTTACCTTGTAGTTGTAGTTGATTGCTTGGAGTTTTAGAGCCTAGCACCAATAGTATGGATGCCTCAAATGGAAATCACAAATCACCACAAACTTGGAACTTTGAGAGAATAGTCACAACTATCTTGAAATCGGCCCTCTTGCTTTACTCACCTCAACTAGTGTGATTTCAAGAACCAAAGCCTCCTTTATATAGTGTGGTGGATTAGGGTTACATCCATGTAAACCCTAATACCCATGTCTCTTCATTTCCATGAGATCCATGGGTTAAAGCTCCATGGAGTATCCATGGACTTTCCATGCAAGCCTAGCCCATTCCAAATAAGCATTAGCCCACACTATATAAATATAAGAGACCATATTTAATTTGTAATACTTTTCATCTCTAAATTTGTGACACCCCCAAAATCTCGGCCAGAAAAGACCGATTTCATTTATGCTTTTTAAACATTTTCAGAGTAAATCCTTTTAGTTTTAAAAGAGATGCGGAATTTGTTCCCAAAAACAAAACATGATAAAATAGATATTTATCAAAACATTTCATAAAGAAATATGATTTCATTTCATAATCAAAAGTCGGGATGTCATGTTCCGATATAGATCATAAAGCATAAACGATAACATTACAAGTCGTTCAACAAATATATACATATACAGACTTGTAAACAAAACAACTTGATGATTCGCCCATCATAAGCTCTTGCGCCACTTCCTGTAATGCAAATAAACTGAGTGGGTCAGGCTTGGGAGCCTGGTGAGCATATAGGGTTTTCAAAACCACAATAATTATATTTAATTACAACAATCAACAATAAACCTGATTACCCATTCCCATTATCCTCACCTTACGTTCCTAAAAATAACGTCTATTATAAGGAACTTATTTCAGGATTTTCATCTGGACGGACATTACTGCAGAGGGGCTTCCTCAACAATAAGTGTCCTAAAGGCAGCCATGTGGGGGATAGAGTACACCGGTGAACACGTCGTTCACAACACCTACAGGTAATGAGCCTGCTAGTGTTCCACAGGACGGTCTAGAATAGTCCGTGGTCGTCATCCATACTCTGCTGAATGACTAGAATAACACCAATAACACTGAGGCGTCTCATCTGTTTATTTCACACCAATTATCTACCCATGTTCTACCAAACATATTAGTAGATAAAAATATACATTTTTATACATTGTTTAAAAACCTGTATAGCATGCTTTAATCAATACATATTCCACATAACAAATGAGGCATACACACATAACATGTATTTCATAGAGAATATATCATATCTATGAGATAGAAGAGAGTGAATATACATCCACACATATAACCACAAAATATATACACGTAGCACGTATTTTATATTAAATACTTCATAATATTGCATTGGAAAGAAGATAACTACACACTCACTTGATCAGAAGATGATCCGACAGCACTACGGCTTATAGAAGTAGTATACTTCGATACATCTGGAAGATCTTCACCAAAATCGAACTCCTCGCGGGCAGAGCTTCGGCTTGGGAATAACACTCTTCGGGATCCTCGAGGATTCGGATCTTGCTTCGGGGCTCGGGAATGATACCGAGCCTTCGGGATATGATTGGCACGCAAATCGAGGCAAAACTTAGAGAGAGGGAAGAGTTTGAACAAGAGAAAATGGCTGATTTCGAGTTTTATTTATAGGGTGAGGGTCTGGGATTACGCGGGGCATAATCTCAAATTACGCAGGGCGTACTCAGTACGCAAGGCGTACTCGAGTTACGAGGGGCGTACTTTGACGTCACTGCGTGCGTCGACTAGTGCCACTCAAGTATTGGCTAGACAAGTTGCATCCGGATGAGTACGCTGGGCGTACTCAAATTACACTGGGCGTAATTGACTCGTCGAACTTCTAAATTGCGTAACTTTCGCATACGAGCTCCGTTTTCAACTTTCTTTATATCCACGCGAAGGTCAGACCATACTCTACAACTTTCATTTAGACTCCGTCGGCTAATTTTGAATTTTATTTTTATTATTTATTTTTAGAAGGCCGGGACAGAAAAACTTCGTTATAAATTCATAACTTCTTCGTCCGACGTCCGTTCTCACCTATCTTTTCATCGTTTCGCTACTAACAATGAGTTCTTCGATTCTCATTTGGATTGTTTCGGCTAAAAACCGCTCGATCTCAAATCGAGTATTCGGGCTGCATACTACTCAGTCGAAACTTCAGAAATCATAACTTCCTCATACGAAGTCAGATTTGGGCGTTCTATATATATTCGGAAACCTCATTTCAACTACTACAACATTATCCAAAGATATCGAGTTTATTTTACACTTAACTTTTGACGCTCATTTTATTCTTTAATTTAATTATATCACATAATTAAGCAAATAAACACATAACTCACATAATTCACAAATTCACAAATAATACATTTTTATTATTTCAAATTGGGTTACAAAGGTCCAATAAACTTGGTTCCTAATCCTCTGAAGAACTTTAAACGGTCCAATAAACCTTGGACGTAACTTTCCCCTTTTACCAAATCTTATAAGTCCCTTCCACGGCAAGACTTTAAGCAAAACCGAATCTCCAACTTCAAAAGTCATCGGTCTTAGCTTTTTGTCCGCATAGCTCCTTTGACGGTCCTGAGCTGCTAACATTCTTTCCCTAATTATTTTCAACTTTTCAGCAGTTTGATGGACTATCTCCGGCCCCATAAACTGCTTTTCCCCAGCCTCAAGCCAACAAGACGGCATACGACACTTCTGTCCATAGAATGCTTGATAAGGTGCCATCTTTATGCTCGAGTGAAAACTATTATTATATGAAAATTCTACCAAAGGTAAATGTTCATCCCAATTACCTAGGAATTCCAAGGTACACGCTCTCAGCATATCTTCAAGTGTTTGTATCGTCCATTCGCTCTGACCATCAGTCTGCGGATGGTAAGCTGTACTTAAACACAACTTGGTACCCAATTCCTCTTGTAGACTTTTCCAAAATTGCGAGGTGAAACGGCTATCACGATCCGACACAATCGTTAACGGAACACCGTGAAGCCACACAATTTCCTTCACGTAAGAATTCGCAAGCTTTTCCATAGACCATTTCTCGTTGGCTGCTTTGAAATGCGCACTCTTAGTGAATCGATCAACGGCCACCCAAATCATGTCGTGACCACTTTTTGTTCTGGGTAGTTTAGTGACAAAATCCATAGCAATGTCTTCCCACTTACCCATAGGCACAGGTAAAGGTTCTAAACTCCCGTAAGGTTTCTGATGTTGTGCCTTGACTCTTGCACAAGTCACACACTCGGCCACATATTTCGCAACATCAAGCTTCATCGTCGGCTACCAGTAGTAAGGTTTTTGGTCCCTATACATTTTAGTGCTACCGGGATGAATCGAGTACATGGTCTTGTGAGCTTCTTCCATCAGAAGATCTCTAACTCCTCTTATCTTTGGTATCCAAATCCGATCTTGGAACACCTTCGGTCCATGACTGTTTACACCGAACACCAACGTTTTGCCTAAACGTTCCTCCTTCCGGTCATTCTTCTCAGAAGCTTCGCTTTGAGCATTCTTTATACTTTCCAAAATAGTCGAGACAACTTCAATTCTCAACGCTCTTGGCCTTCTCCTTTCAAGATTGACTTTCCGACTGAGAGCATCAGCAACAACATTGGCTTTACCGGGGTGGTAAAGTATCTCACAGTCGTAGTCCTTAAGTAATTTCAACCAGCGTTGTTGTCTCATATTCAATTCTTTCTGACTAAAGAGATATTGGACACTCTTATGATCAGTGTAAAGTTTGCACTTCGTGCCATAGAGGTAATGCTTCCATATTTTCAGAGCGAAAACCACCACTACTATCTCCAAATAATGAGTCGGGTAGTTCTTTTCATGCTCTTTCAGCTGTCGAGACGCATATGCGATCACCTTATCCCTTTGGGTCAAAAAGCAACCCAATCCAACCCCAGACGCATCGCTATAAACAGCGAAGTCTTCGACTCCATCGGGTAGAGAAAGTATCGGTGCCTCGCATAGTTTCTTCTTTAGCTTCTTGAATGCTTCTTTATGCTTATCACTATAAGCATAAATAGCTCATTTGTGGGTCAAAGCTGTTAATGGACTAGCGATCGAAGAAAAGCCTTGGATAAATCTTCGGTAATATCCGGCTAATCCTAAAAAGCTTCGGATCTCCGTGGGACTTTTCGGTTGTTCCCACTTCATCACAGCTTCGATCTTCGCTGGATCAACCATTATCCTTTCTTGGTTAACCACGTGACCCAAGAATTGGACTTAACGAATCCAAAAATCACATTTGGAGAACTTCGCATACAGCTTCTCCTTCTTCAAGACTTCCAACACTTCTCGCAAGTGTCTGCCATGCTCTTCTTGGCTTTTCGAATAAATCAGAATGTCATCTATGAACACTATCACAAATTTATCTAGGAACGGATTACAAACTCTGTTCATTAAATCCATGAATGTTGCTGGAGCATTGGTTAGTCCACACGACATAACCAAGAACACATAGTGTCCATATCGCATTCTGAATGCGGTCTTCTCTATATCCTGCTCCCTTACTTTCATCTGATGATATCCTGACCTCAGGTCGATCTTTGAAAAATAACTTGAACCTTGTAGTTGATCGAATAGGTCATCAATCCTTGGCAACGGATATCTATTCTTTATTTTTGCCTTATTTAGCTCTCGGTAATCAATGCATATCCGCATGCTTCCATCTTTCTTCTTTACAAATAACACCGGAGCTCCCCAGGGTGATGAAGTAGGTCTTATGAAACCTTTGTCCAATAACTCATGAAGTTGCATCATTAGCTCTTTCATCTCCGTCGGTGCTAATCGATAAGGTGCTTTCGCAATTGGCGTTGTTTCGGGCAACAAGTCAATACGAAATTCTACTTGTCGATCGGGCGGTAATCCCGGAAGATCTTCGGGAAATACTTCCAGATAATCACACACAACAGGAATATTTTGCATCACCTTCTATTCCTTCTTAGCATCGATCACGAATGCTAAGTATGATGTACAACCCTTGGTCAAACATTTTATGGCTTTCATTAGAGAAATGATTCCAGAATTTACTCTGCGTTTATCTCCATACACCATAAACGATTCCTTCCCAGGCGGATTCACTTTCACTATTTTCTTCTTGCATAAAATTTCAGCATCATTGGCGCTAAGCCAATCCATTCCCAAAACGATGTCGAAACCGTTAAGTTCGATAGGCAATAATTCCTCGTGGAACTTATTCCCATTCAAGTCAATTAAGATGTTTTTCATACGATGGCTAACAGGTAAAAACTTGCCACTAGCAACTTCGACTAATAAAACATTATCTAGTCTATCAACAGGCAAAGCTAGTTTTCTACCAAATTCATGCGATATAAAGGAGTAGTTGGCTCCAGAATCAAATAAAATTTGGGCAGGCAATTTGTTAATGAGAAAGGTACCTGAAGCGACATCAGCTTCATCTTTAGCAGCTTCCAGTGTCATCTGGAATGCTATCGCCTTTGGCTTTGGCGGAATGTTGGGTCTTGCTGCTTCCTTCTTTTTCGAACAATCCCTTGAGATGTGCTCCTCCTCACCATAACCATAACAAACATTCTTGGTGAAAGTGCAGTCGTTGGCATAATGCCCTGGCTTTCCACATTTGAAGCATGTGTTTTCCCCACCACACTTCCCATGATGCTTCTTCTTGCACTTGTCGCACCATTTCGCCTCTACCTTTCCTCCACTTCCCTTCGAACTAGACTTCGAGAATTTACTTTTCTTGTTGGACCCTGAAAATCCATCGATTTTCCTCTTCTCACCAACCTTTGACCTTTCCAGACCTTTTTCCCTGATCTGGGTCTCAACATTTCTAGCAGCCCAGATAGCGGCTTTCAATGTGGTTGCTTGCTTAACCATTGGACCATAGTTCGCTGGTAGTCCATGGGCAAACTTGTTGACCTTAGAGAGTTCTTAGGCACCAAATATGGGATAAACTTCATCTTTTCCGTGAAACTTGCAGCGTACTCAGTAACGCTCAATTTCCCTTTCTTCAAATTCTGAAACTCATTACTGATTTCCAGAAGGTCCTGCTCGGAGCAGTATTGCAGCTTTAGTTGTTCCACAAAGTCTTCCCAAGACATTTTGCTTGCTTCTCCCTTGGGCATAGAGTCAGCTAACAGCTTCCACCAACTCAACACACCAGATTTTAGCAGAGGGATCGCAAGAGCAGTCTTCTGCCTGTGGCTACATTCACAACTTTCAAACATAGTCTCCATTTCAGAGACCCAGTCCATAACTTGCACCGGCGTCGGGCTTCCGGATAGACATGGTGGTTTGGATGCCATGAAATCCATATACTTGCACCCACGACCATCATTTCCTCCATACTGGTTATTGCGTCTAACCACTGGTTGTTCGTCTTGACCAATGATCCCACTAAAGTTTTCTCCTTCAGACTGCCCCCCATTCTCCTCGGGCTCTTCCGCTTGAATCGACGGTTCTTCACGATTCTGCCTAAGCAGGCGTCTTGTTTCTTCCATCTGACGATCCAACATCATTTGAATCATCATTTGTACACCAACCATTGTTATCGGCTCAGGTGCATCAGCTACGATAGGTACTTGTTGAGTTATAGGTGGTTGATTCCTGTTTTCATCCGCGTTTCCAACTCCACTTCTTGTTCTCACCATTTTTGATCTATACACCGAATAATTTCACCTTATTACTCCAAACGATTATATGCTAGTTCCAATATCGTATACATATGCTTAGAATCCTAAACACATAAACCTTCAGATCCGGTTGGAAACAAATCGTAGATCCGAACAAATAATATCACATATGGAAACATATAACATTTAGCACATAAAAGCATTTTAGGCAACTTTCCTAAAATAAACTAGTGCTCGTGTCTGAAATTTATCAGACACACATCTCACAATCTCCACTTAGCATCCTAAGTTAAAGTCTAGAAATCCTACAAATTCCTAGTTCGCTTAAACTAATGTTCTGATACCAACTGTGACATCCCTAAAATCTCGGCCAGAAAAGACCGATTTCATTTATGCTTTTTAAACATTTTCAGAGTAAATCCTTTTAGTTTTAAAAGAGATGCGGAATTTGTTCCCAAAAACAAAACATGATAAAATAGATATTTATCAAAACATTTCATAAAGAAATATGATTTCATTTCATAATCAAAAGTCGGGATGTCATGTTCCGATACAGATCATAAAGCATAAACGATAACATTACAAGTCGTTCAACAAATATATACATATACAGACTTATAAACAAAACAACTTGATGATTCGCCCATCTTAAGCTCTTGTGCCACTTCGTGTAATGCAAATAAACTGAGTGGGTCACTTGGGAGCCTGGTGAGCATATAGGGTTTTCAAACCCACAATAATTATATTTAATTACAACATTCAACAATAAACCCGATTACCCATTCCCGTTATCCTCACCTTACGTTCCTAAAAATAACGTCTATTATAAGGAACTTATTTCAGGATTTTCATTGGGACGGACATTACTGCAGAGGGGCTTCCTCAACAATAAGTGTCCTAAAGGCAACCATGTGGGGATAGAGTACACTGGTGAACACGTCGTTCACAACACCTACAGGTAATGAGCCTGCTAGTGTTCCACAGGATAGTCTAGAATAGTCTGTGGCCGTCATCCATACTCTGCTGAATGACTACAATAACACCAATAACACCGAGGCCTCCCATCTGTTTATTTCACACCAATTATTTACCCATGTTCTACCCAACATATTAGTAGATAAAAATATACATTTTTATACATTGTTTAAAAACTTGTATAGCATGCTTTAATCAATACATATTCCACACAACAGATGAGGCATACACACATAACACGTATTTCATAGAGAATATATCAGATCTATGAGATAGAAGAGAGTGAATATACATTCACACATATAACCACAAAATATATACACGTAGCACGTATTTTATATTAAATACTTCATAATATTGCGTTGGAAAGAAAATAACTACACACTCACTTGATCAGAAGATGATCCGACAGCACTACGGCTTATAGAAGTAGTATACTTCGATAGATCTGGAAGATCTTCACCAAAATCGAACTCCTCGCGGGCAGAGCTTCGGCTTGGCAATAACGCTCTTCGGGATCCTCGGGGCTTCGGATCTTGCTTCGGGGCTCGGGAATGATATCGGGGCTTCGGGATATGATTGGCACGCAAATCGAGGCAAAACTTAGAGAGAGGGAAGAGTTTGAACAAGAGAAAATGACTGATTTTGAGTTCTATTTATAAGCTGAGGTTCTGGGATTACGAGGGGCGTAATCTCAAATTACGCAGGGCGTACTTGAGTTACGCGGGGCGTACTCGAGTTACGCGGGGCGTACTTTGACGTCACTGCGTGCATCGACTGGTGGCACTCAAGTATTGGTCCGACAAGTTGCATCCGACTGAGTACGCTGGGCGTACTCAAATTACGCTGGGCGTAATTGACTCGTCGAACTTCTAAATTGCGTAACTTTCGCATACGAGCTCCGTTTTCGACGTTCTTTATATCCACGCGAAGGTCAAACCATACTATACAACTTTCATTTAGACTCCGTCGGCTAATTTTGAATTTTATTTTTATTATTTATTTTTAGAAGGTCGGGACAGAAAAACTTCGTTATAAATTCATAACTTCTTCGTCCGACGTCCGTTCTCGCTTATCTTTTCGTCGTTTCGCTACTAACAGCGAGATCTTCGATTCTCATTTAGATTGTTTCGGCTAAAAACCGCTCGATCTCAAATCGAGTATTCGGGCTGCATACTGCCCAGTCGAAACTTCAGAAAATCATAACTTCCTCATACGAAGTCAGATTTGGGCGTTCGATATATATTCGGAAACCGCGTTTCAACAACTACAACATTATCCAAAGATATCGAGCTTAGTTTACACTTAACTTTTGACGCTCATTTTATTCTTTAATTTAATTATATCACATAATTAAGCAAATAAACACATAACTCACATAATTCACAAATTCACAAATAATACATTTTTATTATTTCAAATTGGGTTACAAAGGTTAACCTAGACTATTACACTGCTAAAAATGGCAAGCCCAGAAACACGGGCGTTACAAAATTAATCCTAGATTAATTATAGATCAATACTAATTAAATAACATGATCTTGTATTAATATATTAGAACTTATAATATATTAATAAATCATAACTTATACTATTCTCAAAAGATTATCCATAAATTGTTCGAGTGAAGTGCAACCCAAATGGACCATGCCGGGTTGGGTCAAGTACAAACCAAATATAGTTATGGACTTAGACACTATATCTAACATGAAGTTCTTCAGCCATATCGCCTCATTTGCTTCCTCGCTAGCTGCTATATACTCTGATTCGCAAGTTGAATCAGCAACTGTCTCTTCCTTGGAACTCTTCCAAGAAATTGCTCCTCTGTTTAGGGTAAAGACCTAGCCAGACTAAGAGCGGAAATTATCCCTATCAGTCTGGAAGCTAGCATCATTATACCCTACCACTCTCAAGTCATCACTCCCACCGAGGGTAAGGACTCAGTCCTTAGTACTCCATAGGTACTTCAGGATATTCTTTACCGCAGTCCAGTGTGCCTTGCCAGGGTTCCCCTGATACCTGCTACCCATGCTCAAGGCTAAGGCTACATCAGGTCGAGTAAATGTCATAGCATACATGATCGATCCTACAACCAAAGCATAAGATATTCGACCCATTTCTACTATCACAGCCTCAGTACTAGGGCTTTGTGTCTTACTCAATCTGGCGTTACTCTGGATGGGTAACTCTCCTTTCTTGGAGTCCTGCATGCCGAATCTCTTCAGCACCTTATCCAAGTAGGTACTCTGACTAAGTCCAATTAGTCTTTTACTCCGGTCTCCCAAGATCCTTATCCCTAGAATATAGGTAGCTTCTCCTAGGACCTTCATAGAGAAACACTTCACCCAGTCCTTAGTACTCCGTAGGTACTTCAGGATATTCTTTACCACAGTCCAGTGTGCCTTGGCAGGGTTCCCCTGATACCTGCTAACCCTGCTCAAGGCAAAGGCTACATCAGGTCGAGTAAATGTCATAGCATACATGATCGATCCTACAGCCGAAGCATAAGATAATCGACTCATTTCTACTATCTCAGCCTCAGTACTAGGGCTTTGTGTCTTACTTAATCTGGCGTTACTATGGATGGGTAACTCTCCTTTCTTGGAGTCCTGCATGCCGAATCTCTTCAGCACCTTATCCAAGTAGGTACTATGACTAAGTCCAATTAGTATTTTACTCCGGTCTCTCAAGATCCTTATCCCTAGAATATAGGTAGCTTCTCCTAGGACCTTCATAGAGAAACACTTCCCAAGCCAGGACTTAACTTCCTGCAGAGTTGGGATGTCATTTCCTATGAGTAGTATGTCATCCACATACAATACCAAAAAGCTAACTATACTCCCACCAACCTTGACATATACTCAAGATTCATCTTCACTCCTTGAAAAGCCAAATTCTTTGACTTTCTCATCAAAGTAAAGATTCCATCTGCGAGGTGCTTGCTTCAACCCATAAATGGATTTCTCAAGCTTACACACTCTATTAGGGTACTATGTGTTAACAAAAACCCTCTGGCTGACTCACATAAACATCCTCAGCCAATTTTCCATTAAGGAAAGCGGTTTTGATATCCATTTGTCATATTTCATACTCATGAAATGCGGCTATGGCTAACAGAACCCTAATAGACTTAATCTTGGCCACTGGAGAAAAGGTCTCATCATAATCAACTCCCGGAATTTGTGAGAAACCCTTTGCAACCACTCGTGCCTTATAAGTGTGTACATTACCATCCATTTCAGTCTTCTTCTTGTAGATCCATTTGCACCCTACAATCTTACGACCTGGTACAATCTCAACCAAGTTCCAAAGTTGATTGTCATGCATGGACTGTATCTCGTTTTCCATTGCCTCTTTCCACTTGGTTGACTCAGGGCCTGCCATGGCTTCCGTGTAACTGTTAGGTTTATCCAGACCTATCAGTGTCTCATCACTGATAAGCCTCCCACTTTTTCCTTGGCTTATGAAGTCTCTCTCTCTCTCTCTCTCTCTCTCTCTCTCTCTCAAGACAGCCCTCCTAGCTAAAAAGACCACATTTCACTAGGTTTGTAGAGAAGGTAACAAAAGCATTGTTGTGGGTAGCCGATGAAAACATAGCTCTCGCTTCGGGGTTGTAGCTTATCATGAGTCTCGCGTCTCACGAAAGCCTCGGAACCCCAAATCTTAATGTGGTCTAGTTTGGGTACTTTACCAGTCAACATCTCATGAGGAGTTTTGGTGACATTCTTTGTAGGGACTAGATTAAGGATATGGGCGGCAGTCTCAAAGGAACACCCCCAAAATGAGATTGGTAGCGAAGCTCGACTCATCATCGAACGAACCATATCCAACAAGGTTCGATTACGCCTCTCAGCTACACCATTCAACTGAGGTGTCCTCGGAGGTATCAACTGTGAGACAATCCCACATTCCCTAAGATAGTCAAGGAACTAAGAACTAAGATACTCACCACCTCGATCGGATTGAAGCATCTTAATGTTCTTGCCCAATTGATTCTTGACTTCTTGTTTAGCTTCTTTAAACCTTTCAAAAGTCTTTGACATATGCTTGATTAAGTAGACATATCCATATCTACTGTATTCATCAGTAAAAGTCAACTAATAACGATCAGCATCCCTTGTGGCATGTTTGAAGGGTCCACACACATCCGTGTGTACAAGATCCAACAAACCTTCACCCTATCACAAGAACCTGTGAAGGTGACTTTGTCATTTTTCCAGGTAAGCATGACTTGTAACTATCATCTGACTTTAGGTCAAATGACTCCAAGACTCCACCCTTTTAGAGTTGGCCTATGCGTGTATTGCTTATATGTCCAAGAGGACAATGCCATAATGATACTTTATCCAAGTTATTATCATTAACATAATCAATACACAATACATTATTTCCTAAGTTATCAACCACAGATACAGTTTTATACACACAATCACAAAGGTAATGCTTTAGAATAAAGAACATTATTAAAGAAAGCATTAATCGAACCATCTTCATTCTCAAATGAAAAGGTGAAACCTTGTTTATAAAATCCATGAAAGGAAATAATATTTCTTGAAATTTCTGGCAAATAACAACATTTATTCAAATCTAAACTAAACCCACTACTTAGCGATAAAGTATAATCTCCAATCTTGGTGACAGGTAAAGCTTTCCTATTCCCCATGATTAAGTTTATTCTTCCATGCTACACATTCTTACTTCTTCTTAGTCCTTGCAAATCAGAACATATATGAATACCACAACCGGTATCAAGGACCCAAGAGTTAGAATGGGGTGAGTTATTAGATAAGATAGTGTCAATACCAGCATGGTTGGGTTTAATTTTCCCATCCTTCACATCTTGCTAGTATTTTGGGCAGTTCCGCTTCCAATGTGACTTTTCATGGAATTAGAAGCATTCAACCTCTATCGGGTCAGAAGAAGGAGTGACGAAACCTTTCTTGGTTCCACTTGAAGAAGAGTCATCAAGGGTCGTAGCCTTGTTACCCTTTGAAGAGCTCTTCCTCTTCTTCCCTAGACCTCTCTCGATTGCCAAAACTGGGGCGGAGTTTAGAGTAGGAGTGTTAACAACCAACTTACCCTTAAGACATGTTTCTGCGGTCTTGAGGAGTCCCTGAAGTCTGTTGAGTGTGACCTCTTCCTTATTCATGTGATAAGTCATGCGAAATTGATCATAGCATAATGGTAAGGAGTGCAAAATGATATCTATTGCAAGCTCCTCAGGGAAGTTCACATTAAGCTTCAACAATCGATCCACATACCTTTGCATTTTCTGCATGTGGCTCGTAACGGATTCCCCGTCCTTCATCATGGTTGTTATCCTGGAGCAAATGATTTCATACCTCTCTTGTCGTGCACTTTGATGGTATCTTTCCATCAAATCTTGGTGCATTTCAAAAGGGTAGAAGCACTCATAGGAATTTTAGAGTTCCACTGTCATGGTTGCCAACATGATGCATGCCACTTTTGTAGAATCCCTTTCATGTGCCTGGATGTCAGCGATCTCGTAGGGAGTTGCATGGGTCTCATCAATCTCCTTAAGCTCCTAGTCAAGGACATATTCTTTGTCCTTGTAGCGGGTAATCATCGTTTTGTTTCTGATCCATTCATTGAAGTTGGATCCATCAAAAGTGACTTTCACACACAAGTTCATAAGGGTAAAGCAGCCATTAGGATTAGAGCCAGAAGCAGCATTGTTTGAAGACATATGAAAGAAGAGAACAAAATTAGTTTAGATATTAAGAGAGTCCTTAATAAAACACCCAAATGTAATATTAAGGCTAGGATCCAATCACAATATATTATAACTTAGAAGAGGTATGTCGTAATCCAAGGTATAATATATTTGAAAGGTAGGTGAATGAAGATTCACCAATTTCCACCATGAAAAACGAAATATTAAATATTAGGTTTTTGATTGGTTCTTAGAAATTCCTAGATTCTTTTGAGATTCAATGAACTTTTCAAAGGCATGTTTCAATCTCAAGTGTGCCCTCCAAGTTTTGTGATTGGGATACCAAGGATCACAAAACGAGGTGTGAAGTAACCATGCAAATCACTTGGTACCCTTAAAGTTTATCACTGAATCGATGTGTCGGTAAACCACACACGCTCCACCGATACTATGATAAACCTTAAGTCACCCTTTACCTACCTTGTTAAGTCCAAGCTAGTGTGCCGGTTAACCACACACGCTCCACCAATGACTTCAACAAAGTGTAAAGTGTAATTTCTTGGATTAGCACCTTATTTACATTTTTCCTAAAGTAACTAAGATTGTTAATTTAATAAAACATTTAGTTACTTTATAATATTCATCATACTTTTAATGAGAATTTATAAGTCCTTGTCCTACCCGGTCGGCTAACGACCCTCGACCGATCAAGGAAGTGGTGGGTGAAAGTGGACACCCATCAAGTTTCCATTTTATAGGAAACAACCTTATACCCCCCTTATAGACCGGCTTCGTGAATGAGTCATACTAGCGGTAAGGCGACTTGATCTTATATATATATATATATATATATATATATATATATATATATATATATATATATATATATATATATATGTATACATATATATATATATATATATATATATATATATATATATGTATATCTATATGTATATATATATATATATATATATATATATATATATATATATATATATATTATTAACTTATAATATTATAAAGTATAAGGGTTGAATTTTAACTTTTAAAATTCTAAGGTTTGGAAGTAAAGTGTTAACCAAGACTTTACTTGTTCCAAAACTTGAGGGCAAGTTTTGTAAACTTTCAAAACTTTTCATTTCTTACAACCTATGAATTAATTGAGTAATAAAAATGAAGATTCTTCATTTTTATAACACTTGTGTTCTTTTAATGGCTTTAATAAAAGTGTGACTTTTGGTTTTCCATAACTTGAGGACAACTTATGGACTCCAATAAAACACACTATAATCATGAATTAAACTACCACAAAGGTTACAAGCAATTCCTATGATCATCTAATCTTCATAATTTCAAGAACATGAATATGAACACTTTCAAGAATCAAAAATTACACTTAAAATCTTGTAATTTTGATAATTGCCATTGTAAATGGATTAGCATAAACATTACACCATCTAAAACAAGTTTTAAAACACCAAAACAGTTTAGGGTAATGTTTCTAGTCCATTTCCAGCAACAAATGTCGAAATTCTGAAAACTGCAGCCTCTACTTGTCGAGTGCAAGAACATACTCGACGAGTAGCTTGCACAAAAAATCAACAAACAAGCATAGGCTCTAATACCACTGAAGGGTTTGAGCTTTCTAACACCTCCTAAGTGTACATGCAACCCTAATAACCTTGGATCTATGTTTGTCTAATTATCATGCAAAGTTGAATTCCACGGTTATATTCCTATCTAGCATACATGGGGAACATTTATAACTTGAATTAAAGATAGAGTAACATACCTTGTTGTTGCTTATGATCCTTGAAACCTTGTGAGCCTAGCACCCCAAGTGTGATGCCTCAAATGCTTCACACAACACCAAATGCAAAGGATTAAACTTTGAGAGAATCTTACACTTGCAAAATCTGCTCTAGCCCTCTTGTTTCTTAGTGTAACCGATTTTGGTGGAGGAGATGGTCTTTATATAGTGTCACACATCTAGGGTTACACCATGTAAACCCTAATGTGTCAAGGCTCTTCATTTCCATGACCCATGGGTTTGTAACTCCCATGGAGCATCCTATGGGTATAACAGAAAGATGCCGCCTCGTAGGTTGGGTAGACGCACTGGCGGAACACAAACAAATCTGCCACCACCGCCTCCCCAATATGACCCCTTCATGTTCCGAGCTACAGTCACAGCTGTGGTGGCAGCTGCTATGTCCCAGATCAGCACTAACGGTACTAGAAGGACAGGGAGTGGTATTAATTACTCCACTCAAAGAGAAAGCCAAGGGCGCTTGAGAGAGTGTTCCTTTAAGGACTTCACCAATAGCAAACTCGATTCTTTCAATGGAAGTGGGGGAGTCATCACACTGATGCAATAGTTCGAGAAGACCGAATCGGTCATCGAAATTTGTGCATGCCCCAAAGCAAGTAAGGTCAAATTTGCAGCTTGCACTTTCTCCGTCCGAACCCTTACTTTGTGGAACAACCTCGTTAAGTCACTGATGCTTGCAGTGGTTAACTCGTTAAGCTGGGAAGACTTAAAGACGATGATGCTGAAAGAGTACTGCCCAAGGGGCGAAGTGCAAAAACTAGAGCAAGAACTATGGAATCTCAAAATGACAGGCTTTGACCTTGCAACTTACACCGACCGATTCTGTGATCTAGCACTCTTTTGTCTCGCGATGGTCACTCCTGAGGAAAAGAAGGTGTAACGATACTTCTGGGGATTGTCACCCCAAATTAAAAATAGCGTGTTGGCCTCAAGACCAACTACCTTTGACAATGCCAAGGAGTTGGCACAACAACTTATCGACCATAGGTCCAGCCATGACACTGTAACAACCACTCCTGAGCAAGACGGAGTTAGAAGCAACAAAAGGAGGTTCTGGAACAACAAGAAAGACCAACCAGCCCAGGACTCCACCAAGAAGCAACAGACCATTGTTGTTCATGCTGCCGCAACTCCTGCCACTCCAGCACCCATAAATCGATACAATGGAACCCTTCCGAAATGCAACAAGTGTATCTTCCATCATACTGGGGTTTTCCGGGAAATGCATTGCAAGAATTGCAACAGGAAGGGGCATACTATTCGTTTCTGTTGAGCACCAGAACAACCCACCAACCAGGTCCCCGACATTGGAGCCATCCGAACTTGTTACCAGTACGTTGAAGCAGGACACTTTAAGAGACACTGTCCAAAGACAATGAATGTTGGTGACGATGGAAGGGTGCTTATGATCACCGCAGGAGAAACTCCCCCGGAACCACCCGTGAATAGCGGTATGTGCTTTTAACCGCCACATATAGGTTTTAAATCCTTGCTAAGACTAGTGTCAACTTAGGGATTATCAACCATGGATCTAGAGAACATGACAAATCCGAGTAAGTCTAGTTGAAACATAAAAGTGACCCTCTTGAACTCAGCTACCGCAATCATCTCTCTCTACCGCAATGGTTCAACATCCTCAATCAACTAAGCACAAAGTGACAACTCTTCATCAACAACCGCAATCAATCTGCATTCTACTTAATTACTTTTCTTATCTTTATGTATTACTCTATTATCCAGCAGGCCTTGCACGGTTGCTCATAGAGTTGTAATTTAGTTTTGAGACTCTATAAATAGAGACTCTTTCTGATGTAGTAAATACAACTTATTACTCTGGAATTTCTTCTTCAATCACAATTCTTGTCACTCGATCACTGATGACTTGTGAATTATTCTGAATATATTTCTCCAAGTTATCTTCTTCATGTCTCTATCTTTCTATTCTTCTTACTCTAAATTGTTACTGAAACATATCAAACTATAACCTCTCTCCGGAGCAAGTCTTTAAGACTTAATCACTAAGTTTGATCTTCCTTATTAACTCGGAGTGAATGCATTCCTTGTTACGAATTAGCTTAAGTGTATTCTTGATATAACAATTGTTGTCATTTATATTTCTTTACTTTCCGCAACTAACTATCTAACTATCTAACTATATTATTGTTGAGCTTTAAGATCCTTTGAGATTAACTATTCTGCAATATACTTGTTCTAACGTTTGTTCAAGTGTGTCTCCAAGTTTTTCTCTCAACAAGTCTTATCACGTATATAAAAACACAGGGTTTTTACTAGTGAATCTATGATGGCTAGTGTAAACATTATGGTCATATATCATTAAGATTCTAAGGACTTAGAATGTATAATTCTTCCTTATTTCCTGTTCCTTGTTTGGTTGTGGGCTTAAGGCGGAGTCACTCATTTGACTGCTCTTGCAACCTTAATGATATACGACTTGTTTACACCAAGCGATTATAAAGGAACTAGTAGGGCTTATACTACTAACTTTGTCATTAATGGTCGAAACCCTTTTAGTGCTAATACTCACTAACTTCAAGTGTGATGCCTCAAATGCTTCACACAACACCAAATGCAAAGGAGTAAACTTTGAGAGAATCTTACACTTGCAAAATCGGCTCTAGCCCTCTTGTTTCTTAGTGTAACCAATTTTGGTGGAGGAGATGGTCTTTATATAGTGTGAGACACATAGGGTTACACCATGTAAACCCTAATGTGTCATGGCTCTTCATTTCCATGACCCATGGGTTTGTAACTCCCATGGAGCATCCATGGAGCATCCTATGGGTTTAACCCAACTTGTTAATCCATGGAGCCTCTTAGCCCACTATACAAGTTATCGATGATTTACATAATCAACCAATATATTTAATTAGCTATCTTTTGATCACTTAATTAATTCTAAATTAATTCTTGATCAAACTAATTAAATAATACTATTAATATATTAGAAATTATAATATAGTAATAAACCACAAGTGTTATTTGTCTCATTTAGTCTATTCAATTATATGGTGCCATGCAACCCAAATGGACCATGCCTGGTCGGCTCAACTACATACCAGAAATAGTTATGGACTTAGACACCTTATCCAGCAGTAATAACGAGAATAAAACAGAGAGTATAAAGGCATGCGTAGAATACACTATCATTCCAAAACAATAACTCCTTTAAAACTAATTAGCTCAAGTTACAATAAGAAATTCCAAGGTTGTCATTTAACATCAGGTGGATTGGTCCCTGCCATAGCAAATTCTTGTACTCCAAAAAGTACCCCCATCTATCCCCAACTCTCGAAGTCCCAGTCAAATTGCTAATTTCGGGACGAAATTCCCTCTAACAGGGGGGTGATATGACAACCGTTAATTTCCAGTCAAGTCAAAGTCAACTAAAGTCAACAAGTCAAACCGGTCGACTCAATTAACCCTTGTATACTAGAGCTTACATTAGGTAATTACTATAAACTCGATATTCTAATGAGAAATCATCAACTGAAAAGTTCGTATATCAAGATTTCCTTAACCTAAAACTGTGGTAAGTAATGAAACAAACAGATAAAACAATGTTACATACTCATCGGGAGTGTGTAAGATCCTTAAACATGGCTTAACGGGGCTTACGGACCTTGCATTGCAAAGCCAAGCACTCAAAAAGGTCACAAAAGAAGTCTCTCCCAATCTCTTTCACTCTATCTCTCTCTAATAAAAATCTCTCTAAGTATGAGAAATCTCTCCAAGTATGTGAAATCTCTCTCAAAAGTTCCTTTAACTTTTTATAGCCTTTCGGGCCATCCCGACCCTTAACCGGGTCAAAAACCGCTTGAAACAGGTTAAAAATGGGTAAAATAGCCTTAAGGACTCGAAACCCCTCTTTAAGGAGCGAAGCCTCTTAGGACCGAAAGTCCCCTATAGGGACCGAACTCTACTAAGAACCGAAGCCTGCTGACCCGAACCCGAACCCTTCTGAACCGAACCCTAACCTCGCCTTCACTCCTGACCTTCACCTTCGTCCCAGTTCGCCTTCGGATCCAAGCTGTTGAGGACCGAACTTCGGCCCCTACCCGAGAAGCCTCACAGAAAGGCCATTTCTTCCCGATTTTCGATTATGACTTCATTTTAGGCCCGTTTTCATCAGTTTAATGCGAGATTTTAACCCAAAACTTTATTTTAACAGTTAAAGCCTCAAAATTAATCCCCACGTTTTTAGTGCCAATCATATCCAAGATTTAGTGGCTGAAGTACAAGGGGGTGGAGTGTTGACTTTTCTTTGATTTATGACACAAGCAACCACCCATACCCACTCTATGACCAACCCACACCCCTCCCCACCATACCTAGTCACTTCCTTGTACTTTTCCATCAATCTCCAGCCATTCCCATGTCCTAAGAGCTGGAAAACTCACCCTCTCTCCTCATTCTCACTCATTTCTCTCATTTCCACCCAAAGAGAAAACACTTTTCTCTCAACTTCTCTCTTTCAATTCCGAGATTTCCAAGGCTTTTTCCAAGACTTTTCTTCTTCATTTGGTAAGTATCATCATCTTTCATATGATTCTTACACTTCTTTACTCAAATCATGAGTTCGAAATCTTCATGCATCATCTAAGTGTTCTTGAGTTGAACACTTCTTTACTTCATCTTCCATCCACTGAAATCACTCAAGGTTAGTTCACACCCCTATATTTTCATGTTTTCTTCAACTTTTACAGGGGGAATACAAGTTAAAACACCAATAACACAACTAAACCCAAACAACAGCTTTCATCAGAAAAGTTGAGTCTTATTCACGGACTGTTTTGACTATCTTAAACTTAATATCTTTTAAAACTGTTTAATATGAAAATATTTCAGATTCCTACCTTTAAAATGACTACTTGAACATCTCCATAAGATTTTTCTACGATTTATGGTAATTTTTACCAAACTGCCTATCATTTCATAAACGGATTCGGACCAGTCTGTGAATATGAACATTTTAACACAAGTTAAAGGCTTCCAAAAATCATAATAAAAATTTTGAATAAACTAGACGCATTTTATGAACTCTCAGAATTTACGGATTTAGTTTTCGACTTCGTATGACTTTTCCTTGATTTTTGTAAAACAGTGCAGAAAGGTTAAAAACTAGTTAACAGCTTATAACTTTCATAACACTTTGTATTATGTTGAGCAAAGTGTATAATAATAAGTTCTAAATATTGAATGTATTTTCTTGTTATTTTATCATCATAAACTGAAATTTTGTCATTCACGATAAGGATTCTTCATTCATTCAAACACATATAATAAGCTATAATAAGCATAGTTTATAGACTCATAGCACTAATGTATTTTCATAAAAGGGGTTCTTTTACATTATAAACGTTTTGGATAAACTATAATAGGTATAGTTTATGTATCATTTACATTTCAAACTCATTTACCAAAGGTTTTCAGTTCAGTTCACGTAAATCCGTTAATGACTTTTGTGAGACATTTCGCTTCATGTTACTTTTCAAGTAATACATTTAAGACCTGTATTGTAACCAGAATCTCTTGTAGGGAGAGCATGATGGTTGTATATAGATCTATATTGGGTCTGACAAACCCACACCTTAGCTACATGCAACAGCTAGACCGGCAGGTCTGGGGTGACAAATGTCATAACATATTCGGGGCCCCTGACACAAATAGACGCCTCACAAGTTCCATAGAGATTACTTCTCAATACGATTTCTTTTAAATTCATTAAAATTTCATGTACTGATTCTTGAATACCCATTATGGTAGAATATTTATGTGATATTTTCTCAGATTTTGCGCGTGTGATACATGTTCCTTCGATTTCACCAAGCAAAGCTCTTCGCATAACAATGCTTATTGTGTCTGCTTGACCTTTCATAAGCGGAGACAGAATAAAGCACCCATAAAGAAGACGCTTACTGTCTGCTGCTGATTCAACACACTTCTACTGTAGTGTCCGAGTAGATACTGTTATTTTCTCTCGAACCATAATAATATTATTTGATCAGATCATTGAATCATTTATTTCTCTTGTTTATCTTCCTTTGTTTCTCTTGCTATTTAAATATCTTCAATTTTTATTTCTACACACGTCTTTTTTTCGGGAGTCTACAACCATTATGTGGCATAGGGGTTACATCCCGTACGAAAGTTAATTGTATACCACTTCTGCGAATAGCTTGTAATGTTGCGTCTATTCCGAGACTGGGACCTTTAATCATGACTTCTGCTCGTTGCATACCTTGATCTACTACTGCACGAATAGCATGTCTTGCTGCGGTTTGAGCAGCAAATGGCGTCCCTCTTTTTGTACCTCGGAAGCCAGAAGTACCGGCAGAGGACCAAGAAACCACTCGCCCCCGTACATCTGTAACAGTCGCAATGGTATTATTGAAACTTGCTTGAATATGAATAACCCCCTTTGGTATTTTACGTGTACTCTTACGTGAACCAATACGTCCACGTGAACCTTTTTTCGGTATAGCTTTTGCCATATTTTATTATCTCATAAATTTGAGTCAGAGATATATGGATATATCCATTTCATGTCAAAACAGACCCCCTTCTTATTTTTATATCGGGTCTTTAACAAGGCTAATTATCCTTGTCTTTGTTTATGTCTTGGGTTGGAACAAATTACTCTAATTCGTCTCCGACGACAGATTAGTCGACATTTTTCACAAATTTTACGAACAGAAGCTCTTATTTTCATATTTCCCACTCCTTACTTTAATTTTGAATCCACTTTTTGGAAGAAAATAAGTTTCTTGAAATTTTCTATTTTGAATCGTATTCCTACGAAATAAATAGTGAAGTTGAAAAAACACCTAATCTTTCGAATCTTTGTTTCGGAGTCGATAAATTATACGACCTCTGGTTGAATCATAACGACTTACTTCAATTTTGACTCTATCTCCTGGCAGTATCCGTATAAAACTACGTTAGATCTTTCCTGAAATATAGCCTAGAATCATATCTTCATTATCTAACCGAACCCGAAACATGCCGTTGGGAAGCGATTCAGTAATTAAACCTTCATGAATCCGTTTTTGTTCTTTCATTACAGGTAAAACCCCTTGAAGTATCAACTAGTGGAGGAAGAACCCTATTAGACAACCCACCCCTTCTCTTTTCTTTTTCACAAATAAGAAGTTTCGTATTGAATTCGGATATTAGAAGGATTACCATATATAACACAAAATTTCTCCGCCTATTCTTTCTAGTCGAGCCTCTCGGTCTGTCATTATACCCTGAGAGTTAGAAAGAATTACAATCCCCATCCCACCTAAAATTCTAGGAATTCTTTGATAGTTAGAATAGATTCGTAGACCCAGCCGACTGATCTGTTTTAAATTTAAAAGATTTCTATAAGTCCTTTTCCTATTCCGTCTATGTCGTAGGGTTAAAACCAAAAAAGATTTGTTGTTTTCTCGATGTTTTCTCACGTTTTCAATAAAACCCTCTCGTAAAAGTATTTTAACAATACTTTGGCTGATATTAGTAGATGCTACTCGAACCACGCTTTTTCTATACATATCGGCATTTCGTATAGAGGTTATTATGTGAGCAATAGTATCACTACCCATGATTAATTAAAATTATTGGTGCCTCCAAATTTGGATATAATCAACACGTTTTTCTTTTTTTTACGTATTTGTTTATGAATATTAATTTTGAAAGGTATATACGTGAGACAAAATCTACTAAATGAGTCTTAATATATTTCTTTTTTTTTAAATACCCTACTATAACCATATCGTGCTCTGATTTTATAATACCTATAATACCTAAGGGGCTAATGAAACTATTTTAGTAAAATTGAACTGTCTCAATTCTCGGGCAGTCGCACCAAAAACTCGCGTTCCTTTTGGATTTCCTTCTTGATCAATCACAACTGCGGCATTGTCATCATATCGTATTATCATACCGTTGTCACATTTAAGTTCTTTACAAGTACGGACAATTACAGCTCTGACCACTTCTGATCTTTCTAGAGGCATGTTTGGAACTGCGTCTTTGATCACAGCAACAATAACGTCACCAATATGAGCATATCGGCGATTGCTAGCTCCTATGATTCGAATACACATCAATTCTCGAGCCCCGCTGTTATCTGCTACATTCAAATGGGTCTGAGGTTGAATCATATCATTTTTTTTATCTATTTTTTACAATACAAAGGTCGAAGAAAAAAAGAAATATTGTTTTTCCAAAAAAAGAAACCCGCACCCGCTATTTTTTTTACCCAAGGCCTATTTCTTTTTTATCCCGAAATGATGAATTCAGCTCGTATAGGCATTTTGGACGCTGCTATTGAAATAGCCCTTCTGGCTATATTTTCTGCTACTCCACCCATTTCATAAAGTATTCGACCTGGTTTAACAACAGCTACTCCACCCATTTCCGACGCCTGAAGAACGTCGTTTCAGGCCAACTAGGTCATAGCAAGGTTATAATAACTCACATTAAGTATTAACAAACATAGGATTTACGGAAATTTCATAGATATCAAACAAGTTTATGTTGATTTAAACTTGCATTATTTACTATAAGTAAGGAAAATACTTGTACATTTCGGTCTTGACATTTAAGACTACATGACTTTTATATGGAAAATATTGGATTTTCTTCGGAAACATATTTCTATTAAACTACATTAATCTAGAATTGTTTGGCTTCAGCTATGATTGCTAAGTGTATATGCCAGAGTTATATAAGAATCTAGTCATAGTCGACTTAGAAATTGGTGGGCCCGCCTTACTTCTTGTTCCTTGTTTGGTTATGGACCTAGGGCAGACCCATTATATTCGACGGTTTATTTAATTTAAATTTTATATAACTTATATACATTGGGTGATTATACACGGAATCTACAGGTCTTTCTAGGGCACATTAACGCATAACATAGGAGCATTCACTTTACACTTAATAAAGAAAATATTGGATTTTCTGGAATCATACTCTGTCGCTTTTATAAGGAAAGCGGTTTCTTCCTCAATCAAAACTCTTATGAACTCACCAACTTAATTGTTGACACTTTTTCAAAACTACTTGTATTCTCAGGAAATCAGTGAAACAGGAAATCAACAGCAATTTGAGGATGGGACGTTAAATCATCAAATAGTTCTTTTTGTCATCATAATGTAATTGATTTTGAAACATGTAAACTTACTATGATGTAACTCTTGCAATTATATTTATGGTGGTTGTATTTACTTTGAGCACTATTATACTTGTTGTTGTGATACCATACATGAAGTCCTCCACCCCCGGACATTTCCGCCATCCTTGGTTTGAGGGTGTGACAGTGACAATGGGTTCTTAGTTGCGATGAGAGGAGTCTTTTGTGAGAGAGAGCTCATATGCCAAGGGGATAGTAGAAGACAAATTGACCTTGAAGAGCTTCAAAAGTCAAGCGGTGAAGGAACCTCAAACACTAGCAATCAACCATAGGAGGAAACTCCAATTGAGCAAATTGACGAGTTTGTACCTCTCAGGCGTTCCAATAGAGTTAGTGTTCCACCTGTGTTATATGGTTTTCATAAAACAGCTGAAGGTGATGCATTTATCAGTGATAGTACACTGGTAAATTTAGATGAACCTAATAACTATAGGGAAGCCATGGCATGCCCCGAAATGGAAAGAGACTATGGACAGCGAGATTCAGTCCTTGTATGGAAATTAAGTTTGGAACTTGGTTGACAATGTACCGGGTCCTAAGACAGTCAAGTGCAAATGGATCTTCAAGAAGAAGACAAATATGGATGGGAAACTACACACATATAAGGCGCGAATGGTTGCGATGGACTTTACTCAAACTCCAAGAACTGACTATGATGGGACCTTCTCACCAGTAGTGAAGATTAAGGAGCTGTTTGTTTTTCTGAAGAAAAAATTCTTAAAGTTTGCGGACCACTTCTGCAAACCTCTGCAGTAGAAGAGGTGGACCAAATGGCTGCAGATTGTAATAAGAAGCGTGTTTGTTTTTGTTAACATCTATAGACTGCTGCAGACATTAAAAAACTAAAATAAAGTAATTTAATAAACCGAAAATGGTTTTTCAACAAATAATAATAACTTAATGATATTTCAACATAATAATAACTTAAATTGATAACATCTCAACAACAATGCATCATGAATAAAAAAACATATAAGTTTATGATTTCAGCAAAATCTTTAGCATATTCAACAAACATTTAAGCAAAATTTATGATATTTCATCATATATTTGTGACTTTTAAGCAATAAACAATCACTATTATACTTGAAAAAAAAACAACATACAACAACAATAACAATTCAGCAACATGAATACATCAACAACATCATCTTCAACAAAGAAAAAAAACAAGAAAAAACATATAACAACATCAACAATTTAATAACATATATGCAACAAAAAATGAAATAAGCACCAATTTATGATTACAAACGATTTCTATTGCCAATTTCTAGAATGGAAAAAAAATGAATTGAACTGAATTCACATGCAATTCACCTAATCTGATCTTTTATGGACTTAAAGAGATATAAACGAAATCAATTTTTGATTACAAACGAAATCAATTTTTGATTATAAACGAAATCAATAAAAAACAGAAAAAAAACTATACATGTGATAGGACGAGACTGACGAAGAAGGAAGATATCCTGCGGTGGAAGTCGTCGGCAATCAGGTGGGGGGACGGCGAGATATGGCAACAACAGGTGGTGGGGTTGCGATCTTGGAGGGACATCGCTGGAGCTTCGTTGGGCAGAAGATGTTTACGAACGATGTTGCGTGTTTTTTTTGGGTTGAACTCGTTTTAGGTTTAGGTTTGAAGGAGTGGGAAGAGGTACAACAAGTGCTTCCCCAAGAAGAAAACGGGCAGAGGTTTTAAGCCCCGAAGACTATCGAAAAACAAACTGTTGCGGGACAAAAAATGTTGTGGGTGTGCTGCGCTGCGCAGCAATAAGAGTTCTGAAGAGGTTTTTTATAAAAAAAAAAAAAAAAAAAAAAAAACAAACAACACCTAAATATATAAGGGTTATGTTGGCCATAGTTGCATTTCATGATTATAAAATATAGAAAATGGATCTTAAAACCGCTTTCCTTAATGGAAAGTTGGTTAAAGATGTTTACATAAATCAACCAGAGGGTTTTGTCAATGCATCTATGGATTAAAGCAAGCATCTCGCAGATGAAATCTTTGTTTTGATGAGAAAGTCAAAGATTTTGGATTTTTGAGAAGCAAGTATTAGTCTTGCGTATATGTCAAAGCTAGTGGGAGTATAGTGAGCTTTCTGGTATTATATGAGATATTGCTCATAGGAAACGACATCCGAAACTTGCAAGAGGTTAAGTCCTGGCTTGGGAAGTGTTTCGCTATGAAGGACCTCATAGAAGCTGTCTATATCCTAGGGATAAGGATATTGAGAGACAGGAGTAAAACACTAATAGGACTTAGTAAAAGTATCTACTTTGACAAGGTGTTGAAGCGTTTCAACATGGAGAACTCCAAGAAAGGTAACCTACCTATCCTAAGCAATACCAAACTAAGTAAGACTTAGAGTCCGAGTACAGAGTTTGAGATAGCAGAGATGAGTCGAATTCCATATGCTTTTGTAGTTGGCTCGATCATGTATGCTATGACTTGTACTCGCACTGACGTGGCCTTTGCTTTGAGCATGGTCAGCAGATATCAAGGGAATCCTGGTAAATCTCATTGGACTACAAATAAGAACATTCTCAAGTACCTTCGGATGACTAAGGACTGGATCCTTACCCTTGGTGGGAGTGATGACTAGAGAGTGACATGGTATAACAATGCCAACTTTCAAACCGAGCGAGATAATTTTCGCTCTCATCTGGGCTGGATATTTACCCTGAATGGAGGAGCAGTGACATGGAAAAGTTCCAAGCAGGAGACTGTAGCTGATTCAAAGTGTGAATCAGAGTACATAGCAGCAAACAAAGCATCGAAGAAGCCGATATGGTTGAAAAACTTCATCGGAGACCTTAGAGTCATTCCATCCATAAGGGAGCCTATGGAGATTTTCTGCGATAATGAAGGGGTGGTTTCCTTAAATAAGGAACTGATAGATCATGGTAGATCGAGACATATAGACAAAAAATACCACTTCATAAGACATCAAGTAGAAGAATGACACCTCGTGGTAAAGAGGATATCATCATAGGAAAACCCAGCAGATCCTCTTACAAAAGGATTGACTTGCGTTAAGCACTTGAAGCATGCAAGGGGCATTGGGCTAATGGACGATATTAGTTTTAGTGGTTAGATAAATAGAAACTGGTAATAGCTAAACTGTGATTGACATGTGATGATTAAATAACAAGAGTTTTATTTATTAGTAAAGTTACTGTCTTGTGTCAATCATTTACTATTGTTTCACTTTGCATGTTTTAACTTCCTGAATAATAGGATTTATTCAAACTATCCACATTCGATCATATGTCGGAAGTAAGTATGAAAGAAGATTGTCATGATTTGGCTTGTAGATTGTCTAAGGCGTTAGGCATAGCAACAGTTTGCTACACCATCCATGAGGACTTCTGAAATAATATTTGAGTATTGGATTAACGCGCGCTCACTTGAATCACTTCATGGGATTTATCATGAGTGATCGTGAGACGATAATATCATCTAAGTCTTCAAACCTAGATATATGAGTTGTTGACTATAAATTAGTTGTGCATGTTGATGTTATAAAACGTATGCTTGTGTATGATTTAATGACTAGTTAGTACAAGCATATAATGTCGAATTTTATCCGTTCCCTTTTATCCTAAGAGGATTAAAAGCAATATCTTAGGCCCATCAATGATTTCATTTTGACTTATATGTCGGGCTCGATCAGAACTAAATTGATGTGTTCAGTTATGTTCTATGTCAGACGAATCGGAAATCGGGAAATAAACTGCTAGACAATAAGTATGACATTATTCCATGTATTTTTCCAGCTGATATCTTAAGAACAGAGCATTATATGATCCCTTATCTAAAGGATGCTTCACTGACTGGGTCAGAGTTGAGAGTAGCTTTTAAAAGCTTACGATTGCTAAGTCGGATCCTGAACTTACATTGGCAGCTATAGTTATTAGACTTATCCAATTAGGAGACTGTTGGATTTGTTGTCTAAGCCCATAACTATAAATGGGATGTACTTGACCTGATTGTAGGATGGTCCTTTTTAGGTTGCCTTCACCAACGCAATTTGATAGGATGGATTTTGAGAATAAGGTTATTTATGGTTTATTAATATATTACAAGTACAATATATTAATATGAAATCATATTATTTAACTAGTATTGATCAAGAATTAATTTGGAATTAATTTTGTGGTCAAAAGAGACTAATTAAATATACGAGGATTTATTATGTAAACCAATGATTCTTGTAGTGTGGGCCAATGATCCATGATTATATAGATGGGCTAAACTAATCCATGGATAGTCCATGGAGGTTAAAATCCATGGAGCATAAGAATGTGGAACGTCATGGGTTATTAGGGTTTACAAAGTGTAACCCTAGCATGTGTGTGACAACCGTCAAAATTCGAGTCGGTTCTAGATTTGACTAGACTTAGTTGCACATAAAGGCACTACACATATTAGACTTAGTAACTAGAAGCTAAGTTATAACCTGTGACAACTGTCAATTCAGGTCATTCTCGGACTCATGCATCTTTATAAAAACCATTCATGCACAACATGCCATGGCCTAGTAGTATAAATTAGGTTAAAATCTTGCATAAACTAGGATCCAACTAAGATCTAGGACTAATATACTTGACACTTACGATTCTAGTAAGTTGCTTAACTACAATAGGAAATGCCAATGCTATAATTAGAATGAAACTTTCAAGCTTGTTATAATTGAAAAAGGGTATAAAACCCTAAAAATAAATTAAAATATTCTAATTATACTTCATTACGATGATGAATATCAAACAATATTCCAAAACCCTAAAAGAGCTACAAATCCAAATTTATAAATCATAAAGCTTAAAAACTTTATAAAATTTGGCTATAAACTTTCTAATATCAAATTTTTATTAATCAAATTATGGATTATATTCAATGAAATAGAAATTAAATTATCATGCAATGATCATAATTTATTAGTTAAAAACAAGATATTAAAATAAATCAAGAATTGCTTAATAAATATTTTTATAAAAGTTAGGGTTTTTATAAAAATATTGGAGAGAATTTTATAAAGTTTGAAATTAGGAGAGAGGAGGCCTAATGCATGATAGAGCCGGCCATTCTCCCCTCCCCATGCACTCTCTCTTCCCAAAACTCAATCATTAAGCTTATTCCCTCACACTTCCTCTTCTCTCTTCACTCTCACACACTCCATCCTCCTAACTTACAAACTCTCTTTCTCTCTCTCTCTAACCCACGAAATCCTCCCATTCCTCTGCCATAATTTCTATATTTAGGAGACCTTGAAGTGTTCTTACTTCTCTCAAGATCAAAACCAAGGTAAACAACAACATCTTCTCTCATAGTTTCATGATTTTTACTTCCTCTTCTTCTTAGTTTTCTCATCTTTTCGGATTCTATGCCTTTCCATGGATATAAATCCTTATTTTTCCCATGTGGTTTGTAGATTCTCACCATAACACAATGCATGTGTTTGAAATGGTGAAAATCCGGGATCAAACCCATGCAAAGAATGAAAATGATGCACATATGTTCATGTGACTTCAAAACCTAGTATTACATCTTCTTCTCCATTTCTTTTGTGTTATTACATGATCAAGAGCATTTAAACCATTTCTAGTACATCTTGGATGCTCATTCACTCCATGCATGTGCTAGAAATCGGACCTTAACAAAGGCATGCATGATGTTCTTGTCAAAATATCCTAAGAATGCACTCAAAGCAAACATGCAATCTGCCAGATTACTTTGTTCAACTTTGAACGAACATAATTCGGTCATTACTTAACCAAATCATGATATTCTTTTTTTATTGGATAGTTACATGAGTTAACTTTCAAACCCAACTGGTCTCACTGTAAAATATTAAATATCCGATTTTTGGCAATTTTTACAAAATGGTTGCGCAAACAGCTCTTTTTCTATAAGCACCATTTTTGCCTAGCATGATCAATGGCCTTAAACCCAACCATAAATCTGGGGGAAAATACTTTAGAAATTTAACATATCCAGTGAATTATGGTTGAAATTTTGTGGCTTAAAACCCCACTGAATGGGCTACACAAATTCATGAGCTTCAGCCACATTTACATCTCATGCACCATTATATGCAACATTTCTTAACTTGTTTGGGTTCAATACCCCTATTTCCCTTCTGAATAAATTCTGAAAATTTTTCCTTTTGAAAGCCCTCACATGCATGTGATAATCTGTAAAATACCAAGAGCTTTTATTATTTCTTTGATTTATTAAAAATTATTGCGAGAAGTCAAGGGCATAAATCACATAAAATACTTCCAGAGGTCTATAAATCCGGAATAAATTCATGGATGACCCTGATGGTGAATAATGACTCCTCATTAAATTTCTTCGATTTTTGTTGCCATTTGGTATGATTTCCGATTTTCTTTTTGTTTGGCAATAATAAATCACAAAAACACTTTAGGGAGTGTGCAAATTCTATCTAACAATTTTCGCAGCTGTTACCTATGGTTGGAGACTAAGAAAAATAATTTCAGAATTTCTCATCATGCCTTCCTATTTTTCCCAATTTTTGGTAATTATAACGGCCTAAAAATAAGAAAAATAGTTCTGATTATCCAAAATTCATTAAAATTTACCAGAACATCATATTGTACCTTAGGAGGTTACATAAACATTTTGAGGATTTTCACTACTGTATACTATTTTTCACCTATTTTCTAAAGTTAAATACACTTAAATACACTTAAATACACATAAATACCGAAAGCCGGATTATACAATATGAAAACCACTTTTGGTATTTTTCCCAGATTACTTACACTGTAAATGATGTTACAAGGAAAAATATAACTGCCATCTGAAAAATATCTTTTATATTTTTCCCAGCCTAGTTATATATTATAACAGTTAAATAAAAAGTGTGGATAATTTTGGAAACTGTTTTCTGTTTATTTCAATTTTTATTAGAATAAATGCTCAAAAATCATAAAATTGGGTTAAACAGTTTAGAAATCGATTTTTATATTTTACCCAGCTCAATAATGTTTAATAACAGTAATACAAAAAGTTTGGGTAGTTTTGAAAACTTTTTTCTATTTATTACAATTTTTATTCGAATAAATGCTCAAAAATCATAAAAATTGGTTAAACAGTTTAGAAACCCATTTTTATATTTTTCTCAGATTAATTATGTGTAATTACATTACTATAAAATGTTTGGGGCATTTTATTAACTGATTTCTATTTTTCATGAATTTCTATCTATTTAGAGAATTAAATATATGAAAAACGGTTATACATATCCATAATTCATGAAAATTTATCTGGTAGTCTTTTAACGCATTTAGAACCAAAATCTGAAGTTTGGTAATTATTATTAACGGTTTAATATTTTTCATGATTTTATGGTTATTCATGAAAATAATATGGTGAAAAATAGTTAGACAAATCAAAAGTTCAAGAAAATTTATCTTGAGGTCTTTGACTTCAATTAAAACTGAAATGAAAAGTTTGGGAAATTTTAGAACTAAATTGATTTAGTTTTTGAATATTAAAACATTGGAACACCTCTTAAAATGTTAAATATTAGCATTTCAATAATGTGAATTTTTCCAATTAAATTGTTATATAACAATTGATTCATTGAAATTAAAGTTTCACAAAAAAATGTTTATAACTTATCAATATTAAATTTTGACATACTATTGGCATAATTCTATTGTAGTAGTAAGTATAATAGTGTTACATTTCGGTTAGAGACTCACTAGCGAATATCATTATTGTAGGAATCCATAGTGGTACGAGTGGAGCATACTCAAGGCACCATTTGCATCATCTCAATGCATATTGTGAGTATTCACCAATCCCCTATTTTCGGTTTTTATGTTTTGGGGTGGAAAAGCATGTCCTAAACTACTTATGTTCGTTATATTTGTTTGACTCGTATAAACTTGGTTGCTATATTTTGCATATTGTGAGTATTCACGCACTCCCCTATTTTCGGTTTTTAAATGTTTTGGGGTGGAAAAGCATGTCCTAAACTATTTTTATGTTCGTTGTATTTATTTTGACTTGTATGAAACTTGGTTGCTATATTTCGTATGTATGTGTATGTTACTTTAATTCATGAGGACTGTATCGCGGTTAAGTCCCTGGAATCTCTAGACACAACTCATTAACTCTTTTGAGCCTATGGTTATTATGGATAGCGCTATCAGGAGGTAGACAACTCCTCACTCGCACGATTCGCTTGAGTGCATTTTACCATTTTATACACTATGTTTGTGATACACATAGTAGTCAATAGGGCACGATTCGGTCATTAGGCTTGGGTTGTGAACTCATGAATGGAAACTTGATGCACGTACGAATCTTTATGCACATACGAAACTTGTATTCCCATGTTAGCAACAAAACTTGTATACTTATTTTAGCAATGAAACTTGAATACTTATTTTAGCAACGAAACTCGTTGCTCATTATAGCAATAAACCTTGTATATCATTATAACAACGAACTTTTGTTACTAAATACTTATTTACTGGTTAAGCAACAAACTTGGTTGCTTCTTATAGTAACAAACTTGTTTGCTCCTTGTAGCAATGAAACTTGATTACTCATTTTAGTAACAAACTTGATTTCCCATGAGGATATGATCGTTGCATTTCTTTTGGGCAACATACTTTATTTCTCATGGTGACAAAGAACTCTGAACTTTGTTTATACAAACTTATTTACTCATTTTATCAATATACTTTTGTTATTGGAAACTCTTATCAAAACTTTGATTTCGATTCATGAAACCAATATTGTTTTCAAACTTGTGAGTACTCACCAACTGTTTTCATAGTTGACGCTCGTTTTACATGCTTTTTCAGGAATCATCGAGTAAGTGGCACTTAGGGACACTTCACTTTTAGGAGCATTCGCATATGTTGTATTTCTATTTTCATTGAAATTTCTTGTAAAAGTTGTTCAAACCCATTGTAAATTTGTAATGATTTTTAATACTATGGTTGTTGTTGTCTTTTAACTTTTGCTATGAAATCCTTTATACTGCCATGCCTCGTGTTTCCGCTTTAGCGGGGTGTGACAATGTGTAACACTATAAATAGAACCCTCCTAGAGCCAAAATCGGTTGCACCATCTCATTGAGATAAGCAACTTATTCTCTCAAGCCTCCTCTTGCATTTTGGTGTTTGTGAACCAATAGAGGCATCACACTTGAGGTACTCAAGCTTTCAAAGGTCAAGAACTCTACCCTACTCAATAGGCAAGCATCCAAACCAAGTTTATATTGTATAGCTTCAATTGTATGCTAGCTAAGGTGAATGCTTTGGAAAATTCAAAAATGCAAGTATAATTAGAGAAAACATAGATCCAAAGCATTTAGGGTTGCATGTGCACCATAGGAGTGTTATAGTACTTAAAACCCAACAACGTATACATGTGAACAAGGAATTAGTCTTAATTTCCCAAAGATGAAGGTTCTCATTCATCACACAATACAAGTTGCATGATTCCGAGTTTCTATCCAATTGAAACTTGGGTGATGAGAATCTTTCCGTATTTGGTAAACTTTTTACTCTACCACAAACGAAAGAATGAAATCCATTTTTCAATATTGCTATCAACAGAAACATATAAACAACAATTTTCAAAAATGACAATGTAAGGAGACTTAAAAATAAAAATAAAAAAATTTATTTATTCATAAAAGTGTGGAAAACTTATCCTTATAATGCAAATACATATGAAAAATATGTTGTTATTTATTCCTAAGCAATATATCATAACTGTTAAGCAGCAGTTCAAAATTTTGATCATCAAACCATGCGATCAAAATCGATCTCTTCACGATCAGAATTAGCTTACTCTTTCTTTAAGCTTCCTTTCATTTCTTCGATTCTACAAAATATCAAAATGTAATTACATTACATCATGTATTAAGAATCTCCAAATAGGAACTTAATAGAGTTACATAGTGGACTTTACCTAAAGTAGAGTCAAACTTTTGATTTTATCATCTTTGTGATCTTTCAGGTAAATATGGCAGCTTCGCAACCAATGCCCCTTCACTTGGCAATAGAAACATATAGACTCTTTAGGAATGGTATGCATGACTCTCAGACTTAGCCTTTCACTTTACCATTCGGTCAAATGACTTGGCCATGACCGATCCCTTTCCATTGGGAAGAGAAAGCTTTTCTGGACTTCCAACATTCCCATTGCCAATGCCCATGGAAGTTTTGGGAGTAGATCTTCCAATAAAATTTGCTTTACCAGTGTGCCAATGTCACACCCCAAAACCGAGAATGGCGGAAACGTTCTGGGGTGGAGGACGTCATGTATGTATCACAACAATGTAAAGTAGTAAACAACCAACAACATCATTCATTGCATTAATAGAATAATTATGCTTACAAGTGTGTTCTTTCATAGTATAAAATAACATAATGAATACTTTAAATAAAAGACGAGTCTTGACTGCTCCGTCTTCTCTAAACCTTGCATCGGTACCTGTCTATTTGTAACCTGAGAATACAAGTTATTTTGAAAGCGAGTATCAACAATAAAGCTGGTGAATTCATAAGTATTAATGTGTCTTTGATTTGTAAAAACTGTGAGGTAAAGACTTGTAAAATTTTGGAAAATGTTTGTAAGTAATTGTAAACGTTTGAAAACCCTAGGAAATCCTATATTTCCTACTAGTATAAAAGTAGTCTTCTACCAAGACCTGACTGTTTTGTAAGTAAGTGACTGTTTTGTAAGTAAGCATCACTGTAGATGTGACGGTTTTTCCCTTGTTTAACTATTATTATAAAAGTTATAGTCTACCTCGTCGTTTATGTGTATGAGTCACAATATAAAGGTAATAAGGAAAATAGTTTATCTATATCGAATATGTTTTTAATAATCCCTATGAGTCTTTTGCTTAAGTAAAAAAGTTAAAAGGGTGTTTATCCCGAATTGTGAACATGCTAATAATATCCCATGGTATATTTATTACCCCCTGAGCATGATTGAGTTAAATATATATTACTACGTACAAGAGTTGTTGTTTCCGCTATTTGTAAGTTTCTCATAACCATACTAGACGTGGTACTAATGTCAACATTTGTCACCCCAGACCTACCGGTCTAATTGGAGCACACAGTTTAGGTGCGGGTTCGTCAAACCCATATAGATCTATACACAAATTCACGCTCTCCCTCCAAGAGACTCTGGTTAAAGATGGGGACTTTTGTTTCGGTTCTAACAAAGCCATATGTCTCACATGATTGCTAACAACAAGTTCACGAGTAATATAATGAAATACCTTTTGTATGAAAAGACTATCCTTGTTATGAAGAATGAATACTTGTAAATAAAACGTTGGTATAGACTCTTGAATGAACTGACTCTTGTGTGATTCCTTGTTTTGTATCCCCTAAACTATTCCTATAATAGTTTACTCGAATGTAATTGATGAGTGTCGAAGTAGGTTTATACACCCTTGCTACCCAAGAGTGTCGGAACTGAACTAACTGCTGGAAATTTTATGTCTATATAGGTATACATGATCTATATAACTAATATTTAGATGACATTCAGATGAATCACTGATACCCTAAGGCCACATCCCAACGAGAGCAGAAAAAGAAATAAGACGTACTAGTCGTTCCAAGTCTTTTAAACATTTCTTATTTTACTATACAAATACAGGCAAGCATTTAACAATATAAAAGTATAAAAGAGGTTTTGTAAAACCTTTGAAAAGTTTAATAAATAAGAATTTATGACTTGATGTCAGTTTATAAAACAATTCGAAAACAGTTGACATGACAGTTTAAGTGTAAGAAAACCTTTTTTTGAAGCACAACTATAACAAATTCAAAAAGGAAACATACATTTTGTAAGACAGTTTCTAAAAGTGTTTTAACATGTAAAAATGTTTGAGAAAGTTATTTGAAGTACTCTATTTGGTGAAACGACTAAAAGTGTAGTAAGTCCAATTGTATGTTAATTATAAATCACCTGTGATTGATTATATAACCAAAAAGTATAACAAAGATTTATGTCTTTCACACGAGGATAACCGTGTGTTTACTTGTATTCCCCCCCTTAAAAGTGTATAAAAAGCATTGATAAACATTTGAAAGTGGAGTTTATAGGGGTATGAACTCACTTGATTGAAGTGGTTGATTTGAAGTAGTCGAGAGAAGAATCGAGCAGAACTTCGACAGGAAGAGTTGAAAACGCAGGAAATTCTCAGGATTCTCGAGAATCTCGGGAACACCAAACCTTCCTTCAGGACTTGAAGGTGAAAAATCGGGGCTTTGGGAGGGTCTCGAGGTCTTAAACGCAGAGTTTCGGCGCGAGAAAGAAGGGAACTGAGCAATGACACCCGGAGCCCTTGAAATCTATTTATAGGGGTTTTTCTGGTGTGCCACGTCCTGGCTAAGGCTGGCCACGTCGTGGGGAGCAAGTCTTATCCTCTTCCATTGATTGGATGCCCTCAGTCACTTTCCGGGTCGCAGCAAAATTGTGCCACGTCGTGGCAAACCTGACAGCCTCAGATTTTAGGCCTCAAACTTGTAAAATCCGTAACGTTCGCATACGAGCTCCGTTTTCGATGTTCTTTATATGCACGCTTATCTGAAAATATTCTCTACAACTCTGGTTTAGACTTCATCGGCTAATTTTGACTTTATTTTTAATTATTTATTTTTAACGGGCCGGGACACGAAAATTCCGTTAAAAATCTATAACTTCTTCATCCGATGTCCGTTTTCGTCAGAATTTTCATCGTTGCACTACTATTGTTGAGACTTTCGATTCTCATTTAGTTTGTTTTGGTCAAAAGTCTCTCGATCTCTATTTCGAATTTTTAGCTATCTACTGCTATATCCGGATCTTGGAAAAATCATAACTTCTTCATACGAAGTCAGATTTGGACGTTCTTTTTATGTACGCTCGCGGTTTAATGTTATCTACAACTTTCATTTAGATATTTAAGGCTAAAAACTATTGTATTGAAACTTCGCGTTTTTCGTTAAATCGGTGTTGCCGGTTTTGTCGGGAATTTTAGAATGGTTACAACTTCTTCGTTATAACTCAGATTTTTGTGTTCTTTATATGTATGAAAACCTTGTTACGATTCCTACCACTTGATTTAACCCAAATAAGATTTTAGGAAAGTTATATTTTGACCTAAATTTGACTGGCTTTACATTACATTGTCTCTAAATATCGGGTTATCATAGCCAAATCATTATTGATTCAGCAACAGCACACAAATAAGTAAGATCGATAAGGGTCATGTCGTGATCTATCATATAGTAGTCCTTAATGAACTCACTATACGACTCAGGGAGCGACTGAAGAACCAAATCAATATCCAACTTCCTCAAGACTTCGACACCCAACTCTCCCAGCCTGTCAACATGTAACTTCATCTCCAAGATTTAAGCACATACATAATTTCCATCTTTGTGTTTTCTTCCCGATATGGCCTGAATGACCTTGAACATTTCAAGTCTATGAACATGTGGGTTAGGGAGAATAACTGGAGGAGGTGGAGGAACTGAAGTATGATTTCCAATCCCACTAATGCTTGAAAATGGATTAATCTTTCACCTTGATCACCATGTGGGATGTTATCTTTATTAGCAAAGCTTTTTCCAAAATAATAAGGAAGACCGTAGTTGTCAAAACTAGACATCTATTTGAGAGAAATTTAAGTTCGTTGATTTAAGTCCATAATATAACACCCAAATGAAATATTAAGGCTACGACCCAACACAATATTTTATAATTCAAAAGTAGGATGTCGTAATCCAATTGCAAAATATTTGAAGGTAGGTAAATGACGATTTACCAATTTCCACTAAGAAAAACAAAATTCATTATTAAGTTTTAAATGAATTGAAATTCCTAGATCCTTTGAGATTCATTGAACTTTTTAATGGCATGTTTAAATCTCGATTGTGCCCTTTAATTTTGTGAATGGGATGCAAAGAATCACAAACAAGGTGTGAATAACCATGCAAATTAGCTTGGTACTCTCGATGTCATTTATTACCTAATCAATATGCAGGTTAACCACACACACTCCATTGATCTATGATTAACATTAAGCTACCCTTTGCCACACACTATCAGACCCAGATTAGTGTGCCGGTTAACCACACACGCTCCACTAACGACTTAACAAGGTACACAGTGAAATTTCATGGGTTAGCACCAAATTCACATTTTTCCTAAGTAACTAAGATCAGGAATTTATAAGTGTTTAGTTACTTGGTATTTTCATTATACCTTTAATGAGATTTAATCTCCTATCCTACCCGTTCGACTAACGACCCTCCACCAGTCAAGGAAGCGGTGGGTGAGAGTGGACACCCATTAAACCACCATTTTATAGGCAGTAACCTTATACCACCATATAGACCGGCTTCGTGAATGAGGCCTACTAACGGTAAGACCGACTTTTTACTTATATATATATATATATATATATATATATATATATATATATATATATATATATATATATAATATTAAACTTTTAATATTATAAATGTATAGGGTGTATTTTTAAACTTCTAAAATACTTAGTCGTTTAATCTATTAATTAAACTATACCCTTAATTTAATTATACTTAAACCATGTCATTATGGAATTATTAATTCTCTTTTAATTTAACACTTTAATTAACTATTAATAAAGTCCATAAATATGTAATATGAGTCATTCAAAACATCAAGATGCTAAAATAAAATTAAAACTATTTAATTTATTAATAAGTTATGAACCCATGAGTTACACTTTTGAAAACTTTTCAAATAACTTTACTTTTAGAATTCAATGCTCATAAAAAAAACTTTTCAAAATCCAAAACTTGAGGGCATGTTTTGTAACTCTTGAAAACTTTTAGAATTCCATAAAAGAGACTTTCCAAGTTCCATAAGTTGAGGGCAAGTTATGAAACACTTCAAAGCCATTTATAACAGATTTTGTAACCTTTGAAGACTCTTGGAATTCATAACTTAAAGAGTTAATGAATGAAAATTTTCACATCCATAACCTATGGAAGTTTCAAAACTCTACAGATCATAACTTTTTAAAAAGAACCATGAGTTCCAAATTTTATAATGAAATTTGTAACTCCTTAAAAACATTTAGATCAGACTTTTAAAACAAATAAAATAATAATATCAGTCTATCTTTTAATAAATTGACCTAATTCAACTCTTGTATTAAAATGACTCAAATTTCACAAATAATTAGTTTTTCATAAAATCAAGTAATTATCTTAAAATTTGACAAATTTCATGTTTTTTTTTCCTTTTCAACTTAGAAAAACAAACATTTGCATCAATATAACAGAAAACAACTAGTCTTTGATACCACTATTGGGTTTTAGTATACTACAACATCCTATGGTGCACATACAACCCTACATACTTTAGATCTATGTTTTCTCTAATTATACATGCAATATTGTTTCCAACGTCTTAAGCCTACAACTAGCATACAAGTGACATAAACAACGTAAAATACTAGTTAGGAGTTTACCTCTTTATGTAGATAGTAGAAATTGTTGTATTTGACCTTTAAGAACTTAGGACCCCAAGTATGATGCCTCAAATGGTTCACAACACACCTAGGACAAAGGAGAACTTGAGAGAGATGTTGTTAGCTCCAAAATCGGCTCTAATGAACTCCAAAAACTCTAGTCGTCGATTTTGGTAGCTAAGGGAGTCCTTTTATAGTGTGGCAAAGTCTAGGGTTACATCCATGCAAACCCTAATGCTCATGACCTTTTCATTAATTATACATGCATTTTCAATTTTTCCAAAGCATTGTCCTAACTATCATACATTAGAACAATTGAATGATACAACTAGTTTTGTGACATACATTTATGAAGGACTTGTAGTACTTGGCCTTTCAAGCTTGAGCACCTCAAGTGTGATGCCTCTACTGGTTCACAAACACCAATATGCAAGAGGAGGATTGAGAGAATAGGTTACTAGCAAAAAATCAACTTCACCCTCTTGAAAAGTAAGTGGCAACCTATTTTGGATCTAGGAGGGGCTTATTTGTATTGTTGCACATGCTAGGGTTACACTTTGTAAACCCTAATGACCCACATTCTCATGTTCCATGGATTTAACCTATATGGACTATCCATGGATTAGTTCAGCCCATCTACATAATCATGGATCATTGGCCCACACTACAAGAATCATTTATTTACATGATCAATCCCCATATAATTAATTAGTCTCTTTTGACCACAAAATTAATTCCAAATTAATTTTTTACTAATACTAATTAAATAATATGTTTTCATATTAATATATTATACTTGTAATATATTAATAAACCATAAATAACCTTATTCTCAAAATCCATCCTATCAAATTGTACTGGTGAAGGCAACCAAAAAAGGACCATGTTATAATCAGGTCAAGTACGTCCCAATTATAGTTATGGGCTTAGACACCAAATTCAACAATTTTTGTCTATACCTGTCATATCCTTAGCCTTCCAGGCGAACGTTTTGCTTCTATCTTTTAGGAACTTTATTAGTTGTTCCTCGATTTGTTATGGTATTGAGGATGCTATAAGTACTTTAGCTTTAGGATCCTCGAGGTTTAGGGGTACTTCCTTTACATCGTGCTCACTTGTTTCTAGTACACCTCGTGCCCCCTACTTTAATTGCTATGCATGTCGTGGTACCATTAAATATTTCATCGAGGTCTTGTAGCACTCATTGGATTCTTGTTGATCACCTGTGATTTTTACTGTCCGCAATGGAGTGAGCATTTTCACACACCGATGTATGTTGAGGGGAAAGCATTCAAATCGTGGATCCATGGTCTACCTAGTATAACATTATAGGAGGATAATGTATCAATTACACAAAAGCGTTGCATAAAGTTTACCCCCTTTATGTAGATAGGTAGTTTTATCTTGTCGACCGTATGTTTTCTTTCGCCACTAAATCCTATCAATAGTAATGAACTTTTAACTATTTTGGACTCGTGGATGTCCATTATTTTTAAGGCTTCCAAGAGTATAATGTTGACTGAGGAGCCTCCATCGAAAAGGAACCTTTTGACAAAATGGTTCGCGATGTAAAGAGTGATCACAATTCCGTTGTACTGGGGATCATGGATATCTTCTCAATCTGCTTCATCGAAGGTCATCTCTTTCTCGTTTGTGATTGACATATTCTTCCATGGTCTTTCTTCTTTTTCTGTTTTTTACATTTTGGCATGCCTTTTCCTGTAGAATAAGAGATTCCATAAATGTCAGAACCTCCAGAGGTAACATTGACTACCTTGGCGTCCGCAGGAGGGGATCCTAGTTTTTCTAGGATCTTGTGAGGATCCTGATCCTTTTCTTTGGATCTTTCTTTTCTCTTCCCAAGGATCTCTTTGAGGTATCCATTGCCTATGAGTTAATTGATCTCCTTCCTGAGAGTTATGCAATCTTCCATCTCATGACCAAAGTCTTCATGGTATACACACCACTTGAACTTATCCTTCTAGCTGGTGATTTTTTCTCATTTTCATGGCCATCTTGATTTGTCTCCAAAATCCTGGATAGCAAATATCAAACGTGAAATATCCACAGAAAAGAAATTGTCAGCAATCTTAGGAAATTCTTTTTCCTCTCTTTTATCTTGAAAGACATTAACACTATGATGATCACGTTTGGAATATGGCTTTGACTTATAGGATCTTTGGAGCGAGGAGTTTGCCTTCCTATTGGGATTATCATATGAGCTTGGGGTTCGCTCCTCTTTTCAATCTCCTTGTCTTCTTCGAGCCTTATGAGCATGGGATTATCATAAGGCTTTGACTTATAGGATCTTTGGACCGAGGAGTTTGCCTTCCTATTGGGAATATCATATAAGCTTGGGGGTTGCTCCTCTTTTCGATCTTCTTGTCTTCGTCGAGCCTTATGAACCTCAGTTCTCTGCCCTTTACTTCATCCATTCTTTTACATGGAGTCATTACAAGGTCTTCAGAGAAAGGAAAGTTCTTCTTTAAGCCCATATTAAAGGCTTCTACGGTAGTCGCCATATTAATGTTAGGGATACTCAAAGCTTCCCTGCCAAACCTGTTCATGAAATCCTGAGAGATTCCCTTAGGATCCGGAATGACCCAATAGAGATCACTAGTGATCTTTTCGAATGTTCTGCTATAAGAAAATTGATTGCTAAAAATATTAACTAAATGTGTAAAAGAAGTAATAGAGTAAGGAGGAACACTTAGCAGCCATTTAAAGGTTGATCCTGTGAGGGTCGAACCAAAAGACTTGCATATGCATGTTTCTTTCAAATGTGTGAGAATAGGGATGATCTCTATTCTTTCCATGTATTGCGTAAAGTGTTCTTCAAGATCTGTAGTCCCTTTGTAAGGCTTAATACTGGGAGTTTGGAAGCTCTTTAGGATTTTGGTGTCAACAATTGCAGGAGAAAATCTTGAAATCCTATAGCTTGTTGGGGAAACTTCCGGTACAGTTTGGACTACTCCGGGCACACTTGTGATCATTTTTCTTCACTGCTGAGGTTCCTTGGCGATGACCGTGCTCATTCCTACATCAATATACATATAGTTAGTAGTGAAAGTATTATTATTCACAAAGTTACCACGATCCTTTTTATTGGGAATAATGAAGGTTTTGTCGGGATCCTAAACCGCATTAGTTCGCTTGTTTGGAGTTGCACCCCAAGCAGGAGTTGAGGTTGACGTCGAGGATCTTTTCTCTCGGCAGTATCTTGAGGATCATGTATTGTCAATGTTTAGGATCTTGGGCTGCATACTTCTTGGGCTTTATGGATCTATATCGTCATCCTATTGATTTCATTCAGCATCGTCCTTTTGTGCTCGTCTTGTTAAGTAACCTGGTGTTTCCGTCTCTTCATCATAGCGATCACGTTGTTGGAAATCACTACAGGAGAATCCTCAAATCCTTGGGTAGTGATCGGAGAGGTGTTTTCTTTGCTGCCTTTTGAGTCTTCTTGGGTGCCCTTTGTGACAACACGAAATTTCCATTCTGAACAAACCATATCAATCCAATAGAAGTTAGAACAATTACAGTGAAAATTCAGACTTCGAGTATAAGTTTGGCAGTTTTTCAGGATTTACATTTAAGGAGATATCAGGAGAGTGGATGCACTAGGGTTTCGTGCAACACTGTTATTCCAACATTCTGTTATATTAGAAATAATTTCGGGAATAAAAATATTTTCTGCCAAAAATATCTCAGGACTATAAATAGAATTCTGAACCAAATTATGTCATTAGTTACATTTCCAACTAGAGAAAAGTCATTTTCTCTCTCACGGATCTTCGGGTTTTTATCCCAAATCGTGAGTACACTTCTCTAGTTGTCTTATAATGCTTATAATGTGCTTAATAACTTAGATTACATAGCAAATCTGTGAGATTCGGGAGTTTACCGCCCAAGAACGTTCTTGGAGAGTAAACTCCTGTATGTTGCTTAAATGCTACCCAGTCTTTTCCCCATGTTAGGTAACTACCTTAGGCTTGTATTCTAGTGTGTATATGACTAGAAAACATCAAAATCGGATCAAGACCCCAAGATTTGGGAGTTTACCGCCCAAGAACATGGAGAGAGTAAACTCCATTTTAAGGGCCAAAAGTGTCCCAATGTCCCTCAAAGCCTTAGAACTCAACATAGGGACTAGCATTACATGTTTTAGACCACAAAAAAATTAATATCAAGAATGAAAAGTGAGTTCATGGCCAAGGGTGTTCCAGGGCCGTGAACTCCATATTTAGGTGTCAAAATGCCTTGAAAATCTTCCTTTAGCCAAGAGACAAATTAGGACAAGTACCCTAGTGTGTTTGGGGCAAGAAAACACCATTAAAACACCACGAAAAGGGTGTTCACGGCCCAAAATGTTCCAGGGCCGTGAACTCCAATAAATGGTGCCAAATGGTGCCATAATTCCTCCTAAAGCCTTGAACAATTGCCTAGAGCATATCCTATGTGAGTATGGGACTTGAAAGCATCACAAACATCATTCCAAGGGAGTTTACGGCCGTAAACTCCAAGGGAATATGGTCCCAGGGCCGTAAACTCCTAAAAGGAGTTATATTATGCCCTAAACTCTTCCATAGACCAAGCCATTTAGTAGAAATGCTTATTAGGGCCTTATAGAGCATCAAACATCAAATGGACACATAAGTATGAGTTGACGGCCATAAAATCATGAGTTCACGACCGTAAACTCATTTGGTAGTGTTGTTAGGGTCGTGAACTCCCTTATGGAGTTTTCCTTGAGCCCTACACACAATAGCTTCCCCTACAAACACTTAGATGCAATCCTAGAGGCTAATAACACTTGATAAAGGTGTTTAGCATGTCCTAGGGTGTCTTGACTTGTTTATTAGTTGTTTATAGACTAATTTGTTACATATAAGTGAAATTATATGTTCACTAGGATCATAAGTGTGTTCAAGACTTCACTTGACACCAAGCGGTCCTACCTCTTCAGTTCATCCAATCACTTCAACAGGTGAGTTCATACCCCTTAATCAATGTTTTAACTATTTTTAAATGTTTTATGGGGGGGGGGTACAAGTAGAAATCATGCCACTTATTATATCAATCACATGTGATTAATAAGCAGCATTTAAATGATTTACTACTCATTAGCCGTTTTACCAAACAGTTTCCTTCAAATGATTTTCATAAACATTTTATATGTTTTAAAACTCCTTATTACACTGTACATTTTACTCTGTATGTTTTATTTCAAACTTATTTACAATTGTGATTCAAACAAATGTTTCCTTATACTAAATTGTTTTATCAAACCCATGCCTTCAAAGCGTTTTATAGATTGGAATCAAGTCGATCTTTCCTTAAGATAATAATTATGCTCAAAGGTTTTACAAAACTTATTTATGTTTTTATATTATAAATTGCAAGCCTCTATATGTATAGTCATATAAGAAATGTTTAAAAGACTTAGGAAGGCTATCCACCCTATTTCCTTTTCGCGCTTGAGATGTGGTCTGGTGGGATATCGGGTACTAATCCGAAGGTCGTTTAAATATTAGTTATATAACATATGTACATATATAGTCATAAAGGTCCTTCCAGTTCATCCAATGCCCTTCGGTAGCAAGGGTATACATCCATGTTCATACTTACCAATTAGATTACTAGTAAACTACCATAGGGGTGGTTTAGGACGATACTAGAACTATTACTAGAACACAATATCATACTATGAGTTAGTTCATTCATGAGTCACTACTTACTACTATGAGAACATATACAACTATACTAGAGAAGAACATATACAACTATACTAGAAAGAGAACATATACAACTATACTAGGAAGATAACATATACAACTATACTAGAAAGAGAACATATACAACGATAATAGAAAGAGTACATTACTATACTTGCTAGGTAGACAGCACGTACATTACAGCTAGAACAGTTAATTACATTACATATACATGAATACGTTAATAATTGTGATCCACTGTATCGGAGCATGCCTTAAATGTCAAGGCTCGAGTTGTAGTCAGAATTCTCTTAGAGGGAGAGCGTGAGTTTGCTTATAGATCTATATTGGATTGACTATCCTACACCTTGCTGCTAGCTACAGCCGAACCTGCAGGTCTGCAGGTGCCAAACATCATTCCGTTTTACGACCATTTGTATGTCGTTGTTACCAGTCGATAGTATGGTGTAATTAATCACATGATACCTTAATATAAATCCGGTTTAAGGTGTTTAGTACAACAGTAGTTCCTATAATACAACACTACAGTACTACATTAATTTCCCCTTTTCATATATTTAGTGATTATTTCACTTAAACATTTAATGTAAAAACTATATTTTGATAATGATAGTTACACTTGGGAAAATTACACACTTTTACAAGAAACGAACATTTAGAACAGTTAAGTCTTGGTAGAAGACTACATTGAGAATAGTTAAGTCTTGGTAGAAGACACCTTTATATAAAGTAGGAATCATAGGGATTTCTAGGGTTTTTCAAACGTTTACAGTTGTTTTAAAAACATTTTCATACTTACAGGTCATCTACATTTTTCCATACGTACAATTCATTTACAAACAATTTATTACATACAAATTAAGACACTAAAATACTTATGATCTCACCAGCTTTAAAGCTGATACTCGCTTTCAAAATTACTTGTATCCTCAGGTCATCATAGACAGGTACCGATGCAAGGATTAGGGAAGATGGAGCTCGTTGAAGACTCAACTTTCATTTTGATTTATGCTTTAATGTTTATCAAAATTTGACAGGACACATTTGTATAATAATTCTATTATTAATGCAATGGATGATGTTGTTGCTTGCTTACTACTTTACATTGTTGTGATACTGTACATGACGTCCTCCGCCCCAGAACGTTTCCGCCGTTCTTGGTTTTAGGGTGTGACACTCTTCATGGAGGTGGTGAATATTTTTTAGAGGAAATGGGAGGAATGGAGTTTCAGGATAAGACTGGCTGGGTAGACAGGATTTGTAAACGATTGTGAACACCACTGCCTCACAGTGGGTGCCAAATTGTTTTGGTCAAAAATTAACCAAATTGCATGAGAGGCTATGGTGTTATGATCAAAATGAATATGATAATAAAGTGTAAATGACACAATCGAGTTTACATGGAAAGACCTTGATCCTTGCATGGATCTCCGGCACAAAACCTTGGTAGGTGATAATAATCACCTGCCTTGTTATGTTTAGTAATTTCAAAGTAAGTTTATAGTGATAATGAAGCTAATACAAGTACAAGTGAAATAGTAGAGTTTTCATGTGTGTAGCATGCGATTTTCAGGTATTATTTATAGTCTAATCCAAATAACAAGAAGTCTGATATTTCTGAGATCCTCCTTGAACAAGTATTCACACGTTGTTTGACTCGGTATTCTCGGGTCTTAAGCTTGGTTGAAGTGGTTCTCTGTTGATAATGGGTGTTTTATTGACTAATTATGCACAAGTGATAAAAGAAAGAAGAATATAGCCATTAAAAGTGTTAGACAAAACTAATGACAATAATCAGGTTCCTGCGATATGTTTATGGATCTTGAGGCTTTGGAAGTATTAAGGATCCTGAATATGATTTTGGGATCCTTCCCCTAACAAGGTAATCCATAGATAACCCTAATTTAAATAAAATAATATTCTTTCAAATCTTCACTTTAGCTAGTTTGCTTATTATCCATATTATCAATATGGAATAATCGAGAAACCCTAAACAACTTTCAAATTTTCGACATACTCTAGAATATTCCAAAATCCTTCTCTTTTTCAACTATTGAACAATTACAGCTTAGGTCGTTTCACTTTTAATTAATCCAATTAAACCCAAAATTAATTCCAATTAATTTCTGATTACTTATTAATTAAATACTACTATTTCTAATTAATATATAACTACCATAATATATTAATAAATTATTTATTTGTTTTTATTAATCATATAATAAACCAATAAATCGGTGTCTCTCTCCAAAAGTCATTCTAGTCAATTACTAAATTTTAGGGCAACCCAAAAGGGCTTTGCTCTTAATTAAAGTATATACCAATTCAGTTATTGGCTTAGACACCTAATCTAACAGTCTCTCACTTGGACAAGTCTATAACTGCAATTGCAATTATAACTTCTAAATCAAATGGAAAAGTGTGATTTCCAAAGAAACTACCTGACTCTGATCTGACCAGACATCGGTCCTAAGATAAGTGATCAAATATTCCTCCATTCTACAAGATATCGTATGGACATGAGACATGGATTACAATCAATCTCTTATCTAAAATTATATTTTTTGGTTTCCTAATTTGTGATGATCTCATAAGACTAATAATTGAACACATCAATTTAGTCCTGGTTCGACTCATATGTTTGTATCTTTTACTCACCAAATCATGCATGATGCTAGATTTTATAACATGACGATACTGATGTGTTTTCGTAACACCAATGCACAACCAACTTGTAAATTATATATCTCCATTTCGTTGAAGTAATTCTTTGAGCGTGTGTTTTATACAATACTCAAAATCTCCATTTTCTAAGTACTCATGAATATTGTAGCAACCGTTGCAATGTCTAATATCCATAGATAATCTATAATTTATTCAAAATTGTATTAATTCACTACTTACTTCCAAAAATATGAGTGACTGTGAATTTCAGAATAATCAAATCATTTAGGAAGTAAAACATGCAAAACAAAACACAAGAAAACATATAAAGAACGTCTTAACGAAGTTATGATTTTTCAAGAATAAACTATAAATGTTTAAAAATAAAATATTATTTGAGATAAATAATCTTAACGAATGTTTTAGTGGCCATAATGATGATTCTATGGGTATAAAGAATGCTTAAATATGACTTCGTATAAGGAAGTTATGATTTTTCAAAGTTTCACGTTCCACCCTATATGGCAAAGTGTGTCATAAAATATAATTAGAGATAGGTTTCTTATTATACTAAGTAATCTAAATGAAAATCGTATTGAACAAAATTACGAAAATGCACATATAAAGAACGTCTAAATTTGACTTCGAATGAGGAAGTTTTGATTTTTCGATGTTTCGGTATGACACAGTACATGATACAGTACAACAATATGCGACATACAAATTAAAATAAAAATCGGTTAATTGTAAGCCAAAAAATGTAAACGAGAGTTGAGGTTCTCACAAATATGAAACTGTCGATATATAGAACGTCGAAAATGAAGTCAGTATGAAGAAGTTACGAATTTTGCATGGTCTATTATAGTTAAATCTTATTAGACTGTAAATTTAGAATGGAATGAGATTTAGCCGAGATAGTCTAAAGGAAAGTTGTAATACTCGTCGATAGGAATGCTTGGACGCAAAGAATGTTGAAAATGGACTTCGTATGCAAAATTTATGATTTTTTAAAGTTACGAAAAACACCTGCGAAGGCAATGACGTGACACAACCCATAGAGCGCCATGTGGCCTTGTTAGACGACCTACTTCGCTAGAAGATCAAACGATGTGGCACCACAACATCTCGAGACATGGCGCCATAAGAGTTAAGCACGATGGTGTGGTGCCCCCATAAGGAATGCATGCTTTCTGGTCAAGTGTCACCCTATAAATAGCAAGCCTCACTTCACTTCTTCCTTGCTCATTCCGAGTTTCTCTCTCCATAAATCTATTCTCTCTCTAAAAATCAAACTCTTTAAAAGGGATAAGATGAAGTATTAGTTGGCGAGTTAGCTTTCCCCTGGATCTTCCACCTCAATCAATTCAGTACGTAGTTACTTTCTTGAATACGATTTAATACAAGTAATTATTAAAAAGTATTAGATATATATTGAAAGTTTATATGTGAATTAAATGTTTAATATGTGGAATAATTGTTATATGTATATTTGATGATATACTTTGTAAGAACCAAATATGGCTATATATGTGTTAATGTGTTTATATGATATTATTAAATGATAATCATAAAAATAAGTCTTATTACGTAGACAGATAATTGTATATTGAAATACCTGACACCATGTGTTTAATACATACAATAGATTCTAGTAGTAATGTCAAAACAGGGTTAGTATTAGAAGCTGATTATAAGGTTTGTAATATTCTCTAAGTTTTTAAACTGAGACGTATGAAGGATGTTTATATTGAATTAAGTTGGATAATAGTATAGTCATACTTTAGATCGTGATATATCGTGAAGACTTTATTAATAATAAATAGTGAACTGGTCTGGTTGCAAACTATAATGTCACACCTTATGCTCTGATTAGTCAAACACTTCACGCTGATCACCAGCATCAGCGCCAGCGCCAACCCTAGTTTATTAGCGTCAGTGTGAACTATGTAATTTAAGTAATATTTATAGGAAAATCTTCAATAAATTCCTAAAATTTTGGCCCATTTTATGTTTTAGTCCTAAACTAATTTTTGTTTACGAAAAAGTCCTAAAAACCGGAAAAAGTTTGCATTTTGACCCTTTTTGACTGGTTGGAACCGGTAACAAATTAATTTGGGACTATTTCATAAATTGACCCAAAATATTGGGACTTCTCTGCAAAAACAAAAAATATTAGGGCTTTTCTGCAAACAAAAACCTTATTATTATTATTATTATTATTATTATTATTATTATTATATTAAAAATATAAATAAGTATATTATTTTTTAAATTTATTATTATTAATATTGTTAATAATACATATAAATACATTTAAATTAAAAAAATATTAAAGATATTTTATAAAGGTGAAGGTTGAGAGGATGATAATGTTTTAAGCATTGAAATCATGAATGTCTGTTTGTATATTCTAACTTTGTATATGGTCATTTCACATTTGTTATTATTGTTTTTAATTCAGAATATTAACATTTAACAATTTAAAAGAAGCTATCAATTTTTCAAATTGTTTAAAAATAGTGAGCGTGTGATATGCATGTATGTCTTGTGTGTAGGTATTTGAATTACCAACATGTGTGTTGCTCTTTTTCATTACTTTATCCTTGTGGTTTTTTTGGAAACATAGCAGATATAGTGTGATAAAGCAAAACAAGTCGTATTACTTTCTATTAAACAAGATATTGTAATTAATATTTTCGAATTTTGATATGGACCACCAATGTAAATATTTATTGTGGATCTGATGGGTTTGAAAAGAAATCATTCTACCTTAAGAAATTTTATATGCAAAGTGAGAAATGATTTTATCTTAAACTATTTATACACAATTTTACAAATAGACAACTTCTTTTAAATTGTTAAGTGTTAATATTTTGAATTGAAAACAATAATAAGAAATGTGAAATGATCATACACAAAGTGAAGACATACAAGCAAATATTCATGATTTCAATGCTTAAAAGCTTACCATCACCACCACCATCACCTTTAAATAATTTCTTTAGTATTTTCTTTATTTAAGTGTATTTATATGTATTATTAAAAATATTAATAATAATGAATTTAAAAATTAGTATAATTGTTTATATTTTTAATATAATAATAATAATAATAATAATAATAATAATAACGATAATAATAATAATAATAATAGTAATAAGATTTTTTTTTGCAAAAAAGTCATAATATTTTTTTGCAGAAAAGTCTCAATACTTTGGGTCATTTTGTGAAATAGTCCCAATATTTTGTGTCAGTTTATGAAATAGTCCCATATTAATTTGTTACCGATTCCAACCGGTCAAAAAGGGTCAAAATGCATATTTTTGCCGGTTTTTAGGACTTTTTCGTAAACAAAAATTAGTTTAGGACTAAAACGTAAAGCGGGCCAAAATTTTACGACTTTATTGGAGATTTTCCATATTTATATATTAAGTAGTTATATGTTGTATATAGAATAGATATCTGACCTTTGCTTAATGATTAGGATCGAACCTTTGCCTGTAGCCGTAAAGATAGCCATGTTTGAAAAGTGATGATCACTTTTTCTTGAAAACTGCAAAGGAACCAAAACATCACATCAATCAGTCTGTTTGCATGTCCCAATGGGGTAAGAACCGTCAGTAAACCTTCGACATGGAGGCAAGGCTCTTCACTTTTGGGTTGAAAAGTGAAGTCATACGCTAGACTTTTCGAAATTATCAGCCTGAGTTAGTATTACCCAGAACCTCAAGGATTTCAGTGTGTGTATGTATGTTAAAGATTGAGATGAGATCAAGAAAAAATTTGGATATGTGATATCAATTAAAACTCAACATAAAGCAGAAGATCGCAGGCAAAGATCACTTCATTGTACATCAAGAGAGATGTCGAACATCTTCTATTTGTTCCAGTAAATTACAATTGAATACTTATAGAGAAGTATCGAAGGGCTTCTTTTATAAAGCTTTGCAGGTGCATAACAATTTCGTTACATATCACAACTCAGTATAAGTGTGAGAAATTGTTAGCGAAATGACCTATTTGACGAGTGTAGTCAATGACAAATATGATAAGAAAATTACTTCAAGTAACAAGAAATCGAATTGATACTCAGACGGAAATCATATTCCAGAAAAAAAATAAGTCACGGATCTTGTTGGGTAAAAATGTCGTGGGTGTTGAACATTTTAGCAAGACCACGCAAAAACAAAGAAGATGATTTTGAGTATCAAAGACCAGTACAAAAACAACTTTTTCATTACAATCTGGAACAAAAGTTCCCCGTGAATTCCTTTATAAGTCCAAAATATGGGGTTTCACTTTCATCATGTTCTCATGAATCCAGATCATAAACACAGATTGGTTACACACCCATAACCTGGTTGGTTTTAACCAGAGATGTCTTGGGTATGTGTCATTGTATGTGAACGTGTAAGAACAGTTGATGAAAAATATTGGTTAAAGAATCGAAAGTACCTCTCCTATTAGTGGACCAAGCAGAAAACTCTTAACTCGTTTGAAAAGAGTAAGGTAGCTCAGCGAGTAATGTGAATATAGTCTGATTAGGATGGAATCCTCGTGATGAGATATCCATTAAGGCTTCGAAAACACATTACCTCATGGAGGCTTGGGTCGACATGCCGCAATATGCTTCTAGGGACACCTAACTAGTGTAAAGTATCTAGGATTTACCTTTCCCTGGAGCGGCAAAACATGTTCCACTAGAAACCTTCATGATAAATCTACATTATCTTGTGAACAAATCATATATATATATATATATATATATATATATATATATATATATATATATATATATATATATATATATATATATGGATTTTTTTGAATGAAAATAACAAAAGTAAGAAAATCTTTTTGATATTTTTGGATTTTTGAATGAAAAAGAACAAAAATAAGAAAATCTTTTTGTTATTTTTGGACTTTTGAATGAAAAATGAAAAAAATAAGAAAATATTTTTGATATTTTTGTATTTTTGAATGAAAAATGACAAAAGGAAGAAATTTACTAGACTAACGAATGAAAAGGTGTCGACAAAAGAAAGAAAGATAACGACACTACGCTTAAAATGAAGTAGCGAAGCTTGTGATAAATCGTTCAGAGGGGTGTCGATAGTGAAGCATGTCGAAGCATTGACTATGAAAAGTAACCGCTGAATAGTTTAGCGAGAGATCAACATCACCTGTCATTCTCACGAATTTAGACTAGGGACATCATTCGCATCTATCATGCCTAAGCCCGTTAAAATCCTTAGAAAAAATTTCTCATCCAATGGTTTTGTGAAAATATCAGCAAGCTAATCGGTAGTTTTCAAAAAAAATGAACTTCAATGTTGCCTTCCTCACCATGATCTTTGATAAATTGATAGAGAAGAGTTATGTGTTTTGTCTTCGAATGTTGCACAGGGTTATGTCAGATGCAAATTGCACTTTGTGAGTCACAATACAACGGAATTTTCTTCATGTTGATTGCATAATCACGTAGTTGACGTTGTATCCAAACGATTTGAGAAGTGCAAGCTGCAGCAGCAACATACTCTACTTCTGCTGTGGAAATCAACACACAAGTTTTCATTTTCGATTGCCAGCTGACAAGCTTCCCATCCAGAAGTTGACATCCGCCACTTGTACTTTTGCGATCAAGTTGACAACCACCCAAGTCAGCATCTGACAATGCTTGAATAAAAAAACTTGTTTTTGAAGGATACCACAATCCTAACGAAATTGATCCTTTGAGATAGCAAAAAATGTTCTTGACCGCTGTGAGATGGGGTTCCCTAGGATTCTATTGATACCTAGCACAATGACAAGCAACAAACATTATATCAGGTCGACTAGCTGTTAGATATAATAATGAGCCGATTATGTTGCGGTATAATGTGAGATCAACAGTCGGTTTATCCAACAAAGGACCAAGTCTTTTGCCAATTGCCATCGGCACACACAACTTTGCACTATTCGTCATACCAAAGTTTTCTAGCAGATTTCAAGAGAATTTCTCTTGATTTATAAATATTCCTTCCCTACTTTGAAGAATGTTTAACCCCAAAAAATTATTTATTTTGCCCATCATGCTTATCTCAAACTGGCTTTTCATCATGTTCGCAAATTCCTTCGACATATTAGAATCAATAGAGCCAAAAATAATATCATCAACATAAATTTAAACAAGAATGAGATGATTCCCAACTTTCTTTCGAAAGAGAGTGGGATCAACGGATCCTTGTCTAAACTTTGAAGACCTTAAGAAATTAGTAAGTGTGGCATACAAGGCTCGAGGAGCTTGTTTATGTCCATAAACAGCTTTATCTAACACATAAAAATGATCAGGATATTGAGAATTGATAAAACCTGGAGGTTGCTCGACATACACCGTTTCTTCAAGCACTCCATTAAGAAAAGCACACTTTACATCCATTTGATAAACATCGAAATCCTTGTGTGTTTCATAGGCTAAAAAGATTCAAACAGCCTCGAGTCTTGCAATAGGGGAAAATGTTTCTTCATAATCAATACCTTCTTGTTGCAAATATACTTTTATTACCAGCCTCGACTTATTTCGAACAATGTTACCCTCTTTATCAGTTTTATTTTTGAAAATCCATTTTAAATCAATTACTGATACATCATCAGGTTTCGGAACAAGTCACCACATTTTATTCCATTCAAATTCAGTCAATTTAATTGCATGGATATAATCCAATCAGGATCACCCATAATAGTCTTGACTGATTTTGGTTCAATTTTTGAAATAAACACATTTAACATACAAAACTCTTAATTAGCATTAAGTACCTCATTCTTCACACATAACTGAGCCCTTGTCAAAACTCCAGCTTGTGGATCACCAAGAATTTGTTCATGTGGATGACTTCTTGTCCATCCATTCATCGGTGGGTATGCATGATCAAAGTCTAAAGGAGCATCTTCGAACATCTCTTCAGTTTCTGATCCGTCACCTGCATTCAACATATTATCAAAAACTTCATGAAAGATATCAATGTGAACATTCGAAGTATTTGGTAAAAACCCACTTTGCTCCCCTTAACAATTGGATCGGTACTAGGATGCTCCCTCTCGACATTCACATCCATTTGATGTTGCTCCCCCTCGATAGTATGCTCCCCCTCAACACTTTCGTTGTTCATTGGAGAAGTATTCGAAGAATTTGAATCAACAACATCCTGAGTGATGGTTGAATCATCAGAATCCTTCGATGCTTCTGGTTCTTGATTATCATCGGCAAAAACTTCTGCATCAATACCCCTGTTAAGAACATCAAAAATGAAATCGTAATCAAAATCAAAAGAGGTTAAACTTTGAGTTTCATCAGTTGATTCATTCATAATTGGTTTTTGTTCAAAGAACTTTTCAACTCTCTTAACATAATGATCATCAAAAGTAAGATTAAAAGTTTCTTCGATTTTCTTGATTCGTTTGTTTAACACCCTGTATGCAACAGAATTATGAGAATATCCTAGGAATATTCCTTCGTCAGCTTTTGATTGAAAACTTCGAAATATTATCCTTGAGATTCATAATGAAGCATCTGAAACCAAAAACATGAAAAAAATTTAACATTTGGTTTCTTTTTGTTAATGATTTCATAAGGAGTTATATTAAAATGACGATGAATAAATGATCGATTCTGAGTCAAACATGTTGTAGAAACAGCTTCAGCCCAAAGATATTATGGAAGATTCGCATATGTCAGCATCATTCTTGCTGCTTTACAAGAGATTTGTTCCTCTTCTTGAAAACACCATTTTATTGAGGTGTGTAAGGAGATGAAAAATTATGTGAAATTCCTTTATTAGTTAAGAATGAATCAAGAACTTTGTTTTTGAACTCTGAGCCATTATCAATCTTGATCTTTCGAACCTTTTTCTTTATACTCACTTCTATGGGCTTGATAAGATCAATCATTGCTTGAGCAGTTTCTGATTTTAACTAAAGAAAATATACCCAAATAAACCTAGAAAAATCATCAACAATAACTAAAATTGTAACAACCCGAAATTTTCCATCGCCGAAAAACTCTTTCTACCCGTAAAAAAATTCGTCGATTTCCAATTCGTTCCGATTTGGTTTTTGGGCTAAATTATTTAAACTTATATGTTTATTTAATGCTAATGAGTCTCCAAACCCTTTAGGAACTCATGAAATTAGCCCAAAATGTTTATTTCAGAAATTTTAGAAACGTCCCCGCCGGGTTACGGAAACTTAATCGGGTGCGACCAAAAGCCCCGTTTAATGCCGGTATCGGGTAGAATTCCTCCGTGTCCAAGTTTTAGGACCTATTTAAACATGTTCAAGCTTTCATTTGAAGCTTTTTCTTCATCTCACAACTCTCTCTCTCTAACCTCTCTCCTAACTTCAAGTTTAAGGGTCCAAATCTCAAATTTAAGGCTTCTAATCACCACGGAATCTTGTGCGTTCGCGAACCCAGAACTGACGTTTAGGATCCAAACTGATGCGTTTCTCAACCGGTGAGTTCATACACCTACCCTTTTTCAAATGTTTTTCAAATGTTTTCAGGGGGGAGGGGGAATACAAGCAAAAGTACAAGGAAGTCTTGTAATTAAACTTATTTTCAGTTCAATGTTTCATTTTATGTGTGTTTCTAATTTGTAAATTTGTGTTAACTAATGGTTCGAATTGCAGAGTAAACATTTAGACTAAAGTCAGATTTCTTTAAAAAGTGTTTTAAACTATATTACTTTTTGTAAAAGAAATCATACTAATCATAACTAAAATTAATACTAAACGAATACGAATATAACCAATAGTATAGTATGAATATGAATACGAATACAAATATAACTATTAGGTTAGTACGAATACGAATGCGAATACGAATATAACTAATAGGATAGAACGAATACGAATACGAATAGAAATAGGACTACGAATGTGAATTAACGCCTTTGGATGACACCAAGACTTCGAATATAAAGTTAGTGTACGCCTTGAATGTCACCAGAGTTTCGAATTTAATACGAAAGTACGCCTCTGGACCTCTACTGAGTTTCGAATACATCCGCCTTAGAATATCGCCAGAGATACGAAAATACAACTAATGTAGACTTTTGGAAATCATCAGAATAATCGAAAATACTGTAATGTATGTTTTTGGTGAATCCAAATATTCGAAAATACAACTAAGTTAGTAGATGATAGACATTTGAATGTAGGATAACTAAGAGTTTAGAATACTTAACTAATACTGCAAGTGTGCTAATCATTAGTACTTCGAAATCAAACCTAAGAACCAACCTCAACACATAGGAGAATATGGGATTTTCCTGAAAAAACGTAACAACTTGTAACGAAATTAGAAACGAATGGACAACTTAATACATAGGAAAATATGGGATTTTCCTGGGATAGCATAACAACAACTTTTTCAGAAAGCAAAGGAAACTCGCTCTTTTCAAAACTAAACCGCTTATGCACTCACCAGCTTTATGCTGATTTTCAAACCGCTTGTATTCTCAAGTCAGCGTTAGACAGGTACGCCGCCACCTTTTGGAGAAGACGGAGTGTTCCGAAGACTCGTCTTTACTTTTTTCATATGATATATGTATAACACTTGTATAACTTTTCTTTCAAATAGATGTAAACAAAATTATGTAATGTAATGTTTTGTGTTTACTGTTTTACTATGTGCATTGGATTTGATACTCAACGTGGAGTCAACCCCATAAATGTTTCCGCCTTCGGTTTTCAGGGTGTGACAGATTGGTATCAGAGCCCTTGGTTATAGTGAACTAGTATACCAAAGCTTAAATTGTATAAGACTATAAACATTAAGGGGCCTAAGTGCTCTGAACTAAAAGTATACTCTACAAATATAAGTATTTTCTAAAGTATACAAGTATACCGAACCGTCGAAATCCGTAACTACAAGTAGAACTAAATATAAGTAAATGGGTGTTGTACGCTGCGGTTAAACCTGGGCAGTTATGTGGTCGTGTCTAGGATCAATATAGCCTGGCCAACTATATTCATTCGAGACACGGCCAACATGTGCTTGGGAGTGACTGTGGTACACAACATACCTAAAACTTACCCGATATCCCAAACAACGAGTCGTCATTGCAGCGAACCATGAAATACTATGGGAGTATTTCTCGAGCCGATCCATTGTAGAAGTCCTCATTCAAGCGTTGTTCCTTGATCATTCCTTTAACGATAAATTATCTACTTTGATAACTCCTTCCTGTTTTATCGCTTAATAGAATATCTGTCATAATGAGATATCCCCTGTTCTGTATCTCTTGATTCAATTAAGAGGACTTATGATCCTCTATTTCCTGGTTAATTTAGATCAAGATGCCTCCGAGGAAAAGACCCAACTCAAAGACCAACAACCCCCACCGCCACCACCTCCTATTCAAATCGATCTAGAAACACTTCAGGCAGCCATTACTGCCACAATATCATCCACCCTGTCTCAACTAAACCCTAGTGGTTCCGGGGGTGATACCCAAACCCAAAACCCGGAAGCTAATCAAGGACACCGGAAGGAGTGTTCCTATAAAGACTTTATGAACTCAAAACCCACGTTCTTCGATGGCATAGGGGGTGTCATTGTTCTAACTCGGTGGTTAGAAAAGATCGAATCTATCTTCGAGATTTGTGCCTGTTCGGAATCCGACAAGGTAAAATTTGCCGCCTGTACGCTCACCGATAAAGCTGTGACTTGGTGGAACGGCTGAGTCAAATCCCTGACTCGACCTGTAGCCAATGCTATGGGATGGGAAGTTATAAAGGAACTTCTGCGTGCGGAGTATTGCCCTCAGGGTGAAATCTAGAAGCTGGAGCATGAACTCTGGAACCTAAAGATCAAGGGTTCCGATATCGCCACCTACACATCCAGATTTGATGACTTAGCACTGCTTTGTCCAGGGTTAGTTACCCCGGAGAGCAAAAAGATTGAGAGGTTCATCTGGGGATTAACCCAACCAACAAAAGGGAACATTTTAGCTGCGAAGCCGGATACCTATGACATCGCCAAATGTCTAGCGCAAACCCTGATCGATCATAATGATGACCAAGAAGAAGCAGAAACCACTCCCGAGCCAACAGAAAAGAGTGGCAAGAAAAGAAAGTTTTGGAAAAAGAAGAAGAAGAGTCAGTCTTACCCAGAACCCTCGAAGAAACAGCAGATAGTGGCAGTCCATGCTGCCACTACCCTTGTTGCTGTATCTGTTGTAGGTTCCTCAGCCCAAGCACCTGTCACCGGATATGCCAGTATCCTCCCGTGGTGTAACCGATGTAACTACCATCATCGCATCCTTGGCCCCTCTCGTGCAAAGCTTTGTAAGAGTTGTTGCCAGGAAGGTCACCTCGCGCGAAGCTGCAAAAAACCAACCCAACCAACTAGTCAAGCTTCTGGAGCTGGTATCGGTCAAACCTGCTACAGTTGTGGAGAGGTCGAGCATTATAGACGAAACTGTCCTAAGGCAGTAATATCTGGCAACACCAGGAGAGTCTTAACTATGGGGCAAGAAAGGATGGCCGCCGACCCCACCGTTGCCACAGGTACACTTCTCCTCGATGAATCTTGTGCCTGTGATCCTTTTCGATTCTAATGCCGGAAGATTTTGCTAACCATTCATTCAAATATCTTTCTAAACTAAATCCTTCGTTAGTAATCGAAACGTGTACCGTTGAGATGACCAACCAATGAGAAAGAGAACATTAATGTCACACCCTTAGATCTTATCCTCAATTCGGATTATTATTCCTTTCCATTCGATCTAATGGTAAACTTTTCGTGAAAAGCTTTGATGCGATCAATTGCATGTAATGACTGAGTCTCATTCATGCTGTTATTCTTATTTTTGAAAGGGTCTTCCATCCGAATCTTTCTTCTGACCCGACTCTCATGATTCTCAGCATCAAACCTAAATCCAACCTTCGCATCTTCGTGTATCAAAGCTTAGAAAGTTTCCCATGCATTCCCCATCCGTGTGATATTCGGGAAACAGGAAGTCTGCAACTCTTTCCCCGATGCCTTTCCCGAAAATTCTCGAAAATTCCTTCCGAACATCTATTCAAGTCTAGTATCGACCTAATTCTTGGAACTACCTAGTAGCCGAACCTCCGGGAGGATGATGTATCCAATACAGCGACCAGGACCTGGCATGATCACCACGAGTTCATAGTGGTGCCCTCCGGTCAACCATCTTCCCTGGTTATGTAGATAAGCAAGTCCATTATACCCGTGGACCTTTCCAAAAGCTAAGACGATAGGGAACTAGTCGGCACCAGAGATACCTATAGAAACCTGTAACTTAGTAACATTAGACCCTTCACGATACTTGTAGGAACGATTCCGTAACCTTCTTACTCCGGTTACCCTTGGAACTTAGTAACACCCATCTGATACTTCACGTCTCAGTCCTTAAGAAGTATCTACCAAACGAAACCAAAACGCGTCCCGATAGTGAGGGTTCGCTGGAACGTCAAGCGGAGACCCGATGCCACTTAGGAGCGTGAAAACCCGGAGTAGCTGCTCCACCCGCATCTCTTTTCATTTCATGAGTTGTATCGTAACCTTTGAATTTCGGGACGAAATTCCCTCTAACGGGGGGATAATGTAACAACCCGAAATTTTCCATCACCGAAAAACTCATGCTAACCGTAAAAAAATTCGTTGATTTCCAATTCGTATCGATTTCGTTTTTGGGCTAAATTATTTAAACTTATATGTTTATTTAATGCTAATGAGTGTCCAAACCCCTTAGGAACTCATGAAATTAGCTCAAAATGTTTATTTCATAAATTTTAGAAACGTCCCCGCCGGCTTACGGAAACTTAATCGGGTGCGACCAAAAGCTTCGTTTAATGCTAGTATCGGGTAGAATTCCTCCGTGTCCAAGTTTTAGGACCTATTTAAACGTGTTCAAGATTTCATTTTAAGCTTTTTCTTCATCTCTCTACTCTCTCTCTCTAACCTTTCTCCTAAATTCAAGTTTAAGGGTCCAAATTTCAAATTTAAGGCTTCTAATCACCAAAGAATCTTGTGCGTTTGCGAACCCACAACTGACGTTTAGGATCCAAACTGACGCGTTTCTCAACCAGTGAGTTCATACCCCTACCCTTTTCAAATGTTTTCAGGGGGGAGTACAAGCAAAAGTACAAGGAAATCTTGTACTTAAACTTATTTTCAGTTCAATGTTTCATTTTATGTATGTTTCTAATTTCAAAATTTGTGTTAACTAATGGTTCGAATTGCAGAGTAAACAGTTAGACTAAAGTCAGATTTCTTTAAAACGTGTTTTAAACTATATTACTTTTTGTAAAAGAAATCATAGTAATCATAACTAAAATTAGTACTAAACAAATACGAATATAACCAATAGTATACTACGAATATGAATGCGAATACGAATACAAATATAACTATTAGGTTAGTACGAATATGAATGCGAATACGAATATAACTAATAGGATAGAACGAATACGAATACGAATAGAAATTGGACTACGAATGCGAATTAACGCCTTTGGATGACACCAAGACTTCGAATATACAGTTAGTGTACGCCTTGAATGTCACCAGAGTTTCGAATTTAATGCGAAAGTACGCCTCTGTACCTCTACTGAGTTTCGAATACATCCGCCTTAGAATGTCGCCAGAGATACGAAAATACAGCTAATGTACTCTTTTGGAAATCATCAGAATAATCGAAAATACTGTAATGTACGTTTCTGGTGAATCCAAATATTCGAAAATACAACTAAGTTAGTAGATGATAGACATTCGAATGTAGGATAACTAAGAGTTTAGAATACTTAACTAATACTGCAAGTATGGTAATCATTAGTACTTCGAATTCAAACCTAAGAACCAACCTCAACACATAGGAAAATATGGGATTTTCCTGGGAAAGCGTAACAACTAGTAACGAAATTAGAAACGAATAGACAACTTAATACATAGGAAAATATGGGATTTTCCTAGGATAGCATAACAACTTTTTCAGAAAGCAAAGGAAACTCGCTCTTTTCAAAACTAAACCGCTTATGAACTCACCAGCTTTATGCTGATTTTCAAACCGCTTGTATTCTCAGGTCAGCGTTAGACAAGTACACCGCCACCTTTTGGAGAAGACGGAGCGTTCCGAAGACTCGTCTTTACTGTTGTTCATATGATATATGTATAACACTTGTATAACTTTTCTTTCAAACAAATGTAAACAAAATTAGGTAATGTAATGTTTTGTGTTTACTGTTTCACTATGTGCATTGGATTTGATACTCAACATGGAGTCAACCCCGAAAATGTTTCCGCCTTCGGTTTTCGGGGTGTGACAAAAATGTACCTCTTCTTGTTGAGAGTTTCAACAGTCGAAGGACCATAAAGGTTAATGTGAAGAATTTCCAAAGGTTCAACAATGTTTGAATCAACGACAATCGGATGACCTTGTCTATGATGCTTCCCTTGTTCGCAAGTTGCACATAAAGTGTCATTATCAAATTTTAATATAGGAAAACCACGAACAAGATCATTGATGACCAGCTTATTTAAATTCTTGAAATTCAAATGAGACAATCTTCGATGCCATAGCCAGCTGATGTATGATGAAACTTTCGAAAGTAAGCATACTGAGGGATCACTTACAATAGTTTTGATATCAAGAGTAAACATATTGCCTTTTATTTTTGATTTGAGCAAAACTTCATTTGTGTCTATCTTCAAAATCACAGTTCTTTCTTCATTAAACACCACCTGATTGTCAGTGCCCACAACAAGTTGCAAAACACTTATCAAGTTATGTTGATGTCCTTAGACATATGCTAATCTGTTAATAGTAAATTCTCCATTCATTACTTTTCCATATCCTTTGACTTTGCATTTGTTATTATTTCCTCCAGCATTTTCAAAACTTTGAAAATCTCGAAGATTTTCCTTCTTCCCAGTCATGTGATGAGAGCAACCACTATCAATGTACCATTTGTGATCATATTGCTTGTCACACAATACTTGCAATCAGTGAAGGAATTTAGGGCCCCAAGGCTTTTTGGGTCCTTGGTTATTAGAGCAAAATGCATAATGAAATGAAGTTCCTAAAACCCAATTATGAACTTTTGATTTTAGTGTATCAATTTAGTCCACTTCGTTAGAAAGCGGAATTGAAATAAAATCATTCTTTGGTTTAGAATCAACACTGACTTTCCCTTTAACCTTCTCAGTTCATTTGATCACAACTTTCACCTTCGGAACAATTTCCCACTGTCGAATCGATGGATTCCACCCCTTGGATGACGAACTTCCACTTGTTGATTCATTCAAGTAACTTTCATAAGCTACCTTGATTTCTTCTTGTTAAAACTTTCCACTTTGATAAACTTTTCCTTTCCATTCCAACCAATGATTGATGTTTTTAACATTGGTTGTTCCTTTTGAGAACGAAACATTACTTTGCTTCCTCGAGGATGGATTGAGAAATTGTGGTTGGGTTGGTTTAAATGGCACATTTCTATTTACAAGTGCTTTCGTTTCTCTTTATTCTTTTCTTCAGGTTTATCCATATTTTATCTATAAGTGATCTGTATCTCCTCTTTCTGCAGTTAGAAAGAGTTAGGGTCATCCAGAATTTTCAGGTGCTCTGGTTGTTGAGGAGAATGTTGTCATCATGTCTTCTTTTTCTTGAGAATTCCCTCTTTCTCCTCTACTCACTGTTATAGATGCAAAAACCCTTCATCAATACAATGAGTTCTTAAAACCCCGAGTGCCCTCATGTTGATCTTGTCTACTCAATGGTTTGACATATTAGAGACCCTTAACTCGTTGGTTACAAATATTGGTTCTTGTTCTTCTCTTGTTCTTGGTGAACATGAATATTGGAATCTATATGCGAAACCTTAATGGTTAAAGGCATCTTCTTTCTTGGTTTGTTGTGATTTGTGCTTTATGGTTAATGTATTTAATCTTGCTTGTGTATCCTTTTGTAGACAGTTTTGAGTGGGAGATTTCTCGAAGAAAGGAAACTCATTCATGAAGCTTTTATAACAAAATATTTTCTACCATCAAATTTCTGATTCTCCTGAAAAATGCTACGTACTGATTCTCTGAAAAAGCTGTATATTCATTTTTAACTATTCATTGGTTGACAATCCATTTCTTTATTATCCTGTTACCATTCTTTTTGTGTAGCATATTAAATGAATTGATAGTGAATTTTAAATTCTAGACTGAAACTTAACTTTATGATACAGAAGTCGGACCACTTCTTACTGATAAGCTTACATTGTTTATGATTCATGTTGATTACACCCCAGCGTGATTGAAACATTCCATTCTCTCATTACTCTTCTTTATAAAACTTAACGATTAACTATGATATACCACACATTGATAAAATTTTGAAACTCTATGTCGATGGTTAGTCTATGTACCATAGGCTATCACATGCACTAATCCATTCTTGCCCTTAAATTCTTCATTAGAATTTTATGATTCACCATATGAAACCAGTGTTGGATAAGGTGTCTAAGTCCATAACTATTTCTGGTATGTACTTAACCCGACCCGGCATGGTCCAGTTGGGTTGCATGGCACCATGCAATTGGATAAACTAAATGAGAGAAATAACACTTTTGGTTTATTAATATATTATAAGTTCTAATATATTAATAATATTATTTAATTAGTTTGATCAAGAATTAATTAAGTGATCAAAAGATAACTAATTAAATATATGGGTTGATTATGTAAATCAACCATAACTTGTATAGGGGGCTAAGAGGCTCCATGGATTATCAAGTTGGGTTCCACCCATAGGATGCTCCATGGGAGTTACAAACCCATGGGTCATGGAAAAGAATATTCATGACACGTTATGGTTTACATGGTGTATCCCTAGATGTGTCAACACTATATAAAGAACATATTCTCCACCAAAATAGGCTACACATAAGAAACAAGAGGGATAGGCCGATTTTAGAAGTGTGTATTCTCTCTAAAGTCATTCCAAAAGCATTTGGTGTTGTTTGAAGCATTTGAGGCAACACACTTGGGATGCTAGGCTCACAAGGTTTCAAGGATCATAGCAACAACAAGGTAAGTTATTCTATCTTTCATTCAAGTTAAAAATTGTTCCCCATGTATGCTAGATAGGAATATAACCTTGGAATTCAACTTTGCATAAGAATTAGACAATCATAGATCCAAGGTTATTAGGGTTGCATGTACACTTAGGAAGTGTTAGAATGCTCAAAACCCATCAGTGGTATCAGAGCCTAGGCTTGTTTGTTTGTTATTTGAGCAAAATTGTTGAAAAAAGTCGACATTGTGCAATCTGTCTGTTGAACTCGCCGAGTCCATGGGGGGACTCGCCGAGTTCATATGTAAATTCATCCTACTCGCCGAGTAGGTTCATGCACTCGACGAGTAAGAGCCTTAGAATGCAGATTTTCGACTTTTGTTGTTGTAAATGGACTAGAAACATTACCCTAAACTGTTTTCGTACTTGAAAACTCGTTTTAGATGGTGTAATGTTTATGCTAATCCATTTGCAATGGCAATTATCAAAACTACAAAGTTTTTAAGTGTAATTTTTGATTCTTGAATGTGTTCATATTCGTGTTCTTGAACTTATGAAGATTAGATGATCATAGGAATTACTTGTAACCTTCATGGTAGCTTAATTCATGATCAAAATGTGTTTTAATGGAGTCCATAACTTGTCCTCAAGTTATGGAAAACCAAAAGTCACACTTTTATTAAAACCATTAAAAGAACACAAGAGTTATAAAAATGAAGAGTCTTCATTTTATTACTCAATGAACTCATAAGTTACAAGAAATGAAAAGTTTTGAAAGTTTACAAAACTTGCCCTCAAGTTTTGGAACAAGTAAAGTCTTGATACACACAAAAATACATGAGAGATAAACTTATTTTGACTCTCGGCCTCTAACTCTAATTTTGGTTGCATGTAAAATATATAGTCTAGAATCACTTCAAATTAGCTAACCCAAGATTATGCAGTGTATATCGGTCACTTACATTCTTGAGCACTTTATGTAATAATGAAATACAAAAACAGAAGAAAACTCTAAAATTAAAAGTAAAAATTTACATACATTCATTAACAGTTTATATAATAATGTAACACAAGAACACAAGAAAACTCGATATATGACTACATATATAATATATGCATATCACTTTGATTTTAAAGAAAAAGTTGACAACTTATTTTGGCTTCTAATTGTAAGCATGGAATTAAAAAAACCATAATCTATTTTTTGCAGGGAAATCATGATTGTGATCATTTATTTTCATTCTTTATCATTCCACTTCCATCAATTTCACATACGTTGTCATGAATTTAGATGTCATACTCTTTGTATAGCTCTAGAATACGAATTGAAAGAACAAACTAGAATATTGTCGATTTCAACAAGCATGAGGGACAAAAAGTGTGAAACTAGAAAACTAGAAATCAATTTATACTGTTAAAGGAAGAGAATCCATGTAATATAATTTAATCAGTAATGTGAGGGTTATTATTGATTCTCTAGGTTAAATTGTTAACAATAGTTATCAGATCCTTAAATATATTTACGTGAGAAAGACCACACATAACCCTGTGGAATTTAATTGAACACTTATTATTAAATTAGTTAAGCTGACATAAAAGCTAAATAGGAAAATACCATATGTTGTATCATTAATCCTTCAAGAAATGTGTGATGATCTAAATCAGTACAACCAAACAAATATGTGAATGAAAAAAAAAAATGCTACCTCCAAACGTCACATGGACCATCATTCTAAAGTTCTATCCATACAAAGAATACGAAATTTGATGAATCAAATTTCAAGATTACTTTCAAGAGAAAAGAAAATGACCAGATATATAAAAAAAATGAAGTTTGATAACCGTGATTGCATATCCATACAAAATTAAACTTACACCAAGAAAGGGAATTGGGGTGGGGCTACAGCAACAAAGATTCGTCACCAAAAACTGAATGAAAAAAGGAGAATGAGAAAAATAGAAAGAATAAGGAGCTCCATCTATATTTTACTTGTTATTCTTGAAGAAACAATGTATGTTTGATTGACGTTCTTCTTAAATCAATGATGAAGACAAACCGGAGAAACAAGCCGATAGCAATTGTTCTCCTCGTCGCCATTGATTAATAACTTTGTTACACTAGTGCAAATCATGGGAAGTGGATTAACCGGGGCGATTGGACAAGAAGACTGACGAAAGACAAAAATCTGACAACACTGCTAAATAAAAAATTGGAATGTAAAAAAAATACGTCTAAGTTCGGTGGCGATGGCGGGGTGTTGATGGAGGATCGACTGAATAAGAAGTCCATGAAAAAAGAATTAGGGGTTTAGAGCAACAAGATACAAAAACGTGATTATAGGGAAATAGTTAGGGGGAATTCATTATTATACCATAATTAAATATTATTCCCATTATCAAATGATTGGTGTAGAAGAAGCCACACATTCACACAATACTTAGTGTTTATATATGAACCTAACTCTCTCTCTCTCTCTCTCTCTCTCTCTATATATATATATATATATATATATATATATATATATATATATATATATGCATAAGATCAAGTCGTCTTACCGCTAGTACGCCTCATTCACGAAGCCGGTCTATAAGGGGGTATAAGGTTGTTGCCTATAAAATGACAACTTAATGGGTGTCCACTCTCACCCACCGCTTCCTTGATCGGTGGAGGGTCGTTAGCCAAACGGGTAAGACAAGGACTTATAAATTCTCATTAAAAGTATGATGAATATTATAAAGTAACTAAATGCTTTTATTAAATTCTCAATCTTAGTTACTTTAGGAAAAATGTGAATAAGGTGCTAATCCATAAAATTACACTTTACACTTTGTTAATTCATTGGTGGAGCGTGTGTGGTTAACCGGCATACTAACTTGGACATAACAAGGTAGGTAAAGGGTGACTTAAGGTTTACCATAGCATCAGTGGAGCGTGTGTGGTTTACCGGCACATCGATTGAGTGATAAACTTTAAGGGTACCAAGTGATTTGCATGGTTACTTCAAACCTTGTTTTCTGATCCTCGGTATCCCAGTCACAAAACTTGGAGGGCATACTCCAGATTGAAACATGCCTTTGAAAAGTTCATTGAATCTCAAAAGAATCTAAGAATTTTTAAGAAGCAATCAAAAACCTAATATTTAATATTTCGTTTTTCAGGGTGGAAATTGGTGAATCGTCATTCACCTACCTTTCAAATATGTTATAGCTTGGATTACAGCATACCTCTTCTAAGTTATAATATATTGTGATTGGATCCTAGTCTTAATATTACATTTGGGTGTTTTATTAAGGACTCTCTTAATGTCTACACTAATCTTGTCCTCTTCTTTCAGATGTCTTCAAACAATGCTGCTTCTGGCTCTAATCCTAATGGCTCCTTTACCATTATGAACTTATGTGGGAAATTCACTTTTGATGGATCCAACTTCAATGAATGGATCAGAAAGATCAGGATGATTACTCGCTACAAGGACAAAGAATATGTCGTTGACAAGGAGATTAAGGAGATTGATGAGACCACTACAACTCCCTAGGAGATCGCTAATTTCCGAGCACATGAAAGGAATGCTACAAAAGTGGAATGCATCATGTTGGCCACAATGACAGCGGAACTCCAAAAGTCCTATGAGGACTTCTACCCCTTTGAAATGCACCAAGATCTGATGGAAAGATGCCATCAAAGTGCAAGACAAGAGAGGTATGAAATCATCTGCTCCATCATAACAACCATGATGAAGGACGGAGAATCCGTCACGAATCACATGCAGAAAATGCAACGGTATGTGGATCGGTTGTTGAAGCTTAATATGAACTTCCCTGAGGAGCTTGCAATAGATATCATTTTGCACTCCTTACCATCGTGCTATGATCAATTCAGCATGACATATCACATGAATAAGGAAGAGGTCACACTCAACAAACTTCAGGGACTTCTCAAGACTGCAGAAACAGGTCTTAAGGGGAAGTCGGTTGTTAACACTCCTACTCCAAACTCCGCCCCAGTTTTGGCAATCGGGAAAAGTTGAGGGAAGAAGAGGAAGAGCTCTTCGAAGGGTAACAAAGGCTTCGACCCTTGATGGCTCTTCTGTTGGATTAATTTCTAAGTCCATAACTATAATTGGTAAGACTTGACCCGACCTGGCATGGTCTATTTGGGTTGCATGGCATCATGCACTTGGATAGACTAAATGAGAGAAATAAGACACTTATGGTTATTAATATGTTATATGTTCTAGTATATTAATAATAAGAATAATACTATTTAATTAGTATTGATCAAAAATTAATTTAGAATTAATTATGTGATCAAAAGAAGACTAATTAAATATATGGGTTGATTGTGCAAATCATCCATAGCTTATATAGTGGGCCAAAGCTCCATGGATAATCAAGTTGGGTTAAACCCATAGGAGGCTCCATGGATGCTCAATGGAGGTTACATAACCCATGGGTCATGGAAATGAATGGTCATGACAATTAGGGTTTACATGGTGTAACCCTAATTGTAGCACACTATATAAGCATCATATTATTCATCAAAATCGGCCACTAGTGTGTGTAAAAGAAGGGCTAGCCAATTTCATGAGTTGTGGATTTCTCTCAAGTCATTCCAAGTGTATTTGGTGTTGTGTGAACCATTTGAGGTGTCACACTTGAGGCACTAGGCACTCAAGCTTCATGAAGATATTATACATCAAAGAGGTATGTATTCTATCTTGTTATATTCATTGTTTTGTATGGTAGATTAGGATAATACCTTGGATGTTCATATTTGTATGTATATTAGAGAAAACATAGATCCAAGGTATTTAGGGTTGCATGTACACATAGGAGTGTTAGAATGCACAAAACCCAACAGTGGTATCAGAGCCTAGGCTTGTTTTCAATTATACTTCATGCAAATTGCTGAAAAATGATGAAAAAATAGATTTTCTTGCTTTCTGGGCATTGGACTCGCCGAGTCCACTGATGAACTTGCCGATTCCATAAGGAAAATCATCCTACTCGTCGAGTAGGTTCATGCACTCGACGAGTAGGAGCCCCAGACAACATGTGTTCGAGTTTTTTGGCTGGAATTGGACTAGGAACATTACCCTAAGATGTTTTTGAACTTATAAACTTGTTTTTGATGTGGTAATGTTCATGCTAATCCAATTTCAAAGATAAATGTCAATAGATTCATGTTTTGTATTAGTTTAAGGTTTAGACTAATTACATGAAAACGCTTGATTTGAATTATCTTGTTCTTATGAGTTTCTTAGATTAATAGAAAGTTATGTGAAATTGTTGTTTTCAATCCAAATTAATCTAAAAGTTGATTCTAAAATGTGTTTTTTGTAACTTGTCCTCAAGTTATATGAAAACTCACATTTAAGTTTCATAAAACTCATAAAAGTTGGCAAAGGTAGCAAAATGAAGAGTCTTGTCTCATTGAATGGTTTTATGACTCCATAACTTGTCCTCAAGTTATGGAAGTTCAAGAGTCACTTCATTAAGTAATAGAATGTGTAACCTTAATTAATTCCGTAAGTTATAAAATAAAGAAAAGTTAATTCTTTTATTAGTTTAAAGTCTTCCATAACTTTTCCTCAAGTTATGGAACTTGAAGAGTTTTTGGATTAAAACTACTTTAAACACATAGGTTATGGAATTAATTAGTTTTGAATAGTTTCAAAACTTGCCCTCAAGTTTTGGAATTTGAAAAAGTTTTCACTTATGAATACTTTAATTCCATGTTAGCCCTTAGAATTTTAAAAGTTAAAATTCAACCCTTATACTTTATAATATTATAAGTTAATAATATATATCTATATATATATATATATATATATATATATATATGTATATATATATATATATATATATATATATATATATATATATATATGTATAAGAGTAAAGTGAGTCTTACCGTTAGTAGGCCTCATTCATGAAGCTGGTCTATAAGAGGGGTATAAGGTTACTGCCTATAAAATGGCAGTTTAATGGGTCTCCGTTCTCACCCACCGCTTCCTTGACCGGTGGAGGGTCATTAGCCGAACAGGTTTGACAAGACTATAATTCTCCCTTCATTAAAAGTATTAATGATAAATACTAAGTTACTAAACTCGTAATAATACCCAATCTTAGTTACTTAGGAAAGTGTGAATAAGGTGCTAATCCATGAAATTACACTTTGCACTTTGTTTAAGTCGGTTAGTGGAGTGTGTGTGGTTAACCGGCACACTAACTCGTATTTAACAAGGTAGGCAAAGGGTAACTTAATGTTTATCATAGTATCGATGGAGCATGTGTGGTTAACTGGCACATCGTTTGAGGGGTAAACACTTTAGGGTACCAAGTAATTTGCATGGTTACTTCACACCTTGTTTTGTGATCCTCGGCATCCCAGTCACAAAACATGAAGGGCACACTCGAGATTGAAAAATGTCATTAAAAAGTTTAATGAATCTCAAAGATCTAGGAGTTTCAAAACCAAATAAAACCTAATAATACATTTCGTTTATCTTGGTGGAAATTGGTGAATCGTCATTCACCTACCTTCAAATCTTTTATAGCTTGGATTACGAAATCCCTCTTCTAAGTTATAAAATAGTTTGTAGAGTCCTAGCCTTAATATTTCATATTGGGTGTTATATTAACGACTTTAGATCAACTATCTTGAATATCTCCCAAAACATGTCTGGTTTAGACATTTATGATCTTCCCAAATCTCTTGAAACAAGCTTTCCTAAATGAAGATGATGTCCCATAGAAATCATACTTCCTCCACCTCCTCCAATTATTCTCCCTATCCCACAAGTTCAAGGTCACTCAAGCCCTATTGGCAAGACAAGGTCTAGGAGTGTTCACATCTTGGAGATGAAGTCACATACTGACAAGCTGGGAGAGTTGGGTGTCAAAGTCTTGAGAAAGTTGGTGGTTCAATCACTTTCTAAGTCACGTAGTGAGTTCCTTTGGGACTCCTGTGAAACAGACTATGACAAGACCCTTAATGATCTTATCTATTTGCTAAGATCAACTTCCTAAAACTTTATGGACATTGACAATGAAGACACTGGAAATCCAGAAAAAACATTCTCTTCCCAATGGAAAGGGATCGGCCATAGTCAAATCCATTGACCAAATGGTAAAGAGAAAATCTAAGTCTGTGATAGTACCGGTACCATTACCAAAGGGTCCATATGTTAAGTTGCCATAGGAATGGGCATTGGTTGCGAAGCTGCCAAATTTATCTAAGGATGTTAAAGTCAATAAGTTTGACTCTACTTCAGGTAAAGTCCACTATCTAACTCTGCTAAGTTTCTATTCGGAGATTCTTGATACATGATGTGACTGGGTCACATGTTGATGTTTTAAGAATCAAAGAGAACTGAAGAAACTTAAAGAAAGAATATGTTGAATCTGATCGCATAGATGGATTTCTATCGCATAGTTTGAAGATCAGATTCTTGAGCTACTTCTTAGGAGTTATGATATATTGCTTAGGAATAGATAACAACGAAGTTTTCATGTGCTTTTGCACTGTAAGGATAGTTTTTCCAGAAAGTTTTAAAACAAAAGAAATTTTTGATTTTATTTATTTTAAAATATCCTTACAATGACATCTGTGGATATTTTGTTACTTATAAGATTCCGTTAAGAGCAAGAGTGGAAATATGAATTTGATTCTCTCATTTGTGGTAATGTCTAAATTTACCAAATAAGGAAAGATTCTCGTCACCCAAGTTTCAGTTGGATAGAAACTTGGAATCATGCAAGTTGTATAGCATGATGGATGAGAACTTTCAAGAATTGAAAAAAAAAATTAAGACTAACTACTTGTTCACATGGACGTGTGAATCAAGTAACGGACTAAGGGATCGAGTACACATTCTTGTGCACTGATTAAGTCCACCACAAAAGATCGATAAGACTATTCATCATGATTTACTTAAGTTCAGTAAATATGGTTACACTCACAAGTTTTAGTATAATTCTGAAACATTGGAAAAGTTTCAATATAAGGCAGAACGAATACGAATAGTCAAATTAGGCAAAAAGATAAAAGTTTCTCAAATCTGAAAATATGGGAGAGTACTTTAGTATCATGCTTTGTGATCATCTTAATGATTAAGAAACCATAACATAATTAGTTCTCTAAGGAAATCTTAGTGTGTTCTTATGACCAAGAAGAGGAACTTCAATTGTTGAATGGTTAAATCAAGAAGGTGAGTCATACTTCGTTCCAAAACAATTCTTAGAGTTATACTCTAAGATTGTAACTTGAGTGACATGTCTTGAAGAAGGTTTAAAACACTTGTCAAATGTAAGAGTCAAAGTTTTCTACTCTTGTTCATTTGAAATTGGTAAGTTGTGATGTTTTGGATAAAATAAAGACCAACTAAGGCTAATTGTGTGAAGTGTTTGTCTTGATTAGAATCCTCACTATCTCTTGAATATCTGACAAGGAAGTCTTATATGTCAAGAGGACAGTGGGAGTGTTTAAGGTCTTGAAAGTCTTAAGAACTAATCAAGAATAAAACCTAAAGTTCCTCACTAGCACACGACTTGAGGTTTATAACCTATCGTGTTGACATATTTTGTGCCCATTCGAGTTAAAGTTGGCTTTGCATATGAGTTCTTAGAGTTCTCAATTGGTTGCACAAAAACATGGAAGCAATGGCTGCCCTTGAGCTGCCAGATGGTGTCACACCCCAAAACCAAGAACGGCATAAACGTTCTGGGGCGGAGGACGTCATGTACAGTATCACAACAATGAAAAGTGGTAAACAAGAAACAGTATCATCCATTGCATTAATAATATAATTATTATACAAGTGTGTTCTGTTAAATTTTGATAAACACTAAAGCATAAATCAAAATGGAAGATGAGTCTTCAACGAGCTCCATCTTCTCTAACCTTGCATCGGTACCTGTCTATGTTTGACCTGAGGATACAAGTTATTTTGAAAGAGAGTATCAGCTTTGAAGCTGGTGAGATCATAATTATTTTAGTGTCTTAATTTGTATGTATTGAAAATGTATGTGAATCATAAATATTGAAAATGTATGTAAAACAACTGTAAATGTTTGAAAAACTATACAAAATTCCTATGATTCCTACTATTATAACAGGGAGTCTTCTACCAAGACTTAACTGATTTATATGTAGCCTTCTACCAAGGCATCTAGTGTCTGTGTGTGTCTCTTGTAAGAGTGTGTATTTTCACAAGTCTGACTATCATTAACCAAAAAGATAGTTTCTACATTACTGTGCGTCGTGTGAATGTTCACGAAGCGAATGTAATGGGAAAATGAAATAATACTATGGTGTAGTGTCGAACTACAACCGTACCAATTACCTAAAGTCTATGGTAATTCTTCTAAGTACTATAGCATTTGTTATAAATAACTACATCAGTACTCAACTGCCTTATTTGAGGGATAAGGTATGATGTGATGGCTAGATCCCAGGCTATACGCTCCCCTGTCAAAGGGATTTTGGGACCTACCCACGACCCCTACATGTATGCAAGCCGTGAGCATCCACATTACTATGATCATGTATACCCGATATAACTATCACAATTGCGTTGTGATTCATCGGTATAGTTAGATCCTGAACTGGTTCCATGCTATAGCACCTAGTGACGTCTGTTCTACGTATATGTAAGCGTACTCATGTAAGTGTGATCATGTAAACATATCTATGTAATAGTATAGTAATGTACTGTAATGTTCTAGCTCTAATGTATGCTCTCTCTATCTAGCAAGCATAGTAATGTACTGTAATGTTCTAGAAAGTATTGAATCATGAATGACTTGACTCATTGTATGATATCGTGTTATAGTAATAGTTCTAGTATCTTCCTAAACTACCCATGTGGTAGCTTACTAGTAATTTAACTGGTACGTATGAACATGGATGTATACCCTTCCTACCCAAGGGCATTGGCTGAACTGGAAGGACCTTTATGACTATATATGTACACATGATATATAACTAATATTTAAACGACCTTTGGACGGGTACCCGATATCCCACCAGACCACATCCAAATCGAGGAAAAGGAAACAGGGTGGATAGCCTTCCTAAGTCTTTTAAACATTTCTGATATAACTATACATATAGAGGCATGAAATTTATAATATAAAAGCATAAAATAAGTTTTGTAAAACCTTTGAACATAATTTTTATCTAAGAAAAGATCGACTTGATGTCAATCTATAAAACGGTTCGAAGGCATGGGTTTGATAAAACAGTTTAGTATAAAGAAGCATTTGTTTGAAACACAATTGTAAATAAGTTTGAATTGAAACATATAGAATAAAAGGTGCAATGTAATAAGGAGTTTTAAACACATAAAGTGTTTATGAAAAACATTTGAAGGAAACTGTTTGGTAAAACGGCTAATGAGTAACCAATCATTTGAATGCTGCTTATTAATCACAAGTGATTGATATAATAACTAGCATGATTCTACTTGTATCCCCCCCCCCATAAAACAATTAAAAACAGTTAAAACATTGATTGAGGGGTATGAACTCACCTGTTGTGGGTGATTCGGATGAACTGATGAGGCAGGACTGCTAGGTGTTAAGTGAAGACTTTAGACACACACAATGGTCCTAATTACATATGATGACATATTTATATAAACAATTAGTGATTATAACACTAATTAAACATGTATAAATATCCTAATGCAAGGAAAACACTTTGGACAAGTGCTAGGAGGCTAATGGGTTGCAACAAAGGAGTGCAAGACCTCTTATGGGAGTTTATGGTCAAAAGACCATATGTGTTGGAGTTTACGGCCCAGGGGAGTAAACTCTGTCCGTAAACTCTCTTTAGGGTCACTAAATGAAACCTAACATTATTACCACGTAAGTGGTGAAGTGCTTCAAGGCTTAAACAAGTGTTTGGGTGGGTTTAAGGCCTTAAAATGGCCTTGCTTGATGTTCACGACCCTAGGACCACTCCCCCATGAGTTTACAGTCGTAAACTCATGGTAAGGAGTACCATTTGATGTTTTGAGGTTTGTAACACTTCAAGGATATGATCTATGTTGGGTTCTAGGCATAAGGAAGGAGTTAGGGTGTCATTTGTCCCATTTATAGGGGTTTACGGCCCAAGAACTTGTCTTGGCCGTAAACTCCTTTATCCTTGTGATTCCGTATGTTTTCTAGGCTATAAGCACGTTTGGGTACATGTCTAAATTAGTCTCTTGGCTTAAGGAAGGTTTTTAAAGCATTTTGACACTTAAAAATGGAGTTCACGGCCCAAGAACTTCCTTGGCCGTGAACTCACTTCTAGCCTTGATTCTTAATTGTTTTGTGGTCTAAAACATGTAATGGTGGCTTCTAGGTTCATTCCCAAGGCTTTGAGGGACATTGGTCACACTTTTGGCCCTTAAAAAGGAGTTTACTCTCCAAGTGTTCTTGGGCGGTAAACTCCCGAATCTTGGGGTTTTGATCCGATTTTGATGCTATAAAACACAATCTAAGCTATATAATACAACTACATAGAAGTACTCACGATTTGGGATAAAAACCCAAAGATCCGAGAGAGAGAATTTGGCTTTTCTCTAGTTGGAAATGTAACTAATGAATGAACATGGTTCAGATTTCTATATATAGTCCTGGGATTTTTGGCAGAAAATATTTTTATTCCCGGAATGAACTCTAATATCCTAGAGTATTGGAATAACAGTGTTGCAGAAAACCCTAGTGCACCCACTCTCCTGATATCTCCTTAAGTGTATATCCTGAAAAACTGTCAAACTTATACCCAAAGTATGGAATTTCACTGTAAAAGTTCTAACTTCTATTGGCTTGATATGGTTTGTTTAGAATGGAAATTTCGGGTTGTCACAGATGGCAAGAAATTAAGATTGAGTTCATTCCATATGAGTTTGGATTTGTCATTATCCTTGTCTTGTGACTATGGTTTTGACAATTCACATGGATAAGAACACATACACCATTAAATCTAAGGGTCATAAGGTTTCTCTCCGATTCCTGAAAATGATGGTGAGGAAACACTTCCACCAAGTAGATTTGAAGTAAATAGCAATTGTGATATTTGCATTCTCAAAAGTCGTTAGTGGAGCTGTGTGGTTAACCGGCACACTAACATGGACTTGTGAGAAGTGGCAAAAAGGTCTAAACAATTGAGACTATGATTACGGCATCTCTTTTCATAGTTCTAAAATTTTTTAGACACACCTGTGAGCTATCTAAAAGAGCTGTATGATTTTGATAAAGTTTTATCAAAACAATCTACTATCAGAAATCTGAACTTTGGTAAGAAAGTCAGCTAATTTCTGAGTACATGTCAAAGCAAGTGGGAGCATAAGTGTTATGCTAATAATCATCATGTTAGTGGGAGCATGATAATTATGTAAAAGGTTGCAAGTTAGAAATGTTAATTATAGAAAACAAAAGTTTGAACTGGGAAAGAGTTGTTTTGCTATAATTAAGGGAGAGGAAATTATACTTCATCTCAAATTTAAAAGCTTAGATTGAGGTTTTAATTGTATTTAGCAAGGGTATATATATGAATTTCATGTTGGAATGGCTCAACATAAGGAAATTCTGTATATGGGTCCATTATTTGCGTTCTAAAATTCGATTATGATTATGGCATCCCTTTTCATAATCTGAATTATAAGAACTTGGCAAATAGAAATGGAAATGTTATAGCAAAATACTGGTTTAGTCTTTATGTGAGACATCATGAATTGTGTCCCATATGCTTCGGATATAGGATCGATTACATGTGCTATATTCATCCTTTCTAAAAAAATTTCCAAATGCCTGGGGCATTAAGAAGGGAAAAGGTCTAAAATTGGATATGAATAAAAGGATTAAATAATTATCGAGGATAATCTAAGGTTTACCAAAGATTGGTTGCTCAAGGACAGTTGGAAGTATAGTGATAATTCTGGAAGGACCATATTGACATAATATGTAAGAGGCAACTCTTGTTCAGAAGTGATAGTCAAAATGGAATATGGAAATGTTTCAAAGTTAGAAATTATTCAATCTGTGTAAGATTAGGAAACTTAATGCAAGAAGGATGTTTCCAAGGAGTTGATCTCCTTTGTAATGCTCTGTAATGTTTGTTGTCAAGTCTTTCTGACTTAGTGCATAATCATTACAAGAGGATCAATGCATATAAGTTTAGAATCTAACAGATTTCAGTAAATGGCATGAATTAGGAATTCTTGCATTTGCAGTAAGGCTTTGGGACTATGAAAAGTGGATCATTGGAGTTATGTTCAATTGATCTATTTCACAAAGTAAAGATCATAGACAAACATAGTATGCATACTTGGTGTATGGCATGACTAGTGTTTCGAAAACATAGTGTACATGCTTGGAGCATGGGACAACTATTGTTTTAAATTCAAGAATAAAGTTGATAGCTGAAACAGTATACAACGAATAATGTGTAATCATATGGTGATAAATAAAAGGTGTTTCATTTATGTTCATAGGTTTTGATACCATATTGGATTCAATTATTATTGTGTTTCACTTTGCATGTTTTAACTTCCGGAATAACTAGGTCATTATTTTGGATGACTAAGTTATTCATGTTGAGTTTTGAGCAATCTAACACTCCTAAGTGTACATGCAACCCTAAATACCTTGGATCTATGTTTTCTCTATTATACATGCAAGTATCAACTTTCCAAGGTATTGTTCTATTCTAGCATACAAAACTTTGAATAACAGAAGTTAGAATAACATACCTTTAGTTGATGCTTGTCTTCATGAAGCTTGAGTGCCTAGTGCCCCAAGTGTGACACCTCAAATGGTTCACACAACACCATAAGCACTTGGAATAACTTAGAGGGAAATTAGAACACTTCAAAAATCGGCTTCCCCTCCATGCATATCATAGTCCCCCGATTTTCCCAAGAAAGAGATCACTATATAGTGTGTTACAATTTTGGTAAACCCTAATTGTCATGGCTATCCATTTCCATGAATCCATGGGTTCAAATACACCATGGAGCATCCAATGGGTTTTAGCCCAACTTGATAATCCATGGAGCATTAGCCCACTATATAAGTATGCATGATTTACACAATCAACCCATATATTTAATTAGTCTTCTTTTGATCACATAATTAATTCTAAATTAATTATTGATCAATACTAATTAAATAATCTTATTAATATATTAGAACTTATAATATATTAATAAACCTTAAGTGTTATTTCTCTCATTTTAGTCTTTCCAAGTGCATGATGCCATGCAACCCAAATGGACCATGTCGGGTCGGGTCAAGTCTTACCAAGTATAGTTATGGACTTAGACATTAATCCAATAGTCTCCCACTTGGATAAGTCTAAAACTATTATTGCAAGTATGACTTCAGAACCTGACTGGCAATCGTAGCTCTCAAAAGCTTATGTCGATCTCTGACCTTGTCGATGAACTTTGACCTCTGTTGATGACTTGTCCATTAGATAAGTGATCATATATTCCTCCATTCTAGATATCATGTGGACTGAGACATGGATTATAATTATTCTCTCTGTCCATTTGTTGTTTCCCGATTTCTAATTTATGACGACTGACTAATTGAACAAATCAAATCAGTCCAGGCCTGGCCGAGCACTTACTTTTGTCATCACTAAATCATCGAGGTGCCCACAGATATCGCTTTTATCCCGAAGATAAATGGAATGGATAAACTTCGACTCATATGCTTGTACTAACTACTTGTTGAATCATACACAAAGGCACATTTTATAACATCAATTTACCAATGCGTTTTCGTGCAATCAATGTATAACCAACTCATAGTCAACAACTGATATCTCTAGGTTTGAAGAATATAAGATATTATCGTCACATGATTCACTCGTGATAAAATCCATGAAGTGAATCCAAATGAGCGTGGTTTGAATCCAATACTCAGCCCTTATGAGTACTCATGAACATTGTAGCAACCATTGCATTGTCTAAAGCACTTTAGACAAATCATACAAGCGAAATTCACGACAGTCTTGATTCATATCTACTTCCAATATATGACCGATTGTGGATGGTTTGAATAACTTGGTCATTCAGGAGAATGACCTAGTTGTTCTTGAAGTCAAAACATGCAAAGTGAAACACAAAATAATACTAGTCCTATATGGCCTCAACACTTTGAGCGTAAATAAAACACCTTTTATCTAAGCACCATATTGATCACTCATTATTCATGTTTCGATTAATCAACTTAATACTTGAATTGAAACAGTAGTGATGCCATGCTCCAAGCATGCATATTATGCTTCTCTAAACAATAGCTATGCCATACTCCAAGTATGCACACTATGTTTACATGTGGTCATCTCTTTGTGAAATGTATATCAATTGAACATGACTTCAATGATTCTCATTTCACAATCCCAATCCTTATTGTAAATGTAAGAATACCAAATTCTTGTCATTTACCGTAATCTATGCAATGATCCTCCTGTAATGATATTCACACAAGTCACAAAGACTTGGCAACAAACATTACAAAGTATTCCAACGGAAAGCAATTCCATGGAGATGAAGTGTCAAATTCAAAGTACATTCCTTTGAACATCCTTCTTTGCATTAAGTTCTTTAATCTTGCACAGATTCAAAGAATAACTTCCACTTGTGGAAACAATTCCATATTCCCATCTTGACCGTCACTTTTGAACAAGAGTTGCCTCTTTCCAAAATATGCCAATACGATCCTTACTCTATACTTCCAATTGTCCATGAGTAACCAAACTTTGGAAAACCCCAAATTGTTCTCGACAATTGCTTAATCATCTTAGTCATATCCAGTTCTAATCCCTTTTCCCTTCTTAACACCCTAAGCATTAGGAAAATTTAGAATGGATGAATATTATAACAAATGCAATCGATCCTATATCCGAAGCATATGGGATACGATTCATGCTATAAAATTTTTATTTGCCATGTTCTCATAATTCGAACTATGAAGAGGGATGTCGTAATCATAATCAAATTTTGAGAAAGCAACATATATAGAAATTCCTTATGTTGAACCATTCCAACATAACATTCATATATATTCTTGACTAAAGTTGATTAAAATCTCAATCTAAGCTTGTAGAATTGGAATGAAGTATAAATTTCTCTCCCTTAATTATAGTAAAACAACTTTTTCAAAGCGAGTTGAAACTTTTGTTTTCTATAATTAACATTGCTAACTTGCAACGTAATCATCATGCTCCCACTAGCATAATGATTATTATCTAACTAGCATAACACTTTATGCTCCCACTAGCTTTGACATGTACCTAGAAATCAGTCAGATTTCTAATACTAGATTGCCTTGATAAGAATTTATCAAATCATACACCTGGAGTCTAAACCTTTCCTTAGATAGCTCACATGTGAGTCTAAACCTTTGCCATTCTCATTAGTTAGTGTGCTGGTTAACCACGCACGCTCTACTAACGACATGAGAATGCAAACTTCACACTTGATATCCACGTAAATCTACTTAGTGAAAGAGTTTCCTCACTATCATTTTCATGAATCAGAGAGAAACCTTATGACACTTAGATTTTGATGGTGTATGTGTTCCTATCCATGTGAATTTGACATAACCATAATCACACGACAAGGTTAATGACAAATCCAAATTCATATGGACTGAACTTGTGCATTCTTAATTTCTTGCCACCTGGTAGCACAAGGGCCTGCCATTGCTTCCAAGTTGTTATGCAACCAGTTGAGAACTCTCAGAACTCCAATGCAAAACCAACTTTAACTGGAATGGGCACAGAATATGTCAACACGATAGGTTACAAACCTCCATTCGTGGTCTAGTGATTAACAAAACTCTTGATTAGTTCTTGAATCTATCTTAAGATCCTTTTAAGACACCCACTGACCTCTTGACATATAAGATTCTCTTTGTCAAGAACCATTCCTTGACAAAAACAAATATTCAAGAGTTAGTGCAGATTCTTATCAAGTTAAACACTTCTCATAATTGGTCTTAGTTGGTCTTTGTTTTATCCAAAACATCACAACTTACCAATTTCAAATGTACAAGAGCAAGAACACATTTTACTCTACATTTAAAAAGTGTTTTAAACCTTTCTTAAGATTATGTCACTCAAGGCTTAATCTTGGAGTATGACTCTAAGATTTAATTTTGGAACGAAGTATAATTTATCTTTTGATCTAACCATTTCAACAATTCACGATTTCTCTCCTTAGCCAAACAAAATGAACTAAGGTGCCTTAGAGGATCAATTGTGGCATGGTTTCATAATCACTAAGATAATCATAAATCAAGATACTCAAGTACTCTCCCATCTCTTCAGATTAGAGAAACTTTTATCTTTCTGCCTTATTTGATTCTTCTTACTCATTATGTCTATCATTGAAACTTCTCCAATGATCCAGAACTATATTTAAACTTGTAAGTATAACCATATTTACTAAACTTTAGTAAATCATAATGAATAATCTTATCAACTTTGTGGTGGACCTGATCAGCGCACACCCAAGTGTATCCGATCCCTTTGTCCTTCACTTGATTCACATATACATGTGAACAAGGTATTAGATTTAATTTCCCAAATATATAAAAAAAATTCTCATGATCATACAATATAATTTGCATGATTCCAAGTTTCTATCCAAATGAAACTTGGGTGATGAGAATCTTTCCTTATTTGGTAAATTATGACACTTCCACTAACGAAAGAATCACATCCATTTACCCATATTGCTTATCAATGGAAACATATAATCAACAATTTTTCACAAATGCCATTGTAAGGATACTTAAAATAAATAAAATCAAAACCATTTTTCTTTTGTTTTAAAACATTGCGGAAAAATTTATCCTTACAATCCATATGGAAAACTTGTTGTTATCTATTCCTAAGCAATATATCATAACTCTTAAGTAACAACTCAAAATTCTGATCACCGAACCATGCGATCGAAATCCATCTTCGTGATCAGAATCAGCATATACTTCCTTTAAGTTTCTTCACTTTTTCTTTGATTCTTAAACCATGAACATGTGACCTCGTCACATTATGCAATAAGAATCTCAGAATAGAAACTTAATAGAGTTAGACAATGGACTTTACCTGAAGTAGAGTCAAACCTATTGACTTTACCATCCTTAAGATGTTTCAGGTAAATTTAGCAGCTTTGCAACCAATGTCTTTCCTTTGGCAACAGAATCATATGGACTCTTTGGAAACGGTACATGGGACTATCACAGACTTAACCTTTCTCTTTACCATTTGGTCAACCGAGTTGACTATGGCCGATCCCTTTCCATTGGGAAGAGAAAGTTTTTCCTGGACCTCCAATGTCACCATTTTCAATGTCCAAATAGGTTTGGAAAGTAGATCTTCCAATCCAATTTGCTTTACTAATGCTCCAAATCACTGCTGATTTAGCATCATCAAGCAAATAGGTAAGATCATTAAGGGTCTTGTCGCGACCTGTCATCAGGGAGTGACTGAAGAACTAAGTCAACAGCCAGCTACCTCGAGAGTTCGACACCCGACTCTCCCGACTTGTCAATATGTGGCTTAATCCCCAAGATCTAAGCACATAGACTTTGCTTGCCAATAGGGATTGAGTGACTTCGAACTTATCAAGTCTTAAAACTTGTGGGATAGGGAGATTTATTGGAGGAGGTGGATGAAGTGAAGTATGATTTCTAGTCCCCACAAATGCCCAACAAAGGGATTGATCTTTCACCTTGATTGCCATTTGGGATATCATCTTCATTAGGAAGCTTATTCCTAAAATTTGGGAAGACCATAGTTGTCTAAACTAGACATCTATAATGGGAGAAATTCAGGTTAGTTGATTTAAAGTCCTTAATATAATACCCAATATGAAATATAAAGGCTAGGACCCAACAGCCTATTTATAACTGGAAGAGGGATGCCGTAATCCAAATTATAAAATAGTTGAAGGTAGGTAAATGACGATTTACCAATTTCCACCATGAAAACGAAATATTTTATTATTAGGTTTTATTGGTTTTCAAACTCCTAGATATTTTGAGATACATTGAACTTTTCAATAGCATGTTTGAATCTCGATTGTGCCCTCTCAAATTTGTGACTAGGATGCCGAGGATCACAAACAAGGTGTGAATAACCATACAAATTGACTTGGTACCCTTAACAATATTACCTAATCGATGTGCCGGTTAACCACACACGCTCCACCGATCTATAATAAAGTCAAGTTACCCTTTGCCACTCTTACTAGTCCATGTTAGTGTGCCAATTAACCACACACGCTCCACTAACGACTTGGTAAGGTACAAAGTGTAATTTTATGGGCTAGCACCTTTTCACATTTTCCTAAGCAACTAAGATTGGGAATTTATAAGTGTTTAGTTACTTAGTATTTTTCATTATACTTTTAATGAAGGGAGAATTATAGTCCATTCCTACCCGTTCGGCTAACGACCCTCCACCAGTCAAGGAAGCGGTGGATGAGAGTGGACACCCATTAAACTGCCATTATATAGGCAGTAACCTTATACCCCCCTTATAGACCGGCTTCATGAATGAGGCCTACTAACTGTAAGATTGACTTCCTCTTATACATATCTATATAATTAAAATTATAATAATAGTATAAGGGTTAAATTTTAAACCTTTTAAAATTTCAATGTTCAATTTGGAATTAAAGTATACATGAGGAGTAACTTTTCAAATTCCAAAACTTGAGGGAAAGTTTTGAAACTATTTCAAGACTCTTTAAATCATAACTTATGAGTTTAATGGTTCATTAAAATGAAGACTCTTCATTTTAATGTAACCCCTTATTTTTTAAAAACACTTTAAAGAAGTGTCTCTTCAACATCCATAACTTGAGGACAAGCTAAATCCAAGTTAGACAGGACCTCCGAGATTCTTATCAGAATCGGTTTTGTGCCTCGCACAAACTAGACCTACCCCGCGAACTCAGTAACGTACTTTCTACTGTACGCATCTCGATCGTGAAACCATACCTTTCCATTAGGACTCTTTCCAGTCCACTCGTCGAGATCCTCGCCTTCGTATTAGAACCGTAGTGACCCTCGACCGAGAGGTCAAGCGGACGAAGCAACGCCGTCGCCAGTTAGTGAAGGTTTGTTGGAATGCCAACCGAGAGCCCGATTTCACTTAAGTGCACTAGAACCAATCGATTAGGAAGTTTCCTCCTCACGACTCGATCATTCGTGCATACTTCCTTGCCTAAATTCTAATTTCGGGAAGAAATTCCCTTTAACAGGGGGATGATGTGACAACCCGAAATTTCCATTCTGAACAAACCATATCAAGCCAATAGATGTAGATCAGTTACAGTGAAAATTCAGACTCCGAGTGTAAGTTAGGCAGTTTTCAGGATTTACACTTAAGAAGATATTAGGAGAGTGGTTGCACTAGGGTTTTGTGCAACACTGTTATTCCACTACTCTGACATTAGAGTTCGTTCCAGGAATAAAAATATTTTCTACCAAAAATATTTCAGGACTATAAATAGAATTCTGAACCAAATTGGTTCATTAGTTGAATTCCAATTAGAGAAAAGCCAAATTCTCTCTCACGGATCTTCGGTTTTTTATCCCAGATTGTGAGTATACTTCTCTAGTTGTTTTATACTACTTGTTATAAGCTTAATAACATAGATTGCTTGCCAAATAAGTGAGATCCGGGAGTTTACCGCCCAAGAACGTTCTTGGGGAGTAAACTCCATTTTAAGGTCCTTAAGGATTCAAATGACCCTCAAGGCTTTAGAACTCGAACTAGAAGCCTTAAACTCATGCTTGATACCAACAACACCATTAGAAATCATGGCTAGCAGGGAGTTTACGGCCAAGAAGCTCCTTAGGCCGTAAACTCCATGTTTTAGGTGCCAAAATGCCTTAAAACTTTCCCTAAGACTTAGACTTTATTTTTGGCATGTACTCCTAAGTGTTTAGAACCTAGAAAACATAAGGAAAACACAAGTGTTGAAGAGTTTACGGCCAAGAGTAATTCTTGGGCCGTAAACTCCTATTAAGGGGTCAAAGGACACCCTAAATCCTTCCTTAGGCCATGAGACAATTTGGGCATGTACCTAGATGAGTTTTGGACTAGTTAAAATACTTAGAACACCAATAGTGAGGGATTTTACGGCCCAAAAGGTTCCATGGCCGTAAACTCCATAAAATGGTGCTAAATGTGCCATGAACCCTCCTAAAGCCAAGTACTAAAGTCTAGATTTGGTCCTAGAAATGTTTGAGACTTGAAAGCACCATAAGAACCCTCCCAAGGGAGTTTACAGCCGTAAACTCCAAGGGATTATGGTCCCATGGCCGTAAACTCCTTAAAGGAGTTGATATGGCACCCTAAGACTTGATTTAGCCTTGAAACAATTCACCACATGAGTTGTATATTTGATAGACTTCATTTAGGGGCTTGTTGAGAGTTTACGGCCAGGAGCTTACTCCCCTGGGCCGTAAACTCCAAGACATATGGTCTTTAGACCATAAACTCCCATTAAAGGCATTACACTCCTTTGTTGCAACCCTTTAGCCTCCTAGCACTTGACCAAAAGTGTTTCCTCGCGCTTAAATGTTATTACTTGTATAATTAGTGTTTTAATCACTAATTATTTATATACATATGTTTTTATATGTAATTAGGATTATTGTGTGTGTCTAAGTCTTCACTTGACACCAAGCACTTGTCCGATACTTCCGTACGATAACAGTCTGTTCAATTCCAGTCACTTACTACAGGTGAGTTCATACCCCTTAACTAATGTTTTAAATTGTTTTAAATGTTTTATGGGGGGGATACAGGTAGAATCATGCTACTTCTCATATCAATCACATGTGATTAATAAGTAGAATTACGCTAGTTATTACATCAATCACATGTGATTAATATATAGCATTCAAATGATTTGGCTACTCATTAGCCGTTTTACCAAACAGTTTCCTTCAAATGATTTTTATAAACATTTTATATGTTTTAAAATCCTTATTACACTGTACATCTTCTCCGTACATTACCTTTTCAAACTTATTTACAACTGTGATTCGAACAAATGTTCCTTATACTTAAACTGTTTTATCAAACTTATGCCTTCAAATTGTTTTATAGATTGACATCAAGTCGATCATTTCTTGAATAATATTTATGTTTCAAATGTCTTATAAAAACTTATTTATGCTTTTATATTATAAATTGCATGCCCATATATGTATAGATGTATAAATAATGCTTAAAGGGCTTAGGAAGGCCATCCGCCCTATTTCCTTTTCGCGTCTTGAGATGTGGTCTGGTGGGATTTCGGGTGACCATCCGAAGGTCGTTTCCATATTAATTATGTATCAAATATACATATATAGACATAAAAGCACTTCCATATTCATACGTACTAGACACATCATTAGTAAGTTACCATCAGGGTAACACAGGATCATACTATTACAACTGCTAGATCAATGAGTCAGTTCATTCATGAGTCTATACATCACATTACTATGAGAACATATACAACTATACTAGGAGGAGAACATATACAACTATACTAGGATGAGAACATATACAACTATACTAGGAGGAGAACGTATACAACTATACTAGGATGAGAACATATACAACTATACTAGGAGGAGAACATATACAACTATACTAAAACGATTACATTACTAATCTTGCTAGAACAGTTCATTACATTACAGCTAGAACAGTTCATTACATTACATATACAAGAATACTTTAATTATTGTGATTTAAATCGGAGCATGACTTAAATGTCATGGCTCGAGTTGTAGCCAGAATTCTCTTGAAGGGAGAGCGTGAGTTTGCATATAGATCTATACTGGATTGACAATCCTACACCTTGCTGCTAGCTACAGCCGGACCTGCAGGTCTGCGGGTGCCAAACGTCATTCCGTTATTACGACCATTCAGTATGTCGTTGTTACTAGTCGATAGTATGGTGCAATTTATCACATAATGCCTTAGCCTAAAATCCGGTTTAAGGTAGTTAGTACGGTAGTAGTCCTTTTAGAGCTACGTTTTAGTACTACATTAATTTTCCCATTACATATTTTTAGTGATAACCTCACTTAAACATAAATGTACAAACTATATTTTTGGATAATGATAGTTATACTTTGGAAAATACATACTCTTACAAGAGACACACATACAGAACAATTAGGTCTTGGTAGAAGACACCTTCAGATACTAGTAGGAATCATAGGGATTCTAGGGTTTTTCAAACACTTACAGTTCATATACACTTTCAAATTCTTACAATACATACACTTACAAATTCTTACTTACAAATACTTACATACAAATTGAGACACTAAATACTTATGATCTCACCAGCTTCAAAGCTGATACTCGCTTTCAAAATTACTTGTATCCTCAGGTCATCATAGACAGGTACCGATGCAAGGAGAAAGGAAGATGGAGCTTGTTCAAGACTTATCTTTCATTTTGATTTATGCTTTAGTGTTTATCAAAATTTGACAGAATACAATTGTATAATAATTATTTTATTAATGCAATGGATGATGTTGTTGCTTGTTTACTACTTTACATTGTTGTTGATATTATACATGACGTCCTTCGCCCCAGAACGTTTCCGCCGTTCTTGGTTTTGGGGTGTGACAGATTGGTATCAGAGCATTGTTTATAGTGAATTAAGTATATCAACCCATAAAAGATATACTAACTATAAATACATAAGGGATTAAAAATGCTCTGACCAAGAGTTTATACGTTAAATAGTAAAATATTTAAGTAGGTATACGTGTTGCATTCATACTAAAATCAGTGTCACTAGGACAGTACAAAAGAATTACGATTGTTGGGAAACACAAGTGGGCTTAGAGACATATGGTCAAAACTGGGAAGATATAGCTTGATCGCCTATATTATCGGAGGGTTGACTAGCATGTGCCTAAGTTTAAGTGTGTGGTTGCAACAATGCTAAAATCTTACCAACCCTACCACAATGAGAACAATAGAACATAACATTAAAATTTAAATACTATAGGAGTATTTGGTGTTACTATAAGTACTTTATACTTGAGAATTAAAACGGGATCTTCATTACTAAGTTGATAGTTGCTAAGTGGATACACTAAGGCTATATGTAATTAGGATGTTATAGACTTAGAATCAGTGATAATTTTGCCTAACCCCTATTCTGTGTGAATTTGGAAATAAGGTCACTTATTTGAAGGTCTATCCTATTTAGATTACACATAGCTGGTATGCACTTCACAAATAGCGATGTAACTAATGAAGGTTTTCTAAATAATTATCTAGATGGTTCGTCTAATAATTATTCTCTTACCCTAAATTCTCGCATAGAAAACATAACTGGACTCCATCCCCTCAGCAACCAGTATCTTCCGACTGAAGTCAGAGCTGGTTGGTTTGGAGAAGAACCAGAGAATGATCATCCTGTTCCCCTTGAATGATCACCATGAATAAGACCTTTCGTACGATGCTAACTACGAACCAGAGGTTGAGAACCTACCCTAAGCAGCTCCCTTTCCAATTCCTAACCCTCGTCCGACTTTTATGACCCGACCCCCTGAGTGAGTGGAATGCTAGGAAACATTGAGCCAAGGACAAGATCAGCCCATGCCTTTTAATGGCGACCGAAGCTTTTACGACTTGAGCAATGGGGGCTCCGCAGATAGAGTCTTGCCAATCTTGGTCCGCAGAATGGCCCGAAATGAGATTCAAGGCAGGACAACCCTACATCAGATTACAGAAGTAGTCGCCTATGCTAGAATGCATACCCTCCACACCATTCATCTAGAAGATGCTCTCGAGAGATCAGAGAGAAACCATGATAGCTTGCTGCAGACACTGGCTGAATCAGGAGTCGAAGTCTTAGAGCTCCGAGTACGCCAGGGGGGTGTGCGTAAGACAGCTACTTGACATGGAATGTCAATTGGCTGAACTAAGAGTTCACCAGAGGGATGACCGTCGCCAGTAGTAGAAGCTTTACTTTACTTCTTTATTAAAAAGAATCGTATTTTTCTGTCTACGCCTGATGTGGCATTTTCTATGAAATTATCTTGCACCGTAAGTACTTTAGCTAGGTCTTTATGCTGTCAGGGACAATCTTCTATGGATATAATGTAAGACCTTTACAAGGTCATTTTTCCCCGAATCTTTACGTCGTGAATATCAAAGATATTGACAGCCGGCTAACTTCTGTGTCATTCTTTATTCAAGTACTCTTATCATTCTTTCATTAGAGTCTATCTGAATCATGCTTTAGCCAAGTCATTGGACTATATCAAGTTAGATCCGGAGACATTTCCAAGTCTCTATCAGTGGTTGGATCTTGTAATTCACCAACCCACGATACCTCAGCTCGAACGACGAACGTTTTGAGACCATCCTACGAACTTACTTCCACCCGTTACTAGGACTGCATCATAGAGATGTAGGTCAAACCTTCGCGAACATACTTTCATTCTGTACTAGGACTGCATCATAGGGATGTAGGTCAAACTTTCGAGAACATACTCTTACTCTTTACATGAACAATCTAAGTACATCAGGGTCGACCAGAATCGCTCACAAAATCTTTATTCTTTCGTGTTAACAGAATCATGTCGTCATCTGGAAGCAATCAGTCGAACCGCGAAACGTCCGCTTTTCCTATGGACGCCGCTGCCTTTCAAACGGCAATTACAGCTATCGTAGTGGCTGTCGTAACCGCGGTCCTTGCGCACCGTAGCGCTATCAGCACAGTCAATGCTGCTGATGGGAATGATGTTTCCAATCGTGGTATCCATCCAGGAGGTTGCCAAACAGTAACAGTCACAGGCTCGCAAAGCGGAAAAGCAGAGAACAAGAAACGAAAGCGTCAAGCCCGGAAAGAACGCAAGAGATCCCAAAAGCTGGCTATACAACAGCAGCGAGTGGAAACCCCTGCCGTTCCCGTACTGCGCAGTCCATACGAGGGAAAACTCCCGAAGTGTGATAGGTGTAGTTTCCATCACCATGGGGCTTGCCATGAGATGCAATGTTGCAATTGCCTAAACATAGGGCATCATGCTCGTGACTGTGGAGCACCGAAACGACCCATCACTCAAGACCCTTTCATCGGGACTAACCCTACACACAAGATGAGTGTTAGCGCAGAATGATTTAAGAAGAAATTTTCAAGGTGGAGTAACGAGGAAGGCACTCGTGTCCACATAACATTGGCTAAACACCGAAATCCCGTCACCAGAGCTAGTACTAGCCAGTCATGCCACCAATGTGGTGAGACAGGGCACTTCAAGAAAGATTGCCCGATAGCAAAGAACTCTGGCGTAGATGGGAGGATTCTCAGGAACACAGCTGCAGGAGAGCCTGCTCGGGAACCACGTTAAATGTAATTTAGTCGTTTCGTTGTAACAGACTTATAAACTATCTAGAACTAGTGCAACTAGAGTCTTACCTTTTGCGAGATCCTGACTGTATAAGGAGTCTCATGCTGCGGATACTTGTCTTATGTACTATATCTTATTCGCAGCAATAGTCTTGTGGTAAATCTAAAGTACTGTAACTCTTGTTCGTGGTTGCACGGTTGTGTTTTGTCTGTAAACATCTTATGTTCAAATCTAATGTCTTTAAGATTCATTATGATTTCGACATTATCATACGACTCGATTTAATTTGATCCTCACAAAAACAGCTTCATGCGTACATCTCTTTTCTTCTAGATCACTTTTCCAGCGAAACATCAGAACGCCGAAGTACTCATTCCAGGAGTACCTCTTAATTATTTTCTTTCCGAAGAAATCCCCGAAGTACCACTCGTGCAGTACGTCAAGTTCAATTTCAGGAATTCATGCGGATGATCTATCACTGAGGAATGTATACATAAGAGTGTTATATAATCAAGGTTCTACAGGTTTAGAATTAATGATTTCGCCTTAACTCTTTTCCTCATTGGGATGTGAGGGTAAGGAAGAATCAGTTATTTGACTACCTTTTTAACCTTAATTATATACGACTCGTATACACGAGATTGTGATCGTGAAGCCCTGTATGAATTCTAAAATGGACTTCAGGACGGAGAACTGCCTAAGTATATGAGTAATCGCATCGTCATGCGAACAAACTTAGAACCCAGTACGACTCCCGAAAACAGATCGCCCTATAGTTTAAACACCGACGGAGATACCAGAACAGTACAAGCAACTTAGCGAACTACACAGAAAATAGAATTAGAAGACTAGGTTTCTCACCCTAGAGAACCCCGGTCATATTCTCGCAGAGATCGACGGATCGCGTTGTATGTACCTCGGTTATTGAGAACTCCGTCAAGATTTCCATAGAAATCGTTATCTCTGCCTCGCATAGATGAAATCGTTGAGCAAACACCAGGAAAGAATTACTTCCAGGAATGGATCTGAGATCCGAATATCACCAGTACGAGTGTTAGGGAAAGATGCCCGGAAGACTACCTCAAGAACTCGATGCGGAGACTTCGAGTCCGTAGTGATACCCTTCGGATAGGACCAATACGCCCATAGCTTTCATGAGCTAAACGAGTAGGGTACGTCTTTCTTACTTGGATCAGTTCATCATTTCTCCATGTAATGACTTACTTATCTACCCTTGTAGTAAGATGGAACCCATGGGAACATTACCTCCAGAGGAACTTCATGTGAAGTTCTCTAGGCACGAGTTTTGAAATTGAGGAGTCAAATTTCTATGACACACTGTTAGTAATGTGAGAAATTTTGAGCACTTCTTAAATTTGCCGGAACCGTTGAGCATTTATCGACACCAGAGACGCCGACAGTTTTTCGTCAAATTCTAGGTCTTACCGACCTGCCGCCTTAGTTCATTTAGAACTCCTCGCAAGCTACAGAAACTCGTACGACTTTGACCCAGCAAGGGGTGGCCTTTGACTCGGAAGTTACGCAAGAAAAGGAACATTTGAGATTCCAAGTGAGTGACCAAGTTCTTTAGGATAACTCACTCTGGGAATGGCTTAATACGCTTCGTAAAGCGTGGAAAGCTAAATCCAAGTTAGACAGGACCTCCGAGATTCTTATCAGAATCGGTTCTGTGCCTCGCACAAACTAGACCTACCCCGCGAACTCAGTAACGTACTTTCTACTCTACGCATCTCGATCGTGAAACCATACCTTTCCATTAGGACTCTTGCCAGTCCACTCGTCGAGATCCTCGCCTTCGTATTAGAACCGTAGTGACCCTCGACCGAGAGGTCAAGCGGACGAAGCAACGTCGTCGCCAGTTAGTGAAGGTTTGTTAGAATGCCAACCGAGAGCCCGAGTTTACTTAAGTGCACTAGAACCAATCGATTAGGAAGTTTCCTCCTCACGACTCGATCATTCGTGCATACTTCCTTGCCTAAATTCTAATTTCGGGACGAAATTCCCTTTAACAGGGGGATGATGTGACAACCCGAAATTTCCATTCTGAACAAACCATATCAAGCCAATAGATGTAGATCAGTTACAGTGAAAATTCAGACTCCGAGTGTAAGTTAGGCAGTTTTCAGGATTTACACTTAAGCATAATAACATAGATTGCTTGCCAAATAAGTGAGATCCGGGAGTTTACCGCCCAAGAACGTTCTTGGGGAGTAAACTCCATTTTAAGGTCCTTAAGGATTCAAATGACCCTCAAGGCTTTAGAACTCGAACTAGAAGCCATAAACTCATGCTTGATACCAACAAAACCATTAGAAATCATGGCTAGAAGGGAGTTTACGGCCAAGAAGCTCCTTAGGCCGTAAACTCCATGTTTTAGGTGCCAAAATGCCTTAAAACTTTCCCTAAGACTTAGACTTTATTTTTGGCATGTACTCCTAAGTGTTTAGAACCTAGAAAACATAAGGAAAATACAAGTGTTGCAGAGTTTACGGCCAAGAGTAATTCTTGGGTCGTAAACTCCTATTAAGGGGTCAAAGGACACCCTAAATCCTTCCTTAGGCCATGAGACAATTTGGGCATGTACCTAGATGAGTTTTGGACTAGTTAAAATACTTAGAACACTAATAGTGAGGGAGTTTACGGCCCAAAAGGTTCCATGGCCGTAAACTCCATAAAATGGTGCTAAATGTGCCATAAACCCTCCTAAAGCCAAGTACTAAAGTCTAGATTTGTTCCTAGAAATGTTTGAGACTTGAAAGCACCATAAGAACCCTCCCAAGGGAGTTTACAGCCGTAAACTCCAAGGGATTATGGTCCCATGGCCGTAAACTCCTTAAAGGAGTTGATACGGCACCCTAAGACTTGATATAGCCTTGAAACAATTCACCACATGAGTTGTATATTTGATAGACTTCATTTAGGGGCTTGTTGAGAGTTTACGGCCAGGAGCTTACTCCCCTAGGTCGTAAGCTCCAAGACATATGGTCTTTAGACCATAAACTCCCATTAAAGGCATTACACTCCTTTGTTGCAACCCTTTAGCCTCCTAGCACTTGACCAAAAGTGTTTCCTCGCGCTTAAATGTTATTACTTGTAGAATTAGTGTTTTAATAACTAATTATTTATATACATATGTTTTTATATGTAATTAGGATTATTGTGTGTGTCTAAGTCTTCACTTGACACCAAGCACTTGTCCGATCCTTCCGTACGATAACAGTCTGTTCAATTCCAGTCACTTACTACAGGTGAGTTCATACCCCTTAACTAATATTTTAAATTGTTTTAAATGTTTTATGGGGGGATACAAGTAGAATCATGCTACTTCTCATATCAATCACATGTGATTAATATGTAGAATTACGCTAGTTATTACATCAATCACATGTGATTAATATATAGCATTCAAATGATTTGGCTACTCATTAGCCGTTTTACCAAACAGTTTCCTTCAAATGATTTTTATAAACATTTTATATGTTTTAAACTCCTTATTACACTGTACATCTTCTCCTTACATTACCTTTTCAAACTTATTTACAACTGTGATTCGAACAAATGTTCCTTATACTTAAACTGTTTTATCAAACTTATGACTTCAAATTGTTTTATAGATTGACATCAAGTCGATCTTTTCTTGAATAATATTTATGTTTCAAATGTCTTATAAAAACTTATTTATGCTTTTATATTATAAATTTCATGCCCATATATGTATAGATGTATAAATAATGTTTAAAGGGCTTAGGAAGGCCATCCGTCCTATTTCCTTTTCGCGCCTTGAGGTGTGGTCTGGTGGGATTTCGGGTGACCATCCGAAGGTCGTTTCCATATTAATTATATATCAAATATAGATATATAGACATAAAAGTACTTCCATATTCATTCATACTAGACACATCATTAGTAAGTTACCATCGGGGTAACACAGGATCATACTATTACAACTGCTAGATCAATGAGTCAGTTCATTCATGAGTCTATACATTACATTACTATGAGAACATATACAACTATACTAGGAGGAGAACATATACAACTATACTAGGATGAGAACATATACAACTATACTAGGAGGAGAACATATACAACTATACTAGGATGAGAACATATACAACTATACTAGGAGGAGAACATATACAACTATACTAAAACGATTACATTACTATACTTGCTAGAACAGTTCATTACATTACAGCTAGAACAGTTCATTACATTACAGCTAGAACAGTTTGTTGGGTAGCGTAGCTTTATTTTGTATTGCGTCATTGGGCTCAGTTTATAGTCCAAGTTTTGCACTCCGGTTTGGGCCTGTCCAACCGTGAGCTTGTAGGGTTTACTATATAATAATGTTCTTGCATGCATGTTAGGTTAACGTTTTTTTTTGATAGATCGATTGATAGCTTTACAGATTTCTTTATCGTTCTTGTAAACCCTAAGCCTCTACAATTGTAGTTCTTTATCGAGCTCTTCTGAGGATTATTTATTAATCATTCGACATCGTTTGATCCATTATTGTGTTCTTGCTGTTTACTCGTTTTATTTGTTTACCTGTTTTATAGATCTAATCGATCTTCAAGTTAGTTTTTAACTTTTCAATTGGTATCAGAGCAGGAGGCTGTGTAATCGATACACTTCTTTTCTGTGAAAAAGGTTTCGATTAGGGTTATTCCGCAATTACTGATATTTATTGAGTCGTCATCTCATTATTGACGTATCTCGATATTTATTGTTTTGCCCTAATTTGATTTATTACAAGTCTGATCTTTGAACAGGTTATTCGATCATTATGGACGAGTCGCAATCGAATCCCATCAATATTTCGAACAACATTGGATCAACAACGAAGATTCCCATCCTGTACACCCATGATTATGAAGTCTGGGCGCATCACTTTGAAGATTATGTTATAGGATCTGAGGATAATGGATAGCTCATCTGGGAAGCAATCATTAATGGACCTTTTTCTCATTCAGCAACTTCAAGGATTATTAAAACTCAAAAGGAGTATAATGATCTTCTGAAAGACGTTAAAGATATTGCGCAAGATGAAAAAGATAAATTTCAGTGCAATATCAAAGCGTTAAGATTGATCAGATTCGCCCTTCAGTCCGACACTTTCAGGCTGGTGAGTTCATGCACGACAGCAAAAGAGATATGGGACAGGTTACGTGAACTGTACTCTACAGAAGAAGATCTCGAACACTCCATTCAAACCTTACTCTTGTCTGAGTTTGGTGAATTCAAGCAAGGAGCAGAAGGAATTGTGACCCAAACGTTCGATCGCTTCAATCATCTTCTTAGCAAGATGATCAAACATGACATCGAAAGGAAGCTTATTGAGCAGAAGGTTACATTTTTGAACGGTCTCAGATCCGAGTGGAGAGCAGTTGTGTCCACAGTTAAAGCACACGAGCAATTTAAATCCTACTCTTTGGCGAAACTGGTGGGCATCTTTAAATCTCAGGAGAAGATCGTGTTGCAGGAGAAGAATATGGTTTCAAGCCTAGGTTCGTTAGCTCTCTTGTCCAAAAGTAAAGTTGTGATGGAGGACGAAGACCTCAACTTGGAGGATTATGACCTCACGTCTGAGGATTATGCTATGATGGTGTCTAACCCCAAGAGATTCATCAAAAAAAGATTCCCCACCAACAAAAACCGAAATTGGCAGGGGAGTTACAGCTCTGAAAAGGTTAAAGATGAATCGAAGGCTGAAGAATCAAAGAAGGAACCGAAGGCTGGGGGTGATTCTGGAGTAAGCTGCTACTATTGTGGAGGAAAGAACCACTATGCAAAGGATTGTGTCCTTAAAAAGATGGCTGAAAAGGATGAGGAAAAGGATGAAGAAGCTTTGTTGCAGAAAAAGCTGGATGAAATTAGGAAGAAGAAATCTACCGCTAATCCCTCTATGAATGCTCTAATTGTGCAGGGTTTGGTAGCTGATGACGAGTTCGGTGGCGTGGAGGTTTGGTCAACCGACTCTGAAGATGATGAAGTGAGGAAGCCTTCTCATGGCAAGGCTTATGTGGCTAAAGAAGAAAGCAGTGGAGGAAGATGCTTGATGGTATCCGACGTATCTCAGATGAGGGGATACAACACTGATGGTGGGAGTAATGAACCGAAGGAGCAACAGGATATGTGCTTTACAGCTAAGCCGCTCAGCGTGCAGTTCAACGAGCTCGACGAACTGATCAAGAAGGTACAATCCATCTTTGTCTCATTTAAAGTCCCACAAAGCTCATATGAAAAAGAACTAAAAAGTGTTAATTCAAGAATCTCTCATCTAGATAGTAGTTTAACTCAAACTCGAGTCACAAATTCTAACCTAACTGACCAATTAGGCAGGGTGTCTTCGAAGAGTGAGGAACGGCGCATGTGGATCGAACTGAAGGAGTCGGAATTAATCAAAATAAAAGATGAAAACATTTATTTACAAAGAGACAATTTAAAGCTTTTGAAACAGCGAAATGTTTTTTGTCTGATTGCTAAACGTCTTTACTCTAATATTACTCAGCTTCATTTGGATTGTGAAATAGGACAAAAGATTCATCGCATGATTTTACCCTTCCTTGAGTTTAAGGAGGATGAAAGTGATGCAGAAGCGTATAATTGTGAGAGTGTTATTTCATCTGAGGATGTTAATCCGACCTATATGTATGGACTGGACAAAATAGAATCTTTCATTAAATCCAAGGATCATAAGGACATGCTTAAAAACCTTTTGGATGAAAATGATAGACTGAAAGTGAGAACCGAAACCATAAAAAAATTTGACTCTTTAAACGCCAACTTGAGCTCAGAAAATAAAATTGATGTTGAAAATGCATCTGAGCTTAATGAGGACGACAATACGAGTGAAATTTCTGTAGAGGACACGGTTGACTGTTCAGAATTTGTAAAAAGCGAACCTGAAAACCACAAGAATCTAATTTCAGAAAATTCAGTGGAGTTCGCTCGTTTGTCCCAACAAAAGTCCCCGATTCTTGCAGAGAAGGTCGTAGTATATCAAAAGGTTATAACCACTCCAAATCAGGTATACAAGGTCACAGGCGTAACCGAACATCAGACTGCTGAACTCACAGCTATTGTAAACGAAGACAATGCTGATGGCTGCGATGAGTTCTTCTGGTCAGCTCCAATCGATAATGCTGATGAAACAGTAGGTTTGTCTGAAAGGACCTCATGGAAAAGCAAAGGAAGATACGTACCAGAACCCTTGAATAAACCTGATAACTTCGATGTGCCAAGCACAAGCGGTACGAAAGACATTCCTCAAGAAAAAGGAATTCCAGCAAAAGAAGTCACATCTTCAAGTGAAACTTCCTCAGTTCAGAGTGATCCAGCCAAAGAAAAACAGAAACTGAAAGCTAACATCCATCATCAACCGAAGCAGATGAGAGATCAAAAACGTCAAAGGAATCAGAGATACAGGAAGAATCTCTCTGAGAGAAAACAGTTCTGGCAATCCCAGAATGCTTATTTCTCACATCAAGACAAGAACCTACAGTCTGAGGAAAATCCCGTTGAATCGCAAGAGAGATACAACAACCGAAAGCAGAGGTTCGGTTCGGAGAAAAACATCAACCGAAAGCAAAGGTTCGGTTCAGAAAATAAATCCAACCGAAAGCAAAGGTTCGGTTCTGAGAATGACTCCAACCGAAAGCAGAAGTTCGATTCAGAGAACTACACCAACCGAAAGCAAAGGTTCGGTTCGGAAATCAAAAGAGATCAAAACTCTGAGGTCGGTCCCACCAATTATCAAAAGCAAAAGGGTCACCTAGAGTCTTCAACCAAGAAGTCAACTCAATCTAAGCCTTCTCATTCTAACTCATCTAATTCTACTAACTCTTCCAATTCTTCTCCACCTCGTTCTAAATTCCATTCTGCTCCTTCTCAAAAATATCGATCATCAGCTGATCAAAAAAGAAAACAGAAGGTCTCTTCAGTTGAACAAGAGTCAAAACCGAAAGCAATGAATCCTAATAAAATTAAAGTTTTTACCCTCAAAAAGAAAGATGAAACAACATTAATTAAAAGAACATACCTTGTTGACATCTCTCTTACTATTCCTGTTCCTGTGAAAGGCTCACGTGGACCCAAGAAACTTTGGGTTCCTAAATCTGCTTAATTTTTGCAGGTTATCAGTGACGAGCAGTTTGACGAAGAATGGTACATTGATAGTGGCTGCTCGCGTCACATGACAGGAAGGAAGGAAGAGCTAAGGGAATACAGGTCTCTTTCAAATGGTGGAAACGTCAAGTTCGGGAACAACTCCTTCGGCACCATAAAAGGCTATGGAATGATTACTAACGGTGATTTCACGATAAGGAAGGTTGCATACGTGGAAGGGCTACAACACAACCTCATCAGTGTATCTCAGCTTGTTGGAGGTACCCGTCTCAAAGTCTCATTTGACGATGAGGGTTCTGAAATAATTGAGAAGAAGACGAAAAGAGTTATTCTCAAATCGGAGCGTAAAGGTGAAATGTTTCCTCTAAACCTCAAACCCATCAAAGGAAACCCAACTATCTGCTTGTTATCAAAAGCACAATCTGACGAAAGCTGGCTTTGGCACCAAAGGCTCTCTCATCTTAACTTTAAGGACATCAACAAACTTGTCACTGGAGGTCATGTTCGAGGTCTTCCATTGCTCAAGTACGATAGAGACCATCTGTGTGCTGCATGTGAAATGGGGAAGCAGAGTCGTCAAAGTCATCCATCTATAATAAACACTAAAGTTGTTGAACCACTAGAATTACTTCATATCGATTTGTGTGGTCCATCATCTATCGAAAGCATCGGTGGTAGCAAGTATATTCTTGTTATTTTTGATGACTTTTCGCATTTTACATGGGTGTTCTTTCTGAAGCTTAAATCTGAAGCGACTCATAAGCTAAAGGTGTTCATCAAGCAGATTGAAGTACAGCTGAAAAAGGTCGTTCGCAACATCAGGAGCGACAATGGTCTGGAATTTAAAAATAGAGAATTCGAAGAATTCCTGGCGGAAAAGGGAATTAGTCACAACTTCTCAGCTCCCTACACACCTCAACAAAACGGGATTATCGAAAGACGAAACCGATCTTTGTGTGAAGCCGCCCGAACCATGCTAAGTTTCGCTTCCTTACCTCTTTATTTTTGGGCCGATGCTATTTATGCTGCTTGTTTTACACAGAACAGGTCATATCTCAACAAGCGATTCACGCTCACTCCTTATGAGATTCTCAACAACAGGAAGCCCAATGTGAAGTTTTTCCATGTGTTCGGTTCAAGGTGTTTCATCTTCAATTCCAAAGAACACCGCAACAAGTTCGATGTAAAAGCCGACGAAGGAATATTTCTGGGCTATTCTCTCACTTCTAAAGCATATTAAACAAGCGTTTGAGGAAAATCGAAGAGACTTACTACGTGACTTTTGATGATAGCTATATCAAAAAGTTAAAGGCCAATGAAGACACAGCTGAGGAAATCTTTCCTCAAACTGGCCAAGTCACAGTCTCGATCGCTAATCTATTCGAGAAGTTCATGGAGCACTTTAATGAACCAGAGAAAGCCACTCTCTCAGAAGCAGGCGCAACAGACAACAAGGTAGATCATATGAAGCAAATTGTCGAAGATGCTGCCAGAAGAATGAATGAAGGAGGATCAGGTTCTGACAATTCTCCACCACACAATGCTTCAGTCGAGGGGAGGATCAACCATCGTCAACTCAGCCGACCTCACATGTTGAGGAGGAGCCAAGGTCTTCGACTGCTCCTGAAAGCATTTCACCAACCGAAAATGCCACACCATCCAAAGGTGCATCAACGCCCGAAAGCTCCACACCACAAGAAACCTCTGAAGCTCAAAGCATTCCTAAAAGCTCATCTATCGAGGGGGGGCATGCTGATATGTCTTACGACTATGAAAGCCAGTCCGAACAAAAAGAAATGATAAATGCTGAATTAGATCCAACCTTTGATCCAAACTACCCACCTCTCACCAAATGGACCAGAGATCATCCTGTCTCTCAATTTGTTGGTGATGTATCTGAAAAGGTTCTGACTCGATCACAACTCAAGGCAAAACAGACTTCCTTGTTTTCAAAAGTCGAATTCTGCATGTTTAACTCATTCGTATCAAAAATTGAACCAAAGACAGTTAATACTGCTCTTGATCACTCCGATTGGGTTCAAGCCATGCAAGATGAACTGAACGAATTCGAGAGGAACAAAGTCTGGCGTCTTATTCCAACTCCTCCAGATGCCTCGGTTGTTGGTCTTAAATGGGTCTTTAGGAACAAGATGGACAAGGAAGGAAACATAATTCGAAACAAAGCATGTCTGGTAGCGAAAGGATACTGTCAGGAGGAAGGCATTGACTATGAAGAGACTTTCGCTCCTGTAGCTAGGCTGGAATCTGTTAGAATATTTCTAGCCTATGCTGCCCACAAAAACTTTGAAGTTTACCAAATGGACGTCAAGTGTGCATTCCTCAATGGTGAACTCGAAGAAACAGTATACGTGGAGCAACCTCCTGGTTTCGTAAATGAAAAGTATCCAAATCATTGTTACATTTTGGATAAAGCCGTGTATGGACTGAAACAAGCTCCGAGAGCCTGGTATGAGACGCTGACTAAATTCTTAAAGATGTCCAAATTCAAACAAGGTTCGGTTGACCCAACCTTCTTTCGCAAGAAGGAAGGTAACCACCTTATGATCGTTCAAATTTACGTCGATGATATCATCTTTGGCTCTACGAATCCCAACTTAACGGCTGAGTTCAGAAAGCTGATGGAGACCAAATTTGAAATTAGCTCAATGGGTCCTATTAACTTTTTCCTTGGTTTAAATATTAGACAGGGACCCGAAGGCATCTTTATCAATCAGGAAGCTTACACGAAGACTCTCCTAGCAAAATTTGGCATGATGGGAGATTCCAAAGTTGAAGTTCCAATGGCGTTCGACACTAAGCTCACTCCATCCCTGGACAAACCGACTGTTGATATTACACTTTATCGTCAGATTATAGGCTCATTGATGTATCTCACTGCTAGCAGGCCTGACATAATGTTTTCAGTTTGTTATTGTGCTGGATTTCAGGCAAACCCACGCGAACCTCACATGCTTGCAGTGAAGAACATTCTACGATATCTCAAGGGAACTACCTCCTTAGGTCTATGGTATCCATCCAATTCAGGCTTCTTCGTTCAAGCCTACTCAGATGCAGACCTTGGAGGTTGTGGACTCGACAGGAAAAGCACCACTGGTGGCTGCCAATTTCTTGACGGGAAGTTGGTTAGCTGGCAATCGAAGAAACAAACGTGTGTGTCTTTGTCTACAGCTAAAGCAGAATACATTGCAGCTGCATCCTGTACCTCTCAAGTGATTTGGATCCAGAGTCAACTCAGAGACTATGGACTCAATATGAAAAAGATCCCACTATATTGCGACTCTGAAAGTGCAATTAGGATCTGTCATAACCCAGTGCAACACTCCAAAACCAAACACATAGCACTGAGGTATCACTTCATCAAAGATCATGTGGAAGATGGAAACGTTGAAGTACACTTTGTTAGAACCACTGATCAACTGGCTGATGTCTTTACCAAAGCTCTTCCTGAAGCATCATTCAACAAAATTCTACAAGGGCTAGGTATGATGGAATCAGAATCAGTACCACAAACTACCTCTCGATCTCAAACGTAAGAAGCGAAATAAACCGAACGTTCGGGTTCGGTTGAATAATCTGCACTCGCTCATCATTTCAAAGGTAGTTTTCTTGGTTGTAAATTTCTTGTACAAAGTTGTTTATCTTATTATCAAAAGTATTTCCTTTTTGCAAGTCTAAATTCCTTGGTTTCTAAAAATTTTTCAAAACCGAAACCTACCGAAGGTTCCGGTTCGGTTTTCCAAAAAATTTCAAAACCGAAACCAACCGAACGCTCGGGTTTGGTTTTCCAAAATTTTTCAAAACCGAAACCAACCGAACGCTGAGGTTCGGTTTTCCAAAATTTTTCAAAACCGAAACCAACCAAACGCTCGGGTTCGGTTTTCCAAAATTTTTCAAAACCGAAACCAACCGAACGCTCGGGTTCGGTTTTCCAAAATTTTTCAAAACCGAAACCAACCGAACGCTCGGGTTCGGTTTTTCAGAATTTTTCTCAACCGAAACCAACTGAACGCTCGGGTTCGGTTCCAAATTTTTCCAAAGTTTTTTTTAACTCTTTTTAATTTTTTTCTGAGTCTTATTTTTTTTACTTTCTTATTTTTATTTTTTTTATATATCAAAAAAACTCCAAAAATATTCTGTTCTTTATTTACTTTTGGTCTTTAATTTTTATATGTGTGTTCGTTCGATTATGGGGAAATATTTGATGGATTAGTTAAGTGTCCCTAGAAGCATGTTGCTGTATGTGCCCAAAGTCTCATCAGATTCTGAATAACAGCCTTAATGACTTGGTATACACAAACCTTGTCTTTCCAATTAGGCTATCACATTTATTCTAATCAAGAGCTACCTAACTCTCTTCTCACATGAGATAAGAGTTTTCTGCTTGGTCCTACTTTTACAGCAGAGGTACTATTCTTCCTTACACCATCTCTATTACATTTCTCCATTAAATTCGTTTCATCAATGTAACCCTTGAGACTCTCAGAAATTACCACTGAGGTTTATGGTTACTCAAAAACTGTGTTTATGATCTTAGTTTCATGCCACTACGAGCTGAGTGAAACCCAAAATTCAATACCAAATCTGAATTGACGGTGAACAATTAATTTGATCAAGTTTTCACTAATGAATTGATGGACGTATCCTCATGAAATCTCAAGTTTTTCTTTTGTGTGATTCCTATGAAATTGTTACACACCATAACATTTCTTCCCTTGGGATCCAGTTTTAATTTTTTGTTGAGATTTTATATTTACCAATTACTTTAAAATTATTTCATGCCTACTTGTTCAACAGACTACACCGGTCACACAAGTACTTTGTTCACTTTCTATCTTATTTCAAGATTAGGACTGTTGAATCAAAGCTAAAACCACCCTACAAAGCCTAATTAAAAGAAGCCTTTCAATACTTCTTAATAAGTGTTTGATCGTTATTCAACGGGAAACCACACTAACACTTTAAGGTCTCTCTTGACTTTGAAGGAAGAGATTCGTGCCCAAGATCATTTGTTTCGTGTCATTATTGACATCACATTTATTCCTAAAAAGATTTGCTTTATTTCTTTTCTTTTTACACCCTTAGCACGAAAATCTTTGATTTTCCAAAATTCTGGTTCTAATAATTACATGCTTTTTCATTGGATCGGTGATTAATAAAGACGTGGTCAAAATTCATCCACGTGGGCGTATTATTCAAAAGATGTCGTTACAAGGATAAGATGAAGGGTTGCTGACTCAGGCGGGAGTCTAATGGATTGAATTTCAAACGGCGGTAAAAAGGGAACGCATGCGATTTTGAAACGTCCACTCCTTAACTGACATCGTGGACGCGTGTGCAATTTTGAAACGGTTCCTCTCTGGCACAGAAAGGCGCGTGTGAATTTGAAACGGTTTCTTCAGAAACGGCGCTTGTTGAGCGGCGCGTTCCAAGGAATCTGACACTCTCTCTCATGCATGATCATCGCTTACCTTAACTGTCACGCATCAGTCAAATTCCGGGGAAAACCTTTCGTATTTCGATAGAAGATTTGAACAAATTTTTCTCTCTCCTGCAAACCACTATAAAAGGCGACATCCTCTCCCATTTACCTCTTTACTGCGTCCAAATTTCCAAGAGAGCAAAAATTCCGTCAAACCCTTACTGTTCATCATCTTCTTCCCAACTTCAACAATGGCAGAATCATCGTCTGTTCACGCTACTTCCCACATCCTTCCCATTCGCCCTCAACAGTGTTTGGTGATCGATTTAACCCCTCAGGTGTACGACTCCTACATGTTCCCGATCATCGAGTGCCTGAAGTATTCCCCAATCGCACCTGCACTTTCACGGGTGGAATCAGTGCCCATGGAGCTTTTATCGCAAATCTATGCGACTGCACATTATGATAAAGCAGCCGATAGAATCTTCTTCGAGGTTTCTGATCACAAAGCCTCGATTTCCAGGCAACGATTTGGCTCATTGCTAGGGTTTGCTGCTGACCCTTCAAGGGTTAATCCGGAGACAATTCCGTTGGGCCATCTCTTCAAAATGTTCTATAACATGGGGTACACGGAGGCGCTCACCTCCGTCGCAAAGTTTAAAAAGTCGTGTTTGCCGCCACAGTGGAACGGCATGTTCACTGTTCTCTTCAAGGGTCTCTCAAAACGGAGCTCCGGTTCAGACGGCTCCAGTCGACTCTTCATCTCCATCATGTACAGCGTTTACAACGGCGTCAACGTCGACTATGGGTTGGTTCTCTGGCAACAACTCATCCAGAGTTTATCATCCTCTTCACGACATTCTGAGGTGTCGTATGCCAGGTTCTGGACCATCATTGCTAAGTGGGCGATGGATAAGCACGATGTCCCCACTGCTACCGGTGCATCGATGTCTTCGATTGGTACATTCCATACCACGAAGATTATCGTCTCAGATGCATCGAGGTTCTCTTTCATTGGCTCCATTCCGGAGACCATGTACGGTGATGTTCTAGGTGACAGCAGGATCATCCGGACTTACAAGGAGTTTAAGCAGTCTGGTCCGAGGGAACTCACGCAGGAGATGCTCAAGTCCATTCACGATGCTGATAAGCCTGTTTCAAGAGGCAAAAAGGCAGAAAAAGGGAAGCAAGTGGCGAAAGGGGCTAAAGGCCCTTCTCCCAACAAGAGGAAGGCTACTAAACCTGCTCAGTCCCCACAGCAGAAGAGGCGCAAAACTTAACCGAAGCGAAAGCTGATAATCGCTTCCTCTTCTGGTGAGTCGGAGGGTGAAAGTTCGGATTCGGACGACTCTCAAAGAGGCGACACCCCTCCAAGAGGCAATACCCCACCCAGATCACCTACCCCTGACATGGAAATCCATAACTCACCTATTCCCTCTCCCATTCAAACAATTCCCACTTCCATTCCCACCATAAACCCCACTACCAACATTCCTAAAACCTCTTTCACTATACCACCACCCATTTTCACCGATGCAACAACAGCCACTGCAAAGGTTACAACCAACGTATCTGATACGGGGGTTCATACCGATGCAACCGAACCACCACCAGTAACCGAACCCATACACACAACCGAAACCCAACCACCACCCGAACCTACCCACACTCAAAAACAACCCGAACCTACCCCAGCTCACACTCAACATGAACCTACCCAAACCACTACACCTCCAGCTTCACCACCACCCCCATCTCCCGGTCATGCCTCTGACGGAGATAATCCTTTCCTTGGTGGGGAGAACATGCAGTTTGATTCGGTCTATTTTAGTCCGTTTCAGGTGCAAAGCGACGATGATGAGGATGCTCCAGTTACAAAGAAGCACCTCAAGGAGTTGCATGAGAAGGTTGACTTGCTCATTTCTTCCTCCTCCAATTCTCAATCATCTCTTTCTGAAGCTGCTCTTTAGAAGATTGTTGATGCCTTCTCCAGGGCTCAGCATGATTCAGTCGCTTCTGCCACTACTGCCATTGACGCCTCGACGAAAGCATGTGAGGCTGCGACCGAAAAAGTTGATAAACTATTCTCTGACGCCTCTTCCCTATTAAAGTCCTTACAGGAGAGTGCCGATGCCACAAAGACAACATTGGAACCAATTGTTCAACAGTTGGCCACGTTCATCTCCACGGAGTTGAAGTCGTTTGCTACCCTTCGCCAATCAATTAGTGACGACGACTCGGCCCTTCGTGCCTCCATCGACGAGCGCCTCTCTAAACTCCAAGAGGATCTCGCCGCAGAAAACTCGTTGATGGACGTTCTTGCAAGCAAAACCACCGCCCTCAAGGTCAAGAGCGCTCAGCTTTCCAACGCTCAACAACAAATTGACGCTTTTCGATCCGAACGGGAGGTCATCAAGACATGTGTTTCGGATGTACACTCTGCCATATCCAACATCCTGGAAGCACACGATCCGATCCTGAACCACTCTGTGAGGCAAACCCTTGCAAAAAAACATGCTCCTGCCCTGGACCTGCTCAGTAAAATAGAAGGGCTACCTAGTTTCGTGTCCACTCCGAAACAAGGGGGAGAAGTGAAGTCCGGATCGAAACCACCTCCTTCCTCAAAAGCTACTCACACAACCGAACCTCCTCCTACTGGTCAAACTTTTGGTTCGGGTGTGAAGGATAAAGGAAAGAAGATAGCTGAGGATGAAGAGGAAGATGATCAAGAAACCATTGCCGACTTGCTGAAACGCAAAAATAGTCGCAATGTTGATGATGACCATGTTCGTGTGGCGCGAGAAGCTGAAGAAGCTGAACGCAAACAAAAAGAAGCCCACGATCTCCTCGAGAGCAGGAAGACTCTTTTCCCTGCTTGGACTCGAGAGAGAGAATGATTAAGGAGGCAATCGATACTCCGAGCATCCTATGGCTCGAACCGGTGATCTCCTTCGACTGCTACAACTCTGTCGACTCGCAGTTCGACATGCCCTTAACCCGAAAGGCGTTTATCTTCCACGCCTTCGCCAACGTTGCTGAAGTCCCTCATCCTTATCCGGAGGTTGATCGGGAATTGATCGAGTTCTATCTAAAGGCCGCTCAACCACAGTATCAAACCTGGAGCGCTCAGAAGATCGTCAACGTTCGGGTTCTGAAGCCTTATACGGAAGGAAGATTCATGAACGTTCGGTTCAGGGTGATCAGAGGGTCTGCAAAAACCGAACATCTCATATCTTTAGCAGATCTACCGAACCTCAACCCCCATGACTGGATCGTTCTGCACAACATCCTCTTGACGAATAAAGCTGAATATGGTCCGATCATAGACCATCTCAAAAGGATGTTGGTGTGCTATATCATGGAGGTAGCCCTGATGGATCAGGAGATTGCCAATGTCTTCAAGAAGAAACCGAAGATCTCTCCTGTTGGCTCGGCCAGTGATCTGAACCAGATGAAGATGGGAAAGATTGAGCCAAGGCGAAACTCGGTCATGTTCACTAGGGCTAAAGGACAAAAATGTCTCTTTGCCTTAGCGGATAAACATCTTTATACCACTACTTGTCTTGAGCATGTGCTGGGGATCATCCATCGGTGTAAAGAAAATACAACGGATGATATCAAATACTTCGACGACATGATTCAGTGGTACATCCGATTCAGACAGATGATACTCGCCCTTATCTCGCGTCTATTTCAAACTGTAAAGAAGAAGGTTCCTGCTGCTGCTGGCCCAAGCAGGAAGTAATGATCTCGCTCCAATTGACGCGAAGGGGGGAGATTGTTGGGTAGCGTAGCTTTATTTTGTATTGCGTCATTGGGCTCGGTTTATAGTCCAAGTTTTGCACTCCGGTTTGGGCCTGTCCAACCGTGAGCTTGTAGGGTTTACTATATAATAATGTGCTTGCATGCATTTTAGGTTAACGTTTTTTTGATAGATCGATTGATAGCTTTACAGATTTCTTTATCGTTCTTGTAAACCCTAATCCTCTACAGTTGTAGTTCTTTATCGAGCTCTTCTGAGGATTATTTATTAATCATTCGACATCGTTTGATCCATTATTGTGTTCTTGCTGTTTACTCGTTTTATTTCTTTACCTATTTTATAGATCTAATCAATCTTCAAGTTAGTTTTTAACTTTTCACAGTTCATTACATTACAGCTAGAACAGTTCATTAGAGTACATATACAAGAATACTTTAATTATTGTGATTTAAATAGGAGCATGACTTAAATGTCATGGCTCGAGTTGTAGCCAGAATTCTCTTGGAGGGAGAGCGTGAGTTTGCATATAGATCTATACTGGATTGACAATCCTACACCTTGCTGCTAGCTACAGCCGGACCTGCAGGTCTGCGGGTGCCTAACGTCATTCCATTATTACGACCATTCAGTATGTCGTTGTTACTAGTCGATAGTATGGTGCAGTTTATCACATAATGCCTTAGCCTAAAATCTGGTTTAAGGTAGTTAGTATGGTAGTAGTCCTTTTAGAGCTACGTTTTAGTACTACATTAATTTTCCCATTACATATTTTTAGTGATAACCTCACTTAAACATAAATGTACAAACTATATTTTTGGATAATGATAGTTATACTTTGGAAAATACATACTCTTACAAGAGACACACATATAGAACAATTAGGTCTTGGTAGAAGACACCTTCAGATACTAGTAGGAATCATAGGGATTCTAGGGTTTTTCAAACACTTACAGTTCATATACACTTTCAAATTCTTACAATACATACACTTACAAATTCTTACTTACAAATACTTACATACAAATTAAGACACTAAATACTTATGATCTCACCAGCTTCAAAGCTGATACTCGCTTTCAAAATTACTTGTATCCTCAGGTCATCATAGACAGGTACCGATGCAAGGAGAAAGGAAGATGGAGCTTGTTCAAGACTTATCTTTCATTTTGATTTATGCTTTAGTGTTTATCAAAATTTGACAGAATACAATTGTATAATAATTATTTTATTAATGCAATGGATGATGTTGTTGCTTGTTTACTACTTTACATTGTTGTTGATATTATACATGACGTCCTCCGCCCCAGAACGTTTCTGCCATTCTTGGTTTTGGGGTGTGATAGAGAGCTACAATTGCTAGTCGGTTCTTGAAGTGGGAGACTGTTGGATTAATGTCTAAGTCCATAACTATAATTGGTAAGACTTGACCCGACCCGGCGTGGTCCATTTGGGTTGCATGGCATCATGCACTTGGATAGACTAAATGAGAGAAATAAGACACTTATGGTTATTAATATATTATAAGTTTTAGTATATTAATAATAAGAATAATAATATTTAATTAGTATTGATCAAGAATTAATTTAGAATTAATTATGTGATCAAAAGAAGACTAATTAAATATATGGGTTGATTGTGCAAATCAACCATAAGTTATATAGTGGCCCAAAGCTCCATGGATAATCAAGTTGGGTTAAACCCATAGGATGCTCCATGGAGGTTACATAACCCATGGGTCATGGAAATGAAAGGTCATGAAAATTAGGGTTTACATGGTGTAACCCTAATTGTAACACACTATATAAGCATCATATTATTCACCAAAATAGGCCACTAGTGTGTGTAAAAGAAGGGCTAGCCGACTTCATGAGTTCTGGATTTCTCTCAAGTCATTCCAAGTGTATTTGGTGTTGTGTGAACCATTTGAGGTGTCACACTTGAGGCACTAGCCACTCAAGCTTCATGAAGACATTATACATCAAAGAGGTATGTATTCTATCTTGTTATATTCATTGTTTTGTATGCTAGATTAGGATAATACCTTGGATGTTCATATTTTTATGTATAATAGAGAAAACATAGATCCAAGGTATTTAGGGTTACATGTACACTTAGGAGTGTTAGAATGCACAAAACCCAACATCTTCTTCAAGTGGAGTCAAGAAAGGTTTCATCACTCCTTCTTCTGACCTAAAAGAGGCTGAATGCTTCTATTGCCATGAAAAATCACATTGGAAGCGGAACCGCCCAAAATACCAGCAAGATGTGAAGGATGGGAAAGTTCCATGCAGGTATTTAGACTATCTTATCTAATAACTCACCCCATTCTAACTCTTGGGTCCTTGATACCGGTTATGGTATTCATATATGTTCTGATTTGCAGGGACTAAGAAGAAGTTAGAATGTGGAGCATGGAAGAATAAACTTAATCATGGGGAATAGGAAAGCTTTACGTGTCACCAAGATTGGAGTTTATACTTTATCACTAAGTAGTGGGTTTAGTTTAGATGTGAATAAGTGTCGTTATTCGCCAGAAATAGCAAGAAACATTATTTCCTTTCATGCATTGTATATACAAGGTTTTACCTTTTCAATTGATAATGGAGTTGGTTCGATTAATGCTTTCTTTAATAATGTTCTTTATTTTAAAGCATTACCTTGTGATGTTGTGTATGAAATATTATCTGTGGTTGATAACTTAGGAAATAATGTAATGTGTATTGATTCTGTTAATGATAATAACTTGGATAAAGCATCATTATGGCATTGTCGTCTTAGACATGTAAGCAAGAAACGCATAGGCCAACTCCAAAAGGATGGAGTCTTGGAGTCATTTGACCTAAAGTCAGATGATAGTTGCGAATCATGCTTACTTGGAAAAATAACAAAGTCAACCTTCACAGGTACTTGTGAGAGGGGTGAAGGTTTGATGGATCTTGTACACACGGATGTGTGTGGACCCTTCAAATATGCCACAAGGGATGCTAATCGTTATTATTTGACTTTTACTGATGATTACAGTAGATATGGATATGTCTACTTAATCAAGCATAAGTCAGAGACTTTCGAAAGGTTTAAAGAATTTAAACAGGAAGTCGAGAATCAATTAGGCAGGAACATTAAGATGCTTCGATCCGATTGAGGTGGTGAGTATCTAAGTTCAGAGTTCCTCGACTATCTTAGGGAATGTGGGATTGTCTCACAATTGACACCTCCTAGGACACTACAGTTGAATGGTGTGGCTGAGAGGCGTAATTGAACCTTGTTGGATATGGTTCGTTCCATGATGAGTCGAGCTTCGCTATCAATCTCATTTTGGGGGTATGCCTTAGAGACTGCCGCCCATATCCTTAATCTAGTCCCTACAAAGAAAGTTGCCAAAACTCCTCATGAGATGTGGACTGGTAAAGTACCCAAACTAGACCACATCAAGATTTGGGTTTTAGAGGCTTTCGTGAGACGCGAGACTCATGATAAGCTTGAACCTCAAAGCGAGAGGCATATTTTCATCGGCTACCCATAGCAAACCTTTAGTTACCTCTTCTACAGACCTAGTGAAAATATGGTCTTTGTAGCTAATAAGCCAAGGAAACAGGGGGAGGCAAGTTGACCTTGAAGAAATTCAAGAGTCAAGTGGTGAAGGAACTTCAAACCCTGACACTCAACTTGAGGAGGAAACTCCTGATGAGCTAATTGACAAGTATGTACCTCTGAGGCGTTCCACAAGGGTTAGGAATGCACCTGAGCATTACTATGGATTCCATATTACTTCGGAAGGTGATACACTTATCAGTGATGAGACACTGATAGGTCTGGATGAACCTAACAGTTACGAGGAAGCCATGGCAGGCCATGAGTCAGCCAAGTGGAAAGAGGCAATGGACAGCGAGGTACAGTCCATGTATGACAATCAAGTTTGGAACTTGGTTGAGAATGTACCAGCTTGTAAGACTGTAGGGTGCAAATGGATCTATAAGAAGAAGACCGACATGGATGGTAAGGTACACACTTATAAGGCACGACTGGTTGCAAAGGGTTTCTCACAAACTCCAGGAATTGATAATGATGAGACCTTTTATCCAGTGGCCAAGATTAAGTCTATTAGGGTTCTGTTAGCCATAGCCGCATTTGATGACTATGAAATATGGAAAATGGATGTCAAAACCGCTTTCCTTAATGGAAAATTGGCTGAGGATGTTTACATGAGTCAGCCAAAGGGTTTTGTCAATACAGAGTACCATAATAGAGTGTGTAAGCTTGAGAAATCCATTTATGGGTTAACGCAAGCACCTCGCAGATGGAATCTTTGCTTTGATGAGAAAGTCAAGGAATTTGGCTTTTCTAGGAGTGAAGATGAATCTTGTGTATATGTCAAGGCTAGTGCGAGTATAGTTAGCTTTTTGGTGTTGTATGTGGATGACATACTACTCATAGAAAATGACATCCCAACTCTGCAGGAAGTAAGTCCTGGCTTGGAAAGTGTTTCTCTATGAAGGACCTTGGAGAAGCTGCCTATATTCTAGGGATAAGGATCTTGAGAGACCGGAGTAAAAGACTAATTGGACTTAGTCAGAGTACCTACATAGATAAGGTCATGAAGAGATTCAGCATGCAGGACTCCAAGAAAGGAGAGTTACCCATCTAGAGTAACGCCAGATTGAGTAAGACACAAAGCCCTAGCACTGAGGCTGAGATAGCAGAAATGAGTAGAATACCTTATGCTTCGGCTGTAGGATCGATCATGTATGCTATGACGTGTACTCGATCTGATGTAGCCTTTGCCTTGAGCAAGGTTAGCAGGTATCAGGGGAACCCTGGCAAGGCACACTGGATTGTGGTAAAGAATATCCTCAAGTACCTACGGAGGACTAAGGACTGGGTCCTTACCCTCGATGGGAGTGATGACTTGAGAGTTGTAAGGTATAGTGATGCTAGCTTTCAGACTAATAGGGATAATTTCCGCTCTTAGTCAGGTTGGGTCTTTACCCTAAACGGAGGAGCAATTTCTTGGAAGAGTTCCAAGCAAGAGACAGTGGCTGATTCAACTTGCGAATCAGAGTATATTGCAGCTAGCGAGGCAGCAAAGGAGGCGATATGGCTGAAGAACTTCATTGGAGACCTTGGAGTTGTGCCAGCTATTAGAGAGCCAATGGAAATTTTCTGTGATAGTGAAAGTGTTGTTGTCTTAGCCAAGGAACCAAGGGATCACGGGAGATCCAAACAAATCAAATGAAAATACCATTTCATCAGACATCAAATAGAAGAAGGACTCCTCGTGGCAAAGAGGGTATCATCGGATGAGAATCCAGCAGATCCCCTCACGAAGGGACTGACTCAGGTTAAGCATCTCTAGCATGCTCGGAGCATAGGGTTGAACGATGATATCAGATTTAGTAGTTAGATAACCTCGAAATTTGTAAAGTGTAATTGACATTAGATGATGAATAAAAGGTGTTTTATTTATGAGTAAAGTGTTTCTATCTCTTGTCGATCGTTTACTATATATTTTTTTGCATGTTTTGACTTCCAGAATAATTATGTTTGGTATATCATATTATTCGAACCTCCACAATCGGTCATGTGTCGGAAGTAGGTATGAATCAAGACTGTCATGATTGGTTGCAGAGGTCTAAGTTGTTGGACATGACTACAACAATCATGAGTGCTCATAAGTTCTGAGCATTGGACTCAACCCGCGCTCACTGGAATCACTTCATGGAATTCATCTCAAGTGATCGTGAGACGGTAATATCATATAAGTCTTCAAACCTAGAGATATGATTTGTTACTCATGAGTTGGTTATGCATTGATTGTACGTAAACGCATTGGTAACTCGATGTTATAAAACGTGCTTTTGTGTATAATTCAATGAGTGGTAGAACAAACATATGAGTCGAAGTTTATATGTTCCTTCTTGGATTAGAAGCTGATATCTGGGCCCCTCGATGATTTTGTTTTGACCTATGTATCAGGCCCGGTCAGAACTAAGTTGATGTGTTCAATTAAGTTTTTTGTCAAACAAATCGGAAATCGGGAAACAAACTGCTGGACAATAAGTAAGACATTGTTCCATGTATTTGTTCGGCTGATATCTAGAACAGAGGATTATATGATCACTTATCTTAAATGGTGTATCATCATCTTCTCATTTCCTTGAGACCTTGAAAGAGCTACAATTGCCGATCGGTTCTTGAAGTCATACTTGCAGTTATAGTTATTAGACTTATCCAAGTGGGAGACTGTTGGATAAGGTGTCTAAGTCCATAACTATTTCTGGTATGTACTTGACCCAACCCGGCATGGTCCATTTGGGTTGCATGGCACCATGCAATTGGATAGACTAAATGAGAGAAATAACACTTTTGGTTTATTAATATATTATAAGTTTTAATATATTAATAATATTATTTAATTAGTTTGATCAAGAATTAATTAAGTGATCAAAAGATAACTAATTATATATATATGGGTTGATCATGTAAATCATCCATAACTTGTATAGTGGGCTAAGAGGCTCCATGAATTATCAAGTTGGGCTCCACCCATAGGATGCTCCATGGATGCTCCATGGGAGTTACAAATACACGGGTCATGGAAATGAAGAGTCATGACACATTAGGGTTTACATGGTGTAACCCTAGATGTGTCAACATTATATAAAGAACATATTCTCCACCAAAATCGGCTACACATAAGAAACAACAGGGCTAGGCCAATTTTAGAAGTGTGTATTCTCTCTAAAGTCATTCCAAAAGCATTTGGTGTTGTGTGAAGCATTTGAGGCATGAAACAAGGGGTGCTAGGCTCACAAGGTTTCAAGGATCATAAGCAACAACAAGGTAAGTTATTATATCTTTCATTCAAGTTAAAAATTGTTCCCCATGTATGCTAGATAGGAATATAACCTTGGAATTCAACTTTTCATGATAATTAGACAAACATAGATCCAAGGTTATTAGGGTTACATGTACACTTAGGAAGTGTTAGAATGCTCAAAACCCATCAACCAAAAGCTAAGGAGAATTCAAAAAATCTATGTCGATGGGTATATCACGCTCCGTGATGTATTACATGCACCTACCCATTCTCTCCCAACAAATATTCTATTAAGTAAGTTGATGGTTCAATATATTAGCCACACACAGATGTTCCTGATATGCGATGGTTGAACTTGATTTAGGTTTGATCTAGGGTTTCTTAAAAGCGGGTTCATAATCAGATATGCAAACAATTTCAGACCTAAAAGCGATTTCATAGAGTTCTATACGTTTAAATTTTTGGGTTCGTGTTTAAAAACACGCACATACACTATCATCTTGTTCATATAGTGTTAACATTTTCTGCAGATTTGATTCAGCCAAACGATTTTTAAGATTTCTTCAAAAATTGTGTCAATATTATTAAATTTAGAACTCAATATATTTAAATGGTTTTTTGGGATTTGTTCAAACGATTTTCAAAATGAGGTTGTGTGTTTGTGTGTGTTTTAGGTTCGATTTAAGCATCTTAATATTGATTTTGATATTAGGTTTTTTTACATAAATGAATTAAGAGTAATATAAATTATTTAAAATATAAAAATAAATTAATAAGGGCAATATTGTCATTTCATATCAGCAGGGATCAAGCGTGCAACTTTTAAACTAACGGAAGACGTTCTGAGTTAATTTTTTAAAATAAGGACTAAACGTAGCTTTTAACACTTGGACGAGGGACGAAACGTATAATTTACTCTAAACTTTAATAGTGTTTTTTTTTTTTTTTTTTTTTTTTTTTTTTTTTTTTTTTGTATAAAATTGAAACTTAATTACCTTTATAAACATTTTTAAATGCATTTTGGTCGAAACTATGAATGATAGGAGTTTGCAAGATTCTATATACCAAAAAAAACAAAATAAAAATAAAAATTAACACTTTCACAAAAATTTTGGCATGGCCTTTATGTAAACTCAATAAATCTCAACTGTAAACCTGATAATATATATATATATATATATATATATATATATATATATATATATATATATATATATATTGGTTTTAGAAAACACATAAAATTGACATAAAAAAATTAAAAAAAAAAAAAAAAAAAAAAAAAAACATCCAGACATTCACAACAACAGCACTTTTAAAGCCTTTTATTTTTAGAAAGCAATAAAAAAAATTACATCCCTATATCCCTATTATAAGAGCTTTTTTAATTAATTTTTTCAACCAAACGTATAAATTTATAATGTATTGGTATTCTTTCTAGAAACTTATAATGTTAGTGTACTGGTATGAGCTTTCTCAATCCATTAAATAGACTTTCAAATGGATTTTTTTTTTTCTGAAAAAACAAATATACTTTACTTTTAAATTACTTCTTTTTCTATTTTATGTCCGGATAAAACATGTATCGTCGGCTTTAAGGAAAGAAACCAATATTGTCTTTTTAATAAATAAATTTAAATGACTTAAATATAAAGCTGTATATAAGTTACAACATTAGTATAAGTTTAGTTTGATGGTTGGTAAGAAATTGATAAAATTGAAAAAGTTATGGATGGAAAATGTGAAATTATGGAAAAGAAAAAGGAAGGATAGATAGATAGGGATGGGTGTGTAGAAACTGGTAGGAAGCAGTCAGAGGAGATTCCCACATCAGAGAAAGACACACCAATCATCTCCATACTTTTTGATGAGCCTCGTGAACCTCCCTGCCTGTGCCCCTCCGAATATATACCCACCTCTCCCTCCATTATACATACATCCTTTTGTATCTATATATTCTTTCAGTGCCTGCCTGCACCCTGCCGATGCCATTCGTCTTGTCGAATTACCTTTCCCCACACCACTATTCCTTTTTATTCCTCCAACTCACTTATTCCAATGTTTCAAAATTCTTATTATTTCGTATTTTAATATATGCATCTTTCTTTCCTTCAAACGTCTTGTTATGATAACCGATTTAACTCTTTTGTTGAATGATTTTGCTGTTTGCATGCATGGTAAAAACTGCATTTTCATCCCCTCATAAATTTATCTATCCTGACATGTTGTAGTTATGTATATGTAAATAATATGATGATTATGCATAGGATTTAAATACGTATTTTCAGCCTGATAATGATGGTGTCGTGATTTGATTTGTTTATAATATCAGGGCTTCATTCATTGATACATATTTTAGGGTTTTGGAGTTGGGTCAGGTGGCTTGCATGTGGGAAATTTAACCCACACTACCAAAGGAAAAGGTAATGTTGTTTGTCATGTCATGCGAGACAAACTTGGCCAGCTCTTCTGTCCATCTTAGAGAATTAGATTCCCCAACTCTTGTTTCCTACTTCCATCCTCTCTCTCTCTCTCTCTCTCTCTCTCTCTCTCTCTCTCTCTCTCTCTCTCTCTCTCTCTCTCTCTCTCTCTCTCTCTCTCTCTCTCTCTCCTCTCTCTCTCTCTCTCTCT